>NC_140988.1:244053453-244680786 GCF_052327205.1 Somniosus microcephalus
GACCTCAAATCCGCGTATCACCAGCTCCCCATTAGAACGGAGGACCGCCCATACACCGCCTTTGAGGCGAACGGACGCCTCTACCATTTTCTCAGAGTGCCCTTCGGGGTAACAAATGGGGTCTCGGTCTTCCAACGTGAGATGGACCGCATGGTTGATGAGAATAAACTACAAGCTACCTACCCCTATCTGGACAATGTCACTATCTGCGGGCACAACCAGCAAGACCACGATCTAAATCTTGCGAGATTTTTAAAAACTGCCCTAAAGCTGAATCTAACCTACAACGAAGACAAATGTGTCTTCAACACAACCCGTCTCTGTATCCTCGGCTGTGTGGTGGAAGATGGGGTAATTGGACCGGACCCTGACCGATTACGCCCCCTAAAGGAACTGCCCCTGCCACACAATCCCAAAGCTTTAAAAAGGTGCCTGGGATTTTTTTCTTATTATGCCCAATGGGTGCCCAATTACTCTGATAAGGCCCGACCTCTCATTAAGTCGACGTCCTTCCCACTATCAGCTGAAGCTCGGGAGGTTTTCACCAGTATCAAACAGGACATTGAAAGGGCTGCACTGTGTGCAGTGGACGAAAGCATTCCCTTTCAAGTTGAAAGCAATGCGTCAGACTTTGCCTTAGCTGCGACCCTCAATCAGGCTGGGAGACCTCTGTCACCCAGGGGTCACCCGACTATACCATTTTATAAAGTCCCGCAATCTGCCCCACTCCATCGAGGAGGTCAGGGCAATGACCAGAGCCTGCCGCATCTGTGCGGAATGCAAGCCTCGTTTCTACAGGCCTGACCATGCACACCTTATCAAAGCCACACGGCCATTCGAGCGCCTAAGTCTGGACTTCAAGGGACCCCTTCCCTCTGCCGACCGTAACGTATACTTCCTCAATATCATCGATGAATATTCCCGCTTCCCCTTCACCATTCCCTGCCCAGACATGACCAGTGCCACGGTCATCAAGTGTCTCTGTAATCTATTCTGCATGTTTGGCATGCCGAACTACATACACAGCGATAGGGGGACGTCATTTATGAGTGACGAACTGCGCCAGTTCTTGCTCTCAAAGGGGATAGCCACTAGCAGAACCACTGGCTACAACCCCCGAGGTAATGGGCAAGTGGAAAGGGAGAATGCTACTGTTTGGAAGGCTGTCACGTTAGCCTTAAAGTCAAAAGGCCTTCCGACCTCCCGCTGGCAGGAAGTCCTCCCAGACGTGCTCCACTCCATAAGGTCTCTGTTATGTACAGCCACTAACGCTACCCCTCAAGAAAAGATGTTCGTTTTCCCCCGGAAATCCACCTCGGGCATATCTCTACCCGCGTGGCTGACGTCTCCGGGGACAGTACTATTGCGGAAGCACGTGAGAGGCCATAAAACGGACCCCCTTGTGGAAAAGGTACAGCTCCTCCATGCAAACCCTCAGTACGCCTATATCGAATACTCTGACGGGCGAGAGGACACCGTTTCCATAAAAGACCTCGCTCCCTCGGGGAGCAGAGAGAACGATGAGAGACTACCCGAGGAAGACCTACACCAAAAAGAGACAGGACACCCAGAGGTATCAATACCCAACTTTAACCTGGAGGACACTGCAGATAACCTGGAAGACACTGTGGAGGCCCGGACAGCGGAGGAACCAGAATCCACTCCCCTAGAGGCACCCCAACCGGCTTTGCGCCGATCACTGAGAACCGCAAAACCTCCTGACAGACTCACTTATACCAACTTTTAAGAAACATCACACCGATGGACTAAATCTAAAGAAGGGGTGAATGTAATGAAATCTGTTTGTCTTGCCTGTATTCGTTTTGCACTCATGTATATTACCCTCCCCCACACTGTGTATAGTTTCACTTCCTCTTTCCTGACTACCCTGGAAGGTTCCAGGTCTTGGCTCTTGGCTCCGCCCCTGACTTCTCTTACATAAAGATCCCAGGATCTGTATGACTCATTCCTGTGAGCCAGTCGGTGTGTTGAGATGTTAGCTCTGATCTTAGTGATTAAAAGCCAACTTGTTAAAGTCTATAACTTCTAGTTTTGTGGTTATTGAAGGCACATCACTTGTCTAATCGCATATATTATTTTGATGAGGTGATGTCCCAAATTGGCAGGGAGTAGCAATAAGACATAAAGGCCACAAAATTCGGCTCTGTAGCACCCACTGTTTGGGTGCTACGAGTGCCGTTTTGTTTCCAAAATGGCGTCTGCGACACGCGTACACACTTCTGGGCGGACCGTGCCAGACGCAGTTGTTAATAGGGTGTGCGAGCATGCAGCTTCATGAGGATTGCAGGCTTCCCCATGGTGCAGGGTGTCATTGACTGCACTCATGTCGCTTTGCAGATGCCGTATGATAACTCTGAGATGTACCGCAACTAAAAGGGATTCCACTCCCTCAATGTCCAGCTGGTGTGGGACCATACTCAGCGAATCATGCTGGTGAATGCCCGGTATCCTGGCAGCAGTCATAATGCCTTCATTCTGCAGCAGTCCGCTGTGCCATCTGCATTTGTGCCACCACGACAAACCAGAGGATGGCTACTGGGCGACAGGGGCTATCCGTTAACTACATAGCTCATGACTCCGGTGCGCAATCCACGGACACGTGGGCAGCATTCATACCACAAAAGCCATGCTGCCACACAAAATATCATCAAGCAGACCATTGGCAAGCGGAAGCAATGCTTCTGCAGCCTGGACCTCTCTGGAGGAGCCCTGCAATACTCGGCAGAGCGGGTGTCAAAATTTGTGGTGGTCTGCTGCATGCTGCACAATCTCGCCATCATGTAAGCACAGCCCTTGCCATCAGCTATAAGCTGAGCAGTTCAGGGGGTTCAGCCTGCAAGCCTGAACCCGAGCTTCCGGCCGCCTGTCACTTTAATTCTCCATTCCACTCCCACTCTGACCTCTATGTCCTCAGCCTCCTACACTGTTCCAATGAAGCTCAACGTAAGCTCGAGGAACAGCACCTCATCTTTCGATTAGGCATTTTACAGCCTTCCGGACTCAACATTCAGTTCAACAATTTCAGACCATAACCTCTGCCCCAATTTTTTCGGATGGCAGCTGTTGGTAATGATTCTGCTATTCCCATTAACACCTCCTCTAGACCCATCTTTGGTTTCTTTAATTGCCTTGCACCATCATCCCTTTTGTCATTTAATCTCTCCTGCCTTCCACCCTATCACAGACCTTCCCCTTTGTTCTTCCTTCCATTCCCCCCCTTCCCTGTCTCTGTAATTGCTTAAAACCTATTACATCTCTAGCATTTTCCAGTTCTGATGAAAGTTCATCGACCTGAAATGTTTATTCTGTTTCTCTTTCCGCAGATGCTGCCTGACATGTTGGGTATTTCCAGAATTTTCTGTTTCTATTTCAGATTTTCAGCATCAACAGTATTTTGCTTTTGAACTCAACATCTAACTGAACTGTGAACAGGTTTTTTTCTTCTTGATCAACAGCTTAAACACATAATAAATTTACATTTTCTAAAAGAATAAACAGAATGCACGCACACAAGAACTTTTCAATCTGCTGATGGCTGAAGATACATTTGTGCAGTTTGATGTAGAGTGTGTCAAATTGCTCTTCCAATTTACTGATTTACTGTTGTAACTTAGGTAGGAGATCGGCAGAAAATGGCGTAAACAACTGTTTATGCTGTTTCTTCAGAGTATTTGCTGATCTTTCACTGAAGTTGCAGCGGATGATCTGGAGAATCATTGTGGAAATTCTAGGTGCATATTCTTAGGAACCACAGAATGTATGAAGTGCAAAAACACATTGATCATTATTTATAATATATAGGTAGAAGATACAGTTATTCAAACAAACTATTTGCATTAATGCTATTAGGCCAAAGCAGTCCAAACTACACCCTAAAGAATGGGAGCATTAAAGAATCAGATTATTACGAATGAACAGATATATCTAGGTCAGAAAATCCATGAGGGTGCAATCTCAATAGTTACACCAGGGTTTCGCCCACTACTGAACATTGTTGACCCTGCCAAAATTTGAGGGGCCAAGGGGTGGGTCCTCCAGGAGCAGACTTTTTGATAGTTTTGGCATGCACCCTTTACACAAAGATCTGGAAATCTGGGTGGAAGTTAGCTGGCCTGGGGAGGAGGTGCTGGGTTCCCCTCTCCCCAGAAAGCAGTGGTTTGTGGCCCCAGCAGGAACACGTGGGATGTTGGTACTTGATGCTCTGAAAGGAGCCAAGGGCACTTTGTGTCTCATTTTTTCTGGGGCACTTTTCCTGAAAGCTGCTAGACCTAGCTCCTCTAATGCTGATAGATCCTAGCAGACCTCCAATAAAGCCAGATACTTCCTCAGAATGCTCTGAAACCCCTTTCCTAATTCTGCTGGGCCCCAGGACCTACCTCCACAGATTTTCATCCCATTCCCAAATTTAGGACCCCCCTCTCAGTGATTACCATCCTCTTGATGGTATTCCTAGTGCTTCCTGGTTCTTGGGCCAATCCCAATGCTCCCAATCTCAGGCAACTTCCTTCACAATTTTTACAGATCACAGAACCCATCTCCCAGATATCAGGACCTGCACTTTGTTTCCAGAAGCTCCCAAGCTAGGGTCGCTATTTAGCAGTGGTAAAATACCCCAATTTTTCTAAAACCCCCAACTCACCATGAGTAATGCTTTGGGAGATCTGCGTATATAAACACAAATGAGATCAAAGTATACCAGATTTATCAACTAGATTTATTGTGTGTGAAGCTGTGAACTTTTAGAGGGTGTTAAATGCTTTGTAAATCAAACTGAAAAATGCAGAAAATGCCTGAACTACTAATCTGATTGTCGCATTGTATAATTTTTGGAAAAATATCAGGCTGCAATTCTGCACAACAACTTACATAGTTTTCATTTATATTAATAAAACTAAATACTAAACCTTTCAATGAATAAAATAATAAAACTTTTACTTGTTTAACGTGATAACGCTTAATTTAAAGTGGAACTGCAGATATCTACACAATGGGGTAAATTTTACAAGTATTCACCAGTGGCAAACCGCAACAATAACAACAACTTGTATTTATATAGCGCCTTTAACATAGTAAAACATTCCAAGGTGCTGCACAGGAGTATTTTAAGTAAAGAAAATTGACACAGAGACGTAAGGATAAATTAGGGCAGGTGACCAAAAGCTTGGTTAAAGAGGTAGGTTTTAAGGAGCATCTTAAAGGAGGTAAGAGAGGTAGCGAGGCGGAGAGGTTTAGGCAGAGAATTCCAGAGCTTAGGGCCAAGGCAACAGAAGGCACGGCCACCAATGGTTGAGCGATTATAATCAGGGATGCTCAAGAGGGCAGAATTAGAGGAGCGCAGATATCTCGGGGGGTTGTGGGGCTGACGGAGATTACAGAGATAGGAAGGGGTGAGGCCATGGAGAGATTTGAAAACAAGGACGAGAATTTTGAAATCACAGGTGCATTGAGGTTGCCAAGTGGGTTACAGAAGTTTTAAATTAAAGCCAGTTGACCTCAACCGAAGTAGAAGCTTTTTATGGTTTTCCTTTAGGTAGAATTAACTTTGAAAGAAACTAAGATATCTTACTAAAGTACATTGTAAATTGACGTTTATTCAGTGTAGAGTTCCAGCTCGTCTCTCTGCAACCCAATCGTGGGGGATAATTTTGACCTTTTGCGATAGTGTACTATGGTTGACAGCAAATTGGCAGCCCATTTTACACCTCTCCTAATGGAAATAAAAATTGGGAGAGATATAAAATGGGCTGACAACTCGCTATCACCCATTTTACATTATAGCACAAAGTCACAATTACCACGATGGTCTGGAGATAGCAAAGGCTTGGGCCAGAATTTATCAGTCCACCTTAAATATGCAAATTGGGCCATTGGACTGGAGATTAGCTAATGTACCATCTTTCAAGAAGGGAGAGAAGGATAAATTGGGTAACTATGGATCAGCTAGTCTAATGTCAGCTGTGGGCAAATTGTTAGAATCCAGAATTTGAGTTCAAATTTGTGAGCATTTAAAAATGCATGGGTTAATCAATCACAGCCAGCATGGATTTGTTAAAGGAAAGTCATGCTGGATAAATTTAATAGAGTATTTTGAAAAAGTAACCCAATAGACAGATGAATGAAATGCAGCAGATGTAGTGTATAATGATATTCAGAAGGCTTTCAATAACATATCTCACTAAAGGCTTGTTAGAAACATTCAGGCATCTGAAATAAGAGGAAATGTAGCACCATAGATAGAAAGTTGGTTGAAGAATAGGTATAGGTAAATGGGTATTGCTCACACTGGAGAAGAGTTATGGAAGACATACATAAATTAACAGAATGGGTAGACAGTTGGGAGATGCAATTTAATGTGGATTGGGGTGAGGCAATATATTTTCAGAGGAAAAAAACAAGGAATGGTAGTATAAACTAAATAGAAAGTCATAGAAGGGTGCAGATGAAGAGAGATCTAAGGGCTTAAATGCATAATTCCTTGAAGGTGCAAGTGCAGGTAGATAAAGCCATAAAGCAGTCATAGAGCAGAAGATTAAAGAAGTAATAATGACTTTATACAAAGCAATGGTTAGGCCATACTTAAAATACCATGTGCAGTTTTGGACCCCATTATAGAATGGACATTAAAACTGCAGAGGGTGCATTGCGTAGATTTGCCAGCAATGGGAAACTATAGTTATGAGGAGAGACTTGAGATACTGGGTCTATTTCCATTAGAGCAAAGAAGGCTAATAGGAGATTTAATAGAAGTTTTTTAAATTACATAGAAACATAGAAGATAGGAGCAGGAGTAGGCCATTCGGCCCCTCGAGCCCGCTCTGCCATTTAATGAGATCATGGCTGATCATCCAAATTCAGTACCCTGTCCCTGCTTTCTCCCCATATCCCTTGATCCCTTTAGCTTCAAGAAATATATCCAACTCCTTCTTGAATATATTTAATGAATTGGCCTCAACTGCCCTGTGTGACAGAGAATTCCACAGGTTCATCACTCCCTGGGTGAAGAAATTCCTCCTCACCTCAGTCCTAAATGGCTTACCCCTTATCCTTAGACTGTAACCCCTGGTTCTGGACTCCTCCGCCATCGGGAACATCCTTCCTGCATCTAGTCTGTCTAGTCCTGTTGGAATTTTATAAGTTTCGATGAGATCCCCTCTCATTCTTCTAAACTCTAGCGAATATAAGCCTAATCGACCCAATCTCTCCTCATACGTCAGTACCTGCCATCCCAGGTATCAGTCTGGTGAATCTTCGCTGCACTCTCTCCATGGCAAGAACATCCTTCCTCAGAAGGATTATGAAGCTTTTTGACAGAGTGAATAAGGAAAGACTATTTCCTTTGATTGAGAGTCAATCACAAGGGATCATCCAAGAGATTGAGGAGAAGATGCCTGTTTTTCGAACACTAACCAACCTTCTAAGCTCCCAATATAATGGGCAGGAAGTGCACGCACATTTCCAACAAGAAGTGCGTTGCCCACCATATTGGATAAGGTAGATGCCCTGGCGGCGGGGGCGCCCATGGGCACATTTCAGTGGTAGAATTAGTCACATGAGATGTTGATTACTCTGTTGGTGTTTGACATGCTAAGAGCGAGTTTTCTCTATCTTTACTCTATCTGGCACTAGCTTCTGCATCTTCTAATGAACATAGGAAATAGGGAGCGAGAAAGGGGTTATGATGGAATTTCGATGGCTCACGTGCCACATCTCTGGCAGCACCATGCCACACCAGGTTGTCATGTTCAAACGGGTGAGTGAGTGCGTGGCTGAAAGAGTTAAGCAAAAGAGGAAAAGAGAGGGAAGATGCCCACAAAGCCTGGTGACACTAGGCCACCAGCTTCATCATATCTCCAATGCTGACTATTGATACCAGGCCATTAGATACGTCATCTCCACTTTCTTCTCATTATGCCAATTATGGTTTCTTCAATAAAGGTGAGTGTTGTAGAGTGGCAGGACCTGCCATCTGTGCTGGTTGTCTCCTTCTTGTTATGTGAAAGCTTCTCCTGCAAGAAGCGTGGAATCGAGTCAAATATGTGTCCGAGGCTTTCAACCCTTGCCATGTACGTGCCAGCTTGCAATAGCGCAATGATAGGAAGATGCAGCAAGAGTCAGTAAGAGGGAAAAGTACTTGTTAGGGGTGGAGCAGCTTTTCAGGGCATGAATAAAAGTGGAAAGGAGGTGTACTGTGGTTATGCACCTCTTCTCAGATGACGCATGGACAACCATGCACAGCAGGGAATTAAATAATTTTGCAGACGTAAAGCAAGGGTCATGTAGGGCTACGCACAAAGAATGATGTGCAAGAGAGTTTTACTTGGCATACCTGATGAAAACATGATTTCTTTCCTGCACTGCAGCTAAATCATGGCATAAATGCCACTCACATTCACATGTTGTGCCACCTCTCACCATGTCTGTTCAACAACTTGCCTTGATATCCATGAATCATCTGAGGGGAAAAGCACCTCTCTTACATCAAACGTACTCCATCAGCATTTCCAGGTGTCTATCTGCTGCTCCACACGTGCTTTTCCTGTTTGGCCACTACAAAAATTCACCTCCCTTTTAAGTTGCTGCAAGTCCTTAAGAACCATTGTCTAAACCAACTGTTCCTATAGCTTCGTCAACCTCCCCACCAGTTTTAAGTACAAATATCAAAATGAGCTCCTCTATCTATGTAGTACTTTTTTTTTTACAACCTCTGTGCATATAGTTCCTTACTATGGTCTGATCGGTCAGATACCAACTCATACAGTGCCTTCTCCAAAGTACAAGAATTCCATCATGGGTTTCTTGGAAAGCAGCAGATTTGCCAGATTAGGCAGTGGTCCACTGGAACCTTTTTTGACTATGATTGACAACAGACGTTAGCCATAATGATTTAGAATTGTTTTTGTGTCAGTACATGGCCTTTGAGATGAAAGCAACCCATTTATCCTTTCTAATGATCCTTCTGTCCCCACAGCATGCTGCATCAGAATCTACTGATTGCTCTGAAGAAACTTTTAGTACCTTTTTCAGGGGCTTTTTGATTTTGCTGAAAGGTCTTCTTCTCTTCACAGGTACTGTAATGGATGAGTGCTCAGTGGATGAATGGATAGCCGGCTATAGCTTCAGTCAGCCGCTGGAGCAAGGAAATCATTAGCCATATTATCTGCCACTATCGGCAGTCCCACAGATTCAGTCTCAGCTTTTGTTTTTTCTGGGATTTCCAAAGCTTCTCTGTCAAAGTTGTGACGGACAATCAGGAGAACCCACATGGAGGTTCACCCTCCTGAAGTCCAACCTTTAAAGTAAACTATTTTTTTTTCAAGGATATGTCACCCTTCCCCTCCCATTGTCCTCTCCTAGTCACTACAGTTATGCACCTTCTGTAGCTGTAGTCAGAGCGAAGACCCCAGTAACAAAGGCCTGGCATGACCCTGTAGCTCTATTCAAATCTGCATCCACACAAGGCTCAGCCAGGGGACTGACGTGCACTTTGAAATCCGCTGGGCCATGTAAGGGAAGGAAAATACATGCAGTTGTCTTTCCGTATGTGCAGCGCATCTCAAGTACATCATGACTGGCGGGTACCCAATGGCCATCCACACAAGGAAATCGGTCCTTATGACTGCAGTGTTGATGCAAAGCAAAACAGTTTCACACCAATGCTACAGTTATGGCATGAATACACCATGTAATGCCACAAGTTGGGTCTGGAGCACAATACATTGCTGTGCTGCAATTATGTGAATTTATTTAAGAAAAAACAAGTTTCCTCTCTGCAAACTTCTTCATTAAATGAGAGAGATTGTAACCAAAATAGATTGTTACACCCAGATCTATTTCTAATAAATAGTGAAGAGGATAAACCATTCTTAAAAGGGATTTTGAAGACAGTATAGGAAGGCATGCCTAGAATTAATATGAGCATTAAACAGAAATATGAGAGGCAGGTTTCAGATTCAGTTTATAATAATTCTCAAGGATCAAGATAATCACTATGAACTAAAAAGCAGACTGATTACTTTCCAAGAATTAAAGAAGGATCCAAATTAATCATCCTTAACCAGCCCAAGTTCCTATTGACATGTAATTTTCTCTTCATCCTTTTTGATCTAATCATAGAAATGTTGTTCATTTGATTCTCAAAAAAGAATGAATATAATAGATTAGAATTAAAATCTCCAAAGATTTAATCACCACAACGCTACCAACTAGAGATACAATGCCTTTGTTTATTTGGCTTTTATATAGTCAGTAAAATGAATTTTTTATCTCTGAATTTGAGTGGGCAATAAATCAAGGTCCACTGGAATGCTAATACCCAATTAAATGAGGAATTAGATTCCTGTGAGCCCATTTTACTCAAGCAGGAGGAAGTACATGAACCATAAAGCCTAATAACAGCACAGTCCAATTAATGCCCAAATCAGGCATAACATTCTCTGGCCGCGATTTCGCCTACTGAGGCAAATTCAGTGCGGCTGTGATCGGTGCCAGGGTGCGACCCTGCTACTGGCTCTAGCCCGCTCTATAGAGTGATCTTATGATGATTGTGCCTACATAGGATTACATAGGATATACGGCACAGAAACAAGCCATTCGGCCCAACCAGTCCATGCTCCACTCGAGCCTCCTCCCGTCTTTCTGCACAACTTCCACCCGCTGAAAATTTTTAAAAATTTTATGCGTGGTAAAAGCAGGCGTTTAAAAAAATAAAAAAATAATTTTTTTCATTCATTTATAATTTTAAAATTGTTTAAAAAAAGGTAAGTTTCTTTTTAGCCCAGTAAAAAACTTTAATTATTTTTTTCAAAAAATTAAATTTTTGTTTAAAATATTTAATTTAATTTAATTTCAACTAATTTTAAATACGTGATTTAAAAAAATATTAATTAATGTTTTACTCTTTTTTAAGTGATCCACATTCATACTTGTGACAGCTCTGTGTGTAGAGGCCTGTCAAAAGTGTGCAGGGGAATTCCCTTCTTTGATTGGTTCCCCATGGCCCACGTGACCCAGGGGGGTTTGCGAACCACATGTGCCCCTGGGATACCTGGGCCTCTGCGCATTTCGTAGAGCAGAGGTCCAGGATCGGAAATCTCGGGACCTACGGAGCCAGCAGGTAAGTGTGTAAATTTTTTCCGATCAGATGCATCTGCCCGTAGGAAGTCTCCAATCGGAAAATCTGGCCCATTATCTTTTATCTCTATCCATATGTATTCTATTTTTGTCTTGCTGACAGCTGCGCCACTTTTTTCTACTGCCATTATGTTATTGCTATTAAATACAGGTGCTCTACCTCCCCTTCTTCCCTCTCTATCTTTTCTAATTATGCTTTACCCTGCAATGTTTCCCAGTCCTGATTTTTCTGTAGCCATGTCTCAGTAATCCCTACTATGTCTGGTTCATTGCAATGCATGAATGCCTCCAGCTCCCCTGTTTTATTACAGACACTATGTGCATTGCTGTACAGACAGTTTAACAGACATTTGTTAAGCCCACCCAATGTGTTTCCCATTCTGATGAAGTCACTTGATAACTCGTCATCAGGCGGTTTCCTTAAAGGGACCATGCGCAAATTTACTTTGACATTTGTGCTGTCAGTGTTCTACAGCATTGTGGTGCTGCAAACACTGACAAGCACTGCACAGAGGTGCACAGCTGCACCCAGGCTCTCCCATGACTCCCTCCATATGCTTATAGAGGGAGTCACATCACG
This sequence comes from Somniosus microcephalus, assembly GCF_052327205.1. Lineage (NCBI taxonomy): Eukaryota > Metazoa > Chordata > Chondrichthyes > Squaliformes > Somniosidae > Somniosus > Somniosus microcephalus. The sequence continues at coordinate 244,065,185 of NC_140988.1, forward strand.
CAGGGAGGTCCTCTTCCCTTCCCATGGGTGGAAGAGACCTCCCCAGTAGATCAAAGCAGCCTGGTTACACATTGCATAGGAGGACACAAGCAGGGATGTCATTAGGAGGACCAGGCTGCAGTGGCGCAAACCTTTCAATGATCTCAATAGATCATGAAACATTACTGCAAAGCCACAATCAACCTCATCCTGCTGTGCCATTCATCACATCCCCACCACTCTGTCTTCCCTACCCTACTCCTGCCCACCATTACTCACACCATCTTACTTTGCACCTCCACCCATCCCTCTCCATCTACATTATCACATCCCCCTCTCACTAGCCACTCCTCACACTCACCTTCATCCTAGTCCAATCAGACCAACTAACAACACACAAGGGTAGGCACTTTTGTGTTTTAGCCAATGTTCATGTGAAGTTTCTGTTAATGTGCTATCATACATTGAAATCTTTATTTTCAACACTTTGCATTCTTGGACAAATTTGTGTGCACCTTTGGAAATTATTATGTCCGTGTATAATTGAGACACGGACTGCAGGAGTTGATTATAACAAGTCTTTACTGAATGGAGACAACCTGGAAAACTGAAACTACAGAAGCCTGCTAGGGCCTTTTATGCAGGGGTGATCACTGCCGGTACTGCAGTCTGAGACCAGTTATTCCCTTAAAGGTACATACACAACAACTCCTTCACTTTTAGATAAACAGTACATAACATTCATTTAACAACTAAATAATAACTAATTACAATTACAATTACAGTTGCTAGATACATTGGTTGAAGTTAAGCAATTATAAGTTCAGTCTTTGAGGAGGCTTCCTGATTCTGTCTGGATAACGCCGCTTTGGGATATCAGGTTCTTCTGGCAAGGTTGCGTCGGGATCAATGTCGTTGTTTGGTTCGTCTGCTTCCAATATCACCGATTCTGCGGTAGATGCAATTGGTACTTCGGTTTCATCGCCAGGTGTATCAGATCGTGGTGTGGAGTTGACGTTTTCCAGTGACTCTAGAATCTGGTCAGCATGGCATCTTACAATGCTCTCTCCAACGTCCACGGTATACATTAGAGGTTCTTGCCGTGTACAGATCATTCCTGGCTGCCATTTCTCTGTGCGGTAGTCCCGGGCCAAAACTGGTTGACCTATCTTAAAACTCCTGGTCGGCCTTTCATTCATATTCTGAAACTGCCTGTTCTCCACATCTCTTCTGACGTTTGGCTTAATCAAATCCAAGCGGCATCGTAGTCTTCGATTGAAGAACATCATGGCTGGAGTTTGGTTGGTAACCGCATGTGTCGCATTCCGGTAGGCAAACAAGAAGTTATCCACCTTGTGTTGTAGGGGTATATCTTCATTACACATTGCCTTGATAGCCTTCTTGAATGTTTGAACAAACCTCTCGGCCAATCCATTAGTGGCTGGATGATATGGGGCGGATGTGTAATGCTTAACACCATTGTTCTTTAAGAACCTCCAGAACTCTTCAGACACAAACTGTGGTCCATTGTCAGAGCAAATCTGTTCAGGCAGCCCATTCCTGGCGAATATGGTTCATAAGACTGTGATAGTTTTTTCTGTGGTGGTTGAGGACATTATTATTACTTCTGGCCACTTTGAATGTGCATCCACCGCAATTAAAAACATCGAGTCCATAAAGGGACCGGCAAAATCAATGTGCACCCTTTGCCATGGAGATGAGGGCCACTCCCATGGATGTAGAGGGGCTTGTGGTGGGGCGTTTTGGACCTTCTGGCATCCTGTACAGCTCTTGGTCATCTCTTCGATTTCTCTATCGATTCCCGGCCACCACACAAACGCTCTGGCTAAGTTCTTCATTTTTATCCCTCCCAGATGACCCTCATGAAGCTCATTGAGCACTCTATCCTTCAATTTGGGTGGAATTACTACTCTGGATCCACACATCAAGGTTCCTCTGCACACTGACAGCTGTTCTCTTCTCGGCAAGAATGCTGGCAGCAGTGGTTCACCATGTGCTGGCCATCCCTTCACCGTTAAATCATAGACCCAGGAGAGTGTTGGCTCATTTCGTGTTTCCTTTTCTATGTTTGCATTCGTCACAGGGAGACATTCGACTATGGTCGAGTGGAATAACTCCACTGGATCCACTGCCAGTTCTTCTTCCACCGTCGGCAACGGTAGGCGCGACAATCCATCAGCATTCCCATGCTGTTGAGTTCCTTTGTACTCGATGTCATATTGGTGTGCCCCTAGGAAAAGGGACCACCTCTGTAGCCGTTGTGCCGTCATTATCGGCACACCCTTCTGAGGGTTGAAAATGGAGACGAGAGGTTGATGATCAGTTAGTAGAATACATTTCTGACCGTGCAGGTAGTGATTGAACTTCTTCACCCCCCACACCAGGCTGAGGGCCTCTCTGTCAATCTGGGTGTAGTTACGCTCGGCTGAAGTTAACGAGCGTGACGCAAAAGCTATCGGCCTCTCTGAACCATCAAGGAATTTATGTGACAGTACCGCCCCAATGCCATAGGGAGACGCATCACATGCCAGTCTTATCGGTAGTGATGGGTTGTAGTGAGCCAATACTTCTCTTGAAGTGATTAGGTCCTTACTCTTCTGAAAGGCCCACTTACATTCATCGCTCCATTTCCATGCTACTCCCGTTCGTAGTAGGGCGTTCAGTGGATGCAGAATTGTGGACAAATTCGGCAAAAACTTATGGTAGTAATTCACCAATCCGAGGAATGACCTCAGTTGCAACACATTTTCAGGCGCTGAAGCCTTAACTACCGCTTCAATTTTGTCAGGGGACTTATGCAACCCCTCTTCATCAATCACATGGCCACAATACGATATCAGTTTCTTAAAAAACTCGCACTTGGGGCGATTGGCTCGTAGCCCATGTTCACGTAGTCTAGTGAGCACCTGCTCTAGGTTGGCAAGGTGTTCACTGTCATCTTCACCTGTCACTAGGATGTCGTCTAAGTAACACTGAGTCCCTGGAATCCCTTGCAGGACTTGTTCCATCGCTCTTTGCCATATCGCCGGAGCTGATGCTACTCCGAATACCAGTCGATTGTACTGGTAAAGACCTTTGTGAGTGTTTATCGTGAGATACTTCCTAGAGGATTCTTCAAACTCCATCTGCAAATATGCTTGTACTAGGTCAATTTTTGTAAAACGCTTCCCTCCAGATAGTGAGGCGAAGATATCTTCTATCCTTGGAAGAGGATATTGTACTGTGTGAAGGACTGGGTTCACCGTCACCTTGAAGTCCCCACAGATGCGAACCTTCCTTGGCTCCTCAGACTTATTGTTTAACATTTTCTTCATGACAGGAGCGATGGGTGTCGCCCACTTGCTCCAGTCTACCTTAGATAACATGCCTGCATTCTCCAGATTCTCCAGCTCTGCCTCGATGGCTGGGCGAATTGCATATGGTACCGGTCTTGGTTTGAAAAACTTGGGAAATGCATTCTCCTCTATTTTTATCGAGGCGGTTACACCTTTAAGAGTGTCCAGTTCTTGTTGAAATACCTCTTTGGCGTCAGTTAAGATTGTTGACAATCGTCCAGGAGTGACGTCATCATGCTTTTCACCAGCCACCGTCAGTGCCTGAATGGAGTGCCAGTCTAAACTTATCTTTCTGATCCATTCACGTCCCAATAACAGTGGTCCACCATCTTGCAGAATGTAGAGATAAAATTTCCATATTTTCTTGCCGTTGTATTCGACAGGCACCCTTATTTTTCCTCTGGGGTATACTTTTTGCCCCGTATATGTCCTCAAGACAATGGATGTCTCTCTCAAGGGTATGTGTGAGAATAGCCGCTCGTAGTCTCATCGATTCATGACGGTTAGAGCTGATCCTGTATCCAATTCCATTTTGACTTGGGACCCTGCTATCGTGAGGGTGACCCAAATGGTTCGGAGATCCTCTTTTGCGATTACGTTGTGAAGTTAGAGACAGCTTAGTCTCTTGTTCCCGGATTCACTGTCGCTCATCTGGTCTTCGGAACTACTGTCTGTCATCTTTTGTACTTTCCTGTACGGATCCTTAGTAGCCTTTTTGTTGTCATTGGTCTTCTTCCCAGACCTGCAAACTCGTGCAATGTGTCCCATCTTTCCACATTGCCTGCATATTTTGTCCTTGGACCAGCAGTCCTTCTGGTCATGGTTTGTTCTGCCACAGCGATAACATTTTGCAAATCCCCGTGTCATTTCGTGGGTGCCGTATTCCTGTGGCTTTTGTTGTATTTCTGCAGCTCCCCTTGCTGCTGCTTCATACGATACTCCCACGCTGAAAGCCTTATCTAGCGTCAGCTCTTTCTCTGAGAGTAACCTCTTCTGGGTTCCTTCACTCAGGAGTCCACAGACAAATTTGTCCCGTAAGGTATCTGCCAGTCCTGCTCCGAACTGGCAGTGCTTTGATAGCTTGCGTAGTTCCATAAGGTAATCAGCATTGCTCTCATTTTTATGCTGATTTCTCCTGTGGAATTTAAATCTTTCTGCTATCAGCAGCGTTGTAGGATTTAGGTGTTCCTGTAGGATAGCAACAATTTCGTTAAAACTCTTCGCCTTCGGTTTGGCTGGAGTAATCGGGTCCCGCAATAGGCCGTACGTTCTTGCGTTCATTAAATTTAGCAATACCGATGCCTTTTTCTCATCGGCTATTTCGTTTGCCTCGCAATATACCTCGACTCTTTCCACATACGTGGTCCAGTCTTCTATTGCATTATCGAAGGCAGTGATATCGCCAGTCTTTGGCATCTTGAAAATCTAAGATGGCGCCTCCTGCGCTTTCCCGCCGCTGCCGCTGCTGCCAATGCTGTTGCTGGCGATTATATTTATTTTACTATCCTGTAATGGCGACGCCCTATGGTCTTCGCGCCTCCCCAATCGCTGCTGCCAACGCCGCGCTCCGCGGTATTTTAATTTTTCTATCGCGCTTCAATATTTGCTCCGTTAATTGAAGAACCACTCCCGTCGTGGAGCGGACCCTCTGGGACACTTCTCTCCCTCTTCTTAGGTCCGAACGCTGCCCAGCTTCGAAGCACCGGCTGCGCCCTGTGTGCTCCACCCTCTCTCTCTCTCTTTGCTTCCCGACTCGCTGCCTGGCCCCATTGCAGAGCCACCCGATCGAGCTCTAGCCCGCCGCAGCCCAGGAAGGATCAGTGCACTACCTGCCACCAGCCCGATTAGCTGGGAAACCACAGACTGGAGAACCAAGCCTGGCACTCAACAGTCTCTCCTGCACTTTTCAATTCGATGATTTGGAGGGCGGTTGCCCACGGTCGATGCCCGTTTCTCGAGTTTCTTTGGATTATTTTTTTTTCTTCTGGCTTTGACCTTCAATAACATCGTCTGAGGTGCTGCCGAGTTGCAGGTAAATTTGTTTCTTACTCGTCGCCAGTATTATGTCCGTGTATAATTGAGACACGGACTGCAGGAGTTGATTATAACAAGTCTTTACTGAATGGAGACAACATGGAAAACTGAAACTACAGAAGCCTGCTGGGGACTTTTATACAGGGGTGGTCACTGCCGGTACTGCAGCCTGAGACCAGTTATTCCCTTAAAGGTACATACACAGCAGAAATGGCTTAGTGAGTTGCGGTGAATGGTGAGACATAACGGTACCCCCCGCAATGGTGGTAAGTGTGAAAGGAATGGCTTGGGTATTGTAGGGATGCGTAATGGTGTTGGTGTGAGGTAGTGCCAACCTGGTGCATCATATGGCAGCCAGGGTGTACAGCATTAAGTGAAGTAAATTTGGCCATGGTGAGGCCATCCCTGGCATCTCGGGCAGCAATGTGGTCAGCTGCTGATGCCCTGTGTCCTGTTTGCAGAGAAGGATGGTGTTGTTGTTGGTGCTGCTGGTGTGCCTGGTGCTGCCGGTGTTGGGGCAATAACAATAAAAGTTGATTTGATTTGATTGATTTGATTTGATTTGATTTGATTTGATTTGATTTGATCATGGTGGGATTCTGAGGACCAACGTGAGATATTTTCAAGGGCACCGAAGATGATGGAATAGATGGCAGTTGCAGTTGAGATGACAGAAGCGATCTGTCAATGGTGACAGAGGTTGTTCCAATGAGGTGACACTGGTTAGAGAGTTTGCTCCAAACACTTGCAAGCTGCATAAAGCTCAATCTGTCTTCCAAATGCAGCAAGCAACAGCTTCTAACCTTGGAAAGTGAGCAGTTATGAAATGGGAGCTTTTACAGACCATTTGCAGTTGTTAAGTTAAGAAATCATACCATTCTGACACAACACCCGACCTGCTTACCTGGCGTGATCCCCGCATAGCGGGGAAGCCGTTGGCGAACTCTAACAATGTAAAGGTGAGTTTAAAATAATTTTTAAATGCCTGTTAACGAGCTCTTAATAATTTAAATTGCCTCCCCCGCCGCTTGGTGTCAGGTCTGTTCAGCGATGACAGGCCCGACATCTGGGAGACTAGTGTGGAGGTGGGTTGACAACGGGTTCCCTACCCACTGTCAAAAAAAATTCCCAGCTGACCCACCACCAAACGCGCCCGCTGACCCCCCGAAAAATTCCCCCCTTGACTCAATACTGCAAAAATATCCCAAAATTCTGAAAGTCATGAATAAAAAAAGCAAAGCAGTATCAACTATAAGATTGATCTTGCATTCAAAACTGATTTGTAAGCTTTTAAACTCTTCATTATAATAAGTTATAATGGAAAATCTTTCCTGCCGTAAGGATAATGAAAGCCACACCTCTTTCACACAAATGTTTAATTTGAATTCCTGCAAAAATAAATTTTAAGTTATTTATACTAGATTCAGTCTGTGATACTCAGGGAATAGAGGAAGCTTTGTTCCAAAGTATATAGGTTTATTATACTTATTAAAGAAACTGCAACACAGCATAAAGTTAAAATATGTAAAGGTTATACTTATTAAACAGTTAAACAGTGAATGGGCCATTGGTCTACAGCCTAACTAACACCACAAGGTTCTGAGGTGATTAGACTCGAAATAGCCTTGTTACTTGAGCATGTCCAGTTTCATTCTGAGAATATTCTACCATCTATGCTCCAAGTTCAGGCTTGTATGCATTAAAACACACCCTTATACCAACTATCCTTGTTTCAGGAGAGGCCTTCCATCAATCATGTTCTGGTCTAGCACCCTTAAGTTCTATTCCCTCATCTGAGAGAATACATATACACAGTACCTAACCTCTCTAAATCCATCCCATAAAACATAAGATAACAAGAATGCCTGAGTACCTCCTTTACTTGGAATGCACCAAGGACATACTTGACAAAAGTACTTTGCTTACAGAAATCTAGTGGACAAAATTCTAACGTTCAGTTTATTAATCCATAAATACTGACCTCAGAAACTAGACCCAACATTAATTTTTCACCAAAATGCCAAATATGAAGTTCCATACTAAGCTTTTAAAATATTTTTCAAGGAAACAATACAACAGGAACCCTTTTATCCCTTAGAAACTCCAGCTGCTCAGGTGAGATCAACTGACCCAACAAATGATCCAGACAATTAGCTTAAACTTTAGTTAAAACATTATAAACAAGACTTAGGCCTAGAAATTCAGTATAGCCACATTGGAGGCGCTACAGCCGGGCGTTTGTTAAATTTTGAGCCCGGCGCAACTTAGCGCCACCTTCGCCGATATTCAGTTGCAACGCCCCAAGAGGTTGCTGCTGCCCTTAAGCAGGCGATGCACGACTCTCATTAGGCGCTAAGCTGGGGATCCGGGGCGCTAACATCGAGGGCGGGCGCAGCGCATGTGCGGCGAGTTGCTCATTGAGGGCAGACAGTCAGGCGCCGGTCAGCTCTTAAAGGGGGAGGGTGGAATTGTTTGGCTGCCACGCCCTGCAAACTGCAGCCCTAAAGCAAGGCCTGAACACTGCTGCTGGAACTGCTCCACGCCCAGGAGAATGGAGAAGGCCAGGGAGAGAGCACAGCGCTTCGGCGAGGGTGACCTGAGGCTGCTGGTTGGCGCAGTGGAGCGCAGGCACCATATCCTCTTCCCTGAGGGTGGCAGGAGGCCGCTGCCCGCCGAATATCGCAAAGCCTGGAGGGAGGTGGCAAACAGGGTCACGTCCAACAGCGTGGTTGGCAGGACACCAACCCAATGCCGGAAAAAATTAAACGACCTCACTCAGGTTGTCAGGGTGAGTACCGTTTCCAGTATCCTCCTCATCCCTGCATGTGCACCTCACTTTATGGCCAAAGGGACCTTTTAGCCCTAATGCCCAGCCCTCATCCAGCAGCTATGGGACTGTCATGAAAAGCACTTGCACATTCAGGACTTTATACACTGTCAGGGCTATTTGACCATGGGAGGCAGTGCAGGCAAGATCAGGGCTTGACACTGTCAGGGCTATTCGACCATGGGAGGCAGTCCAGGCAAGACCAGGGCTTGACACTGTCAGGGCTATTCGACCATGGGAGGCAGTGCAGGCAAGACCAGGGCTTCACACTGTACTTAGAGGCCGTCCTTTCTCTTGCAGGGCAAGCTGGCATATAACAGAAGACAGCAGCGACAGATCGGGGGAGGCCGTCTTTACCTGAAACAGCTCAGCGACCTAGAGCAGCGAGTGGAGCGGATCATGGCAGGCCGGCTGATTGGCCCCGTCGCCACTGGAGATGCCGACCCTGTTCTGGGCACCAATGGTAAGGTCATCACCTTTTTGACCTGTCTTTCCACTTGCGCCTCACACCAGCATCCTTTGCCACTCTCGAACCAATGCAGTGCACAGCAGCACTCATGCCTCCCTCGCTGCCACCCTGTCCTCACTCCAAAGCAATTCTTGTGCCTTCCTGCTTTCAGATGGTGAATCGCCAGGTGAGGAGGCGGCCCCTCAAGCTGGCACTGTTTTGGCGTCTGACATAGAGGAGGAGGAAGAAGAAGCCAGTCCATCAGGGACACCCTCAGCTGAGGCAGCCCATGGCCATGATGGTGACACGTCTTCCCTGGAGGGGAGCAGGGGGGAAGGGTCGGAGGAGAGTGAAGCTCTGGGGCCCTGTGGGCTGCAGCAACACGGGAGGGGTGGGGAAGCTCGGCGGCCTTCTCCCCGGAGGGTGAGTGCGGCCTCCAGTCCTGCTACGGTGAGTGCAGAGGAGGTGCGGCTCCTAGCAGAAATGGGCACCCAGGCTGAGCGCAGGCACACTGAGCACATGGCTGCAGTGGCAATGATGCCTGACTCCATAGAGTCACTGGCAAGGAGTGTGTAGGAATTTGGGGCAGCAAAGGCCAGGAGTCTGCAACAATTCAGTGCAGCACAGGCCAGGAGTCAGCAGGACTTTGCGGCAGCACAGGCTAGGAGTCAGCAGGACTTTGTTGTGTCCGTCAGTAGTAAGTGTAGGGGGTTTTGTTCCAGGGGCTTATTGTAGGTCAGCCAGTTATGTTTTCCTGAGCTGCCCTGGCCGCTGTGCGGTTGCGAATCGCTTTCCCCTTCCTGATTCTGAGCTCAGGACTTATCGAGTGGTAACAAGGACAAACGAACAGACCAGTGGATTGGTGCAAGGAAAACCAATGTTTATTAATTAGAAAAGCTAACACTACAAGAAAAACAGTATTATACAGAAGATAAAAGAAATCGCTATGGATGCAATACAGTTTTACACTTAACGGGAGAAGAAACGGACACAACGAGGGAAAAATTCTAAAATTACAATTTTGTAATACCCCTTTAACTCCCACCCTTACACCTAGCTAGGTTGTCTTGTGACGGCCAGAAAGATAATGCTCACTGGTGAAACAGATGAAAAGGCCTGGCCCTTGTGCCCCGCGGCTGCCGTCGAAATGTGCTTGCGATGCTTTCTAGATGGTTTTCCTTCTTGGTTGCTAGCAGACAAACAGGACACTGGGCCGAGGCGAAGAGAGAGAGAGAGAGGTGCTGGGCCGCCCCAATTATATCCTCTCGGCAATGGGTCATTATCGCGCCTCATCAGTCCGTTCCATTGTCCGATTTGGGCTCGAAAACGTAAGACAAGAGGACCTTGATTTTGGCCCATTTACGTTGATGGCACCAATCAGTACCACAACTGCCTTTCCATTATTTTCTGAATGTCCTTAATTGTTCTGAATGTTCCTCAATTGTCCTGAATGTTCCTCAAGCAACTGGGACTATCTCCGCCCGAACTTAGATTGTGTAGGCAAACAATTGATAACCTGCCTCAGGGCGTGAATACATCTGAGCTTGCCTCACTGCATTGTTCAAATTAAACATGCAGTCTGTGAAGCTATCAGAAAATCCATATGGATGCCGCAGGCCCTTTGGCCATGTGTCTGACCGCAGCCATTTTGAGAGGCCCTGGATTTTTAAAACACAGTCACTCCAAGGTTTCTTTAACAACTCCAATTAATCTTCGGCGGGGGGGGAACATATGAAATTTTGTGAATCCCTTCAGTCCCCCCTGTGGATACTTAAACTTGCTTGAAGTGTCCATTCAAGGTGAGCAAAATTTCTGACCGCCGCAAACAACCCTCCTCTTTATTACCTATCCCCAACCCCTCGACACATACATTCCCTTACTTGGAGAGAGCCCCGGTGTACGGCAGGCATTCGGATAGAAAACAAGGTTGAATTACAACAATCCCAGCACGGAGGGGTCCAAATACCCCTGCACCACTTGGGATGAAACAGTATTTCACATACTATGCATTCTTTATTAAAATAAATAAACAGGCTGCCATCACTCGCAAGTGATGCATCACAGAACTCACACAGGTGTTCCGTCTACCCGAGCATACTGGTCCTTCCATACCCTTTGTGTTCTTACTACCACCTCGGGACTCCTTTTCCTACACTGGACGCAAACCAGGTAGAGGACGATCCCGAGCTGACAGATTACTAGTATGTGCGATGTCAGACGAATCCAGGAGGGGACCTCTATATTCTCAAAGATGTCCCACCAGGGTGGGGTCGTAATACTGAGAATATCGGCCCCTATCTGGACAGTCTTCTGTTCCAGCATGTAAAAGTGTTTTTGGGAAACCACTACTGCTTTTAATAGTTTAACGAGGTGTTCTGGGAGAGGGGGGATCTGGTAGCCGAAGTGGGCTACATACTTTTGGAGGTTGGTGAAATTTTCTTTCACAGTGAGGTGAACAGTGGATGGTTCAGGGATGGGGACAATTCGTGACTGTGCCACTTGAACTTCTGCCTCGGGTTTAAATCAGAAACTGCTGTCACTCACCGCGCACCAGCTGTGCTGACCGTGCTGGTAGTGGGACGCTGCTGTGGTGACGCAGTATGTCCCACCTCCTATATACGCCACCTGTGGGGGGACATGGCCTTGTGCCATGGCTTCCATGGTGCAGTTTATAGGCTTCGCGTCAGCAGCTCTGAACCCACACTGTGGATTTGAATAGGCGTTCAAGTGCTGGGGACACAGGATTATGTGTGATCCCCGGCTACGGCACCCCGAGAGGTCAGTACCCGTCATAGCATGCTTCTCCAGCTCCGCTATGATCTCCTTTAAATGGAGAGTCATGGCCTGGTCTTCGTGCAGTTCCGAACCCACCACCTTATTCTCATCAGTCAAAACCTTCTTTAACTGGGCCTTTAAACCGTTGATCTGCAACTGCAGTTCAATGTCGTCTAAACTATTAATGACCGAAGACCCCGTATTAAAACCCGTTAACACATCGTTAACACTACCCCTCTTTTGTCTCCCCACCCAGTCCCCAGCCTCGCGGCTATGCGTATATAATTTGGTCTTATCGACCTCCGAAAAATCGAATTCATAAAACCTTTGAAACGTTTCTTTTAACAGGGCTTGATATAGTTTGGCCGTCTCTGCAGGGCACCACGCGGGCAAGTGCAACTCTGTGAGATTTAAAATCACCGAGGCCACTGTAGTGTATGTAACTGTTCTACCTTTAAGAGAACTATTGTATGTAACCGTCCACCTTTAAGAGAACTATTTTAGGTGTGGCACTACTTTATCTTGGCTGCTGTATACTGTAATACCGACGGTGACCACACCGGTATATAAGTGCTGTGTCAGGATTTATTGGGCAGATTCGCCCTGACCTTCGAATAGTAAAGTCCTGTTAAAGTTACTCTTGTAGTCTGTGTATTAATTCGCCATAATACCTACAGACTTTACAGTGGCGACGAGTTGGATCTTACCCTGCGGCAACAATACTTCCGAAGCAGTTAACGAGCGTCGAGAAGAGGCACCCGCCCTCGTCGTTCTGCTGAGAGAAAACTCGAGTCTGCAGAGCAAGGAAGAAGGAAGAATTCAGACACGAAGTCTTCCATCAGCAACAGGCACTGATTGTCCCTTCTGCCATCTGCCACGGTGGTGAGTGAGCCGATCAGCACGAGAAGCAAGTCGGCCACGGTGACGGTGAGTAAAGGGAAAATAAAATAAAAAAATAAACGGAGGATAAGGGCGGTGAACTCGACCACGGTCGGGGGAAAGGAGCCAGACAGAAGTCGGGCCCAGAGGCGCTGAGACTGGGGCAGCGTGGAGCACGGAAGCCGCGATACAAGCGGGCTGGGAGACGCAACGGCGTCGTGAGACAGCTAGACCGCGACCGGCGAAAAAGGCCGGGCAGCTACCGAGGCCACGAGGCGCTGTGACCAGGATCGTAAGGCGCGGGAAGATATAAAAATAAATAAACCGCGGTGAACTCAGCCACAGCCGGGGAGGAAAGCACCGGACTGCGAGAGGGCTGGGAGGCGCGAGTGGAGTGAAAAAGGCCGGGCAGCGACCAAGGCCATGAAGCGCTGCGACCGGGATCGTAAGGCGCGGGAAGATATAAAAATAAATAAATCGCGGAGAACTCAGCTGCAGCCGGGGAGGGAAGCACCGGACTGCGAGAGGGCTGGGAGGCGCGATTGGAAGCCGCTGAGGGAGAGACAGAGCCCGAGCGAGCGGGAGAGACAGAGCCCGAGCGAGGGAGACTGAGCGAGATCCAGCCCAGCGGCTGAAACTGTTCGCCGTCAACGGGTTGTACCCAGCACCGGTTGCCCTGCTGAGAAAAGGGAACAAGGAACGCACTGAAGCCGACGCGCAGGCTGCGAACCCCGAAAGCCAGCGGTCGTCGCCCGAGGGAAAAGCTTACCCCTCCCGCCAGGGGAAGAAACGCGGGAAGCCGCCAGTAGGCGGGGAAGAAGACAGAAGCGGGAAACCGCCATTTTGAAAGTGGGCGGGGAAAGAAGACAAGCGCGGGAAACCGCCATTTTGGAAAAAAAAAGTTAAAGAAATATTTCGTTGTTGTTTCTCAGGAAGAGTGTGAAGATGCCTAAGCGTAGTAATACCAACGGTTTCGATTCCGATGTGGAAGATTGGGCCACGTATGTAGAATGCATCGAGATATATTGTAAGGTCAATAAGATAGCAAATTATGACAAAGCGCTAACCTTACTAAACTCAATGGGTGCGAAGACATACGGGTTATTGAAGCATCTTCTATCACCAGCTAAACCGGCGGATCAGTCTTTCGCTAATATTGTTGCTGTCCTGAAGGATCATTTTAACCCCGCACCGCTGATGTTAGCGGAACGATCTAAATTTTACGTGAGAACGCAACGAAAAGAGGAAAGCAACGCGGAGTACCTGGTTGAACTGCGTAGGCTAGCAAAATACTGTCAGTTTGGGGTAAATCTGACAGAGGCACTGAGAGACAAGTTCGTGTGCGGGATGTCGAAGGAAGGAACACAAAAACGACTGCTCGAAGAGAACGATCTTACACTTGATAAGGCTGTCCTTTTTGCAGCATCGCACGAAGCCGCAGCGAGAGGCACGGCGGAAATGCAGCGGAAGACAGCGGTACTCAGTGTGGATCAAATGACTTCGGGTACAACGAAATGTTATCGTTGTGGGAAGACAACACACGACCAGAACCAATGCTGGTTTAAAAACCAGGAATGTAGAAAATGTGGCAAGCTTGGTCACATAGCTAAGGTATGCCGGTCAGGAAAGAAGACCAGCAATAATAAGTCACCGCAGAAGAAGTACAGAAAGGTACATAAGGTGACTGGGAAGAGTCCAGATGAACAGAATTCGGACTCAGACTCCAACAGGAAGGAACTGGGTAGTCTGAGGATTCACAATGTGAGTAAAGAAGCTGACCGACAAACTATCTGGGTCACACTACAGATTGCAAAAGTCCAAGTGAAGATGGAAGTGGACACCGGATCGGCGTTGACAGTCATGAATAAGCAAGATTACAAAAAGTTATTCAAACATATTCCCCTACGGGATACGGAGATAGTATTGCAGACATACACGGGGCACAAAGTATACCCCATCGGAAAGATAAAAGTCAAGGTGAGATACAAGGACAAAGATCACCAAGGGGTGGACATGTATGTGCTGCCCAAGGGAGGTCCACCACTTCTGGGACGGGAGTGGATCAGGAAAATAAAGATAGACTGGCATTCTCTAAACACAATGACGGTAGATTCCGGAAAGGAAGATGTCAAACCTGAACGGTTGTCCAGAATATTGGACGAAGCTAAAGAGGTATTCCAGCAAGGACTGGGAACACTGAGAGGAATTAAAGCAAAAATCAAGATTGCAGAACATGCAAGCCCAAAATTTTTCAAAGCCAGATCGGTACCTTACGCGATACGACCTGCTGTGGAGGCAGAACTGGAGGAGCTTGAACGTTCAGGGGTACTGTCCAAGGTGGACTGGAGTGAGTGGGCCACGCCCATTGTTCCCGTCATGAAGTCTTCATCAAGTAACAAGCCAGGGGGACCGGGAAAGGTCCGCATCTGCGGAGACTTCAAGATCACAGTTAGTCCGGTGCTTCACACGGTACAATACCCGCTTCCGCGGATTGAGGATATCTTTGCTTCATTGTCTGGCGGGAAACACTTCACCAAGATAGACCTGGCACAAGCATACTTACAAATGGAAGTCGAGGAAGAGTCGCGCCAGTATCTCACAATCAACACGCACAGAGGCCTGTATCGTTATAATAGACTGGTTTTTGGAGTAGCTTCGGCTCCAGCAATTTGGCAGAGGGCCATGGAGCAGGTCTTACAGGGTATTCCAAGCACTCAGTGTTACTTGGACGATATCCTGATTACAGGAGAGGACGAGGAGGAACACCTCGCAAATTTGAAACTGGTGCTCACCAGGTTGAAGGAATATGGCCTTCGAGTTAATCGCCAGAAATGTGAGTTCTTCCAGAAACGGATCTCGTACTGCGGTCATGTCATTGACCGAGAGGGGCTGCACAAGTCACCTGACAAGATAGAAGCTGTCGTGAAGGCCCCTGCTCCGGAAAATGTATCACAGTTGAGATCGTTTCTGGGGTTGATTAATTATCACCACAAGTTTCTGCCAAATCTATCCACGGTGCTGCATCCGCTGAATGCTCTGTTGCGGAAAGAAGTACCATGGAAGTGGAGCGAGGACTGTAAGAAGGCCTTTCGCAGAAGCAAGGCGTTGATTACCTCTGAGGAAGTGTTGGCTCATTTCAACCCAACGTTACCTCTTCGTCTAGCTTGTGATGCTTCCCCTTATGGAATTGGAGCAGTACTTTCACACAAGTTACCAAATGGCTCGGAAAGGCCAGTCGCATTTGCGTCCCGATCATTGACCTCCGCTGAGCGAAATTATGCTCAGATAGATAGGGAGGCCCTCAGCCTTGTGTGGGGAGTAAAGAAATTCAATCATTACCTGCAGGGCAAGAAGTTCACATTACTGACAGACCACCAGCCGTTGGTGTCCATATTCAACCCTAACAAGGTCGTTTCCACTATGACAGCGCAAAGGCTACAGAGGTGGTCCGTGTTACTTGGGGCACATCAATATGACATCGAATACAAAAGGTCCAAACAGCATGGAAATGCTGATGGGTTATCGCGCCTACCGTTGCCAGTAGTAGAAGAGGCGGCTACAGTGGACCCGGTAGAGATGTTCCACTCATCCATAGTGGAATGTCTACCAGTAACAAATTCGATGATCGAAAATGAAACAAGAAATGATCCGACTCTCTCACGAGTCTATGATTTAACAGTGGAGGGATGGCCAGCACATGGCGAACCAACGCTGCCCGCATTTTCGCAAAGAAAAGAACAGCTGTCAGTGTGCCGAGGAACCTTGATGTGTGGATCTAGAGTGGTGATTCCACCCAAACTTCAGCATAAGGTGCTAAAGGAGCTGCACAAGGGGCGTCTGGGTGGAGTGAAAATGAAGAACCTAGCAAGAGCGTTTGTGTGGTGGTCAGGTATTGATGGAGACATCGAAGAAATAACCAAGAGCTGTCTAGGATGCCAGAAGGTCCAAAACGCGCCACCACAAGCTCCTCTGCATCCATGGGAGTGGCCCTCATCTCCTTGGCAAAGGGTACACGTCGACTTTGCTGGTCCATTTATGGACTCAATGTTTCTAATCGCGGTGGATGCACACTCCAAGTGGCCGGAGGTAATAAAGATGTCCTCCACCACCACGGAAAAAACCATCACAGTATTAAGGACCATATTTGCCAGGAATGGGCTGCCGGAACAGATCTGTTCTGATAATGGACCGCAATTTGTGTCCGAAGAATTCAGGAAGTTCTTAAAAAGCAATGGGGTCAAGCACTACACGTCAGCCCCATACCATCCCGCCACCAATGGATTAGCTGAAAGGTTTGTCCAGACCTTCAAGAAGGCCATAAAGGCCATGGGTAATGAAGACATCAACCTACAACATAAGGTAGATAACTTCTTGTTGGCGTACAGGAATGCAACACATGCGGTCACAAACCAAACTCCCGCCATGATGTTTTTCAATAGAAGACTAAGATGCCGGCTGGATTTGATTAAGCCAAACGTCAGAAGGGACGTAGAGAACCGGCAATTTCAGGGCATGAATGAAAGGCCAACTAGATCCTTTCAGATAGGTCAACAAGTTTTGGCCCGGGACTACCGTACCGAGAAATGGCAGCCTGGAACTATTGGGAAAAGGCTAGGGCCGCTGATGTATACCGTGGACATTGGTGACAGCATAATAAGGCGCCATGTTGACCAGATCATAGGGTCATCCACAAAGGACCAACCTACTACACAACCTTACACGGCTAATGTTGAAGCAGAGATACCCAGAGCACCTACCTCCGATCTGGTAATACTGGAATCAGATGAACCTGACACTGTCCTTCAAGCCGAATCGACCTTGCCAGAAGAACCTACTACCCCGCCGAAAACTACTACACCACCGAGGCGTTATCCGGACAGAGTCAGGAAGCCTCCAGAGAGACTGAATCTGTGAACTGTTTTGCATAAGTTGTATATATGTTATGATGTTATGTTAATGGGGAATAAGTATGTTGTAAGCTAAAAAGGGAGGATTGTAGTGTATGTAACTGTCCTACCTTTAAGAGAACTATTGTATGTAACCGTCCACCTTTAAGAGAACTATTTTAGGTGTGGCACTACTTTATCTTGGCTGCTGTATACTGTAATACCGACGGTGACCACACCGGCATATAAGTGCTGTGTCAGGATTTATTGGGCAGATTCGCCCTGACCTTCGAATAGTAAAGTCCTGTTAAAGTTACTCTTGTAGTCTGTGTATTAATTCGCCATAATACCTACAGACTTTACAGCCACCGCGTAATGCACCCCTTGATACAGCATCTGGTCTGTGGGTATCAGCACCAGGCCGTTCCCTGGTCCCTTGGTGGTGGTGGGGCATCCCTCTGCTACAGTCTGTGACGTCGGGGCCTTGGGCAGGGGCTGTCGGGGACGGGTCACTAATTCAGTGGCATTAACCGAGATTGGGGAGTATGGGATCGCGCATGCGTCCAGGCACAATTCCCAATCCATCCCCCTCCCGTTATCTTGCCACTGGCTGCGGAAAATGATGGAAATGCCTGTGGGGCAGACCTTCTCTGAACCCCACATACAGACATAGATCCCCTGATCCGGTTCCTACCATTTGTCCCAGCACACACTTAACCCTCCCTGGGTCCCTGTGATGGTCCTGTGGGTGTTATTCCCTAACCTCTCCCACTCTACCCTGGGGTTCCCCATATCCTTACTTCATTTTCTAAGCCACCACCACCTATCCAGGGGAACGTTGCCTTTACATGACAAACATATTCCTTTTCCCACAGTGACGCTAATCCTTGGGGTGACAATTCGTATCCTCGGGCACTGGAGGGAGGTCTCCCCATATGAAAAACCGGTCTGGCTCGAGTACTGGGTCAAATTTGACCCCAGCCATCCGGGCCAGCTCCCCTCGTGAGTGTACAAGGCGATTTCATCTGCCTCGCGTAGGCCACTCCCATCGTGGGCTAGGGGCGCCGTTTTTCCGGAGCATCCGAAGATGTGGTGGTCCTCGGTGTCACCCCATCTCGCGAGGCTCAGCCCAGATAGGGCGAGCAGGATCACGCCTCCGAACATTCCCTTTTAATTCCCTGTAAAAGATAAAGAACATCTAGCCGGGCTCCCTGTAGGCTTCCTGGCTCGGGTGAAGTGTGAGCGGGTCCCTCGACCTCGGCTCACGTAGACAACACTGGAACGGTTCCATCTTAAAATTACACTACGGTTCCACACCTTATAATTAACCTAAACATCCTAACTTAAAACTACAAACTTAACTGCTAAAGTTATATACATCCGCCGCCCGTCTCCGAGCGGCCAGCTCAAATTCTGTCAGGGCTGCTGCAGGCTGATCCCTGCGGCATGGCTGTACTGACCTTTACTTCCGGTCCCTCACAGCCCGCGACTGCTGGCTGAGGACCTTTGTCTTTCGACTTAACTTTAACACGGGAGGTAGCCCCTTTAAACTGGGGAGCCGGCGACCATGTCTTCCTAGGCTGGGGTGTCCGAGGGGACCTCCTAGGAAGTGCTATTGGTGGTGCTACCCTGGTGAGCGGACCCTTGCTGTGGGTCACAGTCCTCGCTGGCTGGGGGCTTTTCCCCTGTGGCTCCTCCCTTCCCAAGTCTGAGCTGGGGACAAGCAACCCATCGCTGCCTGCTGCCGGTGGCTGGGAGTTTTCCTCTCCAGGTTCAAAACCTGGGTCGGGGGCGGGGCTACCTGCCTCGGGCTCCTCCTCCTCCCCATCTGAGTCCCAGAAGAGAGGGGGAGTGGTTTGGACAGGGGCCTGGGTGACTCCTCCCCTGACACACGCGACTGCGCCTGCATGTGCTGCCTGTGAGCTGGGACCTGCTGGGAGCTGAGGATTTCTAACCTCGGGTTGGATCCCAGCTGCCTGCTTTTTCGCCTCCGGTCTAAACAGCTTACATTGGTTTATATGAAACCATTTCGTCCGCCGGGGCAATTTTACGGCGTAAACCATGGGGCTGGCTTTATCTACTATGCTATAGGGTCCCATGTACAGTGGCTCCAAGCTCCCTACTCGGGCATAGTTCCTCACCATTACCTGGTCCCCTATCTCCCACTGATGACTTTTGTTAGGCTCGAGCAGCAATCGGCTATTCCGATGCTGCTTCCCCATACTACCTGCTGCCTGTTCGTAAATCTGCTTCAGGCGCTCGAGGAGTGTTCGGGCGAATTTATCCCGGTTTACCTCCCGAAGCTGCCCTTCAGTAAGAACTGGGGCTAGGACATGGGTGGGGGTTCTCATGACCCTACCGGTCATGAGCTCGTGTGGGGAATACCCCGTACTCTTTGACTGACTGGCCCGGATCCCCATGAGGACTAGAGGCAGGACCTCTGCCCATTTTTGGGGCGAGTCCACTGTCTCCTTCCTCAGCCTTTCTTTGACGGTGCGGTTCATGCGTTCCACAATCCCTGAGGACTGTGGATTGTGGGCTACGTGCCACTTCCCCTCCTTTATTGCGGGCCTCAGTTCAAATTGCACCCAACTGTCGACCCATAGCGACCAAGAGTAGGCGGTACAGCTGGGAGGATAGACGGTTCATTGCGTCGGAAGTAGAAAGACTCAAGCGGGAGGGTATCATCGAATGCAGTACCAGCCCGTGGCGCGCCCAGGTAGTAGTAGTTAAGGGTAGCGAAAAGAAGCGGATGGTGATAGATTATAGCCAGACGGTTAATCTATACACCCAGCTAGACGCCTACCCTCTGCCCCGCATAGCGGATATGGTTAACCAAATTGCGCAATACCGGGTGTTTTCCACCATCGACCTAAAATCGGCATACCACCAGCTCCCCATTAGGCCGGAGGACCGTCCATACACCGCCTTCGAGGCGAACGGACGCCTCTACCACTTCCTCAGAGTCCCCTTTGGGGTAACGAATGGGGTCTCGGTCTTCCAGCGGGAGATGGACCGCATGGTCGATGAGAACCAGTTAACAGCCACCTACCCATACCTAGACAACGTCACCATCTGCGGCCACGACCAGCAAGACCACGACTCGAACCTCGCGAGATTTCTGAAAACCGCCCTCAGACTCAATCTCACCTACAACGAGGATAAGTGTGTCTTTAGCACCACGCGCCTCTGTATCCTGGGCTGCGTGGTGGAAAACGGGGAAATCGGTCCGGACCCCGACCGATTGCGCCCCCTACGGGAGCTACCCCTACCAAACACTCCTAAGGCCCTGAAAAGGTGCCTGGGGTTCTTCTCCTATTACGCCCAATGGGTCCCCAATTATTCCGACAAGGCCCGTCCCCTCCTGAAATCAACGTCCTTCCCGCTCACGGCCGAGGCCCACACCGCCTTCAACAGCATTAAACACAACATTGAGAAGGCCGCGCTGCAGGCTGTGGACGAAAACATCCCTTTCCAGGTCGAAAGCGATGCGTCCGATTTCGCTTTAGCAGCCACCCTCAACCAGGATGGGCGGCCCGTAGCCTTTTTCTCAAGAACCCTCCAAGGGCCCGAGATCAGGCACTCCTCGGTAGAGAAGGAGGCCCAGGCCATAGTGGAGGCATTGCGGCACTGGAGGCACTACCTAGCCGGCAAATGCTTCACCCTGCTTACCGACCAGCGGTCGGTAGCCTTCATGTTTAACAACAAACAGAGGGGGGAGATCAAGAACGACAAAATTCTCAGGTGGCGGATCGAACTCTCCACGTTTGAGTACGACATAATATATAGGCCGGGGGCCCTCAATGAATCCCCCGACGCCCTATCACGAGGGATGTGTGCCAGCATCCAGGGGGACAGGCTACAGGGCCTCCACAATGGCCTCTGCCACCCGGGGGTCACCCGGCTATTTCACTTTATAAAATACCGTAACCTCCCCTATTTCATCGAGGAGGTCCGGTCGATGATCAGGGACTGCCGCACCTGTGCGGAATGCAAGCCCTGTTTATTCAGGCCCGACCGAGCCCACCTGATCAAAGCTACACGGCCATTCGAGCGCCTGAGCTTAGATTTCAAGGGACCACTCCCCTCCACCGACCGCAATGTGTACTTTCTCAACATTGTGGACGAGTACTCCCACTTCCCATTCACCTACCGCTGCCCAGACATGACCAGTGCCACGGTCATCAAGTGCCTCAGCAACCTGTTTAGCACGTTCGGCATGCCTAACTACATCCACACTGACAGGGGGGCGTCGTTCATGAGGGACGAACTGCGCCAATACCTGCTGTCGAAGGGGATAGCCACGAGTCGGACCACTAGTTATAACCCCCGGGGTAATGGGCAAGTGGAGAGGGAGAACGCGACAGTGTGGAAGGAGGTCACCTTAGCACTAAGGTCTAAAGGCCTCCCCACCTCCCGCTGGCAAGAGGTCCTCCCAGAAGTACTCCACTCGATAATGTCACTATTGTGTACTGCTACTAACGCCACTCCTCACGAGAAGATGTTTGTTTTTCCCCGCAAATCAACCTCATGAGTGTCCCTACCCTCGTGGCTCTCCACCCCAGGGACAGTCCTATTACGGAAGCATGTGAGGGGCCACAAAACGGATCCCCTCGTGGAGGCAGTACACCTAGTCCACGCAAGCCCACAGTACGCGTATGTCAAGCACGCCGACGGGCGTGAGGACACCGTGTCCATAAAGGACCTCGCCTCGGCAGGAAGCGACGATGACCCATCACCACCAACCCCAGAAGAACCTCCACCATCCCCAGGCTCACCACTCCCAGAAGTACCTGCAACACCCCCAACACATGGGTATGCCCAGGAGGGCACCACGGACTCCCGGTCGGAACCCGAGGTACTGTTGCGATGTTCAGGAAGGACTATCACACCCCTGGACAGACTAAATCTGTAGAAGGGGTGAATGTGATGAAATATATGCCTTCATCAGCCCCTGTGTTTTACCTGCTTTGTATTGTGTGTACTGTAATGATATCAGCAAATAGTGATGTTATTTGCCTGTTTGATTATGATGCCTTACCAGCAGGTTTGCATGTATTGATTGCTTGTGCCTGACCAGCAGAGGGCATGTGACCGAGACAAGCAAGGCAGTTTAATTTAGTTTCAGTTTCGTTCTAGATTGATCACTAGCATCGTGTCTCCTGTAAAGCTGTATAAAGAGTTGAACAGACTTTAGATTAAAAGACATCATCTTTCATAAATGTCTCATCATTGAACCCACAAAGAAATCAATACATGGTGTCAGAAGTGATTGAAAGAGATGAAGAGAAAAAATCTGAAGTTAAATCAGCTCTCCACAGATTAGCAAGCCAAAAGAGAACATCGTTACTTACCATTAGAGAATAGGTAACGAAGTGAAAAATGGAAGGTTTACTCCCACCGGCGATGCTTCAGTTGACAGGTAATGTGGCTGAAAATTGGAGGAGGTTCAAACAACGTTTGGGGTTGTATTTATCAGCAATCGGAGCTGACGAGAAAAGTAATAAAAGGAAATCGTCACTGTTCTTACATGTCGTGGGTGATGAAGCGCTGGAGGCATATAATAACTTCACATTCGCTGCTAATGGAGACAAAATGAAGCTAGATAAAATAATGGAACAGTTTGAGGCCTACTGCATACCTAAACGTAACATGACGTTTGAGAGGCACATATTTTTCACATGTGTACAGAAAACGGGTGAGACTATTGATCAGTATGTGACTGAACTGAGAAACAGAAGCAAATCGTGTGAATTTGGGGGACTGACAGACTCGCTGATAAAAGACAGACTGGTGTGTGGTATTCCAGATAATGGTCTAAGGGAAAGACTGCTAAGAGAGCAAGATCTAGACCTGGGAAAAGCCATAGCACTGTGTAGGGCTACAGAGACTGTGAAGTTGCAGGCAAAGGAGCTGTTCAGTGACAATAGCTGCAACGTGGATGCAGTGAGAAAGAACGGATACAAGCCGTTTAACAAAACGAGCACCAATGTGAAAAAAGAGGCGTGGCCAGCGAACGAAAATGAAAGGGACAATCGAAAGTCATGTAGTCGATGCGGTACACAGCATCCACCAAGAAAGTGTCCAGCATATGGTAAAACATGCAATAGTTGCAACAAGAACAACCATTATGCCCGTTGCTGTAAGAACCAAATGCAACAAAGCAAGGTCCATGAAGTAGATGAAAGCGACATAGAGGAGTTCTATGTAGATGTTGTGTCTGAAAACAAAAAAGAAGAAAGAGACTGGATGTTGACACTAAAAGTGAATGACATACACATTCCATTTAAATTGGATACTGGAGCACAAGTTAATGTGATATCAGAGACTGATTTTAAGAAAATTAGACCCAGACCAAAGATACATGGAATAAAAGTGAAAGTGACAGGATACTCAGGTACTGATATACCAGTGAAAGGAAGATGCATTGTCAATGTAACACACAAGGACAGAGAGCACACGCTAGCATTAATCGTGGTGCCAAAGGATGTGCAAGCCATACTAGGTTTAAAAGCCTGTGAGAGACTGAACCTGGTAAAGAGAGTCCTCGTTGTGGAAAGCGAAGGAGAGACAGTCTATGATGAACTCATGAAAGAGTACAACGACCTATTTAAGGGTCTAGGCTGCATTCCAGGAGAACACATGATCAGAGTTGATAAAAGTATGACACTGGTCATACATCCATGCAGAAAAGTCCCGTTTGCTTTTCAAAAGAAACTGAAGGCAGAGTTGGACAGGATGGAAAGCCTGAACGTGATTCGGAAGATAGATGAGCCAACTGAGTGGGTGAGTTCCCTCGTCGTAGTGGACAAAAAGAATGGAAAGCTCAGAATTTGCCTGGATCCAAGAGATCTAAACAGAGCAATAAAGAGAGAGCACTTCAAGCTTCCTACACGTGAGGAAATCATGGCACAATTTGCAAATGCAAAGTATTTCAGCAAGTTAGATGCATCATCAGGATTTTGGCAGATGAAATTGGACGAAGCAAGTTCAAGACTGTGCACGTTCAACAGTCCATTTGGCAGATACAGATTCCTAAGGTTACTATTTGGCATTGCCTCAGCTCCTGAAGTGTATCACAAAACTATCCATATGATCTATGAGCACCTGGAGGGAGTTGATACATCAATGGATGACATCATAGTATGGGGAACCACGAGAACTGAGCATGACGAGAGACTGAAAAAAGTGCTGGAAGCAACAAGGAAAACAAACCTGAAGCTGAATAGAGAGAAATGCCAGCTCTGGGTGACAGAACTGACATTCGTGGGAGATATCCTTAGCAGTGAGGGCATCAGACCAGATCCCAGAAAGGTGTCCGCCATTGAGAATATGCCAAAGCCACAATGCAAAAAGGACATGCAGAGGTTTAATGGAATGATCAACTACATGGGGAAATTCATATCCAACCTCTCAGAAAAGATGGCGCCACTGAGAAGACTAACTGAAAAGAACATAGAATGGGAATGGAATCATGAGCATGAGAAGTCATGGAGCGATCTAAAGAAACTGCTCACAGAGGAACCAGTTCTGAGGTTTTATGACCCAGCGAGACCCATCAAGATATCATCAGATGCATCACAGAGTGGGCTCGGTGCCGTTCTTCTGCAACAATATGACTACTGGCAACCTATTGCATATGCATCGCGCTCAATGACAGACGCGGAGATGCGATATGCTCAAATAGAAAAGGAGCTGCTCAGCATCACATACGCCTGTGAAAGATTTCACCAGTTTGTGGCAGGACAAGCAATCAGTGTAGAGACTGACCATAAGCCCTTGATTGCATTGTTCCAAAAGCCACTAAATAGCTGTCCGCTTAGAATACAAAGAATGATGATCAGGCTGCAATGCTATACACTGAATGTTGCGTACACAGCGGGTAAACTGATGTATACAGCAGACACGTTGTCCAGAGCTGTTGACCCAAGTGAGCCCGCAAACACCACAATGGATGAAAAAGTGAACGCCTATGTGGACATGATCACAAGTGCACTGCCCATAGCAGATGCAAAAATGGAGCTCATAAAGACTGAGACAAACAAAGATGAAACAATGAGCCGACTGAGAAAAAGCATCTTGGATGGATGGCCCAACATGAAGCAAGACTGCTCACCTGACATGGCAGAGTACTGGAACTGCAGGGCGGAACTATCGGTGGTCGAAGACATCATCTACAAAGGAAGTAAAATAGTTATCCCAAAGAGTCTGAGAAAAGAGATGTTAAAAATGATCCATGGAGGACATCTGGGAATCAAACAGTGTAAGAAAAGAGCACGAGAGGTGATGTACTGGCCACGAATCAACCAAGATGTGACAAATGAGGTGTCAAACTGCACAATATGCCTGAAATATCGAGCAAGCAATCCGGTAGAACCACTAAAGCCACACCCAGCGCCAGATAGACCTTACCAGAAGGTAGGCGCTGACCTATTCGTATGTCAAGGGAAGGACTATCTTGTAGTCACAGACTATTGCTCCCTGTATCCAGAGGTTAGTAGACTGTACACCACCACTGCAGATGCTGTGATAAGATGTATGAAAGCCATATTCTCCAGACATGGCGTGGCAAGTGAGGTCTTCACAGACAACGGACCCCAGTTTTACAATGCAAGTTTCCGACACTTTGCCAAAGAGTGGGACTTTGTCCACAGAACGTCAAGTCCTCACTTTCCACAGTCCAATGGTTTCGTGGAAAAATCGGTCCAGACAGTGAAAAGACTGATGTACAAGGCAAAAGACAGTGGAATTGACTTCTACCAGAGCATGCTTGTAGACCGCACAACGCCGCTCGAGTGTGGTATGTCACCAGCCCAACTCCTGATGGGACGTCGGCTAAGGTCAAACCTACCCATCCTGGAGAACCTCCTGAAAACAAAAGAGGGGGAGAAAGTGAGGAAGTTCAAAGAACAACAGAAAGAAAAGCAAAAGTACTACTATGACAGAGGAACACAAAACCTACCTGAACTCCACACTGGTGACCAAGTAAGGTTCAAAGACAAAACAAACACATGGACTCAGAAGGGAACTGTCCTGAGTGAAGTTCAACCAAGATCATACACCATTCAGACAGATGAGGGTGCTGTTCTGAGAAGAAATCGTCGAGATCTTCTCATGGGACCAGCCACAGCAGGTCAAGAGACTGATACTGTTGAACAATCTGATCACACAGCTGAGAACCAATCATCTGAGGCAACAACTCAGATTCAAGGACAATCAATCAGAAAATCCTCAAGACACGTGAAGCCTCCTGAGAGACTCATTGAGCAAATTTAAGGACTATTGTTATAGAAGGAAGTAATGTTATCTTATTCTTTCTTCAAGTTCTAGTGTATTGGCATATTTCATGTGAACACACAAAGCAAGGTTAAAAAACCTTGATCATGATAATGATAATGTAAGTTCATTAAGTGTTACAGTTAAAATGCAGATTAATACAAAGAAAACATGTTGTTAGTTAAAAGTAAAATACTTTTGTTTTAAGAAAAGGAGATTTAATGATATCAGCAAGTAGTGATGTTATTTGCCTGTTTGATTATGATGCCTTACCAGCAGGTTTGCATGTATTGATTGCTTGTGCCTGACCAGCAGAGGGCATGTGACCGAAACAAGCAAGGCAGTTTAGTTTAGTTTCAGTTTCATTCTAGATGGATCACTAGCATCGTGTCTCCTGTAAAGCTGTATAAAGAGTTGAACAGGCTTTAGATTAAAAGGCATGGGGCTGGATTTTCCTAAGCCCTTGGAGTCAGGTTGGAGGCATGCGGGCGATAAAAATCGGAGATCCGGGGGTCCCGACCCCATCCCGCCTCCAACCTGCCTCCATGTCAATTTCATAGGAGTCAGGTTGCCGACAAGTGCTGGAACCCGACTCCCAGAGGCGGGAAGTGATTAAAGGCAATTAAACTGCCTGTTAACAGGTAGTTAACAGGTAGTTTTTTGCCTATTCGCGATTTTTATTGCTGGTTTGTGGGCTTCCCGACAGCTCCAAACCACGAAATGTTTTCGAGGCGGTACGTGGGTCTGAGGTCTTGGAGGGGTCGAGATGCCCAGTGTTCAGGTGAGTGAGGGGTGCAGGAGTGCAAAGGTAAGTGTTTTGCAAGTGTTTAAAGTGTTTAAATAAGTTTAACTTACTTTTACTTACCTTTACAGGAGTCCTGCATTCCGTTGTCGGGAGTCGGCTGCAAGAACCACAGAAGCTCCGATTTAAAAAAAAAAATCAGCTTCTTGGTTTCTGCAGCAAAATGATTTTAAAGTTATCCTGAGAAAGGACTGAGGCTGAATTAGCAGTTTTTCAGTGCTTGACAGCTTCAAACAGCTGTTAAACACTGATATTTCATCTGCCAAAAGCTTTTGACAGATGAAATGTCAATCTCTGACGTCACCTGTTGCCAGGTGGCCCTTAATTGGCCTGCTGAGCCCACAGGGCGGGCTCAACAAGGTCAATCAGAGGAAAATCCAGTGGGTTGCCCACATCTCCATGGAGGCGGGACAACAAGCCCGAATGTGCGTTTCCCACCTCCAACCCGCCCCCGTAGCAAAATCCAGCCCATCATCTTTCATAAATGTCTCGTCATTGAACCCACAAAGAAATCAATACATGTACCGCCCCCTTTTTCCTATTGTGTGTATTGGCTACGCCCCTGTCTTTTGTCATATAAAGGTCTCAAGAGCTGTATGAGTCATTCTATCAGACGAACCCGATGTGGAAAGACCTGCAATGTTCTTAGTGATTAAAAGCCTTCAGTTGAATCCTTTAAACTCCTTGTCTTTGAGTTATTGATGGCACATCACCAAGATCCTTGCAGTCCCTAATGCTGTGGCTTTTCTACAGGGGAAGGCCTCGACCCACTTGGAAAACATGTCCACCAGGACGAGGCAGTATTTGTAGCCTCCCTGGGTGGTGGGCAGGGGCCCGATGTAGTTGATCTGGATCGACTGCCATGGTCCCTCTACCCTCCTAACATGTCCCATGGGCACCTTCCTTCTGTGGGGGTCGGGGTTATTTGCAGCACACACAAAACAGCTAGCGCAGAACTCGCGGACATCTTCCCGGAGTCCTGGCCACCATCCCGCCTGTTCCACCCGCTGCCAGGTGGCCTCAGGCCCGGGGTGTCCTGCTCCTGGCCCTTCATGGGCCAGTTGAAGGAACTCCCTCCGGTGCTGCTGGGGTACTACCCACTGTCCTTCCATGAACAGCATGCCTTCTCTTATGGAGAGGGCTGCCACGCCGTAAGGGCCTTCTATCCTCCTACCCTCGCTCACTGCGCTAGTGATGGTTTTCAGGACAGGGTCCTGGGCTTGGACCGTTTTAA
Source organism: Somniosus microcephalus (assembly GCF_052327205.1). Classification (NCBI taxonomy): domain Eukaryota; kingdom Metazoa; phylum Chordata; class Chondrichthyes; order Squaliformes; family Somniosidae; genus Somniosus; species Somniosus microcephalus. The sequence continues at coordinate 244,093,681 of NC_140988.1, forward strand.
GATCCGGGGCTAATGCTACCCCTAAGTTCCTCTGGGTCCCACCCCTGCCTCTAACTGCCGCCACGGGCCCGGACCCATAGGGGTCCCAGAAAATGCCGGTGCAGGCACCCTCCTTGGCCAGCGTGTCGGCTTGCTGGTTGCCCTGGCTGTGGGGTTCTGTGGAGGAGTGGGCCTTCACTTTGTGGATGAAGACCTCACCTTCCTCCCCCACGACTGCCAGGATTTTCTCCAGCAGGGGTTTTACTGTTAAGGGCCTCCCGTCGGCGGAGGTATACCCGCGACGGGACCAGATGGCCAGGTATTCCGTGCACGAGTTGCAAGTGAACATACTGTCCGAGCAAATCGTGTATGGGGTGGGAAAGATTTCGGGGTGGGTAACCACGTACACCACCGCGGACAGTTCAGCCTGCTGGGCGCTCATGGTGCTGGGGAGCTTGATCGCCAAGGAAATGTTAGCTGATGGGTCATAGACTCCACATCCCGTGAGACGTTCACCAGCGGATACCATGCTGGAACCGTCTACATAGATCTCACGGCCTGTGGGATGTATCCCGGCCCGTAGACCAATGTTCACCTCCCATACCCCTTCTATGGAACACTGATGGGCTGTTCCGGGATATACCATGTTAGCCGCGAGCTTCGGCTCGCAAAGGCCCCTCACCCTCAGATCCATCTGGGAAAGGAGGAGGGTCCAGCGCGCAATGCGGGCACTGCTGACTGTCCCAACTTTAATCCTCCCGTCCAGAAGCACCTGGGTGGGCATGTGATGCGTGAGGAGGGTGATAGGAGAGGTGCCTGTGAAGATCAAGGATCTTTTCACGGCCCAATACGTGGCCAAAAGGTGCCGCTCGCAAATTGAGTAGCTCCTTTCCACGTCAGTGAGTGCTCTGGAGGAGTAGACCACGGGTCTTAGCCTGCCGTGCCGCTCCTGGAGCAGCACAGCACTGAGATTATCCCCGCTGGCCGCTACCTCCAGAAAGAACTCTCTCCCTCCATCTATCGCTCACAGGGCTGGTGCGGTCTGCAGGTCCCTCTTGAGCTGGACAAATGCTGCCTGGCACCCCTCATCCCAAGACCACTCCACTCCCTTGTGTAGGAGTCGGAGCAGAGGGGCTGCCGTGGCTGCATAATCCTCAATAAAATCCCTGCAGTACCCAGTTAGCCCTAAGAACGACCTCACACCCCTCACAGTACTGGGGACTGGTAGCTCTTGGACCGCTTCCCTCCTAGCCCTGTCTATGGCTCGTTCTCCTGCGCGGACGGTCAGGCCCAGGAATTTAACTTCCTGCTGGCCGATCTGCGCCTTCTTTGGGTTGACCTTAAACTCTTTACTCTGGAGCAGCTCCAGCAATTCGGCCAGTAGCGGGCCATGCTCTCCGACTGAGTCGGTAAACAAAAGCAGGTCATCTACATACTGCACCAATTGGGTGGGCTGGCTAAATTCCTTTAAACTACTCGCCATGCACTGGTGAAAGATGCTGGGGCTGTTATGAAAACCTTGCGGCAAGCAGTTCCAAGTATACTGTTGCCCTTTAAAAGTAAAGGCGAACTTATACTGGTCTTCCCTCCTTAAGGGGATCGACCAAAACCCATTCGAAATATCCAGCACCGTGAACGTAGTCGCGGATGCTGGAATGCTTCTGATGAGGTCGGCGACTGCTGCCACCATGGGGGCACACGCGGGGATATTGCTGTTGAGCACCCGATAGTCCACCGTGGCTCTCCATGAATTGTCCGGTTTCTTGACCGGCCAAAGCGGAGAATTAACATGGGTGGCTATGGGCCTCAACACTCCCTGCTGCACCAACGAGGATATGGCCATCTCCATATCGGGCTCTGCTTCTCTAGGAAAGTTATACTGCTTCTGTGGCCGGGCCATGGGGTCCCCGTCTACCCTGACCTCAAACCCAGTGACCCTCCCGCAGTCGTGCTTGTGTGTGGTGAACGCAGCTAGGTGAGCCTGCATGAATGCTTTAAATTCCTCCGGGACACCCTTCACCATGAGCCCGAGGTCGTAACCTCCTTTCGGCTTCACAGTAGACAGGGTTCCCTTCCCTTCTTTTCCTGGGATAACTACCACGCCATTCTCCTCACCCGTGTCGGCTCCCCAAAGGCAATGATTTCAGAGATCCACGAGGATCCCGTGGCCCACGATGAAGTCAGCCCCGAGGATCCCCTTTCCTCCCTCCGCTTCCCACCTCGCCAGGACACACGTTCACTTGGTTTGGAGTGGGCCCAGGCGGATTGAGAGCGGCTTGGAGAATACTCCCGCCTGTTCCTTACCGGTGAACCCCGATAGAACGTATGGAACTCCGCTAGACAGAGGTGAGGTGGTGGGGTTAGCTGCATGGATCACGGTGCATGATGCCCCCGTATCCAGCAAATAAGTCCCTTTAACCTTCTCTACCTCCATCTGCACGAGCGGTCTCTTCCATCCATCATACCGGAGAGCACACAGGTAGACAGGCTGTGCGGGCTCTAGTCATTGCGGGGCTTCGTCAGAGGGGGTTGAGGGAGCTACCACACCGGTAGTGGCTGCTATTTTTCCCTGGCTGGCCATAAAAGATCGCATGGCCTCAAAAATTGACTCCATGGCAGCGGGGGTAATTCCTGTCTCTGCCTCCCCCGTCGCTGCCTTTTGGGCTGGGGCAGGGGGATTCTTTCCCTTGGTGTCCTTCCAGGGGTTTTTACAACCTTTGCACCAGTGGCCGTCCTTCCCGCACCCGCAGCAGTTTAACTTAGCCTGGGCGGGACGATTCTCTTCCTGGTGCCATTCCCTTTTATGCTGGGCCCCTGGTTTAACCTCGTGGACTTTTCCCTTGGGTTGGGGCGTCTCGATACCCCTGATATTTCTAAACGCTACTGTGAGCTGGTGGATCACTGTTTCTTCGGTGGTCTGGGGGCTTCGGGGGTCAAACCAGGCCGCAGCTTGAGTTCGAATTTGGGGCAGGCAGTTTGTCGTGAGACAGCGGAGCCAATGGGCTAATTGATCTCTGTTCAGGAATGCCCGCACTGGCATTCCCGGGCATGCGCTCCGGTAGACTGGCCACAGCCTGTCTGCAAACGCCTGTGGGGACTCCCCGGGGAGCTGTACCGTTTTTTCCACCCGGGCAAACGGACTCCCGTCATTTAGTCCCATGGCCTCCAATATCTCATCCCTTAACTCCTCGTAATCCTTCTGCCCCTTTTTGCACTCATCTGATAAGGTTTGAAGGAGGTCACTACGCAGAGAAAACAGCAGCATTTTTGTTTGTTCTGCTTCATTGCAGTCATTAACGCACGCTGCCTGCTCTATCTCACGGAAGTGTAGAGAGGGGTCTCCCTTCACTGTAAGCTTAGGGATATGGCTAACCATGGCCCTGAGCTGTTGGGTGCCATGCGGCACTACAAACTGGTTCTGCAAGGCCCCTAGGTCCTCGCCATCAGCGGGCGGGCCATACCTCCGTTGTCGGAGGGGGTACACTGGTCCCGGTCCCGGTCTCTCTACCAGGGCTTGCTGGGTCTTCCCTAATGCTTCATCCTCCACCCCCCCTTGCTGCCAGACCTCCTGAAAACTCGGGGCTATGGGTGGTGGCCGTGAAACCTCTGGTTCCCTAACCAGTGTCGTTCTGGGAGCTGCCTGTGGGACTTCCCTGCTTGGGTTGCCGGTAAAATCCGACTGGCCTGCCTTCGGGCTAATGAGGCATACCATGCCCTTCGCCCTCGCTAAAGCCATGCTCAAGCTTTCTATTTCTTGCCTGCAGGGGCCATGATCTGCCTCCTCAAACCCCCGAGCACAGGCCAGCTTATAGGCTGCTTTTACTTCACCTACCTTTTCCTCCTGTGCCTTCAGTTCCCCCGTGAGGCGGCCAATCTCCGTCTTTAATCTCCTCTCTTTCTCCCTGGATTCTCTTGCCTGATATTCTATGTGTTCTGCCCTGAACCTAGCGCTCCCCTCCAGCTCAGCTATCTTGCCTTCCAGCCTTTCTACCCTGGCCTGGTGCTCACGCTGCACTTCAGCGGCCTGGCTTTCCATGTGCTCTACCTTCCCCCGATGGTCCCGGACCACCGCTGCCCTCTCCTGGCTTACAGGCTCCAGGGCCACTAGCACCTTCCCTTCCGCTGCAACCTTTTCCTGCAGCTCCCGGGACAAATGCCTTATTTTAGTTTCCTTACTGGCCACTGCTTGGTCCAGTATCAGAACCTGCTTTTTATAACACATATAAGCCATACCGCTTTTTCAATGCCCTTGCGGCGCTCTTTACTAGCTGTCCACTGGGCGGCTGCCTCTAAGGTCGCTCGGCTTTTAACATATCGCTCACCCACTTTTTCGCGATATTTACCTTGCCGCACACATAGGTAGACAACCTTTCCTCCATTGCGGATTCCTCCTCCGCACCACTGTCTGCCTTGTTCCACACTTTCGCCTGACCTCCTGGCTGGCTCGCCATTTCTGTAGGGGGTTTTGTTCCAGGGGCTTATTGTAGGTCAGCCAGTTATGTTTTCCTGAGCTGCCCTGCCCGCTGTGCAGTTGCAAATCGCTTTCCCCTTCCTGATTCTGAGCTCAGGACTTATCGATTGGTAACAAGGACAAACGAACAGACCAGTGGATTGGTGCAAGGAAAACCAATGTTTATTAATTAGAAAAGCTAACACTACAAGAAAAACAGTATTATACAGAAGATAAAAGAAATCGCTATGGATGCAATACAGTTTTACACTTAACGGGAGAAGAAACAGACACAACGAGGGAAAAATTCTAAAATCACAATTTTGTAATACCCCTTTAACTCCCACCCTTACACCTAGCTAGGTTGTCTTGTGATGGCCAGAAAGATAATGCTCACTGGTGAAACAGATGAAAAGGCCTGGCCCTTGTGCCCCGCTGCTGCTGTCGAAATGTGCTTGCGATGCTTTCTAGATGGTTTTCCTTCTTGGTTGCTAGCAGACAAACAGGACACTGGGCCGAGGCGAAGAGAGAGAGAGAGAGGTGCTGGGCCGCCCCAGTTATATCCTCTCGGCAATGGGTCATTATCGCGCCTCATCAGTCCGTTCCATTGTCCGATTTGGGCTCGAAAACGTAAGACAAGAGGGCCTTGATTTTGGCCCATTTACGTTGATGGCACCGATCAGTACCACAACTGCCTTTCCATTGTTTTCTGAATGTCCTTAATTGTTCTGAATGTTCCTCAATTGTTCTGAATGTTCCTCAAGCAACTGGGACTATCTGCGCCCGAACTTAGATTGTGTAGGCAAACAATTGATAACCTGCCTCAGGGCGTGAATACATCTGAGCTTGCCTCACTGCATTGTTCAAATTAAACATGCAGTCTGTGAAGCTATCAGAAAATTCATATGGATGCCGCAGGCCCTTTGGCCATGTGTCTGACCGCAGCCATTTTGAGAGGCCCTGGATTTTTAAAACACAGTCACTCCAAGGTTTCTTTAATAACTCCAATTAATCTTCGGGGGGGGGAACATATGAAATTTTGCGAATCCCTTCATAAGACACAAGGCTGCAGGAGAACGGTAAAACAGATGTTTACTCAACGTGGCTCACTCTGGAACTGAACTGTACAGATTATTACTCAGTGCTATATACAGGTGTGGTCACTGCCGGTACTACAGTATACATGAGCTGTAAAAAGTAGTTCCCCTCTTAAAGGTATATACATTACAATTCCTCCCCTTTTAGATTAACAGTACCATAACACTCATTTAACAATTAAATATCAAACTAATTATAATTAACACTTTTAACATACAACGTTAGCTGAAAATAGTCCATTTATATATTCAGTATTTGGGGAGGCTTCCTGATCCTTTCTGGATAGCGCCTTTCCCGAGTGTCTCAATCTTGGTGCGGAGGCAATTCTGGCACCCTGTCGTCGGTTGGGTCATCAGCTTCCGATGCTACTGTTTCTGGGGTAGATGCGACCTGTACGTCGGGTTCCTCACCAGGTACGTATGGGCGAGGCATGGGGTTGACTTGTTCCTGTGACTCTAGGATCTGGTCAGCATGGCGTCTCACGATGTTCTCCCCAACGTCCACTGTGTACATTAGATAGCCCTGCCGTGTGCATATCGTTCCTGGCTGCCATTTTTCTGTTCGGTAGTCGCGGGCCAAGACTGGTTGCCCTACATTGAAGCTCCTTGTTGGCTTCTCATGGATGTGCTGGAATTGCTTACTCTCAACATCTCTTCGTACGTTTGGTCTGAGCAAATCCAGGCGAGATCTTAACCTTCGGTTAAAGAACATCATGGCTGGGGCCTGGTTGGTGACTGCATGTGTCGCATTCTGGTAGGCGAACAGGAAATTGTCCACCTTATGCTGCAGCGGAATGTTGTCATTGTACATAGCCTTTATTGCCTTCTTAAAGGTTAGTACAAACCTCTCAGCCAATCCATTTGTGGCTGGATGATACGGGGCGGATGTGTAATGCCTTACCCCATTCTTCTTTGTAAACCTCCGGAACTCTTCGGACACAAACTGTGGTCCGTTATCGGGGCAAATCTGTTCTGGCAAGCCGTTCCTGGCAAAAATGGTCCGTAAGACTGCAATAGTTTTCTCCGTGGTGGTGGAGGACATTTTGATGACCTCAGGCCATTTTGAGTGTGCATCCACGGCTATTAAAAACATTGAGTCCATGAATGGACCAGCAAAATCAATATGCACCTGTTGCCATGGAGATGAGGGCCACTCCCATGGGTGTAGAGGGGCATGTGGTGGTGCATTTTGGACTTTCTGGCATCCTGAGCAGCTCTTGGTCAGGTCCTCGATTTGTTTATCGATTCCCGGCCACCACACATAAGCCCTGGCAAGCCTTTTCATTTTTACCCCTCCCAGATGACCCTCATGAAGCTCAATGAGCAGTCTAGCCCTTAACTTGGGTGGAATTACCACTCAGGATCCACACATCAAGGTCCCCCGGCACATTGACAGCTGTTCTCTTCTTGTCGAGAATGCTGGCAACAGTGAGTCGCCATGTGCTGGCCATCCCTTCACCGTCAAATCATATACCCGAGACAGTGTCGGGTCATTTCGGGTTTCCTTTCCTATATGAGCTTTAGTTACCGGTAGGTATTCAACTGTAGTCGAATGAAATATTTCGACAGGATCCACTGCTGGTGCTTCCTCCGCAGTAGGCAGTGGCAGGCGTGATAGCCCATCGTCATTTCCATGCTGTTTCGTGCCCTTATATTCAATCTCATAGTGGCGCACCCCTAGAAAGAGTGACCATCTTTGTAGTCGTTGCACAGTCATCACCGGAACGCCCTTCTTTGGATTAAAAATGGAGACAAGAGGCTGGTGGTCAGTCAGCAAGGTGAATTTCTGCCCGTGCAGATAGTGATTGAACTTTTTCACTCCCCACACTAGGCTGAGGGCCTCCCTGTCAATCTGGGCGTAGTTACGCTCGGCTGAGGTTAGTGATCGTGACGTAAAGGCTATTGGCCTCTCTGAGCCGTCCAAGAATTTGTGTGACAGCAACGCTCCAATGCCGTAGGGTGACGCATCACATGCCAACCGAATTGGTAGTGCTGGGTTGAAATGGGCCAATACCTCTTTCGATGTGATTCGTGTTTTGCTCTTCTGGAAAGCTCGTTTACATTCGTCACTCCACTTCCATGGCACTCCGGTTTGCAGTAGGGTGTTCAGTGGGTGTAGTACTGTAGACAAATTCAGCAAGAACTTATGGTAGTAGTTCACCAGCCCGAGGAACGACCTCAGATGTGACACATTTTCCGGTGCTGGAGCCTTGACTACTGCCTCAATCTTTTCAGGGGACTTATGTAACCCCTCTTCATCAATAACGTGGCCACAATACGAGATCTGCTTCTGGAAAAACTCGCATTTGTGGCGATTTTCTCGGAGCCCATATTCCTTCAATCTAGTGAGCACCTGCTCCAGGTTGGCAAGGTCAGCACTGTCATTTTCGCCTGTGACCAGGATGTCGTCCAAATAACACTGGGTCCCTGGGATCCCTTGCAGGACTTGTTCCATTGCCCTTTGCCAAATAGCCGGAGCTGATGCTACCCGAATACCAGCCGGTTGTATTGGTAGATACCTTTATGGGTGTTGATTGTGAGGTATTTTTTTGATGCTTCTTCTACCTCCATTTGCAGATACGCCTGGGCCAGATCAATCTTAGTGAAGCCTTTCCCTCCAGATAGCGAGGCGAAAATATCTTCAATCCGCGGAAGTGGATATTGCACGGTGTGAAGGACTGGGTTCACTGTTACCTTCAAGTCCCCACAGATGCGAACCTTTCTTGGTTCCCCAGGCGTGCTGCTCAACGACTTTTTCATCACAGAGACGATGGGTGTAGCCCACTCGCTCCAGTCTACCTTGGACAGTACTCCTGAACGTTCCAAACTTTCCAGCTCTGCTTCGACGGCTGGGCGGATCGCATAAGGTACCGGTCTGGCCTTAAAAAATTTTGGGCTTGCGTTTTCTTTGATTTTAATTGTTGCTGTCAAGTCTTTTAGTGTTCCGAGTCCTTGCTGGAACACTTCTTGCGCGTCGGTTAGGATCTTTGACAGTCACCCAGGTGTGACGTCGTCATCCTTTTTGGCAGCCACAGTCAGTGCTTGTATGGTCACTATGTCTCCAAAACTCTTTTCCACTGGCTTTGCTGGGGTTACTAGATTTCGTAATAAGCCATACGTCTTTGCGCCCATTAAATTTAACAATACCGGCGCTTTCTTGTCATCTGACACCTCATTTGCCTTGCAGTATACCTCTATTCGTTCGACATATGTAGTCCAATCTTCGACTTCATTGTCAAATGCGGTGATACTGCCACTCTTCGGCATTTTGGGTGTGGTTTAAAATGGCTTAAAATGGCAGCTTAAAATGGCGTCTCCCGCGCTTTCCTTCCTCCCCCGCTGCCGCCAACGCCGCTCTTGGCGGTCCTCGTGGCAATGGCGGTGCCCTGTAGGTTTTGCGCGCTTCTCCTGCGCTGCTGCCAACGCCGCTCTCAGCGGTCCTCGTGGCAATGGCGGCGCCTCGCGGGTTTCTGCGCGTCTCTCTCCCTCTCCTCGACGCTGCTCGGCCCCTGAACACCGGCTGCGCCCTGTGCGCTCTGCCCTCTTTCTCTCTCTCCCGTCGACGCTGCTCGGCCCTTTGCTGTGTCGTTCGTTCGGGCTCTAGCCCGCCGCTGTCTGGGAAGGGTCTGCACACTACCTGTTGCCAGCCTGTTTCGCTGGACCACCGCGACTTGAAAGCCAAGCCTGGCTCTCAACAGCCTCCCCCGCAATTCTCGAGTCTCTGCTGGATGACTGGGCGGTTGCCCGTGGTCGAGGCCCGTGTCTCTGGCCTTGACCTCCAATCTACTGGTCTCCAGGAATGAATCCCTGGGAGGTGATGCAGAGTTGCAGGTAGGATCGAATTTGCCTCGTCGCCAATGTTGTGTCTGTCAGTAGTAAGACACAAGACTGCAGGAGAACGGTACAACAGGTGTTTACTCAACGTGGCTCACTCTGAAACTGAACTGTACAGATTACTACTCAGCGCTATATACAGGTGTGGTCACTCCCGGTACTACAGTATACATGAGCTGTAAAAAGTAGTTCCCCCCTTAAAGGTATATACATTACAGATTTCGCTGCATCACAGGCGGCTTCTAGCCAAGTGCTCAGTCGTGCCGTGCATTCACTGGCTGGTGTCATGCAGACAAAGACCAGGGCCACACGGGCACTAACTGCTGCCACACTCGCAGGATCGGCCAGGCATCGCCGGGGCACTCACCGCGCTGCAGCAGCCCAGCAGTCTGTGCTTCAGCAGATTGCTGCGCATGCTGCAGTGCTGTCCTGTGCAAGTGCCACTGTATCAGCTGACCAGGGAGTGTTTGTGCTCTGTAAGGTTGGCAGTATTCCTGCAGCCAACACTGCCACTCCTCCACTGCGGCTGCCACCAGCCATAGGACAGACTGCTGCCACCCAAGCAGAGTTGGAGCAGTCAGCAGCCGGCCCCTCCAGGCCCAGAGCTGGTCCAGGCCGACCTCCAAGGGCATCTGCTGTCTCACCATCTGACCCTCAGCAGCCTTGTAATAAACAGTTGGGTTTTGTTCCTTAAGATCTCGCTTATCTCAGTTTCGGACCTTACCACTTGGATATCACAGGTCCCATTGAGGAGGAGCTGCAGGGAGGGAAGGGGCCAGTCACAGAAGCGAGACGGATCACCCTCGCAGGGGAAAAAGTAGAAGGTGTGGCCAAATGTGCTGTTTTATATATAGAGGCCGAGACTGGTGTATTTGTTTTATATATAAAGGCCGAGAATGGTGTATTTGTTTTATATATAGAGGCCGAGACTGGTGTATTTGTTTTATATATAGAGGCCGAGACTGGTGTATTTATTTTATATATAAAGGCCGAGACTGGTGTATTTTTGTTTTTTGGGGGGGTTTCTCTCCATTAGTTTGTCATGTGGGAAGGGCACAGAGGTCTCACAGTAAAAAATGTTCTTAAATCGCACGGTCCATGTATGCTTTTGGAAGTCTTGGTTGCCTTGATCGGCTGAGGGCTTGCGGAGCAGCTACATTCATCTTCTGTCATTGGCACAAGCCATTCCCTGAGAGGGGGCATAGAACCGAGTTGCAATAAGCTGCCAACGGGCGGCCCTTGCACTTTCTGCCTCCCTCCCGTCTTGGTGCTCCCCCTCCTCCTCCTCCTCCTCTGGTGGTCCTCCAATGTCTGCTGGCAGTGGCTGAGTCCTGCGGATAGCCAGGTTGTGCAGCATGCAGCACACGACAACGAAATGGGAGACTCGCTCAGGCGAGTACTGTAGGGGTCCCCCGGAAAGATCCAGACAGCGGAACCGTTGCTTCAGCATGCTGATTGTTTGCACAATGATGTTCCTGGTTGCTTGATGGCTGTCATTGTATCGCTGTTCAGCAGGGGTGCTGGGCGCACGGAGCGGGGTCATCAGCCAGGTACACAAAGGATAGCCTTTGTCCCGGAGAAGCCATCCTCGTGGGTGAGGCTGGGCCTCGAACATGTCTACCACAGAAGTCTGGCGCAGGATGAAGGCATCGTGGCTGCTGCCTGGAAAGCGGGCATTGACAGCTAGGATGAGCTGCCTGTGGTCACACACCAACTGCACGTTGAGCGAATGGTAGCCCTTCCGGTTGCGGTAATCGTCGGCATTCTCTAGAGGTGCCCGCAAAGCCACATGCGTGCAGTCAATGGTGCCCTGCACCATGGGGAAGCCCGCTAATACTGCAAAGCCCATTGCACACTCTTGCTGCTTGTCCACGGTCATGGGGAAGGAGATGAACTGACATCTCCTTCTGAAAAGGGCATTGGTCACCTGGCGGATGCAGCAATGTACCGCGAACTGGGAGATGTTGGAAATGTCCTCAGTAGCGGATTGGAAGGAGCCAGTGGCATAGAAGTTGAGAGCCACCGTCACCTTCACTGCCACCGACAGAGACGTCCTGCTCCTCAGCTGCGGCTGCAGATCTCTGCGAAGCAGGTGGCAGATCTCAGTGACCACCTCCCTTCTGAATCGCAGCCTCCGAACACACTGCTCCTCAGACATGTTCAGATATGAGAACTGCTGGCGGTATACCCTGGGTGGGTAAGGTCTCCTTTGCCAACGCCTGTTGGCCCTTCTCCGTCTGGCCATGACTGGCCCTCTCTCACGGCGTCTCTGAGCGCTTTGAATGCAATGCAGTAAGCCAACGTTTCCACCCATTGCAGCCCCCATTATATGTTTCCAATCAATGCTATGACACTGAAAGTTAAATACAAGTGCAAAGCTCTGGCCTGAAGCCACAAGTACCTGTGCGAGTGTTAAACCAAACCAGAAAGCTCTCTACCTTTGTCTCTCTCCAAATATCCATCTCTCACAAAGAAGGAGTGGAGCAAAATGGCTGCCATTTATACTGCAGGAGCAGTCCCCTTTAATTAGTGCCCCCCGTGCCCCGCAGCGACTGGGAACCGTTTCCCTATACCAGTCGCGGGGGCCGCCAGGCGCACAATAGGCCGGCGCCACTGAATTTCTGGTTCGGGGCGCACAAAGGGCGTTGCAACATGAAATGACGTCAGGATCTGCGCGCGCAGCTGAGCGCGCGCAAATGTTTTGCGCCACCGCTAAATCTTAACTGAATTTCGCGAGAGGCGCAGATCGCGCTGCGCCCGGGCGCTAGCCACTTAGCGCCCCACTTCTCCTCCTCCTAAGGCGCTAGCGGCTGGCGCAAACAACTGAATTTCTAGGCCTAAGTTAAGATTTAGCGGCGGCGCAAAACCTTTACGCGCGCACAGCTGCGCACGCAGATCCTGACGTCATTTCATGGTGCTACACCCTTTGTGCGCCCTAACCGGAAATTCAGTGGCGCCGGCCTATTGTGCGCCTGGCGCCCCCCGCGACTGGTAGAGGGGAACAGTTCCCAGTTGCTGAGGGGCGCGGGGGGTGCTAATTAAAGGGGACTCCTCCTGCAGTATAAATGTCAGCCATTTTGCTCCACTCCTTCTTTGTGAGAGACGGATATTTGGAGAGAGACAAAGGTAGAGAGCTTTCTGGTTTGGCTCAACACTCGCACAGGTACTTGTGGCTTCGGGCCAGAGCTTTGCACTTGTCTTTAACTTCAGTGTCATAGCATTGATTGGAAACATATAGTGGGGGCTGCAATGGGTGGAATCGTTGGGCTTTTCCATTGCATTCAAAGGGCTCAGAGGCGCCGTGAGAGAGTGCCAGTCATGGCCAGGCGGAGAAGGGCCAACAGGCGTTGGCAAAGGAGGCCTTACCCACCCAGGGTATACCGCCAGCAGTTCTCATATCTGAACATGTCTGAGGAGCAGTGTGTTCGGAGGCTGTGATTTGGAAGGGCGGTAGTCACTGAGATCTGCCACCTGCTTCGCGGAGATCTGCAGCCACAGCTGAGGAGCAGGACGTCTCTGTCGGTGGCAGTGAAGGTGCCGGTGGCTCTTAACTTCTATGCCACCGGCTCCTTCCAATCTGCTACCGGGGACATTTCCAACATCTCCCAGTTCGCGGTATATTGCTGCATCCGCCAGGTGACCAATGCCCTTTTCAGAAGGAGACGTCAGTTCATCTCCTTCCCCATGACCGTGGGCAAGCAGCAAGAGCATGCAATGGGCTTTGCAGTATTAGCGGGCTTCCCCATGGCGCAGGGCGCCATTGACTGCACGCATGTGGCTTTGTGGGCACCTCTAGAGAATGCTGAGGATTAATGCAGCCAGAAGCTGCACGGTGGCATAGTGGTTAGCACTGTTGCCTCACAGCGCCAGGGACCCGGGTTCAAATCCGGCTTCGGGTGACTGTCTGTGTGGAGTTAGCACATTCTCCCCGTGTTTGCGTGGGTTTCCTCCAGGTGCTCCGGTTTCCTCCCACAGTCCAAAGATGTGCGAGTTAGGTTGATTGGCCATGATAAAAAAATTGGCCCTTAGTGTTAGGGGGGATTAAATACGTGGGGTTACAGGGATAGGGCTTGTGTGGGATGGCTTTCGGTGTAGGGACCGGGTGCTAGGGTTTGGATAATCAGCCATGATCTCGTTGAATGGTGGAGCAGGCTCGAAGGGCCGAATGGCCTACTCCTGCTCCTATCTTCTATGTTTCTATGTTTTAAGGGCTACCATTCACTCAACGTGCAGTTGGTGTGTGACCACAGGTGGCTCATCCTAGCTGTCAGTGCCCGCTTTCCAGGCAGCAGCCACGATGCCTTCATCCTGCGCCAGACTTCTGTGGCAGACATGTTCGAGGCCCAGCCTCACCCACGAGGCTGGCTTCTCGGGGACAAAGGCTATCCTTTGTGCACCTGGCTGATGACCGCACTCTGTGCGCCCAGCACCCCTGCTGAAGAGCGATACAATGACAGCCATCAAGCAACCAGGAACATCATCGAGCAAACAATCGGCGTGCTGAAGCAACGGTTCCGCTCTCTGGATCTTTCCAGGGGAGCCCTACAGTACTCGCCTGAGTGAGTCTCCCATTTCGTTGTCGTGTGCTGCATGCTGCACAACCTGGCTATCTGCAGGACTCAGCCACAGCCAGCAGACATTGGAGGACCACCAGAGGAGGAGGAGGAGGAAGACCAGCATGGGAGGGAAGCAGAAATTGCAACGGCAGCCCATCGACGGCTTATTGCAACTCGGTTCTAGGCCCCCTCTCAGGGAATGGCTTGTTCCAATGGCAGAAGATGAATGTAGCCGCTCCACAAGCCCTCAGCCGAGCAGGGCAACCAGGACTTCCAAGAGAAAACATGGACAGTGCGATTGAAGAAATTTTTTTACTGTGATACATCTGTGCCCTTCCCACATGACAATCTAATGGAGAGAAACCCCCCCCGCAAAAACAAAAATACACCAGTCTTGGCCTTTATATATAAAAGAAATACACCAGTCTCGGCCTTTATAAATAAAACAGATATACCAATCTCGGCCTTTAAATATAAAACAAATATACCAGTCTCGGCCTTTAAATATAAAAGAAATATACCAGTCTCAGCCTTTATATCTAAAACAAATACAGCAGTCTCGGCCTTTATAAATAAAACAGAACATTTGGCCACACCTTCGAATTTTTCCCCTGCGAGGGTGATCCGTCTCGCTTCCGTGACTGGCCCCTACCCGTCCTGCAGCTCCTCCTCAATGGGACCCCAGTGGCTGCAGCAAGGCTGGGGGAAAGCTGCTGAGGGTCAGATGGTGAGACAGCAGATGCCCTTGGGGGTCGGCCTGGACCAGCTCTGGGCCTGGAGGGGCCGGCTGCTGACTGCTCCAACTCTGCTTGGGTGGCATCAGTCTGTCCAACGGCTGGTGGCAGCTGCAATGGAGGAGTGACAGTGTTGGCTGCAGGAATGCTGCCAACCTGGCAGATCACAGGCACTCCCTGGTCGGCTGATACATTGGCACTCGCACGGGCCAGCACTGCAGCATGCGCAGCAATCTGCTGAAGCACAGACTGCTGGGCTGCTGCAGCGTGGCGAGTGCCCTGGCGATGCCTGGCCGATCCAGCGAGTGTGGCAGCAGTTAGTGCCCGCGTGGTCCTGGTCTGTGTCTGCATGACACCAGCCAGTGAATGCACGGCACGACTGAGCACTTGGCTAGAATCCACCTGTGAAGCAGCGAAGTCCTGCAGACTCCTGGCCTGTGCTGCCCCGAATTCCTGCACACTCCTTGCCAGTGACTCTATGGAGTCAGGCATCCTTGCCACTGCAGCCATGAGCTTAGTGTGCCTACGCTCAGCCTGGGCACCCCGTTTCCGCTAGGAGCCGCACCTCCTCTGCGCTCACCGTAGCAGGACTGGAGGCCGCACTCACCCTCCGGGGAGAATGCCGCTGAGCTTCCCCGCCCCTCCCGTGTTGCTGCAGCCCGCTGGGCCCCGGAGCTTTACTCTCCTCCGGCCCTTCCCCCTGCTCCCCTCCAGGGAAGACGTGTCACCATCATGGCCATTGGCTGCCTCAGCTGAGGGTGTCCCTGATGGGCTGGCTTCCTCTTCCTCCTCCTCTATGTCTGATTCGGACACAGTGCCAGCTTGAGGGGTCGCCTCCTCACCTGGTGAGTCACCATCTGAAAGCAGGGAGGCACAAGAGTTGCTTTAGAGTGAGGACAGGGCGGCAGCGAGGGAGGCATGAGTGCTGCTGTGCACTGCATTGGTTCGATAGTGGCAAAGGATGCTGGTGTGAGGCGCAAGTGGAAAGAGAGAGGTCAAAAAGGTGATGACCTTACCGTTGGTGCCCAGAACAGGGTCAGCATCTCCAGTGGCAACGGGGCCACTCAGCCGGCCTGCCATGATCCACTCCACTCGCTGCTCGAGGTCGCTCAGCTGTTTCAGGTCAGGATGGCCTCCCCCGGTCTGTCGCTGCTGTCTTCTGTTATGCGCCAGCTTGCCCTGCAAGAGAAAGGATGGCCTCTAAGTACAGTGCCAAGTCCTGATCTTGCCCGCACTGCCTCCCATGGTTGAATAGCCCTGACAGTGTCAAGCCGTGATCTCACCTGCACTGCCTCCCATGTTCGAATAGCCCTGACAGTATCAAGCCCTGATCTCGCCTGCACTGCCTCCCATGTTCGAATAGCCCTGACAGTGTTAAGCCCTGATCTCGCCTGCACTGCCTCCCATGGTCGAATAGCCCTGACATTGCCAAGCCCTGATCTTGCCCGCACTGCCTCCCATGGTCGAATAGCCCTGACAGTGTCAAGCCCTGATCTCGCCTGCACTGCCTCCCATGGTCGAATAGCCCTGACATTGCCAAGCCCTGATCTTGCCCGCACTGCCTCCTATGGTCAAATAGCCCTGACAGTGTCAAGCCCTGATCTCGCCTGCACTGCCTCCCCTGGTCGAATAGCCCTGACAGTGTCAAGTCCTGATCTCGCCTGCACTGCCTCCCATGGTCGAATAGCCCTGACAGTTTCTAAAGTCCTGAATGTGCAAGTGCTTTTCATGACAGTCCCATAGCTGCTGGATGAGGGCTGGGCATTAGGGCTTTCAGGCCCCTTTGCCCATAAAGTGAGGTGCACATGCAGGGATGAGGAGGATACTGGAAACGGTACTCATCCTGACAACCCGAGTGAGGTCGTTTAATTTTTTCCGGCATTGGGTTGGTGTCCTGCCAACCACGCTGTTGGACGTGACCCTGTTTGTCACCTCCCTCCATGCTTTCCGATATTCGGCGGGCAGCGGCCTCCTGCCACCCTCAGGGAAGAGGATATGGCGCCTGCGCTCCACTGCGCCAACCAGCAGCCTCAGGCCACCCTCGCCGAAGCGCTGCGCTCTTTCCCTGGCCTTTTCCATTCTCCTGGGCGTGGAGCAGTTCCAGAAGCAGTGTTCAGGCCTTGCCTTAGGGCTGCAGTGTGCAGGGCGTGGCAGCCAAACAATTCCACCCTCCCCCTTTAAGTGCTGACCGGCGCCTGACTGTCTGCCCTCAATGAGCAACTCGCCGCACCTGTGCTGCGCCCGCCTTCGGTGTTTGCACCCCGGATCGCCGGCTTAGCGCCTAATGATAGTCGTGCATCGCCTGCTTTAGCGCAGCAGCAACCTCTTGGGGCGATGCAACTGAATATCGGCGAAGGTGGCGCTAAGTTGCACCGGGCGCAAAAGTTAGCGAACGCCATGCTGTAGCGCCCCAAACGTGGCTATACTGAATTTCTAGGCCTTAACGTTTAATTTGGGAAATATAGTAGAAGCTTCATCCTTCTTTGGATTAAGTGTCAAATGATTGTGTGAGGGGGAGAAAACAGCTGGTGCTGAGGTGACTCTTATGTTTAGCAAAATGTGAAAACATCACCCCAAAGAATCTCTAAAGTTAAACTTAGCTCCTCATCGTTGTTGAATTTAAACGGACCCAACTGATTTAGAGCTTCCAAATGTTCTAATTGCCCAATCCATGTTAGATTCTTTACTTAAAGTCATCTCAATATAAAATCATCAATTTACAGAAAATCATGAGCTGCATGGTCAAAACGTTCCGAGATGTAGGGGTTTAAATTGGTCTTGGGCGGTAGTGTAAAATGGGTGACAGTGAATCAGCAACCTGTTTTTCATGCTGCCCGATCTTCTTTTCTATGAAAGTCAATTTGGTGTTCGAATGCTATTCAGGTGTTGACCGGATGTTTTTCTTAAACAATAGTATTGAAGCCTGTTAACCAGCTACATGGCTGATTTTTGTAGCAGATGTAAATTATTTCCATAGCTCCTGCATAGAGGGCTGATCAATAGAGCAGCACCATGTTGATAAGACCCAACAGCTGCGAACACACTGAGACATCATTCAAATCCTTCCATTAGCACAGCAGCAATTGTCTATTTGGCTAAATGGCTGTACAACATCGGCCATGGGAGAACAGAATTAACGACCTGGCAAGAGAGCATTATGGTATGGGACTGCTAAACACCCTCATCAGAAATACCTGGTGGAACAGGCATAGAAACAAAGAGCAGACTGGTTGTATACAGTCTTCAAAAATATTTGGAGATGTGGGGAAGAAGATGGCTGACTTGAAGGAAGTAGCTAAGGTAAGCCATTTGGAGTGTCCTGTACCTGACACAAGGAGCTGTGGCAGTAAGATTGTCCTCGGAACCTGTAAATCCTTTGTGCTGAATCATGCTAACCAGTAATAAAAGCTTAACCTACACGGCATTACTATGAGTGAAATAGGGCACTGAATGCTTACCATGCATGAGCATACTGCAGCATGGAAGGAATACAGTGAGCAACAATATTAACCAAATTGTCAGCACCAAAGAGTCTTAAAGGGGTTCATCATAGAAATCCTTGTGAGCCAATTTATCTGCATGATACATGTTTACTTAGCACCAGACAAGATGGCCTTAAGAATGGATAGTTGCAAGGCACTGTCTATATTATATAAACTTGCAATATCTCAAGGCTACCTATCTAATTGCAGGACAAGAGGGCACATAATAAAAAGGAGCAAAAAGAAGTGGAGATGTCAAAGGCAGTAAAAGTCCTTGGCCTAGAAATTCAGTGGTTTGCGCCAGCCGCTAGCGCCTTAGGAGGAGGAGGTGTGGGGAGCTAAGCGGCTAGCGCCCGGGCGCAGCGCGATCTGCGCCTCTCGCAAACTTCAGTTAAGATTTCGCGGCGGCGCAAAACTTTTGCGCGCGCTCAGCTGCGTGCGCAGATCCTGACGTCATTTCATGGTGCAACGCCCTTTGTGCGCCCTAAACCGGAAATTCAGTGGCGCCGGCCTATTGTGCGCCTGGCGCCCCTAGCGACTGGTAGAGGGGAACGGTTCCCAGTCGCTGCGGGGTGCGGGGGGCGCTAATTAAAGGGCACTCCTCCTGCAGTATAAATGGCAGCCATTTTGCACCACTCCTTCTTTGTGAGAGACGGATCTTTGGAGAGAGACAAAGGTAGAGAGCTTTCTGGTTTGGCTCAACACTCGCACAGGTACTTGTGGCTTCAGGCCACAGCTTTGCACTTGTCTTTAAATTCAGAGCCATAGCATTGATTGGAAACATATAATGGGGGCTGAAATGAGTGGAAACGTTGGGCTTCTCCATTGCATTCAAAGGGCTCAGAGACGCCGTGAGAGAGTGCCAGTCATGGCCAGACGGAGAAGGGGCAACAGGCGTCGGCAAAGGAGGCCTTACCCACCCAGGGTATACCGCCAGCAGTTCTCATATCTGAACATGTCTGAGGAGCAGTGTGTTCGGAGGCTGCAATTCAGAAAGGCGGTGGTCACTGAGATCTGCCACCTGCTTTGCGGAGATCTGCAGCCACAGCTGAGGAGCAGGACGTCTCTGTCGGTGGCAGTGAAGGTGACGGTGGCTCTGAACTTCTATGCCACCGGCTCCTTCCAATCCGCTACTGGGGACATTTCCAACATCTCCCAGTTTGCGGTACATTGCTGCATCCGCCAGGTGACCAATGCCCTTTTCAGAAGGAGACGTCAGTTCATCTCCTTCTCCATGACCGTTGACAAGCAGCAACAGCGTGCAATGGGCTTTGCAGCATTAGCGGGCTTCCCCATGGTGCAGGGCGCCATTGACTGCATGCATGTGGCTTTGCGGGCCCCTCTAGAGAATGCCGAGGATTACCGCAACCGGAAGGGCTACCATTCGCTCAACGTGCAGTTAGTGTGTGACCACAGGCAGTTCATCCTAGCTGTCAATGCCCGCTTTCCAGGCAGCAGCCACGATGCCTTCATCCTGCGCCAGACTTCTGTGGCAGACATGTTCGAGGCCCAGCCTCACCCATGAGGATGGCTTCTCGGGGACAAAGGCTATCCTTTGTGTACCTGGCTGATGACCCCGCTCCGTGCGCCCAGCACCCCTGCTGAAGAGGGATAGAATGACAGCCATCAAGCAACCAGGAACATCATTGAGCAAACAATCGGCATGCTGAAGCAACGGTTCCGCTGTCTGGATCGTTCCGGAGGAGCCATACAGTACTCGCCTGAGCGAGTCTCCCATTTCGTTGTCGTGTGCTGCATGCTGCACAGCCTGGCTATCCGCAGGACTCAGCCACAGCCAGCAGACATTGGAGGACCACCAGAGGAGGAGGAGGAGGAAGACCAGCATGGGAGGGAGGCAGAAAGTGCAAGGGCCGCCCGTCGGCGGCTTATTGCAAGTCGGTTCTATGCCCCCTCTCAGGGAATGGCTTGTGCCAATGGCAGAAGATGAATGTAGCCGCTCCACAAGCCCTCAGCCGAGCAGGGCAACCAGGACTTCCAAAAGAAAGCATGGACAGTGCGATTTAAGAAAATTTATTACTATGATACCTCTGTGCCCTTCCCACATAACAAACTAATGGAGAGAACCCCCCCGCAAAAACACAAATACACCAGTCTCGGCCTTTACAAGTAAAACAAATAGACCAGTCTCAGCCTTTACATGTAAAACAAATAGACCAGTCTCAGCCTTTACAAGTAAAACAAAACATTTGGCCACACCTTCTACTTTTTCCCCTGCGAGGGTGATGCGTTTCGCATCCGTGACTGGCCCCTACCCGCCCTGCAGCTCCTCCTCAATGGGGTCAGATGGTGAGACGGCAGATGCCCTTGGGGGTCGGCCTGGACCAGCTCTGGGCCTGGAGAGGCCGGCTGCTGACTGCTCCAACTCTGCTTGGGCGGCAGCAGTCTGTCCAACGGCTGGTGGCAGCTGCAATGGAGGAGTGACAGTTTTGGATGCAGGAATGCTGCCAACCTGACAGATCACAGGTACTCCCTGGTCGGCTGATACATTGGCACTCGCACAGGCCAGCACTGCAGCATGCGCAGCAATCTGCTGAAGCACAGACTGCTGGGCTGCTGCAGCGCGGCGAATGCCCTGGCGATGCCTGGCCGATCCAGCGAGGGTGGCAGCAGTTAGTGCCCGTGTGGCCCTGGTCTGTGTCTGCATGACACCAGTCAGTGAATGCACGGCACGACTGAGCAGTTGGCTAGAAGCCGCCTGTGCTGCCGCGAAGTCCTGCAGACTCCTGGCCTGTGCTGCACTGAATTGTTGCAGACTCCTGGCCTGTGCTGCCCCGAAGTTCTGCACACTCCTTGACAGTGACTCTATGGAGTCAGGCATCCTTGCCACTGCAGCCATGAGCTCAGTGTGCCTGCACTCAGCCTGGGCGCCCATTTCCGCTAGGATCCGCACCTCCTCTGCGCTCACCGTAGCAGGGCTGGAGGCCGCACTCACCCTCCGGGGAGAAGGCCGCCCAGCTTCCCCACCCCTCCCGCGTTGCTGCAGCCCGCTGGTCCCCGGAGCTTCACTATCCTCTGAACCTTCCCCCCTGCTCCCCTCCAGGGAAGACGTGTCACCATCATGGCCATGGGTAGCCTCGGCTGAGGGTGTCCCTGATGGTTTGGCTTCCTCTTCCTCCTCCTCTATGTCTGACTCGGACACAGTGCCAGCTTGAGGGGCCGCCTCCTCACCTGGCGAGTCACCATCTGAAAGCAGGGAGGCACAAGTGTTGCTTTAGAGTGAGGACAGGGCGGCAGCGAGGGAGGCATGAGTGCTGCTATGCACTGCATTGGTTCGATAGTGGCAAAGGATGCTGGTGTGAGGCGCAAGTGAAAAGAGAGAGGTCAAAAAGGTGATGCCCTTACCATTGGGGCCGACAACAGGGTCGGCATCTCCACTGGCGGCGGGGCCAATCACCCGGCCTGACATAAAGCACTCCACACGCTGCTCCAGGTCACAGAGCTGTTTGAGGTCAGGATGGCCTCCCCCGGTCTGACGCTGCTGCCTTCAGTTGTGCGCCAGCTTGCCCTGCAAGAGAAAGGACGGCCCCTAAGTACAGTGTGAAGCCCTGATCTTGCCTGC
Source organism: Somniosus microcephalus (assembly GCF_052327205.1). Lineage (NCBI taxonomy): Eukaryota > Metazoa > Chordata > Chondrichthyes > Squaliformes > Somniosidae > Somniosus > Somniosus microcephalus. The sequence goes on from NC_140988.1 coordinate 244,115,393, forward strand.
ACTGCCTCCCATGGTGGATTAGCCCTGACAGTGTGAAGCCCTGATCTTGTCTGCACTGCCTCCCATGGTGGACTAGCCCTGACAGTTTGAAGCCCTGATCTTGTCTGCACTGCCTCCCATGGTGGACTAGCCCTGACAGTGTGAAGCCCTGATCTTGTCTGCACTGCCTCCCATGGTGGAATAGCCCTGACAGTGTGTAAAGTCCTGAATGTGCAAGTGATTTTCATGACTGTCCCATAGCTGCTGGATGAGGGCTGGGCATTAGGGCTTTCAGGTCCCTTTGCCCATAAAGTGAGGTGCACATGCAGGGATGAGGAGGACACTGGAAAGGGTACTCACCCTGACAACACGAGTGAGGTTGTTGAACTTTTTTCGGCATTGTACAGGAGTCCTGGCAACCACGCTATTGGAGGTCACCCTGTTTGACACCTCCCTCCAGGCTTTCCGATAGGCGCTGGGCAGCGGCCTCCTGCCACCTTCAGGGAACAGAACATGGCGCCTGCGCTCCACTGCGCCAACCAGCACCCTCAGGTCACCCTCGCTGAAGCGCTGCGCTCTCTCCCTGGCCTTCTCCATTGTCCTGGGCGTTGAACAGTTCAAGCAGCAGTGGTCAGGCCTTGCTTCAGGGCTGCAGTGTGCAGGGCGTGGCAGCCAAACAAATCCACCCTCCCCCTTTAAGAGCTGACCGGCGCCAGAGTGTCTGCCTTCAATCAGCAACTCGCCGCACCTGCGCTGCGCCCGCCCTCGGGGGTAGCGCCCCGGACCACCGGCTTAGCGCCTAATGATAGTCGTGCATCGCCTGTTTTAGCGCAGCAGCAACCTCTTGGGGCAATGCAACTGAATATCGGCGAAGGTGGCGCTAAGTTGCGCCGGGCGCAAACTTCAGCGGCCGCCTGGCTGTAGTGCCCTAAACGTGGCTATACTGAATTTCTAGGCCCTTAACTCCTTTTGAGGAGGTTATCCTGGAAATCATAGGAGGCCTGGGACCGGAGCTGAGCGGCGGACCTGCAAGAGGCACAGAGTCAGCGAGGGGAGGATAAAAAGAGTGCGGAGAGGGGGCCTGGGACTGGAGCTGAGTGGCGGACCTGCGAGAGGCTCAGAGTCAGCGAGAGGAGGATAATTAGAGGGCAGAGAGGAGGCAAAAGCTTCTATATATATATGTGAAGAGAAAAAAATTGGTGAAGTCAAGCAAAGAGTTGGAATAATATCTCCAAATTTGCAGACGACACAAAGCTGGGTGGGCGTGTAAGCTGTGAGGAGGATGCCGAGAAACTCCAGTATGATTTGGACAGGTTGGGTGATTGGGCAGAATCATGGCAGATGCAACATAACGTGGATAAATGTGAGGTTATCCACGTTGGTGGCAAAAACAGGAAGGCAGATTATTATCTGAATGGCAATAGATTGGGAGAAGGGGAAGTGTAACGAGACCTGGCTGTCCTTGCGTACCAGTCGCTGAAGGTAAGCATGCAGGTGCAGCAGGCGGTTAAGAAGGCAAATGGTATGTTGGCCTTCGTAGCGAGTGGGTTCGAGTACAGGAACAAGGATGTCTTGCTGCAGTTGTACAGGGCCTTGGTGAGACCACATCTTGAGTATTGTGTGCAGTTTTGGTCACCTTATCTGAGGAAGGATGTTCTTGCCATGGAGGGAGTGCAGCGAAGATTCACCAGACTGATACCTGGGATGGCAGGAAGGACATATGAGGAGAGATTGGGTCGATTGGGCTTATACTCGCTGGAGTTTTGAAGAATGAGAGGGGATCTCATTGAAACTTATAAAATTCTAACAGGACTAGACAGACTAGATTCAGGAAGGATGTTCCTGATGGCCGGGGAGTCAAGAACCAGGGGTCACAGTCTAAGGATAAGGGGTAAGCCATTTAGGACAGAGATGAGGAGGAATTTCTTCACCCAGAGAGTGGTGAACCTGTGGAATTCTCTACCACAGAAAGCAGTAGAGGCCAATTCATTAAATATATTCAAGAAGGAGTTAGATATATTTCTTAAGGCTAAAGGGATCAAGGGATATGGAGAGAAGGCAGGGACAGGGTACTGAATTTGGATGATCAGCCATGATCTCATTGAATGGCAGAGCAGGCTTGAGGGGCTGAATGGCCTACTCCTGCTCCTATCTTCGATGTTTCTATGTAAAAGCTGAATATAGGGAGTTAGGAGGTAAATTAAAAAAATAGGGGCTAGATTTTCAGTTGCTTGCGCCAGCAGTTAGCGCCTTAAGAGAAGTGATTTCCGGGCGCTATGCGTGTAGCGCCCGGGCGCAGCGCAGTTTGTGCCCCGCCCCAAATTAAGTTGCCCGTTAGCGCCGGCGCAAAGTTTAGCGCCCGCCCGGATGCGCGCGCAGAAAATGACGTCACATCCTCGTGCAACGCCCTTTGGCCGCCCCGATTGCAAACTTCAGTCGGACCGCCCCATTGTGCGGCGGGCGGCCGGAGCGTTTGGAAAAAGGAACGCAACACAACCAGCGCGGGCCCCGGGGGGCGCTAATTAAAGGGAACGTCCTCTCCAGTATAAAGGCCATCCTTTTTTCAGAAAACAGTCTTGTGCAACGCATTTCTGGAGACACAACAAGGAGGATAGCTAACTGGTTTCAAGCAGCAAGAGGCAGGTATTTTTGGACTCAGGCAACAGCGCTGCAAGTGGCCATTTGGAAATTAGAGAGTTTGCCAGGATTTGATGGGGGTTGCATGGGGTGCCAACGCGGAGCTGCAGCTCCATGTCCGTAGGGCTCGCAGACGCATTGTGAGAGGGGCAGCCCTGGCTAGAGGCAGAGGGGGCTACAGGCGTCGGCCACGTAGGCCTTACCCAGTCAGGCTATACCGCCAGCAGCGCTCCTACCTAAACATGAGTGCCGCGCGATGTGTTAAAAGGCTCCGATTCCGAAAGGGGGTGATTGCAGAGATCTGCCACCTGCTTCGCCGAGATCTGCGGCCAAAGCTCAGGTGCAGGACGTCTCTGTCGGTGGAAGTGAAGGTGACGGTGGCATTGAACTTCTATGCCACCGGCTCCTTCCAATACGCTGCTGGGGACATAGCAAACATCTCCCAGTACGGCGCGCATCGCTGCATCCGCCAGGTGACCGAAGCACTGTTCAGAAGGAGAAGCCAATTCATCTCCTTCCCCATGGCCCTGGAGAGCCAGCATCAGCGCGCATTGGGATTTTCCAGACTCGGGGAATTCCCCTTGGTGCAGGGCGCCATTGACTGTACGCATGTGGCTTTGCGGGCCCCTCTGGAGCATGGCGAGCAGTATCGCAACAGGAAGGGCTACCATTCTCTGAATGTGCAGCTGGTCTGTGACCACAAGCAGCGCATCATGGCAGTCAATGCCAGCTTCCCAGGCAGCAGCCACGATGCCTTTATCCTGCGGCAGAGTACTGTGCATGACATGTTCCAGGCACAGCCTCCCCCAAGAGGATGGCTACTCGGGGACAAAGGCTATCCTTTGTGCACCTGGCTCATGACCCCGCTCCGCGCGCCCAGGACCGCTGCTGAAGAGGCCTACAACGAGAGCCATCAAACCACCCGCAACATCATCGAGCTAACTATTGGGGTCCTCAAGCAGCGGTTCCGCTGCCTTGATCGCTCCGGAGGAGCTCTCCAGTATTCGCCGGACCGGGTCTCCCAATTTGTGGTGGTTTGCTGCATGCTACACAACCTGGCTATCCGCAGGACTCAGGCACTGCCACCTGACGTTGGACCAGCACCTCAGGAGGAGGAGCAGGAGGAGCATGAGGAGGAGGAGGAGGAGGAGGAGGAGGAGCAGGAGTACGTTCCCAGGAGGGAGCGACCAGGGCCAAGGGCCGCACGACGCCACCTTATTACACGGTACTTCTAAGCCCCCTGTCAGGGAATGGCCAGGGGCCATGAGGGAAGATGAATGCAGCCGCTCCGCAAGCCCTCAGCCGGCGAAGCCAACAAACACTAAGAAGAACAACCATGGAGACTGCATGAATAAAGATAATTTTTTATTAAACAAAAATGAAAAGCCCTTCCCACATGAATCCCCAAAAACAATAAACGGGCCCCACAAAAAGCCCAACAAACGACTCACTCCCACAAACTGGGGAGGAGCCACTCCACCTTTATTGAAACCGGGCCTCAACGTCGGCCTAACGCAAAAAAAAAGCCCTCCAAAAGCACAACCATGGGCAAAATAAAGATGGCCACCGCCATATTAAAGGAAAGCTGGCCACACCCTCTACTGAGTGGCCCGCGAGGGCGAGACCTTGGCCAGCATTTTGCCTCCCCTGCCCTGCCTGCTGCTCCTTCGCAAGCTCTGCCCAGTGGCTGCTGCGAGGCTGGGGGAAGGCGCCTGAGGCTCAGATGCCCTTCCGCCAGATGCCGCTGGGGGGCGGCCTACACGGCGTTTGGGCCTCGAGGGGCCGTCTCCTGAGTGGCGCACCTGAGCCTGGCCACCATCAGCTGCAGCCGCTTGCCCTTGACGCCCCAGAGGGGGAATGGCGGCGACGGATGGCGCAATGTGGGCCAGCTGGCGTCTGGGATGCGCTGGCTGGTGCTGTGGCGCGGTGGCACTCGGCCGGGCCCGCACTGCAGGATCCGCAGCAATCAGCCGACGGCCGGCTTGCTGGGATGGTCCAGCGCGGCGCCTGCCCTGGCGATGCCTGCCTGAGACAGCGCGTGTGGCAGCAGTGAGTGGCCCTGTGGTCCTGGTGTGTGCGCGCATCACATCCGCCAGGGTCTTGACGGCATCAGTTAGCATGCGGCCAGTCGCGGCAGTTGCTGCCCCGAACTCGCGCACACTGGTCGCCAGCGACTCGATGGCCTCAGGCATGCGCCCCACCACGCTCATGAGCTCCGTGTGGCGCCGGTCCGAGTCGTCGGCCATCTGATCGAGCTTCCGCACCTCCTCCGAAGTGAAGGTGTCCGGACTGGAGTCGCGACTCTCCCGCTGGGGAGGAGGGGGCCGAACTAGGGGACCCTTGCCGCGTTGGTGACGGCGAGTGTGCCGAGCAGCAGCACTCCCCTCTGATCCTTCCCCCCTTTGGGGGGAAGGCCGCGGGCCACGCGCACGGCTGCTGGGTGGCTGGACGCCACTGGTCCCAGAAGCTGCATTGCCCTGCGACAGTTCCTCCAGGCACTCGTCCAGTGAGGAGGTGTTGAGCATTTCCTCCTCTCCTGCGGGACGTGACTGTTCCCCCGAAGGTCCGGCTTGCTCCTCCTCCTCCTCCTGGTTGGAGGTGCTGTCACTGGCAGCCTCAGGGTCCTGGTCGTCACCAGCTGATAGCAGGAATGCACAAGAGTAGCTTCAGAGTGAGGAGACGGCGTCAGCGAGGGAGTTAGGACTGGTGGGATTCAGCGCATTGGTGGGACAGTGGCAAAGGAGGTAGCTCGGATGGGCCAGTGCGACGCGAGAGGGCCAAAAGGCGAGGTCCTTACCATTGCCGGGCAGTGGAGGGTCGGATACACCGCACGCTGTGGGGACAATCACACGTGCTCCCATGAGCACACACACGCGCTCCTCCAGCCGAGTGAGCTTCTGCAGCTTGGCGCGGCCACCCCTGGCACGGGCCTGGCGATTAAACGCTACTTTAGCCTGCAAGAGAAAGGACGGGCTGTAAGTGCGCAGTGAAGCCCTGATGTAGTGTGCACTGCCTCCCATGGTGGAATAGCTTGGACAGAGTGAAGCCCTGATGTAGTGTGCACTGCCTCCCATGGTGGAATAGCTTGGACAGAGTGAAGCCCTGATGTAGTGTGCACTGCCTCCCATGGTGGAATAGCTTGGACAGAGTGAAGCCCTGATGTAGTGTGCACTGCCTCCCATGGTGGAATAGCTTGGACAGAGTGAAGCCCTGATGTACTGTCCACTGCCTCCCATGGTGGAATAGCTTGGCCAAAGTGTAGAGTGCCGAATGGCCATTTGATGCTCATGACTGTCCCAATGCTGCTGGCTGAGGGCTGGCCAAAAGGACTTTCAGGTCCCTTTGCCCATCATGTCAGGTGTACATGCAAGAATGAGGAGGAGACTGGAAAGGCTACTCACCCTCACAATCCTGGTCAGATCGTTGTACTTCTTACGGCATTGTGTGTGGGTCCTGGGGGCCTCGCCGGTGAACGTCACCCTCTGGGCGATCTGCTTCCAGGCTTTGGTGTAGTCGTGGTGGGTTGGATTCCTCCCACTCTCTGGAAACAAGATCTTGCGCCTCACCTCCAGAGCTGTGACCATTATGTCCAGATCACCCTCTGAGAAGCGCAGGGCACGCTGACGGGCCTTCTCTGGCGTTGCCATGACTCCCTGGGGCTGAGCAGTAGTGTTGAGGCCTCTTTGCAAGGCTGCAGTGTGCAGGGCGTGGCAGCAGACCAATTCGTCCCTTCCCCCTTTAAGAGCTGGTCGGCACCACGGGGTCTGCTGTCAGTGCAAAAATGACCGCACCCGTGCTGCGCCCCGCCTGGGCGCTATCCCTCTGGACCGCCGGCTTAGCGCCTAAAGAGAGTAGTGGAACGCCTCTTTTAGCGCTCCACCAACCTCTTAGGGCGAAGCCACTGAATTCCCGGCAACGGGGCGCTACTTTGGGGCGGGCGCTAACTTCGGGCGGGCGCTAAGGTTAGCGCCCCAAAACTGCCTATACTGAAAATCTAGCCCTAGGACTTCAAATGTAGTAATCTCAGGATTGCTACCAGTGCCACGTGCTAGTCAGAGTAGAAGTAGAAGGATATTTCAGATGAATATGTGGATAGAGGAATGGTTCAAGGGGGAGGGATTCAAATTCCTGGGACATTGGAACCAGTTCTGGGGGAGGTGGGACCAGTACAAACTGGACAATTTGCACCTGGGAGGGAACAGAACTGATGTCCTGGGGGAATGTTTGCTAATGCTGTTGGGGAGGGTTTAAACTAAAATGGCAGGGGGTTGGGAACCTGTGCAGGGAGGCAGAGGAAAGGGAAGCAAGGATAGAAACAAAAGACAGGAAGGAGAAAAGCAAAAGTGGAAGGCAGAGAAATCAAGGGTGTAAATCAAACAGGGCCACAGTAAATAATAATTCTAAAAGGGCTAAGAGTGTTAAAAAATTAAGCCTGAAGATTTTGTGTCTTAATGCGAGGCGCATTCGTAATAAGGTGGATGAATTAGCTGCGCAAATAGATGTAAACGGATATGATATCATTGGGATTATAGAGACATGGCTCCAGGATGACCAAGACTGGGAACTCAACATCCAGGGCTATTCAATATTCAGGAAGGACAGGAAAAAAGAAAAAGGAGGTGGGCTAGGATTGCTGGTTAAAGAGGAGATTAACACAATAGTAAGGAAGGATATTAGCTCTGATGATGTGGAACCTGTATGGGCAGAGCTGAGAAATACCAAGGGGCAGAAAATGTTAGTGGGAGTTGTATACAGACCCCCAAACAGTAATGATGAGGTTGGGGATGGCATTAAATGGGAAATTAGGGACGCATGCAATAAGGGCACAGCAGTTATCATGGGTGACTTTAATCTACATAGAGATGGGGCTAACCAAATTAGTAACAATACTGTGGAGGAGGAATTCCTAGAGTGTATACTGGATGGTTTCCTGGACCAATATGTCGAGGAACCAACTAGAGATCAGACCATCTTAGACTCGGTATTATGTAATGAGAAAGGATTAATTAGCAATCTTATTGTGCGAGGCCCCTTGGGGAGGAGCGATCATAATATTATAGAATTCTTCATTAAGATGGAAAGTGAAGTAGTTGACTCAGAGACTAGGGTCCTGAATTTAATTGAAGGAAACTATGATGGTGTGAGGCACGAGTTGGCTACGATGGATTGGGGAATGTTACTTAAAGAGTTGATGGTGGATAGGCAATGGCAAGCATGGAAAGATTGCATGGATGAACTTGTTCATCCCTGTTTGGCATAAAAATAAAACAAAAAATGTGTCTCAGCCGTGGCTAACAAGAGAAATTAGGGATAACATAAGATCCGAGGAGAGGACATATAATTTGGCTAGAAAAAGCAGCAAACCTGAGGATTGCGAGCAGTTTAGGATTCAGCAAAGGAGGACAAAGGGATTAATTAAGAGGGGGAAAATAGAGTATGAGAGTAAGCTTGTAGGGAACATAAAAACTGACTGTAAAAGCTTCTATAGATATGTGAAGAGATAAAGATTGGTGAAGTCAAGCGTAGGTCCCTTGCAGTCAGAATCAGGGGAATTTATAATGGGGAACAAAGAAATGGCTGACCAATTAAATACATACTTTGGTTCTGTCTTCACCAAGGAGGACATAAATAACCTCCCAAAGATGTCGGGGAACAAAGGGCTGGATTTCCATTGAGGAGGTGGGTAGGAGGCGGGACTATAACTTTTGTGGTTTTAGTCCCACCTCCATCAAGTTCTAGCCAACCCACGTGATTTAGACTTGATTGACCTTCTTGCGCCCACCCAGCAGGCTCAGCAGGCCAATTATGGGCCACCCGGCAACAGGTGACATCACAGATTGAAATTTCATCTGTCAAGACCTTTTGAAAGATGAAATATCAGCTTTTCACAGCTGTTTGAAGCTGTCAAACACTGACAATCTGTACTCCTGGTTAATTCCTTCCTCTCAGGATGATTTAGAGATTTCCCTGGAACAGAAAGCAGAGGCTGCAGATTTTGACAGCTGGCAGCCATTCTCCTTTCTGTGCCGGTGAGATGAGGGACTCCCGAGATTTGAAGGAAGGAAGGCTGTAAAGGTAAGTAAAGGTTAGTTGAACTGCTTTAAACACTTTACACAGACCAAACACACTTACCTCTGCACTCATGCACCCATCACTCACCAGAACACCGGACATCTCGACCCCTCCAAGCCCTTCATCCCGACGGCCCGCCTCACTAACTTGGCGTGGTGTGGAGCCATCGGGAATCCCACATTTCAACAATGAAAATAGGGATTAGGCTAAAAACTGCCTGTTAACTGCCTGTTAACAGGCAGTTAATTGGCACTAATCCCCTTCCTGCCTCGGGGAGGCGGATCCCAGTGCGGGGCGGGTACCCGCCTCCTTTGAAACTGGCATGGAGGCGGTCTGGGGGCGGGATGATGTCGGGACCCCCGATTTCAGGATTTTAAACCCGCACATGCCTCCAATCCTGACTCCATGGCCCAAGGAAAATCCAACCCATAGGGTCTAATGAGAGGGAGGTATTGAATGAAATCAGTATTTGCAGAGAAATGGTGTTAGGGAAATTGATGTGATTGATGGCTGATAAATCCCCAGGGCCTGATAATCTACATCCTAGGGTACTTAAGGAAGTGGCCCTAGAAATAGTAGATGCATTGCTGGTCATCTTCCAAAATTTTATAGACTCTGGAACAGTTCCCATGGATTGGAGGATAGCGAATGTAACCCCACTATTTAAAAAAGGAGGTAGAAAGAAAATGGGGAATTATAGACCAGTAAGTCTGACATTGGTAGTGGGGAAAATGCTAGAGTCCATTATAAAAGATGCAACAGCAGAGCACTTGGAAAACAGTGACAGGATCGGACAAAGTCAACATGGATTTACAAAAGCTAAATCATGCTTGACTAATCTACTGGAATTTTTTGAGGATGTAACTGGTAGAATAGATAAGGGAGAACCAGTGGATGTGGTGTATTTGGACTTTCAGAAGGCTTTTGATAAGGTCCCGCATAAGAGATTAGCGTGCAAAGTTAAAGCACATGGGATTGGGGGTAAGGTACTGTCTTGGATAGAGAACTGGTTGGCAGACAGGAAGCAAAGAGTTGGAATAAACGGGTCTTTTTCCGAGTGGCAGGCAGTGACTAGTGAGGTACCACAGTGATCGGTGCTAGGACCCCAGCTATTCACAATATATATTAATGATTTAGACGAGGGAACTAAATGTAATATCTCCAAGTTTGCAGACGACACAAAGCTGGGTGGGCGTGTGTGCTGTGAGGAGGATGCAGAGAAACTCCAGTATGATTTGGACAGGTTGAGTGATTGGGCAGATGCATGGCAAATGCAGTATAATGTGGATAAATGCGAGGTTGTCCACTTCAGTGACAAAAACAGGAAGACAGATTATTATCTGAACGCCAATAGATTGGGAAAAGGGGAAGTGCAACGAGACCTGGCTGTCCTTGTACACCAGTTGCTGAAGGTAAGCATGCAGGTACAGCAGGTGGTGAAGAAGGCAAATGGTATGTTGGCCTTCATAGCGAGAGGATTCGAGTACAGGAGCAATTATGTCTTGCTGCAGTTGTACAAGGCCTTGGTGAGACCACACCTTGAGTATTGTGTGCAGTTTTGGTTGACTTATCTGAGGAAGGATGTTCTTGCTATGGAGAGAGTGCAGCAAAGATTCACCAGACTGATACCTGGGATGGCAGGAATGACGTATGAGGAGAGGTTGGGTCAATTAAGCTTATATTCGCTAGAGTTTAGAAGAATGGGAGGGGATCTCATTGAAACTTATAAAATTCTAACAGGAGTAGACAGAGTAGATGCAGGAAGAATGTTCCTGATGGCGGGGGAGTCCAGAACCAGGGGTCACAGTGTAAAGATATGGGGTAAGCCATTTAGGACTGAGTTTCTTCACCCAGAGAGTGGTGAACCTGTGGAATTCTCTACCACAGAAGGCAGTTGAGGCAAATTCATTAAATATATTCAAGAAGGAGTTCGATATATTTCTTAAGGCTAAAGGGATAAAGGGATATGGGGAGAAAGCAGGGACAGGGTACTGAATTTGGATGATCAGCCATGATCTCATTAAATGGCGGAACAGGCTCGAGGGGCTGAATGGCCTACTCCTGCTGCTATCTTCTATGTTTCTATGTTTCTATGTGACCCGTCCATCGGAGCTGATTGAGCGTGGTCAAAGCTTCGATGCTGGGGATGTTGGCCTGAGCAAGAACACTGACGTTGGTGCGCCTATCCTGCCAATGGATTTGCAGGATCTTGCGGATGCAGCGTTGGTGGTACCTCCCCAGTGCTTTGACGTGCCTGCTGTTCCTGGTCCATGTCTCTGAGGCATACAGCAGGGCGGGTATCACTGCTGCTCTATAGACCATGAGCTTAGTGCCGGGTTTGAGGACCTGGTCTTCAAACACTCTCTTCCTCAGGCGACCGAAGGCTGCACTGGCACACTGAAGGCAGTGTTGGACTTCGTCGTCGATGTCTGCCCTTGTTGACAGTAGGCTCCCGAGGTATGGAAAGTGGTCCACGTTGTCCAAGACCTTGTCATGGATTTTGATAATCGGGGGCAGTACTGTGTGGCGGGGGCAGGTTGGTAGAGGACCTTTGTCTTACGGGTATTTAGTGTAAGGCCCATGCTCTCGTCCGCTTCGGTGAAGGTGTTGATGATGGTTTGGAGTTCGACCTCCAAGTGAGCGCAGACGCAAGCGTCATCTGCATACTGTAATTCGCCGACAGAGGATGGGACGACCTTGGATCTGGTCTGGAGGTGACGGAGCTTGAACAGTTTCCCGTTTGTTCTGTAAATTAGCTCCACTCCAGTGGGGAGCTTACTGAGGGTGAGATGGAGCATTGCAGCAAGGAAGATCGAGAAGAGCGTTGGTGTGATGACACAGCCTTGTTTGACCCCAGTTCGTACGTGAATTGGGTCTGTGGTAGAACCGTTGGTCAGGATCACGGCTTGCATGTCGTCATGAAGCAGGCGGAGGATAGTGACAAACTTCTGAGGGCAGCCGAATTTGAGGCGATCACTCCATAATCCCTCATGATTGACAGTGTCGAAGGCCTTTGTGAGATCAAAGAAGGCCATGTACAGCGGTTGGTGCTCTTCCCTGCATTTCTCTTGTAATTGACGTGTGGTGAAGATCATGTCCATTGTGCCCCTTAGTGGGCAGAATCCGCATTGCGATGCTGGGAGGAGCTCTTCGGCCAGTGGGAGAAGGCGATTGAGGAGGATTCTTGCGATGACTTTCCCTGTGGCAGACAGCAGGGAAACTCCTCTGTAATTACTGCAATCGGACTTGTCACCTTTCTTGAAGATGGTCACAATTACGGCGTCTCTGAGATCCCCTGGCATTCTCTCCTCCTTCTAGATAAGAGAAATGAGTTTATGAATTCACGCCATTAGTGCTTCTCCGCCATGCTTTAGTGCCTCAGCGGGGATTCCATCTGCTCCTGAGGCCTTGTTGTTCTTCAGTAGTCGGATGGCCTTTTCAACCTCTTGCTGCGCTGGGGTTGTGCTAAGATGGTGGCGGGTAGCATGCTGTGGGATGGAGTTGAGGACACTCGTGTCGAACACAGAGTCGTGGTTAAGGAGATCTTCAAATTACTCCTTCCAGCGGGCACTGACTGCCTCTCTGTCCTTGATGAGTACCTCTCCGTTCTTGGCCCGCAGTGGGGTAGGGCCTTGGGTGCTTGGGCCATAGATGTTCTTGACTGCGCTAAAGAATCCACGCACATCATGGTTTTCGGCTAGCTGCTGGATCTCCTGCGCTTTCTCCACCCACCATCTGTTCTTTAGGTCGCGGGTTTTTTGTTGGACCTCGGCTTTCTGGCTCTCGAGTTCTGTTGCTGTTTCCAGATCAGGAATGCCTTGCGCTTGCGACTTATTAGCTCCTGGATCTCCTGGTCATTCTCGTCGAACCAATCTTGGTGTTTCCTGGTCGAGTGATCGAGCTTCTCTTCACAGGTGCTGATTATGGAGGCCTTGAGTGCAGACCAGGCGCTGTGGGCACTCTGTGTCTCTGCATCACTGGGAGTCGTCAGGTTGTTTGTGAGGTGCAGGCTCAATAGGGCTTTCTCAGCGGGGTCTTTGAGTGCTCCAGCGTTAATTTTTCCTGCGGCATTGTTTCTGTTGCCGCCGCTGTTTTGGGGCTACGTTGATGGAGATGACAGAGTGGATTAGGTGGTGGTCTGTCCAGCAGTCATCAGCTCCTGTCATGGCGCAGGTGATGCGGACGTCCTTGCGGTTCCTCACTCGAACGATGACGTAGTCCAGCAGATGCCAGTGCTTGGATCGAGGGTGCTGCCATGAAGCCTTTTACTTGTCTCTCTGACGGAACAAGGTGTGTTAGTTATGACAAGGCCATATTCTAAGCATTTCGACAGGAGGAGGGTACCGTTGGAGATGGCTTTTCCTACCCTCTCTCTGCTGATCACACCTCCCCAGAGATCTGTGTCCTTTCCAACTCTGGCGTTAAAGTTGCCAAGGAGGATCAGCTTGTCGCCTGTTGGGACTCGGGACAGGGATTGTTCGAGGCTGGAGTAGAATTCCTCTTTGGTCTCGTCTGTGACTTCCAGTGTTGGGGCATACACACTGATGACCGTAGTGCACTGGTTCCGGGCTAGGGTGAGTCGAAGAGTCATGAGTCGCTCGTTTATACCGCTAGGGGAGTCTGAGACGCCCAACCAGTTCATTTTTTATGGCGAAGCCTACTCCATGGAGGCGGTGCTCTTCTTCAGGTTTGCCTTTCCAGAAGAAGGTGTAATTGACAGTGTAATAGGGTAATTCTTAATCATGTGGCAAGCTATTTCCATTCACACACTTCAGGGCATTAATGAGATTACAGGAAATGTGGGTCAGCCTTTAGAAACTACACTTTACTGTGAACATGAATTAGAAATTAGGAAAGAGTCTGAACTGTAAAACTGACCAGATATCTGAAGTGTCACTTCAACATGCCACTAGTCTGCTCAATAATGATCCTGGTGGGTGCACAGGCTTTGTTGTATTGGTGGTCAGATTCTGTTCATAGCTACCTCAAGGGTGTTATTAGCCAGCACTGAAGGTGGTCTCTCAGGAGCTATTCTTCAAATCTCATTACACCTTAATATAAGTCTGGCACAGATGATTACTGCAAAATGAAAGCATAGGCCTACTTGGGAAGCAGGCATTGACCTGTATAACACAGTATTGGTGGTCACAGATCAGCTGCACATTGATAGAGTACAGCCTATTTCCTTTCATGTAGGCTACTGCACTATGGACAGGGGCCAGGACAACCACATGGGGACTAACATTACTCTGTTCTTTAGGAAAGCCTGCAGTCCCATGAAAGTTGGCAATTCTGTTAATTTGCTGTTGGTGTTCAGAGAGAGGGGAACTGGTGGTGTTGGCTTTTCTGAATAAAGTATCAATCACCTCAACAAATTGTCTAACACCACAGATGCTCTCTTTGCTGTCCTAGAAGGAGCTGAAGACGTAAAAATTGAGGGTCTTGATGACCTTGACAGCCACTGGCAGTACCATACCTATGTTCAATGTGGTCTGTTGGTCTTTCTGAAACAGTTGGCGCAGCTTTGTAACTGCCACCTGCTAAGCTCCAGCCCCCAGAGGAAACACTGGGGGCTAAAAATTTCAGAGCGCTGGAAACCTGCCAGTGCCACCACGGGCCACAGTTAACGGCCGCCGGAATGAATAGCGCTGGCAACCCCGGTATATTGGTGCTGCTTGCTAATTAGCATTAGCTCAACGCTAAACATACTGTACGGCCAGTTTTCAGGCGGTAGTCTCAGGACGAGGCCCAATGTAATGTGGCCATAGTGTCCCTGGAGCAAGAACAGCCTTCTCTTAAAGCAAGGCTGTCATTTTAGAAAACAGTGTCGATCCTTTAAAAGGGAACTGTCTTCCGCAATGAAAAAAATAATAATCATTTAAAAATATGCAGTTGTTAGCCCTTAGAGCTCAACAGCCTTCTGAAAAAAAATAAACATTAAAAAGAATTCCCAAATGGGAGTCTTCAGCTCTTAAAGCTGAATTGCCTTCCGCACCTCAAAAAATGGTAAAAGTGCTTCAGCACTAACACAAATGGCTCAGCAAGCCAGGGAAGGGGCACCCAGGGTCTCGCAAGCAGCACTCCAGCTTTGTGCAGGTGGTCAACACTACAAGAAAGGTCCTCTACCCACAGGGGCCAGGAGGCCCTCCAGAAAGAATGATGTGGGTCCAGATCACCGATGTCGTCACTGCCAGCAATGTGACCCCCACCACCTGGCTCCAGTGCCCAAACAAGCTTCATGATCTCAGACCAGTGGTCAAGGTCAGTGAATGCATCTTCAAAAGCTGTCTCCTACCAACTGCACCATCAGCCTCACACAGTTCTCAATGCATGACTCCCCCCACCCCCTCAATCACTCAACTAGTAACTAGCTTCACCTCAACCCCTTGGAGGAGATGGTGCAGGCCATTCTTGGCAGCGGCAAGGCTGAGCCCTTGGCCAGCAGTGGGGCTGAAAGGATAAAAGATGCTGGTATCCTCATACATCATCCTCCTTCTCGCATGCACCTCTTGCTTTCCTGCTCATGCCTCACCAAAATTCCGCCCTTGTGCCTTCCTCATTTCACACACCCAAGAAATGCAGCCTCCCCAGCCAGTGCGTGGCCAAGAAATGGGAGAGAAGAGTGAAGAAGAAGAAGAAACACCATCACTCGATTTGACACTCCCAGCCACCAGCTCCTCAAGGTTGACCTGCAAGGCCATTTGCAGTGCCCCCCACTGAAAGCCAGCAGCCTTCCACCAGCCACGCTGCAGCAACTGGAGTAGCACTGCATGACATCAGTAGGAAAGGCAAAGGCACACATAAGACAGTCACTAAGGGAATGTATAAGGGTGAAAAGGGAATTGGGGTTGTAGGTGAATGATTCAATCCCGGATATCCCAGCCAGGAAGGGGCTGTCTGAGTTGCCTCCTTCCTTCTGCTTTTTCCTCTTCTGCTGCTGTCTCTTCTGCTTCCTCCTCCCTCTGTGAGCAGGTTGTCCCCTTTGCTGACTCTGCTCCATCTCCATGTGATCCTGCAGCCCAAAGGGGACTGCAAGTAAACCCCCAGGACTGGGAGCAAGTGGTCTTCTCAGAAGCCTTCCTTTAACAGCCAAAGTCTTGCAAACATCCAGCAGCACTCCCTGCACACTTTAACAACTTTTTAAATATATTGGGGTTGGTACTAGGATGTCATATTGGATAGATAGATGTACAATGTTGGATTGGAAAGTTTGCTTTGTGGTGGCTTTTATTTCAGCATTGTGGCCAAGAGGACACTGTGGGTCAGTAACAGAGGGAAGGTAAGATGTGGGACAAATGTTGAAAGGGGAATTGGGGTTGTGCTCACTAGCACCACAGGGTGATGATTCCATCCCAGATATCCTGGCCAGAATGGGGCTGTCTGGGTTGCATCCTTCCTTCTGCTTCCTCCTCTTCCCTCTGTGAGCGGATGCTGGAAATCTGAAATAAAAGAAGAAAATGCTGGATATACTCAGCAGATGAGGCAGCAACTCAACCTGAGACGTGAACTCTGTTTCTCTCTCCACGGATGCTGCCTGACCTGCTGAGTATTTGCAGCATTTTCTGTCTTCTCAGAGGCCATCCTTTACAATCCAAGGCCTTGCAAGTATCCAGCAGCACTCCCTGCACACTTTAAAATCTTTTATCAACTATTATACCAAGCCACTACTTCAATAAAATATAAAAAATCCAGTCCAAAAGCTTAAATGCAAACTTACCTGAAAGATGTGTGTGTCCCTTTAAGAAGCACTGACTGCATCGCTGTAGGTCTGCTGTACACTCACTTTTCAGAGCGAGCTTAGGACCCTGCGCTAAACTCAATGAATAGGTACAAGTTTGCATTGCATGGCGTCAAGCCGGCGTTGCATGACGACTGAAGTCACACTCTCCAGATTTGCATGTTTAGGCCCAGCACTGCTAAAGGCAGTGCTATAGCCCTCAACAAAATGGTGGCCACCGAGTCCCATGCCGGCGCAAGTGAAGCGGCCACCATTTTTTTCACGAATCTGCCGGTAATGGATGGCAGTAAGTCGCCAAATTTTTCCCCTTAGGTATCTGTGCTTTCAATTCCACCCCCACCCTTCTTTGGAATTCTCTATCCCAGAGGGCTGTGAATGCTGAATCTTTGAGTATATTCAAGGCTGAGATAGATAGACTTTTGGACTCTTGGGGAATCAAGGGATATGGTGATTGGGCGGGAAAGAGGAGTTGAGGTTAAAAATAAGCCATGATCTTATTCAATGGCGGAGCAGACTCGAAGGGCCATATGGCCTACTCTGCTGCTAATTCTTAGGTTCTTATGTTCTTCTGCTTTCCCTTTTCCACTTCTGCTTCCTGCACTTTTTTCCCTCTACTCTAAGATGCTTTGAAACGTATTTCAGTCTGTCAGAAGTGTATAGAAATGATTGCTGTTATTGCAGATTTCAAATTCTCCATCTTAGTTTTTTTACCTAATCTCCGACCTATGAAACATTGGTTTCAAAACTAATAATATCAAAACAAAATTTGTGACATTATAGTTATAATAACAGCATAATGCAACAAAAAAAGAATAAATCCTGTGAAAAATTAAAAATTTCAATAAGACCTAGGGGGAAAAAATTGAGTCGCGCCCCCTTTGGGGTGCTAACTTCGCGCCCCTGCTGCCGAAATTCATCGGTAGTGCCCCAAGAGGGAAGCGGGGTGCTACTGGAAGTGCCCCACCTCCCTCTTGGGGCGCTGTGAGTGAATATCGCGGTGCTACGTGTCAAGGTACTGCAGGCCTTCCACCCCTTCTTAAAGGGGAGGGGCCTTGCGTAGCGCGACCCGGGACCCAGCTGGGCCTCCAGGGATTGGAGTTCCGGCAAAAGAGCCCGACACTCAAGAGCAGGCGGCCAGCAACATTAATGGCCGCCTGGCACCTTCCCTTTAATTAGTGCTGCCCCGGCCGCAGGTAGGCCCCCCTGACCCCGTCGGACATAGTGTCCGGCGGTAAGTCAGGAGGCGCTACCGAAAATTGCGGCCGGGTTGCGAGCGGGGTGTCACGGGGCACTAACGGTTACCACTGCCGCTAACCTCCCGCTGAATTTCGTGGGAGGCGTAGGCAGCGCCGCGTCCGGGCGCTAGTCGCTTTGCGCCCGTTAGCACCCTTTTTGCTGACTTCAACGCTTCTGCACAAATCAGTTGCTCCCAGACATAGGTGCACTAGTAGGCATTCCCCTTGGAATACAGCATGGCTGGGAGAATGAGCAGAGGTCACACAGAGCAGGACAAACTGCTAGAAGAGGGAAGGGGAGGAGGGGGACAAGGGCTCTCAGCAGGAGGCCATATCGGCCCAGGGTGTTTAGGGAGCAATTCGCCTACTTAAACCACAGCAAGGAACAATGTGTGAGAAGTCTCCTTCAATAAGGACATCCTCATGGAAACCTACCACCTGCTGCAGCCACAACTCCAATCTCAGAGCAGGGCGCGGACCACATTGCCAGTGGCCATGAACTTTTATGCATTGGGCTACATCCAGGCTGGAACAGAAGATATTTGAAACATCCCCCAGTCTGCCAAGCACTGTTGTATAAGGGAAGTAACTGAGGCTCTCTATTCAAAGAGAGCTGACTATATTTCATTCTCTCTTGCCAGAGACCAGTAGGCAGAGCGAGCACACAGCTTCATGAGGATTGCAGGCTTCCCCATGGTGCAGGGTGCCATTAACTGAATGCACATCACTTTGTGGGAGCTCCATGTCAACTCGGCCATATACCAGAACCGAAAGGGATTCAAAGTCCAGCTGGTGTGCAATCATAGCAGCGAATCATGCACATCAATGCTCGGTATCCTGGCAGCAGTCATGATGCCTTCATTCTGTGGCAGTCCGCTGTGCCAGCTCTATTTCAGACACCATGGCAAACCAAAAGGTGGCTACTGGCTGACAAGGGCTATCCAATAACATCACGTCTCATGCTCCGGTGCATAACCCATGCACACGTGGGTAGCATGCATTTAATAAAAGCCATGCTGCCAAATGAAACGTGATACAGCAGACCATTGGCATGCTGAAACAACATTTCCACTGTCAGGACCGCTCTGGAGGAGCCCTGCAGTACTCGACAGAGCAGGTGTCAAGATTCGTGTCAGTCTGCTGCATGCTGCACTACCTTGCCATCATGAGGGGACAGCATTTGTTACCAGCTATACGGCGAGCAGCTGAGGAGCAGAAGCATAAGGAGGAGGAGGAAAAGGAGGAGGAGGAGGAGGAAGAAGAGGAGGAAGAGTAAGGGAGGAGGCAACCTAGACAGCCCGTTTCTGCCCATGCAGTTCGTGAAGAACTAATTCGAGTGCGATACCAGTAACTGCAACTCCAATTCCACATTCACCAACAGTCCAACACCTTACCTTCCCTCTGTTACTGACCATCACAGCATCCGCTTGGCCACAATGTAAAAACAAAAGCCAACAGAAAATAAACATTTCAAACCAACTTTATAAATCAAAGAGTATCATATTGCATACAAACATCAACCCTTGTGCATTCACTTAGTGCATGTCTTCCATGTGCCTTTGCCTGTCCTATTGCTCCTACACAGTGCTATCCTAGTGGCTCAGCATGGCTGGTGGAAGGCTGCTGACTTTCAGTGGAGGAGACTGCAGATGTATCTATTTCTGATGTATGAAGATACCTTGCTAAGAGCTATTTCAATTACAAATGATAAATTAAGTAGGAAACCTTCATTAAAACCCAACTATACTCCCTGTCATCATTAAGCAAAATGTCTTTAGATTTGGGTCCCTTTCTTGGAATATGGTGAACAACATGTACATGTGGGACACAAATAGCCCTGTCAGTCATTCCAGAGACTCTTTGGTGATACTACAACTAAGTGGTTAAAGGATTTTCACTGCTTGTATCTCACTCACAAACAAAGGAAGATGGTTGTGGTGGTTAAAGGTCAATCATCACAGCCCCAGGATATCACTGCAGGAGTTCCTCAGGGCAGTGTCCTAGGCCCAACCATCTTCAGCTGCTTCATCAATGACCTTCCCTCCAACATAAGGTCAGAAATAGGGATGTTCGCTGATGACTGCACAGTGTTCAGCACCATTCACAATTCCTCAGATAATGAAGCAGTCCAAGCCCTCATGCAACAAGACCTGGACAACATTCAGGCTTGGGCTGATAAGTGGCAGGTAACATTCGCGACACAGAAGTGCCAGGCAATGACTATCTCCAATAAGCGAGAGTCTAACCACCTCTCCATGACGTTCAATGGCATTACCATCGCCGAATCCCCCATCACCAACATCCTGGGGGTCACCATTGACCAGAAACTTAACTGGACCAGCCACATAAATACTGTGGCAACAAGAGGAGGTCAAAGGCTAGGTAATCTGTGGTGAGTGTCTCACCTCTTGACTCCCCAAAGCCTTTCCACCATCTACAAGGCACAAGTAAGGAGTGTGATGGAATACCCTCCACTTGCCTGGATGAGTGCAGCTCCAACAACACTCAAGAAGCTCGACACCATCCAGGACAAAGCAGCCCACTTGATTGGCACCCCATCCACCACCTTAAACATTCACTCCCTTCACCACCAGCGTACCGTGGCTGCAGTGTGTACCATCTACAAGATGCACTGCAGCAACTCGCCAAGGCTCCTTCGGCAGCACCTCCCAAACCCGCGACCTCTACCACCTAGAAGGACAAGGGCAGCAGGCGCATGGGAACACCACCACCTCCAAGTTGCCCTCCAAGTCACACACCATCCTGACTTGGAAGTATATCGCCGATCCTTCATCGTCGCTGGGTCAAAGCCCTGGTACTCCCTCCCTAACAGCACTGTGGGAGTACCATCACCACACGGACTGCAGCGGTTCAAAAATGCAGCTCACCACCACCTTCTCAAGGGCAATTAAGCATGGGCAATAAATACTGGCCTTGCCAGCGACACCCACATCCCATAAACAAATTTTAAAATATTCCCTCTGAGCTCCTTTATGATCGCACATGTTGGTTCTTGAGACATTTTGCCACCAAGAGATGAGAATAATTTTTAACCTTCTCTGAACAACCTGGCCTGGACCTTGGGTGAGTAGTTTTTCAGTCTCTTATTGGTGAATCTTTCGCCAGTGCGTTTTTTTTATGATTGGGAAGAGGTATTGCTAAATAACAACATTTTGGATCCCAAGCAGGAAATGACTAAAAATGTCTTGATGAACTTGATCTTCACCTTGCAGAACAAGGGAATTTTATTGAATCATGTATCAGATGGGTGACACATGTGCTGATTCCAGTTGGAACAATTTAATAAATACAGCATCACATGACTAACAACAAAACTAATGCATAGAAGCACAATTGCAGAAGGATTGACATCCTCCATATATCAGTTGATATTGAAATGCACTCATAACCAAGGGAAATAAAACATGGAGAATTGAAGGAGGATAAAGTCATGACTATACACCTGCAAAATATAGTGAAGTATCTCGAGTACCATGCTAAAACAATTAATAAAATTTTACAAGAAAACTATGATGCCTTCGACGAGACCGCGTGAAATGACATGTGTATAATGTATGGATCTTGGTTGGTGGAACTAGCCAAGGAAAACCGACAGCGAATTGCAGAGAGGAAGCTTCCCTCGCGGGTGACTGATCGACAGTTGAGGGCTACGTCCATCGACAAACTCAATTTGACTATATGCCAGGTCAGGAAATTGGTGCACATATACCCGGTGAAACATTACTGCGACTGGCTGGAGCAGAGGGATGTCACTCCATTGGATTTGGTAATATAGTATCCTGTCATAGAAACATAGAAGATAGGAGCAGGAGTAGGCCATTTGGCCCTTCGAGCCTGCTCCGCCATTCAATGAGATCATGGCTGATCATCCAAATTCAGTACCCTGTCCCTGCCTTCTTCCCATATCCCTTGATCCCCTTAGCCTTAAGAAATATATCCAACTCTTTCTTGAATATACTTAATGAATTGGCCTCCACTGCCCTCTGTGGCAGAGAATTCCACAGGTTCACCACTCTCTGGGTGAAGAAATTCCTCCTCATTTCAGTCCTAAATGGCTTACCCCTTATCCTTAGACTATGACCCCTGGTTCTGGACTCCCCGGTCATCAGAAACATCCTTCCTGCATCTAGTATGTCCAGGCCTGACAGAATTTTATAGGTTTCGATGAGATCCCCTCTCAATCTTCTAAACTCCAGTGAGTATAAGCCCAATCGACACAATCTCTCCTCATACGTCATTCCTGCCATCCCAGGTATCAGCCTGGTGAATCTTCGCTGCACTCCTTCCATGGCAAGAACGTCCTTCCTCAGGTAAGGCGACCAAAACAGCACACAATACTCAAGGTGTGGTCTCACCAAGGCCATGTACAACTGCAGCAAGACATCCTTGTTCTTGTACTCCAACTCTCTTGCTACGAAGGCCAACATACCATTTGTCTTCTTAACCGCCTGCTGCACCTGCATGCTTACCTTCAGCGACTGGTGCACAAGAACACCCAGGTCTCTTTGCACTTCCCCTTCTCCCAATCTATTGCCATTCAAATTATAATCTGCCTTCCTGTTTTTGCCACCAAAGTGGATAACCTCACATTTATCCACATTATAGTGCATTTGCCATGTTTCTGCCCAATCACCCAACATGTCCAAATCATCCTGGAGTTTCACGACATCCTCCTCACAGCATACCTTCCCACCCAGCTTTGTGTCGTCTGCAAATTTGGAGATATTACATCCAATTACCTCGTCCAGATCATTAATATATATTGTGAACTGCTGGGGTCCTAGGACCGATCCTTGCGGTACCCAATAGTCACTGCCTGCCACTCGGAAAACGACCCATTTATTCCAACTCTTTGCTTTCTGTCCGCCAACCAGTTCTCTATCCAAATCAATACCTTGCCCCCAATCCCATGTGCCTTAATTTTGCACGCTAATCTCTTATGCGGGACTTTATCGAAAGCCTTCTGAAAGTCCAAATACACCACATCCACTGGTTCTCCCTGATCTATTTTACCAGTTACATCCTCAAAAAATTCCAGTAGATTAGTCAAGCATGATTTACCATTTGTAAATCCATGTTGAATTTGTCCGATCCAGTCACTGCTTTCCAAGTGCTCTGCTATTACGTCTTTTATAATGGACTCTAGCATTTTCCCCACTACTGATGTCAAGCTTACCGGTCTATAATTCGCCGCCTTTTCTCTACCACCTTTTTTGAATAGTGGGGTAACATTAGCTACCCGCCAATCCATGGGTACCGTTCCAGAGTCTATCGAGTTCTGGAAGATGACCAGCAATGCATCTACTATTTCTAGGGCCACTTCCTTAAGTACCCTGGGATGTATATTATCAGGCCCTGGGGATTTATCGGCCTTCAGTCCCATCAATTTTCCTAACACCATTTCCCTACAAATACTGATTTCTTTCAGTTCCACCCTTTCATCAGACCCTATGTTCCCCGGCATCTCTGGGAGGTTATTTGTGTCCTCCTTTGTGAAGACAGAACCAAAATATGTATTTAGTTGGTCTGCCATTTCTTTGTTCCCCATTATAAATTCCCCCGATTCTGACTGCAAGGGACCTATGCTTGACTTCACCAATCTTTTTCTCTTCACATATCTATAAAAGCTTTTACAGTCAGTTTTTATATTCCCTGCAAGCTTACTCTCATATTCTATTTTCCCTTTCTTAATTAATCCCTTTGTCCTCCTTTGTTGAATCCTAAACTGCTCCCAATCCTCAGGATTATTGCTTTTTCTGGCCAATTTATATGTTCTCTCCTTGGACCTTATGCTGTCCCTAATTTCCCTTGTTAGCCACGGTTGGGTCACCTTTTTTGTTTTATTTTTATGTCAAACTGGGATGAACAAATTCTGTAGTTCATCCATTCGGTCTTTGAATGTTTGCCATTGCCTATCCACCGTCAACCCTTTGAGTGCCATTCCCCAATCAATCCTACCCAACTCGCTCCTCAGACCATCGTAGTTTCCTTTATTTAAATTGAGGACCCTAGTCTCCGAGTCAACTACTTCATTCTCCATCTTAATGAAGAATTCGATCATATTATGATCGCTCCGACCCAAGGGGCCTCGTACAACAAGATTGCTAATTAATCCTTTCTCGTTACATAATACCCAGTCTAAGATGGCCTGTTCTCTGGTTGGTTCCTCGACATATTGGTCCAGGAAACCATCCCGTAAACACTCCAGGAATTCCTCCTCCACAGTATTGTTACTAATTAGGTTGGCCCAATCTATATGTAGATTAAAGTCACCCATGATGACTGCTGTGCCCTTAATGCACGCTTCTTTAATTTCTCTTTGAATGCCATCCCCAACCTCCGCCTTACTGTTTGGAGGTCTATAAACCACTCCCACTAACATTTTTTTCCCCTTAGTATTTCTCAATTCTGCCCATACAGATTCCACCTCATCAGAGCTAATATCCTTCATTACAATTGTGTTAATCCCTTCTTTAACCAGTAATGCTACCCCACCTCCCTTTCCTTTTTGCCTATCTTTCCTGAATATCGAATACCCCCGGATGTTGAGTTCCCAGTCCTGGCCTTCCTTGAGTCACATTTCCGTAATCCCAACCAAATCATATTTGTTTACTTCTATTTGCACAGCCAATTCATCCACCTTATTACAAATGCTCCTCGCATTAAGGCACAAAGCCTTCAGGCTTGTTTTTTAATGCTCTTAGACCTATTAGAATTATTATTTACTGTGGCCATGTTTGATTTAAACTGTTGATTTCTCTGACGGCCACTTTTGTTTTTCTCCTTCCTATCTTTTGCTTTTATCCTTGTTTCCCTTTCCTCTGTCTCCCTGCTCAGGTTCCCAACCCCCTGCCATTTCAGTTTAAACCCTCCCCCACAGCACTAGCAAACACTCCCCCTAGGACATCGGTTCCAGCCCTGCCCAGGTGCAAACCGTCTGGTTTGAACTGGTCCCACTGTAAGGGTCACAAGGATCCCAAGGACACAGCAAGGTCCCAGAAAGCTGCGGATTGCCCGAGCTAAGAAGGGGGCATTTCCCCAGAAACCTGTTTAAACTGTGTGATTTTGAATTGTGTGTGCGTGGTAATTTCTAGTTTAAGCTGAGGGGAAGGTGGGGGTCTCCCAGTTGGGGAGAGGCCATACGAGAACCTCTACCCAGAGTTGGAAGGGGTCCCCGGACCCCGGAAAGGAGGAATTTTTGGATCCCATGAAAAACATTTTCTTTAAAAAGGCAACACATCATTCTCAACCGACAGAACATTCCAGAAGGAAGGGTGAACTGGGGGCCATTAGCATCTAAAGGCCCTGGTCACCCCAACCCAAAACACCAGATGTAACACCTCTACAGGGCAAGAGCTCAACCCAAAACAAACCTCACAAAGAGGGAACAGACTGGTCAGAGCCAGGAGCTTCCAAAGCCAAACAAGACAAAGGAAAAGGATTAACAGACAATCTAGTCTACACTTCGCACCTACTCACACTTTGAGCACCGGACCGGACACAAAGGGACAGCCATCACCGGACCATTATTGGTATCTAAAGACAAAGGACTCTCAAGCCCAGATAGAGTATAACTGGGGTGAGAATCTCACAGACAGCATGTGCGTGTGGAGGCAGAGTCGAAGGAACGCCCGACGAGAAGGAAGGAAGAAGAAGCCCGCGGACCACGGAGGCATCGGAACCAGAGACCGGAGAGCGAGGGGGGAGAAAAGCGCGCTGTTCCGGACCGAAAGCGTTTTCAAAACCGTACGGAAGGGGACTGTGAGTATGAGCTTTCCTCAATGAGGATCACCCCACTTAGTGATAGGAGGATGGGAGGCTTGTGGTAATAGGAATAGGGTTTAAGGTCATTTTAGTTCAGTTTCACCCTATGTTTTCCCTTCCCAGAACGATTGGTTAAGTTTAAAGTTCTATGTTTAAGGTGCTGTTTTAAGAACCTGTTCAGGTTTAAAGACATCAAGGAACTTTCAGTGGGAAGTGCTGTGTGGAGTTCGGTACTGAGATTATTGTCTTGCTTGTGTTTCACGTGTCCAAATAAAGTGAGTTGTATCTTTTATCCGGTGTCTGCTTCTGGTTACTGCAATTTGAATGTCACAAATGTCCAAGCTGTAATTCGCGTTGTAGAACAGTAGTGGGGGAAGTGGGATTCAAAACCTCACGCCAGTAATTTGGGGGATGAGCTGCAATTGGGAATGAGCAGTTAGATTAAGTGGGACAGGCTGAAACTCTGCCTGGGGTTGTATCTGGTATAAACAACCAAGAAGCACTTACTCAGAGAAATTCTCTGAGGACTGTGATTTGCTATAAACAGTCAAAAGCCCCAAACTCCTCAGGGACTGTACATCAGCCTGAGGTACCCAGGACTACCTGGGTGTAAGATAACCCCCCTTACACCACCTCCCCCAGAACCGGTTCCAATGTCCCAGGAACTTGAATCCCTCCCCCTGGCACCATTCCTCTAGCCACGTATTCATCTGAAGTATCCTTCTGTTTCTACTCTGACTAGCACGTGGCACTGGTAGCAATCCTGAGATTACTACCTTTGAGGTCCTGTTTTTTAATTTATCTCCTAACTCCCTATATTCTGCTTTTAGGACCTCATCCCACTTTTTACCTATATCGTTGGTGCCTATATACACCACGACAACTGGCTGTTCACCCTCCCCTTCCAAGATGTTCTGCAGCCGCTCGGAGACATCCTTGACCCTTGCACCAGGGAGGCAACACACCAGCCTGGAGACTCGTTTGCGGCCGCAGAAATGCCTATCTATTCCCCTTACAATTGAATCCCCTATTACAATAGCTCTACCCCTCTTTTTCCTCCCATTCTGTGCAGCAGAGCCACCCCTGGTGCCAGGAAGTTGGCTGCTGCTGCCTTCCTCTGATAAGCCATCCCCCCCAACAGTACTCAAAGTGGTGTATCTGTTGGAGAGAGGGATGGCCACAGGGGACCCCTGCACTACCTGCCTGCGCCTAGTACTCTGCCTGTTGGTCACCCGTTCCCTTTCTTCCTGTCCAACCTCTACCTGCGGTGTGTCCAACTCCGTAAGTGTGCTATTCACGATGTCCTGAGCACTGAAACTGAATTTCCGGCGGGCGCAAGTGGCTTCGTGCGCAGCGGTAATTTCTGGGCGCGAGCGAGCTGGCCGCCCCAAACTCAATTTCTAGGCCATAGAGTCATACTGGCACAGAAGGAGGCCATTCAGCCCATCGTGTCCATGTTGGCTCTCTGTAGAGCAATCCAGTCAGTCCCATTCCCCCACTCTATTCCCATAGTCCTGCAAGTTTATTTCCCTCAAGTGCCTATCCAGTCTCCCCTTGAAAACATTGAGTGCCTTCGCTTCCACCACTTCCGTCAACAGCGAATTCCAGGTCATCACCACTCACTGCATAAATTTTTTTTTCCTCACGTCCCCCCTGTATCTCTTGCCAAAACCTTAAATCTGTGTCCCCTAGTCCTTGTACCATCAACTAGTGGGAACAGCCTTTCCCCGTCTAGCCTATCCAAACCCGTCACAATCTTGTACACCTCTATCAAATCACCCCTCAACCTCCTTTGCTCTAATGAAAACAAATCCAGCTTCTCCAACCTGTCTTTGTATATAAGGTCCCCCATCCCCAGAACCATTCTGGTAAATCTCCTCTGCCTTCACATCCTTCCTAAAGTATGGTGACCAGAACTGGATGCAATACGCCAGTTATGGCCTAACCAGCACTTTATAAAGGTTCAGCATAACTTCCCTACTTTTGTACTCAATACCTCTATTTATGAAGCTAAAGATCCCATATGCTTTGTTAACTGCTCTCTTATATGTCCTGCCAACTTCAGGGACCTCTGCACATTAACTCCCAGGCCCCTCTGTCCCTGCACACTCTTTAAAACTGTGCCATTAAGTGTATATTGCCTCTCTCTGTTCCTTCTGCCAAAAGGCATCACCTCACACTTCTCTGTAGTAAATTCCATCTGCCACTTGTCTGCCCATTCTGCTAGTCTTTCTATGTCCTGTTGCAGTCGATTTGTATCATCCTCACTGTTTGCTACACCCTCAAGAGTAGAGTATAGTGAACCCCCAAAGTATGTGGCCCAGGTGGATGGGATGACTTGGTTGTTCCCAAAACTTACTGGATGCACCCGAGTCCAGGATGCGTTCATTTGCCCCATGACATAACGGAGCATGCAACGCCCACTTGCGGGCTTAAGTGCGATCCCGTGGCATGGATTTGCACCATGAAGGTGAATCCAGGGGAGCACCTCCCTGTGAGATCATCATATCACAGAAATCAAAGAAATCACAGAAACCCCAAGTGCAGATAGAGGCCATTTCGGCCCATCGAGCCTGCACCGACACATATTCCACCCGATCCCCGTAACCCCTACACCAACACATATCCCACCCTATCCTTGTAACCCCACATATTTAATCCCCCTAACACTAAGGGTCAATTTATCATAGCCAATCAACCTAACCTGCACATCTTTGGACTGTGGGAGGAAACCGGAGCACCCGGAGAAAACCCACGCAAACACGGGGAGAATGTGCAAACTCCACACAGACAGTCGCCCGAGGCCGGATTCGAACCCGGGTCTCTGGCGCTGTGAGGCAACAGTGCTAACCACTATGCCACCGTGCTCGTGAAAAAGGGGAATATTGTGTCACCACTGGATGTACCAATACAGTAACCTGACCTGTCCTATTGTGACGGGTGTTGTGTATGTACCTTTAAGGGAATAACTGGTCTTAGACTGCAGTACCGGCAGTGACCACCCCTGTATAAAAGGCCCTAGCAGGCTTCTGTAGTTTCAGTTTCAAGCTGCCTCTTGTTCAGTAAAGTACCTGTTACCTGTTCTCCCGAAGTCCGTGTATTATTGAGGCGTGGACTTTCCAGTGGCGATGAGTAAGTTCAAACTCACCTGCAGTGTGGCATCATCTCACGGGGATCTCACCTGAAAGGAAGGTCCTGGAAGGTCATAGACTGAGCAATGGGCATCGACCGAGGGCAACCGCCCGAAGAATCCATCGGTGTTTGGAGAATTGCGGGAGAGACTGTGGTTCTAGCGAATCGTGCTAGTAGCAGGTAGCGCGCTGACCCTTCCGGAATGCGGCGGGCTCAAGCTCGATTGAGCGGCTCTACAAATCAGGCCGCGCAGCGTCGCCGGGAAAAGAAAACAAGAGAGAGAGGGTGGAGCGCACAGGGCGCAGTCGGTGCTCGAGAACAGGACAGCGGAGAGAAACTAAACGGGGGGGGGAAGGAAAGCGAGACGTGCCGAAGCTGCGGGTCCCCGCCATTACCCCGTAGAATGCTAGGACCAGCATGGCAGTAAGGGGAAGAAGCAAAAGCGCGGGAGGCGCCATTTTATCCCATTGGGGAAGAAGCAAAAGCGCGGGAGGCGCCATTTTATTCCATTGGGGAAGAAGAAAAAGCGCGGGAGGCGCCATTTTAAATCGCCCAAGATGCCGAAAAGTGGCAGTATCACTGCTTTCGACAACGGGGTAGAAGACTGGACCACGTATGTGGAAAGAATTGAAGTGTACTGCAAGGCAAATGAGGTGGCTGATGGAAAGAGGGCGTCGGTATTATTAAATCTGATGGGTGCGAGTACGTACGGCCTATTGCGGAATTTAATTACCCCAGCTAAACCAATGGAGAAAAGTTTTGAGGAGATTGTTCATATCTTACAGGAACATCTAAGCCCTACACCACTGCTGATAGCAGAAAGATTCAAGTTCCATAAAATAAACCAGCACAAAGAGGAGAGCAATGCTGACTATCTTACGGAACTACACAAGTTATCGAAGCACTGCCAGTTCGGAGCAGGACTGGCAGACACCTTACGGGATAAGTTTGTCTGCGGGCTCCAGAGTGAAGGAACCCAGAAACGACTACTTTCAAAAAAGGACCTGACGCTAGAACAGGCTTTCAGCGTGGCAGTATCCTATGAAGCAGCAGCACGGGGAGCTGTGGAAATACAACAGAAACCACAAGAATACAGCGCTAACTAAATGGTGTATGGAGCCAAAAAGTGCTATCGCTGCGGCAGAACAACCCATGAGCAGAAGGACTGCTGGTTTAAAGACAAAATGTGCAGGCAATGCGGGAAAATGGGACATATAGCAAGAGTCTGCAGGTCGGGAAAGAAGACCAACACGACAAGAACTACTAAGGAACAGTACAGGAAAGTAAAGAAACTGACAGATAGTAGTTCCGAAGATCAGGAGAGTGATAAGGACTCCGGGAGCAGGCGACTAAGTTGTTTAAAGTTACACAACGTGATCGCAAAAGAAGATCACCGAACCATTTGGGTCACCCTCATGACAGCAGGGTCCCCAGTGAAGATGGAATTGGACACAGGATCAGCCCTAACTGTCATGAATCGACGAGACTATGAGCGGCTATTCTCACACATACCCTTAAAGGACACGTCCATTGTATTGAAGACATACACGGGGCAAAAGGTCTACCGCAGAAGAAAAACAAGGGTGCCAGTTGAATATAACGGAAAGGAAACACAGAAACTATACATGTATATACTACGAGATGGAGGACCACCATTATTGGGGCGTGAATGGATCCGAAGACTACAATTGGATTGGCATTCCATTCAGGCACTAAATGTGACTGACAAAAAAGATGATGACGTCACACCTGGACGTCTGTCACAAATTCTATCTGACGCGGAAGAGTTGTTCCAACAAGGACTTGGGACTCTAAAAGGAGTAAAGGAAACCATAAAGATCGAGGATAACGCAACCCCAAAATTTTTCAAGGCCAAACCGATGCCATACGCGATACGCCTAGCTGTGGAAGCTGAACTGGAGAGTCTGGAGCGTTCGGGGGTGCTGTCTAAGGTGGACTGGAGCGAGTGGGCCACACCCATTGTTCCTGTAATGAAGAAAGCATTGAGCAGCACGCCTGGGGAGCCAAGGAAGGTTCGCATCTGTGGGGACTTCAAGGTGACTGTGAACCCAGTCCTGCACACAGTACAGTATCCGCTTCCGCGGATAGAAGATATTTTCACCTCACTATCTGGAGGGAAACGTTTTACAAAGATTGACCTGGCTCAAGTGTATCTACAAATGGAGGTGGAAGAAGCATCTAGGAAATACCTCACAATAAACACTCACAAAGGCCTTTACCAGTACAATGGACTGGTATTTGGGGTAGCATCGGCCCCGGCTATGTGGCAGAGGGCAATGGAACAAGTCGTGCAAGGGATCCCAGGGACCCAGTGTTATTTGGACGACATCCTGGTTACGGGCGAAAATGACAATGAACACCTTGCCAACCTGGAACAGGTGCTCACGAGATTGCAGGAATATGGGCTACGAGCCAACCGTCCCAAATGCGAGTTCTTCAGGAGAAAAATCTCGTATTGTGGCCACATGATTGATGAGGAAGGGTTGCATAAGTCGCCGGACAAGATTGAGGCTGTAGTCAAGGCTCCAGCACCAGAAAATGTGTCGCAACTGAGGTCGTTCCTCGGGTTGGTGAACTACTACCATAAGTTCTTGCCGAATTTATCTACAATTCTGCACCCACTGAATGCCCTCCTTCAAACTGGTGTAACATGGAAATGGAGTGATGAGTGTAAGCGTGCCTTTCAGGAATGTAAATGCCAAATCACTTCAAAATAAGTAATTGTAGTGTATGTGCCTTTAAGAGCCCCATGTGTACTGTAATGCCGGTAATGGCCACTCGGGCTATATAAGGCTGTATATTGTGTTGTATCAGTTAGTTCCCCTCCAGACTTTGTTTAGTAAACACCTATGAAACCAACTCCTGTCTTCAGTGTCTCTATCAACACACAGACACAACAGTGGCGACGAATTGGAAACGGACTTACCTGCAATTCGGCAGCACCTCAATACATCGATTCCTCTGGCGTCCAAAGTTGAAGAAAAATCAAGAAAAAGAAGAAGCTGTGGTTTCACCAGCTAGCCAAGCTGGTGGCAGGTACTGCAATAATCCTTCCTGGGCGTCGGGCTGGGGCTCCAGTGGCGGGCTCGACAGCTAGGCCAAGCAGCGAAAGCGGAGGCAAGCAGTAACAGACGGGGAGGGAGCACTCGGGAGATGGCCGGCGCTGCAAGCAGGTCGGCGTTCAGACCTAGAGAGAGAGTCCAGCGGGAACGAGTCTCCAACTGTAAATAAATAAATAAAAAGAACACAAACCGCGGGAAACAGCGTTGTCATCGGCAACAGCGGCGGGGAAGTGCGGGAAGCGCCATTTTTTTCTAGGATGCCTAAGTCTGGCAATATTGATGCTTTTGATAACAAGATAGAGGATTGGACCACATATGTGGAAAGAGTGGAGATATATTGCACCGCAAATGGAATAGAAGATGAAAAAAAAGCTTCAGTACTTCTAAATCTAATGGGCACAAAGACATATAAGCTGTTACGAAACTTAATCACTCCAGCCGAACCGATGGACAAGAATTTTAAGGAGATTGTTGATACCCTACACTGCCAATGCGGGGCAGGTCTGGCAGATTCTCTACGAGACAAATTTGTCTGCGGTCTCCTAAGTGAAGGAACACAAAAAAGGCTACTTTCTGAGAAAGATTTGACACTGGACAAGGCTTTCAGTGCAAGAGGCGCTGCAGAAATACAGCAAAAGCCACAGGACTTCGGCACCCATGAAATGACACGGGGTTTCGAGAGATGTTATCGCTGCGGCAGATCCACCCATGACCAGAGGGACTGCTGGTTCAAGGACAAAGCATGCAGGCAATGTGGAAAGATGGGACACATTACACGTGTATGCCGATCTGGAAACAAAAAATCCACTAACAGAAAAAAAATCAATAAGGAAAAGCACAGAAAGGTACAAATGATGACGGACAGTAGCTCCGAAGACCAGAAGAGCGATAGCGACTCCAGAAACAAGAGACTAAGCTCTCTCAAATTACATAATGTAATTGCCAAAGAAGATTACCAGACCATTTGGGTTACCCTCACAATAGCAGGGTCCCCAGTTAAAATGGAGCTCATCACAGGATCTGCTCTGACCGTCATAAATCAACGGGATTACGAGCGGCTATTTCCGCATATACCTTTAAAAGACACATCCATTATCTTGAAAACATATACGGGGCAGAAAGTATACCCCAAAGGAGTATTTGGGGCGGTTGGCTCGTAGCCCATATTCCTGTCATCTCGTGAGCACCTGCTCCAGGTTGGCAAGGTGTTCACTGTCATTTTCGCCCGTAACCAGGATGTCGTCCAAATAACACTGGGTCCCCGGGATCCCTTGCAGGACTTGTTCCATCGCTCCTTGATAAGAGTGAAGGCAGCACCCGCCTCTGATGTCAGGGGGAAGGAGGTGGACTTGATGAGGGGTCTGGCTTTGTCCGCATAGTTGGGCACCCACTGAGCATAGTAAGAGAAAAACCCCAGGCATCTCTTCAGTGCTTTTAGGCAGTGGGGGAGGGGGAGCTCCATAAGGGGGCGCATTCTGTCGGGGTCGGGCCCGATGACTCCGTTCTCCACTACGCAGCTGAGGATGGCAAGGCGCGTGGTGTGAAACATGCATTTCTCTTTATTGTATGTTAGATTCAGCCGCTGGGCCGTACGGAGGAATTTCGCTAGATTAACGTCATGGTCCTGCTGGTCGTGGCCGCAGATGGTGACTGTTGTGTATGTAACCGTTTACCTTTAAGGGAACTATAGAATGTAACCGTTCGCCTTTAAGAGCACTACTTTAGGGTGGCACTATCTATTGGCTCATGTATACTGTAATACCGATAGTGACCACACCAGTATATAAGGGTTGTGATACGTTAACTAGGGCAGAATCGCCCGAGCCGCTGAATAGTAAAGACGTGTTTATTCTGTTAACAGTGGAGTCTGTGATTATTTATAATACAACCCACAGACTTAACATTGGCGACGAGTCAGGATTCGAACCCTGCGGCAGTTGTTCCACGGCGGCTTCGTCCGAAGACAGGACGTTGAAGAGAGGTTTCAATCCTCACCAGTCTGGAACCGACAGGCTGGAAGCGACAGGCATTAGGACCCTGAAGCCTCCATAACCTCGTGGGTAAGCCGCAGCGTTGGCTGCAAAGACAGGGCGATCGCAATCCCTGATAAGAGCCGCGGTGAAACGCGCGAGCGGGTAAGCCAGAGCCCGGGAGGGAGCGAGCAAGAGCCGCGCGAGCGGGTGAGCCAGAGGCCGGGGGCCGCTTTCAAGTGCGAGGGCAGCCGGGCCATCGATCGCATCCGCTGATAAGGCCCGCACTCGGCCTGAAAGTCAGCGTCGGGGAACGGGTGATAACCGCCATTGAAGTGGGCGGAGAGCGCCGAGAAGCGTGGGAAAACCACCATCGAAGTGGGCGGGGAGAGCGAGAAGCGCGGGAAAGCCGCCATTTTTCGCGGGGAAACCGCTGAAGAAGAAGGAAGAAGCGGGAAACCGCCATCTTGGAAATTATTAAGAATTTCAGGAAAGTAATAAGATTTTTCAGAAAGGCTGGTGTGTTCTCAAGAAGAGAGGGAAAATAAGTATAAGTACAGCAATACTTGTGGTGTTCTCAAGAAGAGAGAAGAAAATTAATTAGAATTTTCAGAAACAAGAAATAAGTAAAGCAATACTTGTGGTGTTCTCAAGAAGAGAGAAGAAAATTAATTAGAATTTTCAGAAACAAGAAATAAGTAAAGCAATACTGGTGGTGTTCTCAAGAAGAGAAGAAAATTAATAATAAGTAAAGAAATACTTGTGCTGTTCTCGGAAAGAGAAGAAGATGCCTAAGCGAGGAAATATTAATGATTTTAATGCTGAAATAGAAGACAGGGCCACGTATGGGGAACGCATAGGAATATATTGCGTAGCCATATACGCCAAGGCAATAACTTTGTTAAATTCGATGGGAGCAAAAACATACGGGCTCTTGAAACATCTAATAGCACCAGTTAAACCAGTGGACCAGACCTTCGAAGAGAGCGTAGCAGTGCTGAAGGATCACTTGAACCCCACACCGTTGATACTGGCTGAACGATTTAAATTTTACGCCAGAACCCAGAGGCAAGATGAAAGCAATGCGGAATACTTAGTCGAACTGCGTAAGCTAGCGAAATACTGCCAGTTTGGAGGGAATTTGACAGAGGCGCTGCGGGACAAGTTCGTATGCGGCTTGGCCAAAGAAGGAACGCAGAAGCGACTTCTGGAAGAAAACGACCTCACACTGGACAGGGCTGTCCTCATAGCTTCATCGCACGAAGCCGCAGCGAAAGGGATGGCGGAAATGCAGCTAAAGGCGGCGGCACTCGGGGTGGACCAAATGACTGCAAGCATTTCCAAATGCTACCGTTGTGGAAAGACAACGCACGGCCAGAATCAGTGCTGGTTTAAGAATCAAGAGTGCAGGAAATGTGGCAAACTGGGTCACATCGCGAAGGTATGCAGGTCCAGAAAGAAGACCAACAAACAAAGGAAGCCACCACCACAAGAAAAGTACAACAAGGTGCATCAGGTGGCTGAAAAGAGTTCAGACGAACAAAATTCAGACTCAGACCCAAACAGCCAGGAGTTGGATAGTCTGAGAATCCACAATGTGGGTAAAGTAACTGATCTACAGACGATCTGGGTCACACTAAAAATAGCTGGAGTCCAAGTACGAATGGAGCTGGACACGGGATCAGCTGTATCAGTCATCAACCAAAAGGACTACCACCGACTATTCTCTCACATACCCTTAAGAAATACCAAGTTCGTATTACAGACATACACGGGGCATCGCGTATACCCCATGGGGAAGATAAGAGTCAAGGTGAGAGATAGGGGTAAAGTACACCCAAGAATGAATTTGTACGTACTACCTGAGGGAGGACCACCACTTCTAGGACGGGAGTGGATCAAGAAAATAGACATGGAATGGCACTACCGACAAGCAATGACGAGTGAGGACTCGGTGCAGACAAGCAGCTCAGACTCTGAGCCGGAAGACGATAAGTCCAGCTTATGTATGAAAAACAAGGTTAACATTAACTCACGGACTAAGGTTGGAAAATCGATGGCGTGCATAAAGACAGAGAATTCTGAGTCTGTTCAAGCTACAGACATATGCATTACGGAGGAACACCGGGCTCGAACTCAACGCTATTTCAAAGTACAACAACAATTAGAACAATTAAGTTACCGCCTCGTACAAGAGATGAAAACAATGAAAAAGTTCTATGACACCGAATGGGAGAGTCTGGAAAGACAACAGAACCTACTGGCTCAAGCAGAGAGCGACCATAGAGCCATCGTGACCAATTACCGATCACATCTCCCTGATGATGTTCAGGGGTTAGAATATTTGCATGATCTAGAGATACAGCAGAAGGGCAAATCACACTGCACTGAGGATTTTGTTCTGCAATTAGAGACGGAGCTAGTGCAGGCAAAGTTAAGAGAAGTTGAATCACAGGGTGCTCTTAAGGAGATGCAGAAACAAATCTTGGACATGGAAAAGAGAAACGCTTCTTTACCTGATGAGAATAATGTGGCCATGTTGCAAGAGGAGCTTATAGGGGCGAAACTGAAAGAAGCTAAGCAAAGGATGTTGGAACTTGAAACGCAGAACCAAATCAGCGGTAATCAGCTATGTCAAGCAGAGAAGGAGTGCAAGGGTCTACATGAGAAGGTGCAATATCTCTCAGCCCAAAATAAGGGACTACTCACTCAGTTAAATGAAAGTAAACAGGAAATGGCTGAGATGGACTGCAAGAATAAAGAAGAGTTGATGGCAGTGAGACTTCGAGAGGCAGATAGCATAGCAGCCTTGGCTGAACTCCAACAGGAAATTGCGAAAGAAACAAATGAAGAGGAATCTTCAGGAAGCCAGGATTTTATTCCAGTTCTTCTCTACGACTCCTTACAAGCAGAGTGCGAGAAGTTGAAAAAACAGTATGAACAGGCCCAGACTACAATTCTGGAGGGGGTTAACTCAGCAACCTCCGAAAAGCTAGTTTCGTTGGAAGTATATGAGCAACTAAAGGTTGAACATGAGCAAGAAGTCCAAAGGCTGCAGGAAATTCTTGAGGAGCTCAGGGCCAAGACAGACTCATCGGTAGAAGTTCCATACATAGATGAGGATGTAGAGGTCAAAGACATGGCAGAACTCATAAAAATATGGAAGGAAGCCCAAGACAAATATGAGGCGGCAATTACCGAGGTTGACCGACTTGAAGAACAGTTTCAACTGGGAATGGGCCCTGAACATGAGCTAGAGAGCATCGAGGCGCAACTTCTCCAAGCACTGGAAGCCAAAGTACAAGAGGAAGAGAAGATGAAAGCATTGGAGAAAATGATGGATGAAATGGAGGAGTACGCTGAATTACGTCCAGGGGAACAGGAGAATGGGGAAACAGCTACTTCAGTAGAAGGATTAAATAGCCTGATAACGAAATCCCTGAAGGAAGGGAAAGGATTGAACGCACAAATGAGGCCAGGAGGGAAGGAAGGGCAGACATCCGAGGAAGAGCAGGATGAATATGATTGCTTGAAGAAGGGTTTTGACCTGTTGAGTGACACCGAATGTTATGAGGATGTGGTCTGCCCAAATTGTGATGGGAACTCCCAAAGTGCTGAAATCCTGAGGAAGCACTTAAGGTCTAAGGAACATAGAGAGTTGGTGGCGCTACAGATGGCAGCCGGGAAAAGAGCTCGGAGAGTTTCAAAAAGGCAGAAAAGAAAAAGAAGAAGCAGAAAATAATAACTGTTTAAAATATTATTACTTCTACTACCTCAGTCCGAACACTACGAAAGGTGCTAAATTTGTAAAAAAAATCCAGGGACATTATCAAGACAGCCAGTGGGTTGTATAAGTCCGCACTGCTGGTTCAACAGGACGAAAGTACAAGCTGTTAAAAAAAAAAGCTATGGAGGATGCTGTCTGGAACGAATTAATACCAGAGACTGAATTTATGAACTGTTCCCACAGAGACTGAACCTGTAAACTGATTCCACTGAGAGTATGTTTGTAAACCGTTATATGACGTTGACTCCATTGAGAGTATGAGAGTATATTTGTAAATTGTTATATGACGTTGACTCCATCGAGAGTATATCTGCAAACTGTTTATATAAAGTTGAAGATTGTATGTTTAACGGGATTCTGTAAGTAATAAGCTAGGAAGGGAGGAGTGTTGTGTATGTAATCGTTTACCTTTAAGGGAACTATAGAATGTAACCGTTCGCCTTTAAGAGCACTACTTTAGGGTGGCACTATCTATTGGCTCATGTATACTGTAATACCGATAGTGACCACACCAGTATATAAGGGTTGTGATACGTTAACTAGGGCAGAATCGCCCGAGCCGCTGAATAGTAAAGACGTGTTTATTCTGTTAACAGTGGAGTCTGTGATTATTTATAATACAACCCACAGACTTAACAGTGACGTTATCCAGATAGGGAAAGGTGGCCTGCAGTGCGTTCTGGTCAACCATCCGGTCCATCTCCCTTTGGAAGACCGAAACCCCGTTGGTGACACCGAAGGGGACCCTAAGGACGTGGTAGAGGTGGCCGTTTGCCTCGAAGGCAGTATACTGGCAGTCCTCATGGCGGATAGGGAGTTGGTGGTATGCTGACTTAAGGTCAACGGTGGAGAATACCCTGTATTGCGCAATCTGATTGACCATATCAGATATGCGGGGAAGGGGGTATGCATCCAGCTGGGTGTACCGGTTTATGGTTTGGCTGTAGTCGATGACCAGGCGGCGTTTATCGGCGGTCTTAATGACTACAACCTGGGCTCGCCATGGGCTGGTGCTCCCTTCGATAATGCCCTCCTTCAGGAGTCGCTCCACCTCAGCGCTAATAAAAGGTCTGTCCCCGGCGCTGTACCGCCTGCTTTTGGTAGCGATGGGCTTACAGTCGCGGGTGAGGTTAGCGAACAAGGGAGGGGGGGGGACTTTGAGTGTGGAAAGGCTGCAAGTGGTGCGCGGCGGGCGATTTAAAAGCTGTTGGTTGCAGACTGTGAGTGGGGGAAGGGGTCCACCGTATGCCAATGTGACACTTTTGAGGTGGCACTGAAAATCCAACCCTAGCAGAACGGCAGCGCAAAGACGGGGCAGGACAAGGAGTTTAAAATTTTTATATTCAGTGCCCCTAACCGAAAGGGTCACCACACAGTAGCCGCCGACGTCCGTTGAATGGGACTTGGACACCATAGAAATCCGATGGCGCGTTGGCAGGACCGTGAGGGAGTGGCTACGCACCGTGTTGGGGTGAATAAAACTCTCCGTGCTCCCGCTGTCAAACAGGCAAGTAGTGGCGCGGCCGTTTACCGTAATGTCCATCATGGACCTGGACAGATGATGAGGGAGGGCTTGATCCAACGTAACGGAGGCCAGTGTATGGCTGAGTGAGCTGATATGGTCGTCCGACGAGACGGTGGTCGAGTCCGGAGACAAATTGATGGTTGAGTGCGGCGGGCAAAATGGCGGCGGCCATGATTCCGATCCCCACGCAGCCGGAGGTGCACATAATGGCGGAGAAGATGGCTGCCCCCACGGTTCACACGCGGCGCTGCTGGCATTCGCGGGTTTCCCTCTGCAGGCGTTGGCGTAATGGCCTTTCTTCCCGCAGCCAGAGCAGGTAGCGGTCTTCGCCGGGCAGCGCGCTCTGGGGTGTTTTAACTGGCCACAGAAATAGCATTTTTGGGCCTGGTTACGGGACATCGTTGCAGTAGTTGGTACCGGGGGCGGCGGTCCCGGTTGCTTTCGGGACATCGCTGCAGTAGTTGGTACCGGGGGCGGCGGTCCCATGTCCCAAGGCCGCGATGAACATGGCGCGGCCCCGTTACGTGCGTATGCTTCAAGGTTTTGGTGGGCCGCATCTAGTGAGAGCGCGAGGGCTACGGCCGTCTTCAGGTCGAGCTCCTTGCTTTCGAGCAGTCTCTGCCGGGAGTAGTCGGACTGGAGGCCCTTAACGAAGGCATCACAGGTAAGTCCCTCCGCGTGCGCTGCAGCCGTTACCGCCTTACAGTCGCAGTCCCTGCAGAGCGTCTGTAATGCCCGTAAAAATGCCTCTACCGATTCCCCCGGCTGCTGCCTGCGGGATCCCAGGAGGTGTCTGGCGTAAATCGTATTCACTGGGCGCGTGTATTGCCCTTTTAGCAGGTCGAGAGCCGCCGTGTACGTAGTAGCGTCCCGGATGAGTGTATATACTTGAGGGCTCACCTGGGCGGTCAGGACTTTTAATTTGTTCTCCTCCGATGTCACGGCGGAGGCTTCTAGGAAGGATTCAAAGCAGCTCAGCCAGTGTTCAAAATTGGTAGATGAACCCGTCGCTTGGGGGTCGAGGTCCAGGCATGCTGATCTGTGGGCTCGCAGCAACGCCTGCTGTTGTTGCTGCTCAGTTCCGGACATTTTACTTTTAGTTAATAAAATTGATACGCTTATCAATTACTCCATAAAAGGCGATGAATTAGGAAAGTAATGAAAAGGTTTTTATTAACTAAAGAACAGAGCATGCCTCTCGTGGACGACTGGTTCCAAGAAGGAAGTGGGTTGCCGGGCAGCCACCTTTATACCAGGTCATGTAGGCGGAGCCAGCTGAGGCATGCATTGGTACACAATGAGTAGCAAGAGGTAACAATGTGCAAAAACGATAACAGTAGTGAACAACAATGAAAACAATAACAGTGGTTTACCACAAACAATAAAACAGGTATTTACTTGAACAGAGGGTACTCTTTTTGTTCGTACCAAAAAAAAAACAAATTGACTGTAAACAAAAGTTCAACTAAAACTTAAAAATGGGTTATCCGGGTTGATGATGCACTCCAGTCCCCGCGGCCCCCACCGGTCGCGGAAATACTCAAGCGCACCGGCGGACACCGCGTGCTCCATCTCCAGGGCCACCCGGGTGCGAACATGGCCGCGGAAGAGAGGCAGGCAATCCGGCTGGACGACCCCCTCGACCGCCCGCTGCCTGGACCAATTGATGGCTCTTTTAGCCAGGCACAGGAGCAGGCCCACAAGGAGGTCCTCCAACCTGTCCGCTCCCCTCCGCACCGGGTGACCGTAGATCAAGAGCGTGGGACTGAAGTGCAACCAAAAATCGAGGAGCAGCCCCTTCAAGTAGTGAAAGAGGGGCTGCAACCTCTCACATTCCATATAAACGTGAAACACGGACTCCTCCAGGCCGCAAAAAATGCAGGCGGCCTGGGAGTCCATGAACCTACTTAAAATCTTATTGCACGGGACCGCTCCATGCAACACCCTCCAGGCCAAGTCCCCGATGGAACAAGGGAGGACTCCCGCGTAGAGAGCCCTCCATTGGGGACCTCCGCCACCGCCAGTCGACAAGACGCCACGCCAAGGCGTGTCCGGACGGTAGACGAAGATGGCAAAGTGGAGAGTGTGCAGGAGCAGCCCGTACAGGAAAACCCTCCGTGCGGAATGAAAAGGCACGGAGGGTATTTCCTCGAGACGGCTCAAGTTGTGAGGCGCCGGTTCCCGAGGGGAGTTTCGGGGCTGGGCGCCGATGAGGAATTCCGTCCGAACGGGTGTAAGCTCGGACGGGATCGCCCCACATGCTTGAGCCACCTCGATACACATAGTGGAGTCGGGGCCCAGTGCCGCTTTCACCGATTCGATGGCTTCGACCGCGAGCCGGACGTTGGCCCAGGACAGGCGCCGCGCCAGCTCCTCCGGCGCCATCCAGCCTGCTCCTCCGCCATCGAGCAGGTCCCCGACTCTGGTCACCTTGCCAGGCACAGCCCTGCCCTCCGTCAGCCGCCCGAAACCGCGTTAGTGGAGGTGCGGATTCCTGAGCAGCGGCTCCCGAAGGAGAGCCGCCGCTCCTGACGGGGGAGAGCTCCGGCTGGAAGCGACGTAGTTCCAAACCCATAGTAGTGCCTGGTAGAAGATAGGCAGCTCCTGCAGGCCGGCACGCCTGCCGCCCACTTTCGCGAACAGGAGCTGCGTGTCGTAATTGAGGCCGTGCAGCTGGCGGAAGAAAAACGTCGCCAGCGCACACCATCTCGGAGGATTCTCGACGTACAGGTATCTCTGCAGCGTCTGAAGATGGAAAGTCGCAGCCTGGGTGCGAAGGCACACCAGCGCCTGACCACCCTCCCTAAGCAGGAGACACAGAACCGCGGCAGACACCCAGTGCTTCCTTTTGTCCCAGAAGAAGCCGATAAGCTTCTTCTGCAACTTGGCGACAAACGCAGGGGGAGGGATCAAAGTGACACCACAACATGGCGGCCACCAGCTGGTTTATGATCAGCGCTCGACCCCTGTAGGACAACACTCGGAGCAGTCCTGTCCAGCGTCCTAGGCGAGCGGTGACTTTGGCCTCCAGCTCTTGCCAGTTCGCCGGCCAGGCGTCCTCGGCAGGGCTAAGGTAGACTCCCAAATAGAGGAGGTGCGTGGTGCTCCAGGCAAAAGGCCTGAACTCCTCCGGCAGGGAGTCCACCCGCCACTGACCCACCATGAGTCCGGAACATTTCTCCCAGTTGATCTTGGCGGAGGATGCGTCCGAGTAAATCTGCTGGCATTCCCGCATCCTCCACAAGTCAGCGGGATCCGTGACCGTGAGGAGCACGTCATCGGCGTAAGCCGAGAGGACCACCTCCACGCCCGGCCCTTGCAGAGCCAGTCCCGTCAAACTCTTCCGCAAGAGGCGCAGGAATGGCTCCACGCAAGCGGCGTATAACTGACCGGACCTGGGGCATCCCTGACGCACCCCCCTCCCGAAGCGAAGGGGCGCCGTCAAGGACCCGTTAACTTTAATCAGACACTCCGCGGCGGCATACAGAAGTCGGATCCGGGCGATGAAATGCGTCCCGAACCCGAATGCGCGCAGAGTCCCGAAGAGATACTCGTGATCCACCCTGTCGAACGCCTTCTCCTGATCCAGGGAAAGGAAGGCGACCGACAGACCAGCCCTCTGGGATTGGTGGACCAGGTCCCGGACCAGATGGATGTTATCGTGGATGGTCCGGCCCGGGACCGTGTGGGACTGGTCGGGGTGGATCATGTGGGCCAGCATGGTGCCAAGGCGAGCAGACATGGCCCTGGCAAAGATTTTATAGTCCGTGCTGATGAGGGAGACCGGGCGCCAGTTCTTAAGGAGG
The DNA here is from genome assembly GCF_052327205.1 of Somniosus microcephalus. NCBI lineage: Eukaryota > Metazoa > Chordata > Chondrichthyes > Squaliformes > Somniosidae > Somniosus > Somniosus microcephalus. The sequence goes on from NC_140988.1 coordinate 244,158,142, forward strand.
TGGAGATCACCCTTCTTAGGCAGCAGGACAATGACCGCCCTGCGCCAAGAGAGGGGCATCTCCCCGGTCGCCAAACTTTCCCCCAGGACCCGCGCGTAGTCGCCCCCCCAAGACGTCCCATAACGCCCTGTGGAACTCCACGGTCAGCCCGCCCAGCCCCGGGGACTTTCCCCTAGAGAGCTGGTGGAGGGCGCCGGTCAGCTCCGCCAGGCTTAGCGGAGCGTCCAATTTTTCGGCGCCCTCCGGGCTGACCTTCGGCAGGTCCTCCCACAAAATTCTGCGCGCATCCTCGCTGGACGGAGCCGGAGAGAACAGAGCCCCGTAGTAGGCACGGATCTCCGCGCTGATTCCCTCCGGATCCGAGACCAGAGATCCGTCGTCAGCCAGCAGCCCCAAGAGCTGCTTACAGACCCCCCGTCTTTTTTCCAGCGAGTAGAAGAAGGGGGAGCCGCGGTCCAGGTCCCGCAGGAGCTGGATCCGCGACCTCACGTATGCGCCTCGGGACCCGACGAGCTGCAGGTCCTTCAGCGCGCCCTTCTTCTCTTCGTACACCTTCCGCAGGGCCGGGTCCTTGACGACCTGACCGAGACGGGACTCCAGGTCGAGCACCTCCTTCTCCAACAACCTGACCCGGGCCTCCTGCCTCTTGGTTGACCCCTTTGCGTACTCCTGACAGAAGAGACGGATGTGAGCCTTGCCCACATCCCACCATAGCCTCAAGGAGGGGAAGCCCCCTCGCTTCCTTCTCCAGTCGGCCCAGAACAGATGAAACGAATCACGGAACCGCGCGTCCTCCAGCAGCAGGTTGTTAAAATGCCAGTACGCGGAACCCCCCCACGCGCGCAGCGGAGCGAGCTCCGCCCACACCAGGTGGTGGTCCGTGCACGGCACCGGCCACATGGAAGCCGCCGGAACGCAGGAGACGTACGCCCAGGAAATGTAAAGGCGGTCGATTCTGGACCTTCCTCCCCCAGACCTCATGCTAGTGAAGGCGCTGGAGTCGGGGTGGAGATTTCGCCAGACGTCCACCAAGTCAAAGGACCCAACCAGGTCCCTCAACTTCTCCATCGCCGCCAGGCTTAGCGGGGGACCCAAATGGTCCCTCGCCTCGAGGGTGCAGTTAAAATCCCCCCCGAGGATGACGCACTCGCCCACGTCGACGGAGCCCAACAGAGCGGACACTTCTTCGAAGAAGCGCACTTGCTGCGCACCGGTCTGAGGGGCGTACACATTCACTAGATGGAGCGGCACGCCCCCCAGGCAAACAGTGACCTGGAGCAAGCGGCCCGGCACGTGCTCCTTGGCCCCCAAGATCTCCGGCTGAAAATGCGGAGCCAGCACGATAGCCACCCCGCTGGAATTGTTGGAGAGGTGACTCATGCTGACCCCTCCTTGCCACTCCAGGAGCCACGTGGCTTCATCTCCCGGAACGGTGTGGGTTTCTTGCAGGAAGCACACCGCATACTTCCCGTCCCGAAGGACCGAGAAGTTATTGAATCTGCGGCGCGCCTCCCTGCTGCCGTTGATGTTGAGGCTGGCTATGGTTATCTTCATGTCAGAAGCATAGTGCAACCTCTACCTACACCTAACGGGGGGAGGAAGCGCAGCCGCTGGTCAGCCGCCACTTCCTCAGCAGCCCAGTGAGAAACGTTGTGAGCCGACGCAGCTCGAGCGGGTTCACACCCTCGTCTGCACCCATGATCTTAACGGCGGCGCGGACGGATACGATGAGCAGCACCAGCTCCGACCACCTGTCGAGGGCCAGCCGGACCTTATTGCGCTGACCCAGGCACGTGGCCATAAAATCCCAGAGTTCCCTTACGGGAATGAGGGGAGACTCGGCAAGGGGCACAAGGTCATCCATCGCCTCGTCGGCGCTGGAGTCCGAATCGTCCTCCGTGCCCGTCATCGGGTCCCCATCCTCCTCCAGGGGGTCGTCACCAGCGGCCGACACGTCCGCCGCGCAGTGCGAAGCGAACGGCTCGGCCGCGCCAGCCAGCCCCGCCACCGCCCGGATCCCACCCCCAGGATCGGCGGCAGAGGATTTCTCCCTGGGCTCCTCTAGGGATGCTGGGCCAGAAGACGGCGGCAGTTCAGAGCTCCCCTCCGCCTCAGACGCCGGAATGACCGGAGAAACGGGGGAGAGAACAATTCCCAGCTCCTCCAGTACGTTCGGCACCAGAGACGCAGCCAGGGGGCCATCATCCTCCCCGCCACCAACCTCCGACCCAGCGGATGGGGGGTTTTGAATTAAAAGCTCTACCGGGACGAGCAGCCCCTGGGAGATGTCCGGGTCGCATTGGGTGAGCTCATTATCCTCGAGCTCGCCCGACCCAGACCCCAGGCGGCCCGACCCGGCGAGGGGTAACGGCACCGATAGAAGGTCAATTTCAATTACCGCCGTGGGTTGTTCCGCGACCCCCCCGACGGGCAGGGTCTCGCCCCCATCCCCGGGAGGCACGCGTCGGACAGACACATCTGCCTCAGCCTCCCGAGGGACAGGCGACCCCTGCCGATCGCTGGTGATGACGACAGCGGTGGGGGGGGGACGCAGTACCCGCGGCGGGCGACGACTCCCCCTGCTCGGAGGGACCTTCCTCCTCCCAGTCCTCTTCCTCTTCCAGGGGGTCACGCCTTCTTTTTAGCACGGAGGGAGCGAGGGAGACCTCCATGACTGCAGAGGGCTCCTCCTCAGCTCCCTCCGGCGGAGCAGGTTTGTTGGGCTCCTCGGGCCCGAGCCCGGCCGCAGGTAATGGCGTTTCCGCTACGGCGGTTGCGGCCACAGGCTCGGGCACGAGGCTCCTCCCGCTCGCGTCTGCCCCGATTAACTCCGCGAGGAGCGCGGGTGTAAGGGGCTCAAGGGGCAAGGACTGGCCATCCACGGGGGGACCCACCCTAAGGTGTTTATTTTTCCGCCGCGCCTTCTTTCCGACCGGACACGCTCCCTCCCCCCCGCCGGAGGCCTTAGTGGCATTGGCCCCCGACATCAACCGCGCATCAGACGTTCCCGACACGCGGGCAGATCCGGGGGGAGGAGCGTCGGCGGCGCCAGCCTCGGCCGCATGAGATGATCCGGCGGCCTTGGAGACGGGGCAGTTTTTCCGGATGTGCCCCACCTCCTTGCAGGCGTGGCACCGCACACCGTCCGACGTCCAGAAGACGCGATAGGCGGTCCCCTCGTGGTGGACGACGAATGCCCCGTCAGTGTCCTCCTCCCGCGCCAGCTGGATGAACAGCTGGCGCCGGAAGGAGAAGACGTGGCGAAGGCTGGCCTCCCGGAAGCCGAGCGGGATGGGTGTGATCCCTGACCTCACCTCCCCAAGTTGACCTAGATGGGGAAGGAGGAGCTCACTCGGAACATAGGGTGGGACGTTCGAAATAACCACCCTCTGCGTGGTGGCCTCGAGGGGGTCCACCGGCAGGAAGGTCCCGCCCACGGTGAGCCCCTTGGTGACAGCCAGGGACACAGCCCGCTCTGACCCCAGGAAGAACACAGCCTTCCCATACATTTTTGAGGCTGTGACGATGGCTGAGGGGCCGACAACCCCAGCAATGGCTTTAACGCAGGCCTCAATGGTCATAGTGGGGTGAGTGTAGCTCTTCACCCCAAGCTTTTTTGTTATTAGTCTGAATGGTGACGGGGCAGCAGAAGCAATGGGAGCAGCTGTGGCTGTGGCTGCCACTCCCGCATACGTCTTGGCTGGCCCCGTCACTGGCGAAGATGCCGTCGCCATTCTGGGGTGTTTTCTAAAAAAGGGCTGCACTCACCCCAAGTCACAGGCCTGAATGTGTTAATGTGGCCTCAGGTATTTTTTGGTCCTCAATTGAGCAGAGGGAGCTGTTTAAATTGAAGGCACACCTCTCCCCTTTATTGATTGAAATTGGGAGAGGGGCCTTCTCCCCTCTGCTCAATAGGCAATTAATAATTAAAGATGAAATGAGGTGCCTCAGAGAGAAAGGCAGAGAAAGACAAAGAGAGAGAGGGGGGGTGGGAAGCAGGGAGGCTGCAAAGGCAGGGTCGCCACTCAGGATGGTGGGTGGGTGGGTGTCGGCAGGGGTGCACTCTCCGATGAAAAATTAAAGTCTTTGAAGGTGGTCTTCTAGCAGGGGGAGAAGATGTCTTCACCTGGGAAAGCTGGAGATGCCCCAGGCTCAGTCCCACACCAAGTCTTAACGATGTACAATTGGGCTGATCACCTAGGCAGCTCCAGCTATCCCAGGTCAGGCAATAGGAAGGGGTACTTAATTAGTGGTGTGTGTGGCCTAGTGTTTTACAAGAGCCACACACACACACACCCCTTGATGATCCGACCCTTTTTTCTTCTTTTCTCCCCCCACCTAAATACAAAGTCTTTGGGAGAGTGCACCAAATAACACCCACCTGAAAGATGCTGTTGTTCTTCCCTCCTTCCAAACAGTTGGTAGTTGTTGGTTGTTTCTCTCCCCTCTCTCCTGGAATGGAGGCCAATTTGGGGAGGCAGTAATGGGAAAGGCCTCTCCCCTGGTTGGTGTTGTTGCTGGCCTCCCTTCTCCTCCTCCTCCTCTGTACTCTCTCTCCAGGCACCTCAGTTGCTGTGATGATGGTGGAGGTGGAGGTGGTGGTGGTCTAATGATATCCTCCTCTTCCTGGTCAGGAGACCACCACTTTACACTCTCCACTCTCCTGGTTTGTCTGCTCCTTCTCCTCCTGCTGACTGAGGCAGCTGCACAGGCAGGAAATGCTGGAACAGAGGGTAACTTAAGACTGAAATACAGAAGCCTGCTATGGCTTTATATACAGGGGTGGTCACTGCCGGTACTGCAGTATAGAATCAGTTCTTCTCTTAAAGGTACATACACAACAATTCCTCCCCTTTTAGATAAACAGTACATAACATTCATTTAACAACTAAATAATAACTAATTACAATTACAATTTTCTCTACTATATACATCAACTGAAATAATCATTTATAAGTTCAGTCTTTGAGGAGGCTTCCTGATCCTGACTGGATAGCGCCTTTCTCGAGTATCCTGTTCTTGCGGCGGAGTTGATTCTGGCTCATTGTCATTGGTTGGTTCGTCAGCTTCCAATACCACTGCTTCTGAGGTAGACGCAATCTGTGCTTCAGGTTGATTACCAGGTGCACCTGCTCGTGGTATGGATTTGGCTTGTTCCTGTGACTCTAGAATCTGGTCAGCATGGCATCTCACGATGCTCTCTCCAATGTCCACTGTGTATATTAATGGTCCCTGCTGTGTGCATATCGTTCCTGGCTGCCATTTTTCTGTTCGGTAGTCGCAGGCCAAGACTGGTTGCCCTATCTTGAAGCTCCTGGTTGGCTTCTCATTTATGTGCTGGAATTGCTTATCCTCAACATCTCGTCTTATGTTTGGTTTGAGCAAATCCAGGCGACATCTTAGCTTTCGGTTGAAGAACATTATGGCTGGAGCTTGGTTGGTGACTGCATGTGTCGCATTCCGGTAAGCAAACAAGAAATTATCCACCTTGTGTTGTAGTGGTATGTCATCATTATGCATTGCATTTATGGCCTTTTTAAAGGTCTGAACAAACCTCTCAGCCAATCCATTGGTGGCTGGATGATATGGGGCAGATGTGTAATGCTTCACCCCATTATTCCTCAGAAACCTCCGGAAATCCTCTGACACAAACTGTGGCCCATTGTCGGAGCAAATGTGTTCTGGCAAGCCATTCCTGGTGAAGATGGTCCGTAGGACTGCAATAGCTTTCTCCGTGGTGGTGGAGGACATTTTGATGACCTCTGGCCATTTCGAATGGGCGTCCACAGCGATTAGGAACATTGAGTCCATAAATGGACCAGCAAAATCAATGTGTACCCATTGCCATGGAGATGAGGGCCACTCCCATGGATGTAGCGGGGCCTGTGGTGGAGCGTTTTGGACCTTCTGGCATCCTGTGCATCTCTTGGTCATATCCTCGATTTCTTTATCGATTCCCGGCCACCACACAAACGCCCTGGCTAGGCTCTTCATTTTTACCCCTCCCAGATGACCCTCATGAAGCTCATTGAGTACTCTATCTCATAATCATAATCATAATCAACTTTATTGTCATTGTTAGTGCACAAGTGCAGTACAACAAAATGTAAGCTTGCGGCTCCTGAGAGTGTACATTTAGATTAAGACATTTAAACATTCAACATTCATTTGGCTTGTAATACATTAACATAAACATAACCATAATAAAGTGCATTGGCAGATGTGCAGGCTTTAGAGTTTATTTGTGGAGTTCAGTAGGATGACAGCCCTGGGAAAGAAGCTGTTCCTAAATCTGGTCGTTCGGGTGCGAATGCATCTGTAGCGTCTCCCAGATGGCAGGAGGGCGAACAGACTGTGGCTGGGGTGGGTAGGGTCTTTGATGATGGTCTGTGACCTCCGTAAACAGCGTTTCTGGTATGTGTGCTCTATGGTCAGCAGCCGGGTGCCGGTAATGCGTTGGGCAGTTTTGACTACCCGCTGCAGGGCTTTCCGGTCATAGTAGCTACAGCTGCCATACCATACTCTCAACTTGGGTGGAATTACCACTCGGGATCCACACATCAAGGTCCCCCAGCACACTGACAGCTGTTCCCTCCTTGGCGAGAATGCTGGCAACAGTGAGTCGCCATGTGCTGGCCATCCCTTCACCGTCAAATCATAGACCCGAGAGAGTGTCGGGTCATTTCGGGTTTCCTTCTCTATACTTGAGTTTGTAACAGGTAGACATTCGACTATGGTCGCATGGAATATCTCAACAGGGTCCACTGCAGGTGCTTCCTCTACCGTAGGCAACGGTAGGCGCGACAGCCCATCAGCATTTCCATGCTGTTTCGTACCCTTGTACTCTATGTCATACTGATGTGCCCCTAGAAAAAGTGACCATCTTTGCAGCCGTTGCGCCGTCATCACCGGAACGCCCTTCTTTGGGTTAAAAATGGAGACCAGGGGCTGATGATCAGTCAGTAGGGTGAATTTCTGCCCATGCAGATAGTGATTGAACTTCTTCACCCCCCACACCAGGCTGAGGACCTCCCTGTCAATCTGGGCGTAGTTACACTTGGCTGAGGTTAACAAGTGCGACACAAAGGCTATTGGCCTCTCTGAACCATCAGGGAATTTGTGTGACAGCACCGCTCCGATGCCATAGGGAGACGCATCACATGCTAACCGAATCGGTAGTGTTGGATTGTAGTGGGCCAATACTTCTTTTGAAGTGATTAGGCATTTACATTTCTGAAAGGCACGCTTACACTCATCACTCCATTTCCATGTTACTCCAGTTTGCAGTAGGGCGTTCAGTGGGTGCAGAATTGTGGATAAATTCGGCAAGAACTTATGGTAGTAGTTCACCAACCCGAGGAACGACCTCAGTTGCGACACATTTTCCGGTGCTGGAGCCTTGACTACAGCCTCAATCTTGTCCGGCGACTTATGCAACCCTTCCTCATCAATCATGTGGCCACAATACGAGATTTGTCTCCTGAAGAACTCGCATTTGGGGCGGTTGGCTCGTAGCCCATATTCCTGTAATCTCGTGAGCACCTGCTCCAGGTTGGCAATGTGTTCACTGTCATTTTCGCCCATAACCAGGATGTCGTCCAAATAACACTGGGTCCCCGGGATCCCTTGCAGGACTTGTTCCATCGCCCTCTGCTAAATAGCCGGGGCTGATGCTACCCCGAATACCAGTCGATTGTACTGGTAAAGGCCTTTGTGAGTGTTTATCGTGAGGTATTTCCTAGAAGCTTCTTTCACCTCCATTTGTAGATACGCTTGGGCCAGATCAATCTTTGTAAAGCGTTTCCCTCCAGATAGTGAGGCGAAAATATCTTCTATCCGTGGAAGTGGATATTGTACTGTGTGCAGGACTGGGTTCACAGTTACCTTGAAGTCCCCACAGATGCGAACCTTCTTCGGTTCTCCAGGCATGCTGCTCAATGATTTCTTCATTACAGGAATGATGGGTGTGGCCCACTCGCTCCAGTCCACCTTGGACAGCACACCCGAACGCTCCAGACTCTCCAGCTCTGCTTCAACAGCTGGGCAGATCGCGTAAGGTACCGGTCTGGCCTTAAAAAATTTTGGGTTTGCGTTACCTTCGATTTTTATCATTGCCGTTACTCCTTTTAGAGCACCAAGTCCTTGTTGGAACACCTCTTTCGCGTCAGTTAGAATTTTTGACAGTCGTCCAGGTGTGACGTCATCATCCTTTTTATCAGTCACAGTTAGCGCCTGAATGGAATGCCAATCCAATTGTATTTTTCGGATCCATTCACATCCCAATAATGGTGGTCCTCCATCTGGTAGTATATATAGATACAGTTTCTGTGTTTCCTTGCCGTTGTATTCAACTGGCACCCTTATTTTTCCTCTGGGGTAGACATTTTGCCCCGTGTATGTCTTCAATACAATGGACGTGTCCTTCAAGGGTATGTGTGAGAATAGCCGCTCATAGTCTCGTCGATTCATGACAGTTAGGGCTGATCCTGTGTCCAAATCCATCTTTACTGGGGACCCTGCTATCATGAGGGTGACCCAAATGGTTTGGTGATCCTCCTTTGTGATCACGTTGTGTAACTTTAGACAACTTAGTCTCCTGCTCCCGGAGTCCTTATCACTCTTTTGATCTTCCGAACAACTGTCTGTCAATTTCTTTACTTTCTTGTACTTTTCCTTAGTAGTTCTTGTAGTGTTGGTTTTCTTTCCCGACCTGCAGACTCTTGCTATGTGTCCCATTTTCCCACATTGCCTGCATACTTTATCCTTAACCCAGCAGTCCTTCTGATCATGGGTTGTTCTGCCGCAGCGATAGCACTTTTCTGCTCCATACGCCATTTCGTTAGCGCTGTATTCCTGTGGTTTCTGTTGTATTTCCGCAGTTCCCCGTGCTGCTGCTTCGTAGGATACTGCCACGCTGAAAGCTTGTTCTAGCGTCAGGTCCTTTTCCGAAAGTAGTCGTTTCTGGGTTCCTTCACTCTGGAGCCTGCAAACAAACTTATCCCGCAAGGTGTCTGCCAGTCCTGCTCCGAACTGGCAGTGCTTCGATAACTTGCGTAGTTCCGTAAGATAGTCAGCATTGCTCTCATCTTTGTGCTGGTTTCTTTTATGGAACTTGAATCTTTCTGCTATCAGCAGTGGTGTAGGGTTTAGGTGTTCCTGTAAGATATTAACAATCTCTTCAAAACTATTCTCCATTGGTTTAGCTGGGGTAATTAAATTCCGCAATAGGCCGTACGTTCTCGCGCCCATCAAATTTAATAATACCGACGCCTTCTTTCCATCGGCCACCTCATTTGCCTTGCAGTACACTTCAATTCTTTCCACATACGTGGTCCAGTCTTCTACCTCGTTGTCGAAAGCAGTGATACTGCCACTCTTGGGCATCTTGAGTGATTTAAAATGGCGCCTCCCGCGCTTTTTCTTCTTCCCCAATGGAATAAAATGGCGCCTCTTGCGCTTTTCCTTCTTCCCCAATGGAATAAAATGGCGCCTCCCGCGCTTTTCCTTCTTCCCCTTGCTGCCACGCTGCTCCGAGCGTTCTAAAGGGTAATGGCAGCGACCCGCGGCTTCGGCACGTATCACTTTTCCTTCCCCGCGTTCTATCCTCTTCACGCTGCCCTGTTCTTGAGTACCGACCGCGCCCTGTGTGCTCCACCCGCTCTCTCTTCCTCCCGACAACGCTGCACGGCCCCTTTGCAGAGCCGCTCGATCGAGCCTGAGCTGGCGCAGTCCGGAAGGGTCAGCACACTACCTGCTACCAGCACGACTGGCTGGAACACCTTGACTGGGGAGCCAGGCCCAGCTCTCCACAGCCTCCCCTGCAACTCTCCGATGGATCCCTGGGCGGTTGCCCGCGGTCGACGCCCGCTGTTCTGACTTCGACCTCCAAGAAGCATCTCTTCAGGGAAAAGATCCCCGTGAGGTGATGCATTACTGCAGGTGAGTTCAAACCTGCCCGTCGCCAGTGTAATGTCCGAGTATAAATAATACACGGACTGCAGGAGAACAATAAAACAGGTATTTACTTGAACAGAGGGTACTCTTTTATTTGGACCCAAAAAAAAACCAATTCGACTGTAAATAAACAAAAGTTCAACTAAAGCTTAACAAATCAAATTAAAATTTGCTTTTCCATGTTGATGATGCACTCCAGTCCCCGCGGCGCCCACCGGTCGCAGAAATACTCAAGCGCACCGGCGGACACCGCGTGCTCCATCTCCAGGGCCACCCGGGCGCAAACATGGCCACGGAAGAGAGGCAGGCAATCCGGCTGGACGACCCCCTCGACCGCCCGCTGCCTGGACCAATTGATGGCTCTTTTAGCCAGGCCCAGGAGCAGGCCAACAAGGAGGTCCTCCAACCTGTCCGCTCCCCTCCGCACCGGGTGACCGTAGATCAAGAGCGTGGGACTGAAGTGCAACCAAAAATTGAGGAGCAGCCCCTTCAAGTAGTGAAAGAGGGGCTGCAACCTCTCACATTCCATATAAACGTGAAACACGGACTCCTCCAGGCCGCAAAAAATGCAGGCGGCCTGGGAGTCCATGAACCTACTTAAAACCTTATTGCACGGGACCGCTCCGTGCAACACCCTCCAGGCCAAATCCCCGATGGAACAAGGGAGGACTCCCGCGTAGAGAGCCCTCCATTGGGGACCTCCGCCACCGCCAGTTGGCAAGACGCCACGCCAAGGCGTGTCCGGACGGTAGACGAAGATGGCAAAGTGGAGAGTGTGCAGGAGCAGCCCGTACAGGAAACCCCTCCGTGCGGAATGAAAAGGCACGGAGGGTATTTCCTCGAGACGGCTCAAGTTGTGAGGCGCCGGTTCCCGAGGGGAGTTTCGGGGCCGGGCGCCGATGAGGAATTCCGTCCGAACGGGGTTAAGCTCGGACGGGATCGCCCCACGTGCTTGAGCCGCCTCGATACACCTAGTGGAGTCGGGGCCCAGTGCCGCTTTCACCGATTCGATGGCTTCGACCGCAAGCCGGACGTTGGCCCAGGACAGGCGCCGCGCCAGCTCCTCCGGCGCCATCCAGCCCGCTCCTCCGCCATCGAGCAGGTCCCCGACTCTGGTCACCTTGCCAAGACAGCCCTGCCCTCCGCCAGCCGCCCGAACCCGCGTTCATGGAGGTGCGGATTCCTGAGCAGCGGCTCCCAAAGGAGAGCCGCCGCTCCTGACGGGGGAGAGCTCCACCTGGAAGCGACGTAGTTGCAAACCCATAGCAGTTCCTGGTAGAAGACAGGCAGCTCCCGCAGGCCGGCACGCCTGCCGGCCACTTTCGCGAACAGGAGCTGCATGTCGTAATTGAGGCCGTGCAGCTGGCGGAAGAAAAACGTCGCCAGCGCACACCATCTCGGAGGATTCTCGACGTACAGGTATCTCTGCAGCGTCTGAAGACGGAAAGTCGCAGCCTGGGTGCGAAGGCACACCAGCGCCTGACCGCCCTCCCTAAGCGGGAGGCACAGAACCGCGGCAGAGACCCAGTGCTTCCTTTTGTCCCAGAAGAAGTCGATGAGCTTCTTCTGCATCTTGGCGACAAACGCAGGGGGAGGGATCAAAGTGACCAACCGGTACCACAACATGGTGGCCACCAGCTGGTTTATGACCAGCGCTCGAGCCCTGTAGGACAACACTCGGAGCAGTCCTGTCCAGCGTCCTAGGCGAGCGGTGACTTTGGCCTCCAGCTCTTGCCAGTTCGCTGTGAGGAGCACGTCATCAGCGTAAGCCGAGAGGACCACCTCCACGCCCGGCCCTTGCAGAGCCAGTCCCGTCAACCTCTTCCGCAAGAGGCGCAGGAATGGCTCCACGCAAACGGCGTATAACTGACCGGACATGGGGCATCCCTGAAGCACCCCCCTCCCGAAGCGAAGGGGCGCCGTCAAGGACCCGTTAACTTTAATCAGACACCCTGCGGCGGCGTACAAAAGTCGGATCCGGGCGACGAAATGCGTCCCGAACCCGAATGCGCACAGAGTCCCGAAGAGATACTCGTGATCCACCCTGTCGAACGCCTTCTCCTGATCCAGGGAGAGGAAGGCGACCGACAGACCAGCACTCTGGAAGTGGTGGACCAGGTCCTGGACCAGATGGATGTTATCATGGATGGTCCGGCCCGGGACCATGTAGGACTGGTCAGGGTGGATCATGTGGGCCAGAACGGTGCCAAGGCGAGCAGACATGGCCCTGGCAAAGATTTTATAGTCCGTGCTGAGGAGGGAGACCGGGCGCCAGTTCTTAAGGAGGCGGAGATCGCCCTTCTTAGGCAGCAGGACAATGACCGCCCTGCGCCAAGAGAGGGGCATCTCCCCGGTCGCCAAACTTTCCCCCAGGACCCATGCGTCGTCGCCCCCCAAGACGTCCCAGAATGTCCTGTGGAACTCCACGGTCAGCCCGTCCAACCCCGGGGACTTTCCCCTAGAGAGCTGGCGGAGGGCGCCGGTCAGCTCCGCCAGGCTTAGCGGAGCGTCCAGTTTTTCGGTGCCCTCCGGGCTGACCTTCGGCAGGTCCTCCCACAAAACTCTGCGTGCATCCTCGCTGGATGGATCCGGAGAGAAAAGAGCCCCGTAGTAGGCGTGGGTCTCCTCGCTGATTTCCTCCGGATCCGAGACCAGAGATCCGTCGTCGGCCAGCAGCCCCAAGAGCTGCTTACGAGCCCCCCGTCTTTTTTCCAGCGAGTAGAAGAAGGGGGAGCCGCGGTCCAGGTCCCGCAGGAGCTGGATCCGCGACCTCACGTACGCGCCTCGGGACCAGACGAGCTGCAGGTCCTTCAGCGCGCCCTTCTTCTCTTCGTACACCTTCTGCAGGGCCGGGTCCTCGATGACCTGACCGAGACGGGACTCCAGGTCGAGCACCTCCTTCTCCAACCGCCCGACCCGGGCCTCCCGCCTCTTGGTCGACCCCTTCGCGTACTCCTGACAGAAGAGACGGATGTGAGCCTAGCTTCAAGGAGGGGAAGCCCCCCCGCTTCCTTCTCCAGTCGGCCCAGAATCGACGAAACGAATCCCGGAACCGTGCGTCTTCCAGCAGCAGGTTGTTAAAATGCCAGTACGCGGACCCCCCCCCCCGCGCACGCAGCGGAGCGAGCTCCGCCCATACCAGGTGGTGGTCCGTGCACGGCCCCGGCCGCATGGAAGCCGCCGGAACGCAGGAGACGCACGCCCGGGAATTGTAAAGGCGGTCGATTCTGGACCTTCCTCCCCCAGACCTCACGCTAGTGAAGGCGCTGGAGTCGGGGTGGAGATTTCGCCAGACGTCCACCAAGTCAAAGGACCCAACCAGGTCCCTCAACTTCTCCATCGCCGCCGGGCTTCGCGGGGGACCCGAACGGTCCCTCGCCTCGAGCGTGCAGTTAAAATCCCCCCCGAGGATGACGCACTCGCCCACGTCGATGGAGCCCAAAAGAGCGGACACTTCTTCGAAGAAGCGCACTTGCTGCGCACTGGTCTGAGGGGCGTACATGTTCACTAGATGGAGCGGCACGCCCCCCAGGCGAACAGTGACCTGGAACAAGCGGCCCGGCACGTGCTCCTTGACCCCCAAGATCTCCGGCTGAAAATGCGGGGCCAGCAAGATAGCCACCCCGCTGGAATTGTTGGAGAGGTGACTCATGCTGACCCCTCCTTGCCACTCCAGGAGCCACGTGGCTTCGTCTCCCGGAACGGTGTGGGTTTCTTGCAGGAAGCACACCGCATACTTCCCGTCCCGAAGGACCGAGAAGTTATTGAATCTGCGGCGCGCCTCCCTGCTGCCGTTGATGTTGAGGCTGGCTATGGTTATCTTCATGTCAGAAGCATAGTGCAACCTCTACCTACACCTAATGGGGGGAGGAAGCGCAGCCGCTGGTCAGCCGCCACTTCCTCAGCAGCCCAGTGAGAAACGTTGTGAGCTGACGCAGCTCGAGCTAGTTCACACCCTTGTCTGCGCCCATGATCTTAACAGCGGCGCGGACGGATACGATGAGCAGCGCCAGCTCTGACCACCTGTCGAGGGCCAGCCAGACCTTATTGCGCTGACCCAGGCACGTGGCCATAAAATCCCGGAGTTCCCTTACGGAAATGAGGGGAGACTCGGCAAGGGGCACGAGGTCATCCATCGCCTCGTCGGCGCTGGAGTCCGAATCGTCCTCCGTGCCCATCACCGAGTCCCCATCCTCCTCCAGGGGGTCGTCACCAGCGGCCGACCCGTCCGCCGCGCAGTGCGAAGCGAACGGCTCGGCCGCCCCAGCCAGCCCCGCCTCTGCCCGGATCCCACTCCAGGATCGGCGGCAGAGGATTTCTCCCTGGGCTCCTCTAGGGGTGCTGGGCCAGAAGACGGCGGCGGTTCAGAGCTCCACTCCACCTCAGATGCCGGAACGACCGGAGAAACCGGGGAGAGACCAATTCCCAGCTCCTCCAGTACATCCGGCACCAGAGACGCAGCCAGGGGGCCATCCTCCTCCCCGCCACCAACCTCCGACCCAGCGGATGGGGGGTTTTGAATTAAAAGCTCTACCAGTATGAGCATCCCCTGGGAGATGTCCGGGTCGCATTGGACGAGCTCATTATCCTCGAGCTCGCCCGACCCAGTCCCCAGGCCGCCCGACCCGGCGAGGGGTAACGGCACCAATAGAAGGTCAATTTCAATTACCGCCGCGGGTTGTTCCGTGACCCCCCCCACGGGCAGGGTTTCGTCCCCATCCCCGGGAGGCACACGTCGGACAGACACATCTGCCTCAGCCTCCCGAGGGACAGGCGACCCCTGCCGATCGCTGGTGATGACGACAGCGGGGGGGGGTTGCGCAGTACCCGCGGCGGGCGAGGACTCCCCCTGCTCGGAGGGACCTTCCTCCTCCCGGTCCTCCTCCTCTTCCAGGGGGTCGCGTCTTCTTTTTAGCACAGAGGGAGCGAGGGAGACCTCCACGACTGCAGAGGCCTCCTCCTCAGCTCCCTCCGGCGGAGCAGGTTTGTTGGGCTCCTCGGGCCCGAGCCCGGCCACAGGTAATGGCGTTTCCGCTACGGCGGTTGCAGCCACAGGCTCGGGCACGAGGCCCCTCCCGCTCGCGTCTGCCCCGATTAAGTCCGCGAGGAGCGCGGGTGTAAGGGGCTCAAGGGGCAAGGGCTGGCCATCCACGGGGGGACCCGCCCTAAGGTGTTTATTTTTCCGCCGCCCCTTCTTTCCAGCCGGACACGCTCCCTTCCCCCGCCGGAGGCCTTGGTGGCATCGGCCCCCGACGTCGACCGCGCATCAGACGTTCCCGAAGCGCGGGCAGATCCGGGGGGGAGGAGCGTCGGCAGCGCCAGCCTCGGCCGCACGAGATGATCCGGCGGCCTTGGAGGCGGGGCAGTTTTTCCGGATGTGCCCCACCTCCTTGCAGGCGTGGCACCGCACACCATCCGACGTCCAGAAGACGCGATATGCAGTCCCCTCGTGGTGGACGACGAATGCCCCGTCAGTGTCCTCCTCCCGCACCAGCTGGATGAACAGCTGGCGCCGGAAGGAGAAGACGTGGCGAAGGCTGGCCTCCCGGAAGCCGAGCGGGATGGGTGTGATCCCCAACCTCACCTCCCCAAGTTGACGTAGATGGGGAAGGAGGAGCTCACCAGGAACATAGGGCGGGACGTTCGAAATAACCACCCTCTGCGTGGTGGCCTTGAGGGGGTCCACTGGCAGGAAGGTCCCGCCCACGGTGAGCCCCTTGGTGACAGCCAGGGACACCGCCCGCTCCGACCCCAGGAAGAACACAGCCTTCCCATACATTTTTGAGGCCGCGACGATGGCCGAGGGGCCGACAACCCCAGCCGTGGCTTTAACGCAGGCCTCAATGGTCATAGTGGGGTGAGTGTAGCTCTTCACCCCAAGCTTTTTTGTTGTAAGTTTAATGGGTGACGGGGCAGCAGAAGCAGCGGGAGCAGCTGTGGCTGTGGCTGTCACTCCCGCATAAGTCCTAGATGGCCCCGCCACCGGCGAAGATGCAGTCGCCATTATGGGGTGTTTTTATAAGGGCTACACTCACCCCAAGTCACAGGCCTGAAGGTGTTAATGGCCTCAGGTATTTTTTTTTGTTCCTCTATTGAGCAGAGGGAGCTGTTTAAAATGAAGACACACCTCTCCCCTTATTGGTTGAAATTGGGAGAGGTGCCTTCTCCCCTCTGCTCAATAGGCAATTAATAATTAAAGATGAAATGAGGTGTCTCAGAGAGAAAGGCAGAGAAAGACAAAGAGAGAGAGAGAGAGGGGGTGGTGAGAAGGAGGGAGGTGGCAAGGACAGTGTTGCCACTCCGGATGGTGGGTGGGTGTTGGCAGGGGTGCACTCTCCGATGGGATTTAAAAGTCTTTGATGGTGGTGGTCTTCTGGCAGGGGGAGAAGATGTCTTCACCTGGGAAAGCTGGAGCTGCCCCAGGCTCAGTCCTGCACCAGGTCTTAACGATGTAATTAATGGAATTAACCACTTAACCTAGGCAGCTCCAGCTGGCCCAGGTCAGGCAATAGAAGGGATGCTTATTAGTGGTGTGTGTGGCCTAGTTTTGGCAAGATCCACACACACACACACAGCCACCCCTTGATGTTCCGGCCTTGTTTCTTCTTTTCTCCCCCCACCTAAAATACAAAGTCTTTGGGAGAGTGCCCCAAATAACACCCACCTGTAGATATTTTGAAGATGATATTCCTCCCTCCTTCCAAACAGTTGGTGTTGGTTGATGGTGGTTTCTCTCCCCTCTCTCCTTCTCTTGAAGTGGAGGCCAATTTGGGGAGGCAGTGATAGAAAAGGCCTCTCCCCTGGTTGATGTTACTGCAGGCCTCCTTTCTCCTTCTCCTCCTCTGTCCTCTCTCTCCAGGCACCTCAGTTGATGTAATGATGGTGGAGTTGGTGGTGGTGGTGGTCCAGCGTTCTCCTCCTCTTCCTGGTCAGGGGACCACCACTTTAGTCCACTCTCCTAGTCTGGCTGCTCCTTCTCCTTCTGCTTGCAGCTGCACAGCCAGCAATGCTGTGAATGAGGTACAACAGAGGGTAACTTAAGACTGAAATACAGAAGCCTGCTATGGCTTTATATACAGTGGTGGTCACTGCCGGTACTGCAGTATAGAATCAGTTCTTCTCTTAAAGGTACATATACAACAGTGTCTACCCCAGTAGAGGGGTATCCTCGGTTGAGGAAAAAGGAAGACATGTCGAAAGCACTGGTATGGAAGGTGGCATCATCAGAGCAGATGCGGTGGAGACGGAGAAACTGGGAGAATTGAATAGAGTTTGTACCTTGGGAGTTCTGCAAAACAGGACACGAGTTAATGAGTTTTGCACAATGTGTATTGTGAACAAATGGTTGGCAGACACAAGATGTGTATGTTTGAGAGATTAACAGCTCAGACAACTTAAGCTGAACAATGGAGGAACGCCCCTCACAGCCTGCATGATGGCAATTTACAGAGAAGAACTAGAACTGTATAAAAGACAGTGACTAAAAGATATCAGCACTGCAGTCGGAAGGAGGTGGCCTGACCAGTCACCTCACCTATGAGGACCTAAAATCAACGCTGGACTGATCATCTGCAGGCTGTTGTATGTGTGACCTCTTGTAACATTATTGGTGTACTGCTTGAATCGTGATTTTGAATCTGTCTTAAGGACAATAAAATCTTAAAGACGGAACTCATGTGTCTCGTGTAATTTCTTGTAAGTTTCAAGTACAAATCAGTAACCTGTAGGTCTCAGGAGTGAAGCCTTACAATGCAGAGATTGAGGCATAAACTTTCTGCCTCCCCCCAAATATTTTACAGTGGATCTGGGGTAGGGAGAGGCAGTAAACTACTCAGGAGTACTCTGCTGCTTCCCATCTCCCTGTCATTTTTTGGAACCAGTCCTGTTGGGGCAAACTACCCCCTCCATATGTGGATGGGCAAACATTAACTACATGCAAATGGGGGAAACTTTTGCTATGTTTCCAACCATTTACTCTCTTCAAACACTGGATGCAGGGGCTGCTCTTTAGGCTCTGGCATTCAGAAGTTGGCAGAGGGGCCTCAAGGCAAAAAATGAAGAAATGTCCAAGTATTCTCAGGGAACAACCATTGTGTACAGACCCTACCACAAAATGTAGCACCAATCAGCTGCCTCTTCATTCCATGGTGGCAGGCTACTCAGGCCTCCTCACGGGTGGAACTCACTGACCTTCATCAGGGAGCCTGCTTCCTGAGTGTAAATGACCCAGGAGCTGGAAATATGGCTGGGGCAATGGAAGGCACCTCCCAAGCAAAGGGCCGCAGAAAGTCTAGCCCTGGAATTTAGAATTTTGACGACCGAGGCGGGTCTGGGGCGGCTGGGGTCGATGTCACCGTTCCAGCCTGCTCCCGGCTCCAGCCTGCTCTCTGAGTGATTTTACGTAGACTGGGCTTGTTAAGCCCACCCTGCAGGGTTCCCAGCCAATTAAGCGGAAGCAGGTCTAATGACGTCATTTGATGACGCGTCATCAGCCGGTTTCCTTAAAGGAACCATGTCCACATTCATTTTGACAGTTCTGCTATCAATGTTCTACAGCATTGAGGTGCTGCAAACACTGACAAGCACTGCACAGAGGGGCACAGCTGCATTCAGGCTCTCCCATGACTCCCTCCATATGCTTATGGAAGGAGCCACAGCACACAGGGAGGTTCTCTTCCCTTCCAAGGGTGGAAGAGACCTCCCCAGAACACCAACGCAGCCTGGTTACACATTGCACAGGAGGACACAGTCGTCAGGAGGACCAGGCTGCAGTGGCACAAATCTTTCAATGATCTGAGCAGATCAAGAAACGTTACTGCCAAGCCACATTCAACCACATCTTGCTGTACAACTCATCACATCCACATCAATTGCCTTCCCTACCCTACTCCTGCACATCCTTACTCACACCAACTTACCTTGCACCTCCACCCATTCCTCTCTATCTACATTATCACTGTAATGATATCAGCAAATAGTGATGGTATTTGCCTGTTTGATTATGATGCCTTACCAGCATGTTTGCCTGATTGATTACTTATGCCTGACCAGCAGAGGGCATGTGACAGAGACAAGCAGTTTAGTTTAGTTTTAGTTTCGCTTTTAGATGGATCACTAGCATGGTGTCTCCTGTAATGCTGTTAAAAAGAGTTGAACAGACTTTAGATTAAAAGACATTCTCTTTCATAAATGTCTCGTCATTGAACCCACAAAGAAATCAATACATGGTGTCAGAAGTGATTGAAAGAGATGAAGAGGAAAAATCTGAAGTTAAATCAGCTCTCCACATATTAGCAAGCCAAAAGAGAACATCGTTACTTACCATTGGAGAATAGCTAACGAAGTGGAAAAATGGAAGGTTTACACCCACCGGCGAAGCTTCAGTTGACAGGTAATGTGGCTGAAAGTTGGAGGAGGTTCAAACAACGTATAGAGTTGTATTTAGCGGCAATCGGAGCTGACGAGAAAAGTGATAAAATGAAAGCGTCAGTGTTCTTACATGTCATGGGTGATGAAGCGCTGGAGGTGTATAATAACTTCACATTCGCTGCTGATGGAGACAATATGAAGCTAGATAAAATAATGGAACAGTTTGAGGCCTACTGCATACCTAAACGTAACGTGACATTTGAGAGGCACAGATTTTTCACATGTGTACAGAAAACGGGAGAGTCTATTGATCAGTATGTGACTGAACTGAGAAACCGAAGCAAAACATGTGAATTTGGAGGACTGACAGACTCGCTGATAAAAGACAGACTGGTGTGTGGTATTCCAGATAATGGTCTAAGGGAAAGATTGCTAAGAGAGCAAGATCTAGACCTGGGAAAAGCCATAGCACTGTGTAGGGCTACAGAAACTGTGAAGTCGCAGGCAAAGGAGCTGTTCAGTGACAGTAGCTGCAACGTAGATGCAGTGAGAAAGAACGGACGCAAACCGTTTAACAAAAAGAGCGTCAATGTGAAAAAAGAGGCGTGGCCAGCGAACGAAAATGAAAGGGACAATCGAAAGTCATGTAGTCAATGCGGTACACAGCATCCACCAAGAAAGTGTCCAGCATATGGTAAAACATGCAATAGTTGCAACAAAAACAACCATTATGCCCGTTGCTGTAAGAACCAAGTGCAACAAAGCAAGGTCCATACAGTAGATGAAAGCAAGATAGAGGAGTTCTATGTAGATGTTGTGTCTGAAAACAAAAAAAGAAAAAAGAGACTGGATGTTGACACTAAAAGTGAATGACATACACATTCCATTTAAATTGGATACTGGAGCACAAGTTAATGTGATATCAGAGACTGATTTTAAGAAAATTAGACCCAGACCAAAGATACATGGAATCAAAGTGAAAGTGACAGGATACTCAGGTACTGATATACCAGTGAAAGGAAGATGCATTGTCAAAGTGACACACAAGGACAGAGAGCACACGCTAGCATTAATCGTGGTGCCAAAGGATGTGCAGGCCATACTAGGTTTAAAAGCCTGTGAGAGACTGAACCTGGTAAAGAGATTCCTCGTTGTGGAAAGCGAAGGAGAGACAGTCTATGATGAACTCATGAAAGAGTACAAAGACCTATTTCAGGGTCTAGGCTGCATTCCAGGAGAACACACGATCAGATTGGATAAAAGTATGACACCGGTCATACATCTATGCAGAAAAGTTCTGTTTGCTCTTCAAAAGCAACTGAAGGCAGAGTTGGACAGGATGGAAAGCCTGAACATGATTCAAAAGACAGATGAGCCAACTGAGTGGGTGAGTTCCCTCGTCGTTGTGGACAAAAAGAATGGAAAGCTCAGAATTTGCCTGGATCCAAGAGTTCTAAACAGAGCAATAAAGAGAGAGCACTTCAAGCTTCCTACACGTGAGGAAATCATGTCACAGTTTGCAAATGCAAAGTATTTCAGCAAGTTAGATGCATCATCAGGATTTTGGCAGATGAAACTGGACGAAGCAAGTTCAAGATTGTGCACGTTCAACAGTCCATTTGGCAGATACAGATTCCTAAGGTTACCATTTGGCATAGCCTCAGCTCCTGAAGTGTATCACAAAACTATCCATATGATCTATGAGCACCTGGAGGGAGTTGATACATCAATGGATGACATCATAGTATGGGGAACCACGAGAACTGAGCATGACGAGAGACTGAAAAAAGTGCTGGAAGCAACAAGGAAAACAAACCTGAAGCTGAATAGAGAGAAATGCCAGCTCGGGGTGACAGAACTGACATTCGTGGGAGATATCCTTAGCGGTGAGGGCATCAGACCAGATCCCAGAAAGGTGTCCGCCATTGAGAATATGCCAAAGCCACAATGCAAAAAGGACGTGCAGAGGTTTAATGGAATGATCAACTACATGGGTAAATTCATATCCAACCTCTCAGAAAAGATGGCGCCACTGAGAAGACTAACTGAAAAGAACATAGAATGGGAATGGAATCATGAGCATGAGAAGTCATGGAGCGATCTAAAGAAACTGCTCACAGAGGAACCAGTTCTGAGGTTTTATGACCCAGCGAGACCCATCAAGATATCATCAGATGCATCACAGAGTGGGCTCGGTGCCGTTCTTCTGCAAAAATATGACTACTGGCAACCTATTGCATATGCATCGCGCTCAATGACAGACGCGGAGACGCGATATGCTCAAATAGAAAAGGAGCTGCTCAGCATCACATACGCCTGTGAAAGATTTCACCAGTTTGTGGCAGGACAAGCAATCAGTGTAGAGACTGACCATAAACCCTTGATTGCATTGTTCCAAAAGCCACTAAATAGCTGTCCGCTTAGAATACAAAGAATGATGATCAGGCTGCAACGCTATACACTGAATGTTGCGTACACACCGGGTAAGCTGATGTATACAGCAGACACGTTGTCCAGAGCTGTTGACCCAAGTGAGCCCGCAAACACCAAAATGGATGAAAAAGTGAACGCCTACGTGGACATGATCACAAGTGCACTGCCCATAGCAGATGCAAAAATGGAGCTCATAAAGACTGAGACAAACAAAGATGAATCAATGAGACGACTGAGGAAAAGCATCTTGGATGGATGGCCCAACATGAAGCAAGACTGCTCACCTGACATGGCAGAGTACTGGAACTGCAGGGCGGAACTATCAGTGGTCGAAGACATCATCTACAAAGGAAGTAAAATAGTTATCCCAAAGAATCTGAGAAAAGAGATGCTAAAAAGGATCCATGGAGGACATCTGGGAATCGAAAAGTGTAAGAAAAGAGCACGAGAGGTGATGTACTGGCCACGAATCAACCAAGATGTGACAAATGAGGTGTCAAACTGCACAATATGCCTGAAATATCGAGCAAGCAATCCGGTAGAACCACTAAAGCCACACCCAGCGCCAGACAGACCTTACCAGAAGGTAGGCGCTGACCTATTCGTATGTCAAGGGAAGGACTATCTTGTAGTCACAGACTATTATTCCCTGTATCCAGAGGTTAGTAGACTGTACACCACCACTGCAGATGCTGTGATAAGATGTATGAAAGCCATATTCTCCAGACATGGCGTGGCAAGCGAGGTCTTCACAGACAACGGACCCCAGTTTTACAATGCAAGTTTCCGACACTTTGCCAAAGAGTGGGACTTTGTCCACACAACGTCAAGTCCTCACTTTCCACAGTCCAATGGACTAGTGGAAAAATCGGTCCAGGCAGTGAAAAGACTGATGTACAAGGCAAAAGACAGTGGAACTGACTTTTACCAGAGCATCCTTGTATACCGCACAACGCCGCTCGAGTGTGGTATGTCACCAGCCCAACTCCTTATGGGACGTCGGCTAAGGTCACACCTACCCATCCCGGAGAACCTCCTGAAAACAAAAGAGGGGGAGAAAGTGAGGAAGTTCAAAGAACAACAGAAAGAAAAGCAAAAGTACTACTATGACAGAGGAACACAAAACCTACCTGAACTCCACACTGGTGACCAAGTAAGGTTCAAAGACAAAACAAACATATGGACTCAGAAGGGAACTGTCCTGAGTGAAGTTCAACCAAGATCATACACCATTCAGACAGATGAGGGTGCTGTTCTGCGAAGAAATCATCGAGATCTTCTCATGGGACCAGCCAGAGCAAGTCAAAAGACTGATACTGTTGAACAACCTGATCACACAGCTGAGAAACCATCATCTGAGGCAACAACTCAGATTCAAGGACAATCAATCAGAAAATCCTCAAGACACGTGAAGCCTCCTGAGAGACTCATTGAGCAAATTTAAGGACTATTGTTATAGAAGGAAGTAATGTTATCTTATTCTTTCTTCAAGTTCTAGTGTATTGACATATTTCATGTGAACACACAAAGCAAGGTTAAAAAACCTTGATCATGATAATGTTAATGTAAGTTCATTAAGTGTTACAGTTAAAATGCAGATTAATACAAAGAAAACATGTTGTTAGATAAAAGTAAAATACTTTTGTTTTAAGAAAGGGAGATGTAATGATATCAGCAAATAGTGATGGTATTTGCCTGTTTGATTATGATGCCTTACCAGCATGTTTGCCTGATTGATTACTTATGCCTGACCAGCAGAGGGCATGTGACAGAGACAAGGAGTTTAGTTTAGTTTTAGTTTCGCTTTTAGATGGATCACTTGCATGGTGTCTCCTGTAATGCTGTTAAACAGAGTTGAACAGACTTTAGATTAAAAGACATTGGCCTCGAAATTCAGTTGCGTGCGCCAGCCGTTAGCGCCTTAGGAGGAGTAGATCTCGAGCGCTAGGCACCTAGCGGCCGGGCGCAGCGCGATCTGCGCCTACGCCCAACTTCAGTAGACATTTAGCGCCGGCGCAAAGTGTTTGCGCGCGCTCAGCTGCGCACGCAGATTATGACGTCATTTCCTCGTGCAACACCCTTTGTGCGCCCCAACCCTGAACTTCAGTCGCGCCCGCCCAATGTGGGCGTGGTGCTCCTAAGAACTGTGAACTGGAATGCAGCAGAGGCCATGCGGGCCGCGGGGAGCGCAAATTAAAGGGCACTTACCCTGAACTATAAAGGCCAGCCATTTTGCAGCAATCACTCTTGTGCAACGGATTTCTGGACAGAGACCAAGGAACAGAGCTTACTGCTTTGGCCCAACATAGGAGAGGTATTTTTGGCTTCAGGCCAGAGCTTGGCAATTCGCCTTCATTGTGAAGTCATTGTTTGCCAGTATATTATGGGGGCTGCATGGGGTGCCAACCCTCAGTTTCAGCATTATGTGCGAAGGGCTCGCAGACGCTGTGTGAGAGGGGCAGCCCTGGCTAGACGCAGAGGGTGCAACAGGCGTCGGCAACCTAGGCCTTACCCACTCAGGAAATACCGCCAGCAGGTGTCCTATCTGACCATGCCTGCCGCGCAGTGTGTTAGGAGGCTGCGCTTCAGAAGGAAGGTGGTTGCAGAGATCTGCCAGCTGCTTCACAGAGATCTGCGTCCACAGCTGAGGTGCAGGACGTCTCTGTCGGTGGAAGTGAAGGTCACGGTGGCTCTGAACTTCTATGCAAGCGGCTCCTTCCAAGCCGCTGTTGGGGACATTGCTAACATATCCCAGTTCGCCGTGCATTGCTGCATCTGCCAGGTGACCAATGCCCTTTTCAGAAGGAGACACCAATTCATCTCCTTCCCCATGACCCTGGAGAAGCAGCAGCAGCGTGCAGTGGGATTTGCGAGAACAGCGGGCTTCCCCATGGTGCAGGGCGCCATTGACTGCACGCATGTGGCTTTGCGGGCACCTATCGACAATGCCGAGGATTACCGCAACCGGAAGGGCTACCATTCCCTCAATGTACAGCTGGTGTGTGACCACAGGCAGCGCATCCTAGCTGTCAATGCCCGCTTTCCAGGCAGCAGCCACGATGCATTTATCCTGCGACAGACTACTGTGGCTGACATGTTCCAGGCACAGCCTCCCCCAAGAGGATGGCTTATCGGGGCCAAAGGCTATCCTTTGTGTACCTGGCTCATGACCCCGCTCCGCGTGCCCAGGACCCCTGCTGAGGAGGCATACAACGAAAGCCATCAAGCCACTAGGAACATCATAGAACAAACGATTGGCATCCTCAAGCAACGGATCCGCTGCCTGGATCGTTCCGGAGGATCTCTGCAGTATTCGCCGGAGAGTCTCTCCCAGGTCATGGTCGTCTGCTGCATGCTGCACAACCTGGCTATCCGCAGGACTCAGGCACTGCCACCTCACGCTGGAGCACCACCTCAGGAGGAGGAGCAGGAGGAGCATGAGGAGGAGGAGGAGGAGGAGGAGGAGTACCAGCCCAGGAGGGAGGCACAAGGTCCAAGGACCGCCTGTCGGCGGCTTATTGAACGTCACTTCTAGGCCCCCTGTCAGGGAATGGCTTGTGGCAATGAAGGGACCTGAATGCAGCCGCTCTGCAAGCCCTCAGCCGGTTAAGGCAACAACCACTTCAAACATCAAACATGGACAAGCTGAATAAATAAAATGCTTTATTGAACAAACTCAGGGCCCTTCCCACATGAAACCCAAAAACAGACAACACACCCAAAAAACTGTCACACACATGACTCACTCCCACAACCTGGGGAGGAATAACAAAACATTCCCACAAAAATGGCCTTCATCCTCGGCCTTACAAAAACAAACATCCCCATAACCAAAACAACCATCCCCATATAAAAACAACCATCCCCATATAAAAACACATTTGCCCACACCCTCTACTTTGTGGCCCGCGAGGGCGATTCCTTGACCAGCCTTTTGCGGCCCCTGGCCGCCCTGCTGCTCCTCCTCAAAGTGTGCCCAGTGGCTGCTGCAAGGCTGGGGGAAGGCTCCTGAGGGGCACATGGCGTGACGGCAGATGCCCTTGGGGGTCGGCCTAGATGAGCTCTGGCCCTCGAGGGGTCGGCTGGTGACTGCTGCAGCTGTGGCTGGGCAGCAGCAGTCTCTCCAGCAGCTCGTCGCAGCTCCACTGGGGGAGTGGCAGTGGCGGCTGCAGGAATGGGGGCAAGCTGGCTGATGGCAGGTGCTCGCTGCTCGCCTGAGACACTGGCACTCGCCCGGGCCAGCACTGCAGCATGCGCAGCAATCTGCTGAAGGACAGACCGCTGTGCTGCTGCAGCACGGCGGGTGCCCTGGTGATGCCTGGCTGACACAGCGAGTGTGGCAGCAGTGAGTGCCCGTACTGCCCTGGTCTGTGCCCGCATCAGACCAGCCAGTGACTGCACGGCACCACTGGTCACCTGGCGACTCGCGGACTGTTCTGCCCCGAAATCGGACCGACTCGCGGACTGTTCTACCCCGAATTCTGCCCGACTCGCGGCCTGTGCTGCTTCGAATTGCTCGAAACTCCTGGCCTGTGAGGCGCTGAAATCGGCCACACTATGAGCCAGGGACTCGATGGCCTCAGGCAACCGTGCCACAACCCCCATGAACTCGGTGTGCCGGCGATCCGAGTCCACGGACATTTGATCGAGGAGGCGCACCTCCTTGGCGAGGACTGTCTCCGGACTGGGGGCCGGACTCTCCCTCTGGGGAGAAGGCCGCCGAGCTGGCCGACCCTTCCCGCGTTGCTGGATGCCACTGGGCCCAGCAACTACACTCCCCTGCGACCCTTCCACCCTCTGGGAAGAAGGCCGCCGAGCTGCCCGACCCTTCCCGCGTTGCTGCACACCACTGGGCACAAGAGCTACACTCCCCTGCGATACTTCCCCCTGGCTGTCCTCCAGGGAAGACGTCTCCCCTCCATTGGCATCCCCTGGCGCGGCTGAGGGTTCCCCTGATGGGCCGCCTTCCTCTTCCTCTTCCTCCTCCTCCTCCTCCTCTTCCGAGGGGCTGTCACTGGCAGCTTCAGGGACCTCCTCCTCACCATCTGAAAGCAGGAAGGCACAAGAGTAGCTTTAGAGTGAGGAGAGGGCATCAGCGAGGGAGGCATGAGTGGTGGTATTCAGCGCATTGGTCGGACAGTGGCAAAGGATGTAGATCTGAAGCGCAAGTGGGACGAGAGAGGTCCAAAAGGTGATGTCCTTACCATTGTTGCCCAGAACAGGGTCGGCATCTCCAGATGCAACGGGGCCAATCACCCGGGCACCCATGAGGCTACCCATGCGCTCTTCAAGGTCACTGAGCTGCTGGATTTGGGGACCGCCTCCCCCGGTCACAGTCCGGCTCTTCTGATTGTGTGCCAGCTTGGCCTGCAAGAGAAAGGATGGCCTCTAAGTACAGTGTGGTGCCCAGATCTTGTGTGCACTGCCTCCCATGGTCGAATAGCTTGGCCAGTGTGGTGCCCTGAGCTTGTGTGCACTGCCTCCCATGGTCGAATAGCTTGGCCAGTGTGGTGCCCTGAGCTTGTGTGCACTGCCTCCCATGG
This sequence comes from Somniosus microcephalus, assembly GCF_052327205.1. Lineage (NCBI taxonomy): Eukaryota > Metazoa > Chordata > Chondrichthyes > Squaliformes > Somniosidae > Somniosus > Somniosus microcephalus. Next base: position 244,185,441 of record NC_140988.1, read on the forward strand.
TCAAATAGCTTGGCCAGTGTGGTGCCCAGATCTTGTGTGCACTGCCTCCCATGGTCGAATAGCTTGGCCAGTGTGGTGCCCTGAGCTTGTGTGCACTGCCTCCCATGGTCGAATAGCTTGGCCAGTGTGTAAAGTGCAGAATGTGCAATTGATGTTCATGCCAGTCCCATAGCTGCTGGATGAGGGCTGGCCATTAGGGCTTTTAGGTCCCTTTGCCCATAATGTGAGGTGCACATGCAAGGATGAGGACGACACTGGAAAGGGGACTCACCCTGACAATCCTTGTGAGGTCATTGAACTTTTTCCGGCATTTGACACCAGTCCTGGGGACCGCGCTGTTGGATGTGACCCTGTGGGCGACCTCCCTCCAGGCTTTCCTGTAGACGCTGGTGGCAGGCTTCTTGCCACTGTCCGGGAACAAGAGTTTGCGTCTCCTCTCCAAAGCCCTAACCAGCACCCTCAAATCATGGCCAGTGAAGCGCTGCGCTCGTTCACGGGCCTTCTGCATCTTTCCCGGCGCTATTTCTGTTCAGCAGCAGTGTTTAGGCCTAGCTGGAGGGCTGCAGTGTCCAGGGCGTGGCAGCAGACGAACTCGACCCTTCCCCCTTTAAGAGCTGGCCGGCGCCAGGGTGTCTGCTGTCAATCAAGAAATGACCGCACCTGCGCTGCGCCCGGCCTCGGCGGTTTAGCTCAGCACCGCCGGCTTTGCGCCTAAAGATAGTTGTGTAACGCCAGTTTTAGCGCTCGAGCAAACTCTTAGGGCGAAGCTACTGAATATCGGCGAAGTGGCCTCGACTTTGCGCCGGGCGCAAACTTTACCGGCCGCCTGACTTTTCCGCCCCAAAAGTGGCTATACTGAATTTCTAGGCCATTCTCTTTCATAAATGTCTCGTCATTGAACCCACAAAGAAATCAATACAATCACTTCCTCATCTCACTAGCCACCCCTCACACTCACCCTCATCCTACTGCAAGCATACCAACTAAGAACACACAAGGTAGGCACTTGGGTAGCTTAGCCAATGTTCATGTGAAGTTTCTTTTAAAGTGTTGTCAAACATTGAAATCTATATTTTCAGGACTTTACCTTATTGGACAGATCTGTGCTCACCTTTGGAAGTGTCTTAGTGAGTTCCAGTGAACGTTGAGGCGTAACTACACCCCCCCCCACCCCCGCCAAATTGTGGTGAGTGTGAAAGGAATGGCTTGGGCATTGTAGGGATACTTTATGGTGCTGGTGTGGGGTGGTGTCAACCTAGCGCATCATGTGGCAGCCAGGGTGTACAGCATCAATTGAAGTAAATCTGGCCATCGCTGGCCTCCCGGGCAGCAATGTTGTTGGTTGCTGATGCCCTGTGTTCTGTGTAGCATCAGGTGATTGGGGAGAAGGTTGGTATTGTTGTTGATGATGTTGGTGTGCCTGGTGATGTTGGTGTTGGGGCTGATCGTGGAGGGATTCAGAGGACCAAGGTGAGATTTTTTCAAGGGTACCGATGTTGCTAGAATAGAAGTTGAAGTTGAGATGACAAAAGCGATCTGTCAGTGGTGAGAGAGCTTGCTCCAAGGAGGTGACAGTGGATAGTGAGTTTACTACAAACACTTCCAAACTGCATACAGCTCAAAAGTATCTTCCAACTCCTGAAGGCTCAAGCTTTTGACATTGGAAAGTGAACAGTTGTGAAATGGTAGCTTTCATACCACTTTTGCAGCTGTCACCTAATCACAGCAATGGGGAGACATAGAAAACCCGACCTACTTACCTGACATGATCTCCGAACGACGTGAACCCTTTTTAAAAAGTGGGAAAAGAGAAAAATGCTGGCAAAATAGTAATTAACAAGCGTTTAACAAGTGTTTAACTATCTTAAATGCCTCCCCCACTGCTTGGTGTTGGGTCTGTTTTGAAATTGCAGACCCGACACTTTGGAAACTTACATAGAGGCGGGTTCAGAGCGGGTTCCCAACCCACTGTCAATCATTTCGATTTTGACAGCGGACCCGCCTCCAAACCTGCATACTGAGCGCTGGCAAAATTCAGCCCGATGACGAAATTCCTAAAGAGACAGCCAATGGATTTAATAGGCTGTAAATGGATTTTGAAGTATTGTAAATAGATGTAAAATTCTGTGTGCTGATTTCAAGATGTTGTCGCCTTTCCCAAGCGCAGATTAAATCAAGTCAGATATGACTGCATATTTTATAGTTTTCAAAAATGTCATTTAATTTCAAAAATAAAATTAAATGCAGTCTTCTCTAGAAAACAGACTCATAAGATTGAAGAACAGAACATAAGGCAAGTGCTCAATGTAACAATTTTTATATCAGTTTTATTGCTTATATGTATTAGGTGGCAATTCAATTGGCTTGATATTCAAATCATGTAAGCTGTGCATATTCTCTATGAAAGTTTCAATCTTCTATTGTTAACAACTATAAGAAGTACTTAATTCTTATGAAAGAATAAGTGATAGCTACTGTTACAGGGTCCTACTATCTTGTAGCCTCCTTTTGCTTACAAATAGTAGTCCTTGAATAATCCAAGATCCAAACACCTTATTTTAATGCACATAACACAAAGCGAAACCACAGATTACATCTTTCATTTCCTCAACTCCTAGCCTCTTTGAGGGACTACTTCCCTTGAATGTCACCTTTTATGCTAAGCTGGCTGGGGAAAGTCTCCTCCCACTCCAGGTGCATATCTTTGAAGGGGAGGTTCTTAAAGGGGCCATGCCCTTCTTCTGGGATCAGGGCCCTCATCAGGCTGTGGCTGACATGCCAGCCCTGAATCACTCTGCTACACTACATACTCAGTCTTATTAACTAAAATGAACATCTTTTGTTCTCCCCTATCTAGCACTAGTAGGTCAAGAAATTTGTCTTTTTCATTATTTGAACCTGGCACTGATAGTTTTTATAACATAGAGTAGACCATCATTGCTGTTGTAGCTTTGCTTGCTGCACACAAAGCTTCAGTTTCCAGCAGCGGTAATCCAATAACAGTGTTTTAATTCTAACACTAGAATAGATCATTATTTGCGTTAATCAATCATTTATAGGCATATGTTCTGTAAGTTCTAAACTGATTGGGGGTTAAATTCGTTTGATTAACGCCTCCCGTTAGTGCCCTAAGGGCGCTAATGGAATGCAAATCAACTAGCACCTGGTGCGGTGCCTCCCGCAAAATTCAGCGGGAGTTTAATGGCGGCACTAACCGTTAGCGCCGCGTGGCGCAGTGCCTCCGGCGATGATGTCATCGCTGTGCACAGCACCCTGCTTGCACCCCAGCTGTAATATTGGGTGGCACCCCCCAACTTATCGCCGGTCGCTATGTCCGCCGGGGTCAGGGGGGTCTACCTGCGACCGGGGCAGCGCTAGTTAAAGAGGAGGTGGCGGGTGGCCATTTTTGTTGCTGGCCGCCTGCCAGCACCTGCCCCCGTTGCTGTCCCCGGCCGCTGTGAAGCCCCCCTGCGGGGTGCCGGCTGCTCTCCATGAGCCCAGCACTCCTCTTGAGTGCCGGGCTCATTTGCCGGCATTCCCGATCTCTGGTGGCCCAGCTGGGCACCGGGACACACTGCACCAGGCCCCTCCCCTTTAATAAGGGGAGGAAGGCCTGCAGTATGCGCTGTGGCACGTAGCTCGCAGGGACGCTACCCAATTTTTACCCCAATGCAACTTAACCTTGGCCTATGAAAACATTAATGATGTAACGTCATTGGTGTGAGATACATATATTGTAGATAATACATAGAGCTCCAAAATCATTTTAGTCCTGACGAAGGGTCATCAACCTGAAACGTTAATTCTGTTTCTCTCTCTATAGATGCTGCCTGACCTGCGGAGTATTTCCAGCATTTTCTGTTTCTATTTCAGATTTCCAGCATCCGCAGTATTTTGCTATTGTATTAGTTAAATGATTGCTAGAAACAAATGAAAGAGATTGCTGTAAATATTACAAAGCAAAATATCTCAGCAAGGTATTAACATTTTTCATTAATTCAAAAGTCAACCTCTTGAATTTCTTGTATTGTTTATTTCATACCAAGCCAGAATAAAATATCTGTTTTGGGGTGAATTAAATATCTATATGCTTCCACGTTTACCCATAATTAAGTAATCATGGCGATTCTTGCCTGTGGGAGGCCATATGCACAAAGATAGGATTTTAAAACATGAAGTGAGCTTAGTGCTGATTGCTGCTCCGGTGGGTCTGGGGGGAAAACAGCACCTGGATGATAATGTGATCAGCACTGAGAGGAGCAGAATATTACTTCCACTTCTCCAAGACTCTGGAACCATTCAGTACCAAGTAGTAAGGAAAGCTAACCTGATCTTGTGGTGTATAGCCAGAGGGGTACAGCATAATGTCCAGCAGATGATAATGAGTCTGCACACGGCACTGGTACAGCCACATCTGGAGTACTGTGTACAGTTCCGGTCACTACTATAGCAAGGGTATCCAGACAGTGTAGAAAACCTTAAGGCCACTGAGCTATGAGAAGAAGTTGACAAACCTGGGATTGTTGAATCCGGCGTAGGGACGTCTCAAGTGAAATTTTGGCCCACTGATCCCAGTGTAAATGCTGGGAGCCACCTTCCGGGAACCTCCACCACTGACCCTGCCAGAGTTCATAGAGTCAGGGGACGGTTCCCCAATTTAAATATTCGCTGTGGGAACCCGCATCACCAGGGGTGCATCTCTGATTCCGGCCATAACAGGGTGGGAGGAAATATCAACAGAGGCCCACCGCTTCAAAGGACTGCAGGGCCCCAGAAGCCTTGTGGCCAAGGCCTAGAATCTTACTTTTAAAAGGAGACAATTTCTGCATCTTGGCAGCCTGAATCTTGGCTAAGACCCAGGCCTGAAATCCCAGGTGGGCCTCACTTCTGCAAAGCCCAGTGCCTTTTTTCTCTAAATGTAGTAGCCACTTGACGGATCTCAGGCTGCAGCTGTGGAAACTCCCAGCCTGGGGGTCCCACCCCCTTGGCTATGTTCCCTCAGACACAGGTGATCTCTTTTGGAGCAGACAGAGATTCAGTCCCAAGCAAGGATCCTCAGAAACTAATGGTGAAGGCCGGGACTCAGTGCATCCAAATATTGCCTAATTTACAGTCCTTCCATCGCAATCCCAGCAGACTTATGCTGGGAGTGAACTGGTAGGCCAGGGAATATTCATTGCCATTATTCAAATATTCTGTTACTTGCTTGGTCCTTTGTAAACTTCTTACCCTAGATCATTTTGGCTCTGGTATATTAGATCACTCTCATAGATGAATCCCAACTCCTTAAACCACTGAGAGTGTCTGTTCTTGCCTTGAGGTCTAGATAAGCTTTTGGTAATATACCCAGAAAATGAACAGCAAACCCTATCCAGTAATTGTTTTTAGCTACTGAACTTATTTCGAGGCCGCCAACTAAAAGGTAAGTTTTAAATTTTAACTTACCTTAATGTGGGGCCGGGAGGAGCAGAAGTGCTCCTCGTTACTGCACAGCACTAGTTCAGGCCACTGCTGGCCCATGCTTGCCCCTCTCTCATTCTCCTGCCTCCTCCTAGGACCAACCTAAGGGCTACTGTTGGCGTTACAGCCGGCCAAAATTGGTTGTCTTAGAAGCTGGCCAGTTGCATCAGGTGGCATGATTAGTGTCTACAGCACGCAGAATTATGGCGATGAGGATTGAGGCCCCAATTCAGATGGGCCTCTGGCTTCTGGCATGTGCTCCAAGTGCCTCGACCATTCTGTGCCCAAAAACATGCCTAAGCAAAGTTCTCTCCCTTTGATTTAAATGAACAGCTTCTATTTATATAATGGAAAAGAGTTACCAGGATTTCCTGGATTTTGAATATTTGACCATTCAAATTTAACAAGCAACTGTCAGTCACAGACAAATTGAACCATCAAACAGCAATACAAAAGCAAAATACTGCAGATGCTGGAAATCTGAAATAAAAACAGAAAATGCTGGAAATACTCAGCAGGTCAGGCAGCATCTGTGGAGAGAGAAACAGAGTTAACGTTTCAGGTCGATGACCCTGCCTCAGAACTCACAGCATTGTTTAGGTTTGAATGATTCCTCTGTCCAATTCAATAACCAATGAAACTTGTATTACTGAAACAAAATAAGCTTGATATAGGGATCTGAAATGCAGTTGGTTTATAAACAAATGACAATCTCTACTGGAATTTCCGTGGGGTTCTCCCAATCTACTACTTTGGCGGAAAATCATTGGAAACCCTTGAGAAATGCTGTAAATGGTCAAATTTGGCTGTTTATGTTACTTCTGTTTAGAAGAACTGTAAGATTCGCAAAATTAATATTGTCAGATAAGGGTCCTTTGGCAGAAGAGGCCTTTACTTTTTAAAGACTGTTTTAAAAGAAGCCCAGAAAAAGGGACACACAAAATGGCCACCAGACCCCGTGACTAGCTTTCTGGACACTTTAAAATGGTTCCTGCAGTCCCCAGACAGCCTTTGTGGATTCAGCCCACAGTAAGTTCTGGAAGGCCGTTTCAGAGAAAACGAAACCAGACATAACCGCACACATATGGATTGGATGCAGATCCAGTCAGATCGGCCTGTAGATAAAGGCCATCTAAATGTTTACCCAGACAAAGGGAAACAGTTTTATATTCATAAGGGGAGCATCAAAGACCCATTAAAGACATCAAGAGGACATTCAAAACAATACAAGGTCATTCCAGACCAGAGATGGCCATCACCAGCCATCCCGAAAGCAGTTTAAATATAATAACTACCCCGTTGTGATACAAGCCCGCCAAAAGTTAAACAAAGACTAACCTTGATTTGGCGGGAGATAAAGGCTTTTTTGAGAAGTATAACTGGAGTCCCGGGGTAGCCATCGGTAGCGATCAGCGAGACGCGCTATTGAGCTTGTCCTTTTGAGAGCCGTGGAGGAACATTGATCCAGAGACCAAGAAGGTGATTCAAGTCTGCGTCCCGCCCCGGGGTAACCATCGGGAGATCATCGACAAACCCCGGGCCGTTGACGAGACAAGGGACAGCAGCCCTACAGAAGAAATCTAGCTGAAAATGGTAATCAGCTAGACTCCACGAAGAGACCTCTTCAACCACGGTCAAACAGGTGGTCGCCGTCCCCGCCGACGTCCAGGCCTGCCAGTGTCCAGCCTGTCCGTGACCTTCACCTCGAGGAAGAAGAAAGAGTGTCGCAGCCCGCAGCGCTTGTTATGTTCATTAATAACTAATTGTTTTCATTATGAACAGCTAGCTTAGAGCTTAGTCATTTATTCAGCATGTGGACTTGTACAGCATCCTGTAGAGGCATCCATCTTGACTACTGCCTTGTGGGTAGCCTACTCTTATATACATACAGCTCTACAGCTCCACCTAGTGTACCATTTTAGAATGACATGTTACTGATCATTACATCCCCTTTCTTGGAGGTTAAACAAAATCAATATCAATCAGCTTACAAGAAACATGATAAAGATGATATCAGTAACACTTTTGTTAGTGCTCTATAAACATAAACTTTTCACAACAGTCAACACATTTTCAAAGCTTTACTTTATACTCAAAAATGAAGTCTATCAGGCTTTTTTACTTCACGTGTGGATCTTCTCAACACGGGTAAGTCTGATGTGTTTTCATGAGAGCCTGTATGTGTGTTTGTGTTAGATTGTTCTGGTGGTGAGTGACAAGATTCAGTTGCAGCATTGTCATCGATTTGCTCTTGGATAGTCTCTTGTGTTTTTAGGAGGGAACGGTGGTTCCTCCTGAGAATCAGTCCTTCCTCTGTTCTAACAGTGTATGACCTTGGTCCTACTTCCTCAAGAACTGTAGCATTCCTGTTCCATGCATCTGGATCCTCAATCCTGACATCATCCCTTGTCAATGGTTTTAGAGTTTTGGATGACTTGTCATAGTATGATTTCTGTTTCAGCTTTAACAGTTGAAGTCTCTGTCTCAGTTCCTTACTCTGCTATTCTTTTGCACAGCAGGGTAGTGTGGTACGCAACTTGCGACCCATTAGTAGTTCAGCAGGTGAAGAACCAGAGTCTAAAGGCGAGGCTTGGTAGCTCAGCAGGGCGAGATAAGGATCAGACTTGCTTTCTGTTGCGTTCTTCAGTAGCTTCTTGAGAACTTGAACATCTTTCTCTGCCTTACCTTTTGACTGAGCATACAGAGGACTGGATGTGATGTGTTGAAAGTCATAATGTGCTGCAAACTGTTGCCATTCCTTACAGTTCAAGCATGGACCATTGTCGCTAACGGCAATCCTGGGAATTCCATGTCTGGCAAAAATGGATTTAACATGTATTATGACACTGCTTGCTGATGTGCTTGAGATCAGCACCATCTCAGGATAGCTGGAATAGCAGTCAATCACTATTAGATAGTCTTTACCATTCAAATGAAAAAGGTCCATACCAACCTTTTGCCATGGTGCTGTTGGTAAGTCAGCTACTATCATTGGTTCCTTTGCTTGTTTGTTTTGGTGTTTCTGACATGTGTCAAATTTGCCTATCGTGTTCTCAATGTCCTTATTTATGCCAGGCCAATAAACAGTGTCTCTTGCTCTCCTATTGCATTTTTCAATTCCGAGGTGTCCCTCATGAATCCTTTTGAGCATGTCTTGACGTAGAGCCTGTGGAATGACTATTCTGTTCTGTTTTAGTAATAGTCCACTTGCGACACTCAACTCTGACCTGATGTGATAGTATTTTGGACAGGAACCTTTTGGCCAACCATGATGAATGTTCTCTATTACTGTTTGTAACACTCTATCTTTTACTGTTTCTTCTGCTATCTGCTTTGATTTTGTGTCTGACACGGGCAGCGCAGCAGTGACCATACTCACATGAACATCCACGTCTTCCTCAGTAGAGCTCACATGACTCATTGTGGGTGCTCGGGATAGTGCATCTGCTAACACTATGTGTGTGCCTGGTGTGTAGATCAGTGCAAAGTCATATCTTTGCAGCTTCATCATGAGTCATTGAATCCTTGGAGACATCTCATTCAGGTTTTTTTTTATGATGGCAACCAGTGGGCAGTGGTCTGTCTCAACTGTGAAGGTGGGAAGTCCATATATGTAGCCATGGAACTTTTCTAGTGCAACTACCAAGCCTAGACATTCCTTTTCAATCTGGGCATATCGACACTCAGAATCAGTCATAGACCTGGAGGCATAGGCAACAGCCTGCCAATCTTCACCCTCTGCTTGTAGCAAGACCGTGCCTAGGCCATCTTTTGATGCATCCTTTGACACTTTGATTCTCTTTGTTGGGTCAAAGAAGGTGAGTACAGGTGTGGTTGTCAGTACTGTTTTGAGGTTCATCCACTCTTGTTCATGTCTTTCTGTCCATGCGAACTCATTTGTTTTACGTAGCAGGTCTCGCAGGCAGGCTGTCTTGGCTGACAAGTTAGGAATGAACTTTCCAATGAAGTTTATCATCCCCATGATGCGTAGCACTCCTTTTTTGTCAGTGGGTCGGGGCATGTTGAGTATGGCGTTTACTTTTTCCATATCTGGCTCTATTCCTTTACCAGATAGATTATCTCCTAGGAAAGTGACTTCCTGGACGCCAAACTGACACTTGGCTTTGTTGAGCTTCAGTCCATTCCGGCGTATGCTCTGTAGCACTTTAGTCAGTCTCTCATTGTGTTCTTTCAGTGTGGAGCCCCAGATGATGATGTCATCAACATAGACCCGAACTCCTTCCAGACCTTCAATTATGTGTTCCATCGCTCTATGAAAGATTTCAGATGCAGATATTATCCTGAAAGGCATTCTGAGGAAACAATACCTGCCAAATGGTGTGTTGAAGGTACAGTATTTTGGTGCTCTCTTCATCCAGTTTTAGTTGCCAAAATCCTTGTGAGGCATCGAGCTTTGTGAAATATCTGGCACCTGACATTTCACTGGTGATTTCTTCTCACTTGGGAATCTGGTAGTGTTCATGTTTTATGTTTGCATTTAAGTCCTTTGGATCCATGCATATTCTTAGATCATTGTTCTTTTTCTTTACACATACCATGGAGTTAACCCAGTCTGTTGGCTCTTTGACGTTCCTGATGACTCCTAGTGTGGTCATTCTGTCCAGTTCTTTCTTGAGCCGGTCACGCAGGGGTGCTGGAACTCTCCGTGGAGCATGTACCACTGGCTGAGCATCCTCCTTTAGTTGGATCTTGTAAGTGAATGGTAGAACTCCAAATCCTTTGAAAACATCCTGGAAATTACTCACTACAGAATCCACTGATTCACCTGGTCTGCTTATGGCACAGTTTATATGGTAGACTCTCTTGACCAGTTTTAAGTCCTCACAAGCTTTGTCACCTAGTAGTGAATCAAGTCCTTCAGCAACAACAGAAAACATGAGATGATGCACTTTGTCTTTTACTGTCACTTTAAGTCTGCAAACACCTAAGCTATCTATTTTCTGTCCATTATAGTCCTTCAGTAGTACTGACTTTTTCTGTATTTTGGGCTTTTCTTTCATATTTTTAACGTCACTCATACTGATTAAGTTTGCTTTTGCCCCAGTGTCTAGTTTCAATGTAACTAATGCTCCATTTACCTGCAGTGGCATCATCCATTTGTCCTCTTTTACTGCATTAACTTTATGTTCAGCATTGTCCATTCCTGAGGGCTGCACATTTTCTGTATCCTTTTCTATATTGTCACATGACACCATTCCTACAGAAAATGTCTCACTTAAATCAGTGTCCTCAATCACATTGACTTGTTGCCCTTTCTTTGTTTTTACTTTTGAAAAGCATTGTTTGGCAAAGTGATTCTTTCCATGACATTTTGTGAACATTTTTCCAAACGCTGGGCATTGTTTTAACTGGTGTTTGTAACCACAGTGTTTACAATTAAAAATTCCTTCCTCCGATTGCTTTTCATTTCTGTTCTGCCCACGTTTCTTCCCCTTGTAGGACACAGCACCGACAGCAGCACTATCACTTGCTACAATCGCATCATTATTGATTTCACTGAAAGTCTTCACGTGCTTTTGAGCTAGCTCACTGGCTTAACATATTTTCATAGCATTTTCCAATGTTAGTTCGGTTTCTCTCAAGAGACGTTCCCTGACCTTTTTATCATGAATACCAAACACAATCTGGTCACGAATCATGGATGATTTCAGTTCAGAGAAATTACATGTCTGTGCTTTCAGTTTCAGATCGGTCATAAAGCTATCAAAAGTCTCATTTTGCTGCTGTGCCCGTGAACAGAACACGTACCTCTCATAGGTCTCTTTCTTTTTGGGAGAACAATGTGTATCAAATTTCATTAGCACATCGTCCAGTTTTTCTCTGTCCTCCTCTTGATTAAATACAAATGTATTAAATACCTCTATCGCCTGTGGGCCTGCAACCGTGAGCAGCAATGCTATTTTACTTGCGTCTGGCATCGTACCAAACCTGATGGCAGCAATGTAGAGTTCGAATTGCTGTTTGAAAGTCCGCCAATTGCAGTCGACATTCCCCATGAGTTTCAAACCCTCCGGTGGCTTCAAATTCTCCATGTCGCGTTTCACAATATTCAGCAGATTTTACCAATCCTGATACCATGTTATGTTCATTAATAACTAGTTGTTTTCATTATGAACAGCTAGCTTAGAGCTTAGTCATTTATTCAGCATGCAGACTTGTACAGCATCCTGTAGAGGCATCCATCTTGACTACTGCCTTGTGGGTAGCCTACTCTTATATACATACAGCTCTACAGCTCCACCTAGTGTACCATTTTAGAATGACATGTTACTGATCATTACAGCGCTGACCACGTGGAGACAGGACGCCTGAAAGGATCAAAATGCAGACCTGTTTCAAAACTCTATACTTTCCAACTGGATTGGTGAGCATGTTTCTGGCCCCTCACAATCTGATCTAGCTAGGCTTAGGGGGTGGGCATTTAAGGGGTAATGAGTTGTTGTCCTTCGATGTTCTGTGTGTTTCCCCATTTCATGATGACTTTTGTAAAGTATAATATGCCTGTATCTATCTCAGTTAGTAATGTATTATGAATTTGTTTTTCCCTCCCATGTACCCTTTTATTGACTTGCATTTGATTTGTTTTTCTCTATGCAATAAAATTTCATTTCATTTCCTTTAAACCTGGCCTATCGAGTATTCTCTACATTGTAGTTCGTGCATCCAAGTCCAGTGTCTAGAACCTAAGGGGCGAGTGGGTCGAACCACTCAAGGTTTTACTGTGCAAGAGAGAGAGGCCTCTAGAGAGAGAAACCTCTGCGATCGAAAACCCCTTACAGAACCCCATGGAAATTCTCCCTCACTGTGTCAAGATTTAGAGGAACAATCACTAAATCAAAATTAAACAAAATACCTCACAGTTGTCACGTATTCAAAATCCTTAAGGGATTAAATAAATTGAGCCCCAATAATAGGTTTGCAGTTGACACAAATCTAACTGAATTATGATCACTACCACCAATATGTACTCCCACTGATACCCTTTAATTCTCCAGCCCACACTCACTCTGCCCTCTCTGTCTTTGGCCTCCTACCCTGTTCCAATGAAGCTCAATGCAAAATTGAGGAACAGCATTTCATCTTTCTATTAGACATTTTACAGCCTTCCAGCCTTAATAATGAGTTTAATGGCTTTAGACCTTAACCACCACTCCCATTTTCTCTCGGATAGCAGGTGCTGGCAATGGAGTATTACTGCATCAGAACCACCAGGAATGGAGGAAGTGTGGGCTGGTACTTGGGTGGGGATCCCCTATCGGTACATGGCTGGCAGAGTAATCCACACCCCTGGGGTCTACCTACCTTTCTTCCACCATATTCCTGGGCCTCAGCAACCCTTTTGATTTCACCAGATTTTCAATGTTTCCTTCTCTGTCTGCGATTCTGCTGTAACCATTTACACCTCTTCAGAACCCATCTTTTGCTTCTATAATTATACCTTCCTTTTGCCTTGCACCATCATCCCTTTTGTCAATTATTTGTCAGTGTCAGCTGTGGCTCAGTTGGTAGCATACTTGCTTCTGAGTCATAATGTTGTGGATTCAAGTCCCACTCCAGGGACTTGAGCACATAAAGCCAGGCTGACACTCAGTGCAGTGCTGAGGAAGTGCTGCACTGTCAGAGGTGCCATTTTTCAGATGAAATGTTAAACCGAGGCCCCGTCTGCTCTCTCAGGTGGACTTAAAAGATCCCATGGCACTATTTCGAAGAAGATTAGGGGAGTTGGCCAATATTTATCCCTCAACCAACATAACAAAAACAGATTATCTGGTCATTATCACATTGCTGTTTGTGGGACCTCGCTGTGTGCAAATTGGCTGCTGCATTTCCCACATTACAACAGTGACTCCGCTTCAAAAGTACTTCATTGACTGTAAAGCGCTTTTGTTGAGTCTGTGTTTCCCAAGTGTAGTTATGCTGAATAACTGGACACAGACAACAGAATACTTCAACAGGTCTTTAGTAATTGAGGGTCAGGGCTGAACTGAAATACAAACTGCTCCACAGGGTTTATATACCGGTGTGGTCACCACCGGTACTACAATATACAGGAGCCATCAGAAAGTAGTTCATCACATTAAGGTAGTCTCTTAAGGTGGTACAGGTTACATACACTACAATTCCTCCCCTTTTAGCTTAACAGTATACACCCCAATTTAAACATAACATGGATAACATATATACAACTTTCATACAAAACTGTTCAAAGATTCAGTCTCTGAGGAGGCCTCCTGATCCGGGCCGGATAATGCCTTTCAGGGGTCTCTGGTTCTCGTTGCTGGGGTGACTCATCCATTTGATCTCTTATGGATTGAACATCATCATGTACGTTCGAGTCTGAGGTAGATGCTACAGGCTCAATAACTTCTTCAACTGGTGTCTCTGCCGTAGACATGGGGTCGACCCTTGTTCTCGATTCCACAAGTTGGTCAGCATGACGTCGTATTACGTTCTCACCAACGTCTACCGTGTACATCAAGGGTCCTTGTCGGGCACAAATTGTTCCGGATTGCCATTTATCATTCCTATAGTCCCTGGCCAACACTGGTTGTCCTATTTCGAAACTCCGAGTGGCTTTGTTATTTACGTGCTGGAATTGTTTGTTTTCGACTTCCCTACGCACATTGGGTTTTAACAAATCCAACCGGGACCGCAACCTCCTGTTAAAGAACATTATGGCAGGGCTTTGATTTGTCACTGCATGCGTGGCGTTTCGATATGCCATCAGGAAATTGTCCACCTTGTGTTGTAGTGGAATATGGTCTTCGCTCATGGCCTTTATCGCCTTTTTGAATGTTTGTACAAATCTCTCGGCCAACCCATTTGTAGCCGGATGATATGGGGCAGATGTATAGGCCTAGAAATTCAGTCTGGCCACTTTTGGGGCGGTAAAGTCGGGCGGTCGCTAAAGTTAGCGCCCGCCGGAAAGTGTAGGCCACTTCGCCGAAATTCAGTAGATTTGGCCAAGAGTTTGGGCGAGCGCTGAAACTGGCATTGCACTGCTATCTTCAGGCGCTAAGCCGGCGATGCGGACTGATAACGCCGAGGCCGGGCGCAGCGCAGGTGCGGTCATGTTTTGATTGACAGCAGACACCCTGACGCCGGCCAGCTCTTAAAGGGGGAAGGGTCGACTTTGACTGCTGTCACGCCCTGCATAGTGGAGCCCTGCAGCTAGGCCTCAACACTGCTGGTGGACCCAAATAGCGCCTGAAGCCATGGAGAAGGCCCGTGAACGAGCGCAGCGCTTCTCCCAGCATGCTTTGAGGGTGCTGGTTAATGGTGTGGAAAAGAAAAGAGAGATCTTGTGCCCGGACAGTGGCAAGAAGGCTCCCAGGAGGCAGTACAGGAGAGCCTGGAAGAAAATCGCCCACAGGGTGTCATCCACCAGCGATGTCCCCAGGAGTGCGGACCAATGCCGCAAGAAGTACAACGACCTCACTCGGATGGTGAAGGTGAGTACCCTTTCCAGTGTCCTCCTCATCCTTGCATGTGCACCTCACATTATGGGCAAAGGGACCTCAAAGGCCTAATGGGCAGCCCTCCTCCCGCAGCTATGGCACGGGCATGATCAGCAATAGCACTTTCTGCACTTTACACACTGGCCAAGCTATTCAACCATGGGAGGCAGTGCACACAGCAACAGGGCACCACACTGGCCAAGCTATTCGACCATGGGAGGCAGTGCACACAGCAACAGGGCACCGCACTGGCCAAGCTATTCGACCATGGGAGGCAGTGCACACAGCAACAGGGCACCACACTGTACTTAGAGGCCGTCCTTTCTCTTGCAGGCCAAGCTGGCGTGGAATTTGAGGAGCCAGTCTGCCACCGGGGGAGGCCATCCCCAGTACCAGGCGCTCAGTGAGCTGGAGGAGAGCGTGGCTCGACTCATGCGTGGCCGGGTGACTGGCCCTGTTGCCATTGGAGATGCGGACCCTGTACTGGGACCCACTGGTAAGGACATGACCGGTTGGACCTCTCTCGTTGCCCTTGCGCTTCAGATCTACATCCTTTCCCACTGTCCGACCAATGCGCATAATGCCACCACTCATGCCTCCCTCGCTGACGCCCTGTCCTCACTCTAAAGCTACTCTTGTGCCTTCCTGCTTTCAGCTGGTGAGGAGGAGGTGGTCCCTGAAGCTCAGAGTGCCAGGCCCTTGGAGGAGGAGGACGACGAGGACCAGGAGGAAGGCGGCACATCGGGGGAACCCTCATCCGCGCCAGGGGATGGCAATGGAGGGGAGACGTCTGGCCTGGAGGAGAGGCAGGTGGAAGTGTTGCAGGGGGGTGTAGCTCCTGGGCCCAGTGGGGTAGAGGCATGCGGGAAGGGTCGGGCAGCACGGCGGCCTTCTCCCCAGAGGGGGGAAGTGTTGCAGGGGAGGGCAGTTCCTGGGCCCAGTGGGGTCGAGGCACGCGGGAAGGGTCGGGCAGCTCGGCGGCCTTCTCCCCAGAGGGAGAGTCCGCCCTCCAGTCCGGAGACGGTCCTCGCCCAGGAGGTGCACCTCCTTGATGAGATGTCCGCGGCGTCGGAGCGGCGCCACAAGGAGTTGATGGGGGTTGTGGGACAGTTGCCTCAGGCCATTGAGTCCCTGGCTCATAGTGTGGTCGCTTTCGGGGAATCACAGGCCAGGGGGGTCGAGCAACTCGTGGCAGCACACGACAGGGGTGTCCAGCAACCCGTGGCAGCGCAGGACAGGGGTGTCCAGCAACTCGCGGCAGCGCAGGACAGGGGTGTCCAGCAACTCGCGGCAGCGCAGGACGCGAGTCGCGAGTCCATGAGTGGTGCCGTCCAGACACTGGCAGATCTGATGCGGGCACATACCAGGGCAGTTCGGGCACTCACTTCTGCCACACTCGCTGTGGCGCGTAAGCATCGCCAGGGCACCCGCCGCCCTGCTGCAGCACAGCGGTCTGGCCTCCACCAGATTGCTGCGCTTGCTGCACTGCCAGCCCGGCCGAGTGCCAGTGTCTCTGGCGAACAGCGCGCGCCTGGCATCAGCCAGCTTGCCCCCATTGGTGCAGCCGACACTGCCACTTCCCCAGCCAAGGTGCGACGAGCTGCTGCTGAGACTGATGCTGGCCAGCCACAGCTGCAGCAGTCAGCAGCCGGCCCCTCCTGGGCCGGGCCTCGTCTAGGCCGACCCCCAAGGGCATCTGCCGTCACGCATTGTGGCCCTCATGAGCCTTCCCCCAGCCTTGCCACACCCACAGGGCCCAGGTTGAGGCGGAGCAGCAGGTCGGGCAGGGGCCGGAGAAGCCTGCATAAGGACTTGCGCTCTCGGCACACCCAGTAGAGTGTGGTGATAGCGGTTTTTTTTATATGGTGGTGTTTGTGTTCTGGGGGGGGGCTAATTTTGGTAAGGCCGAAGATGAAGGCATTTTTTGTTTTTATGGGGGTGTTTGTGTTGTGGAGGGGGGGGGCTTATTTTTGTAAGGCCGATGATGAAGGCCAATTGGATGGGCAAGTTTTGTTATTCCTCCCCAGGTTGTGGGAGTGACAGATGTTTTTGACTGTTTTTTGGGGGTCTCGTCTGTTTTTCTGTTTCATGTGGGAAGGGCCCTGAGTTTGTAAAATAAAGCTTTTTATTTATTCAGCATGTCCAGGTGTCATGTTTCAAGTGGTTGTTGCGTTAACCGGCTGAGGGCTTGCGGAGCGGCTGCATTCAGGTGCGTTCATTGCCACAGGCCATTCCCTGACAGGGGGCCTAGAAGTGTTGTTCAATAAGCCGCCGGCGGACGGCCCTTGGACCTTGTGGCTCCCTCCTGGGCTGGTACTCCTCCTCCTCCTCCTCCTCCTCCTCCTCCTCATGGTCCTCCTGCTCGTCCTCCTGAGGTGGTGGTGCAACGTTAGGTGGCAGTGCCTGAGTCCTGCGGATAGCCAGGTTGTGCAGCATGCAGCACACGACGACGAACTGGGAGACTCTATCCAGCGAATACTGTAGAGATCCGCCGGAACGATCCAGGCAGCGGAACCGTTGCTTGAGGACGCCAATCGTTTGCTCTATGATGATCCTTGTGGCTTGATGGCTTTCGTTGTATGCCTCCTCCGCTGGGGTCCTGGGCGCGCGGAGCGGGGTCATGAGCCATGTACACAAAGGGTAGCCCTTGTCCCCAATAAGCCATCCCCTTGGTGGAGGCTGTGCCTCGAACATGTCAGCCACAGTAGTCTGGCGCAGGATAAATGCATCGTGGCTGCTTCCTGGAAAGCGGGCATTGACAGCTAGGATGCGCTGCCTGTGGTCACACACCAGCTGTACATTGAGGGAATGGTAGCCCTTCCGGTTGCGGTAATCCTCGGCATTGTCGATAGGTGCCCGAATAGCCACATGCGTGCAGCCAATGGCGCCCTGCACCATGGGGAAGTCCGCGATCCTGCCAAATCCGACTGCACACTGCTCCTGCCTCTCTCGGGTCATGGGGAAGGAGATGAGTTGGTGTCTCCTCGCGAAAAGTGCATCGGTGGCCTGCCGGATGCAGCGATGCGCGGTGAACTGGGAGATGTTCGCTATGTCCCCAGCAGCGGCTTGGAAGGAGCCGCTTGCATAAAAGTTCAGAGCCACCGTGACCTTCACTTCCACCGAGAGAGACGTCCTGCACATCAGCTGTGGACGCAGATCTCTGAAGCAGCTGGCAGATCTCTGCAACCACCTCCCTTCTGAAGCGCAGCCTCTTAACACAATGCGCCGCAGTCATGGTGAGATAGGACACCTGCTGCCGGTATTGCCTGAGTGGGTAAGGCCTACGTTGCCGACGCCTGATGGCCCCTCTGCGTCTAGGCATGGCTGGCCCTCTCACACAGCGTCTGCGAGCCCTTCGCACATAATGCTGCAACTGAGGGTTGGAACCCCATACAGCCCCCATAATAAACTTGCAAACAGTGAAATCACAATGATTCAAATGTCAAAGCTCTGGCCAGAAGCCCAAAATACCTCTCCTATGTTGTCCCAAATCAGTAAGCTCTGCTCCTTGGTCTCTGTCCAGAAATCCAAAGCAGTAAAGTCATTGCAGCAAAATGGCTGGGCTTTATAGGTCAGTGTAAGTGCCCTTTAATTAGCGCTCCCCGAGGCCCACAGGGCCTCTGTTGCGTTCCACTTTACAGTTCTTAACAGCGCCACGCCCACATTGGGCGGGCGCCACTGAATTTCCGGTTTGGGGCGCACAAACAGCGTTGCACGACGAAATGACGTCATAAGCTGCGCGCGCAGCTGAGCGGGCGCAAACACTTTGCGCCGGCGCTAAATGTCTACTGAATTTGGGCGTAGGCGCAGATCGGCCTGCGCCCGGGCGCTAAGTGCCTAGCGCTGGAAATATACCCCTCTTATGGCGTTAACGGCTGGCGAATGCAACTGAATTTCTAGGCCATAGTGTTTCACCCCATTCTTCATGAATTTCTGGAATTCTTCTGACACGAACTGTGGTCCGTTGTCTGAACATATTTGTTCCGGCAATCCATTCCTTGCAAATATGGTTCTTAGAACTGCGATCGTCTTTTCAGAGGTAGTTGTCGACATCTTAATCACTTCTGGCCATTTAGAATGTGCGTCTACCGCTATCAAAAACATGGAATCCATGAATGGACCTGCAAAGTCAATATGCACACGTTGCCATGGGGTTGAAAGCCATTCCCACGGATGCAGCGGTGCAATTGGAGGTGCATTTTGAACTTTTTGGCACCCTGAACAGCTTTTAGTCAGATCCTCTATTTGTTTGTCGATACCTGGCCACCACACATAAGCCCTAGCAAGGCCTTTCATCTTGACTCCCCCCAGATGACCTTCATGCAGTTCCTTCAGAACTCTCTCCCTTAATTTAGGAGGAATATTCACCCTTGTTCCATACATCAATGTTCCTTGACAGACGGACAGCTGCTCTCGTCTGGCTGAGAATGCAGGTAACAGTGGTTCGCCATGTTTTGGCCATCCCTTCACTGTCAAATCGTAGACCCGAGACAGTGTCGGGTCGTTTCTGGTCTCTCTCTCAATACTCGCATTGGTGACTGGTAAGCATTCGATGATGGTCGAGTGAAATATCTCGACAGGGTCAACTGCCGGTGCCTCTTCCGCTGTAGGTAGTGGCAGGCGCGACAGCCCATCAGCATTACCATGTTGCTTTGTACCTTTGAATTCAATATCATATTGATGTGCCCCTAGGAAAAGGGACCATCTCTGAAGCCTCTGCGCCGTCATAGCCAGAACACCCTTCTTCGGGTTAAAAATGGAAACCAACGGCTGGTGATCTGTCAGCAGCGTAAACCTTTGGCCTTGCAGGTAATGGTTAAATTTCTTAACTCCCCACACGAGGCTGAGAGCCTTCCTATCTACCTGAGCATAGTTGCACTCAGCGGAGGTCAATGATCTGGATGCAAACGCGACTGGCCTTTCCAAACCATTTGGCAACTTATGTGAGAGCACTGCCCCGATACCATATGGAGAAGCATCACAAGCTAAACGAATAGGCAGCGTTGGGTTAAAGTGAGCCAACACTTCCTTAGAGGTGATCAGTGCCTTGCTTTTTTGAAAAGCCCGCTTACAGTCCTCGCTCCACTTCCATGGTACTCCCATTTGCAAAAGAGTGTTCAGCGGGTGTAACACCGTGGATAAATTTGGAAGAAACTTGTGGTAATAGTTAATCAACCCAAGGAACGACCTCAACTGGGATACATTTTCCGGAGCGGGGGCTTTCACAACAGCTTCGATCTTGTCAGGTGACTTATGAAGCCCCTCCTGGTCAATGACGTGACCGCAGTACGAGATTCGCTTCTGAAAGAACTCACATTTCTGGCGATTAACTCGAAGTCCATATTCTTTCAATCTGGTGAGCACCTGCTCCAAATTCGCGAGGTGTTCCTTATCATCTCCTGTAATCAGAATGTCGTCCAGGTAGCATTGTGTGCCTGGAATTCCCTGTAATACCTGCTCCATGGCCCTTTGCCAAATCGCTGGAGCCGATGCCACTCCAAAAACCAGTCTATTATACCGATATAAGCCCTTATGTGTGTTGATCATGAGATACTGGCGTGACGCTTCATCAACTTCCATCTGTAAGTACGCCTGCGCCAGGTCTATCTTGGTGAAGTGTTTCCCGCCAGACAGCGAAGCGAAGATATCCTCAATCCGCGGAAGCGGATATTGCACCGTGTGAAGAACCGGATTAACAGTGATCTTGAAATCGCCACAGATGCGAACCTTCCCAGGTTCCCCCGGCTTGTTGCTCAACGAACGCTTCATGACGGGAACAATGGGCGTGGCCCATTCGCTCCAGTCCACCTTTGACAGTACTCCTGAACGTTCTAGCCCTTCCAGCTCTGCTTCCACAGCAGGTCGTATCGCATAAGGTACCGGTCTGGCTTTGAAAAATTTTGGGTTTGCATGTTCTTCAACCTTGATGTTTGCCGTAATTCCTTTCAGTGTTCCCAATCCCTGTTGGAACACCTCCTTAGCATCGTCCAATATTTTGGACAGTCGTTTAGGTTTGACATCGTCCTCTTTACAGGAATCTACAGTTAGTGCTTGTAAGGAATGCCAGTCCATATTTATTCTCCGGATCCATTCCCGTCCCAGTAGTGGTGGACCTCCCTCAGGTAACACATACAAGTCCATTCCCTGACTTTCTTTACCATTGTAGACCACCTTTACCTTTATCTTTCCGATGGGGTATACTCTTTGCCCCGTGTATGTTTTCAATACAATCTCCGTATCCCTCAGGGGAATGTGTGAGAATAACCTTTTGTACTCTTGCTTATTCATGACCGTCAATGCCGATCCAGTGTCCAATTCCATCTTTACTTGGACTCCTGCTATCCGAAGCATGACCCAGATAGTTTGGTGGTCTGCTGTGTTACCCACATTATGTATTTTTAGACAACCCAGTTCCTTACTGCTGGAGTCTGAATCCGTCTTTTGTTCATCCGAACTGTTCTCTGTCACCTTGTGTACTTTTTTGTACTTCTCCTGCGGCGACTTTTTGTTGCTGGTCTTCTTTCCTGACCGGCATACTTTCGCTATGTGACCAAGTCTGCCACATTTCCTGCATTCTTTATCTTTGAACCAGCACTGGTTCTGATCATGCGTTGTCCTTCCGCAACGATAGCACTTTACCGCACCCAATGCCATTTCATTGGTGCTGAATTCCGATGGCCTTTGCTGTATTTCCACAGTGCCTCGTGCTGCTGCCTCGTGCGATGCTGCAATGCTGAAAGCTTTGTCCAGCGTAAGATCCTTTTCCTCTAGCAGTCGCTTCTGGGTTCCTTCCTTTAGTAGCCCACACACGAACTTATCTCTCAGAGCGTCTGCTAGTCCTGTACCGAACTGACAGTACTTTGATAACTTGCGCAGTTCGATTAAGAATTCAGCGTTGCTTTCCTCTTTAAGTTGAATTCTTTTGTAAAATTTAAATCGTTCCGCTATCAGCAGCGGCGTGGGGTTTAAATGCTCTTGCAGGATAGTAACAATCTCCGTGAAACTCTTTCCTACCGGTTTATCTGGTGTTACAAGGTGCCTTAATAACCCGTATGTCTTCGCACCCATCGAGTTTAATATGGTTAGTGCTTTCTTATCCGCTGGTACCTCATTCGCTGTACAGTAAACTTCAACGCGTTCCACATAAGTGGCCCAATCTTCTACATCGCTATCAAAAGCAGTGATGTTACCCGTTTTTGGCATCTTGTTGAGTTTCCTTTATTTTATTTATTTTCCAAAATGGCGGCTTCCCGCGCTTGGCGGCTTTTCCCGCGCTTGTCTTCTTCCCCCGCCAACTAAAATGGCGATTACCGTGCTGTTGCCGTTCTCGCCTCCCAGCGGTCCTTTATTTCCCCCGACGCTGCTGCTCTTGTTCCCCGCCGCTCCCGCGGTCCTCGAGAACATTAACACTTTTCTGGCTGCTGCGCGTCTCTGCCCCGATTGCAGTCCGGCCCCTTACACCGGCTGCGGTCATGTTCTCCGCCCTTTTCTTCGGTTTCCCTCCCCTTCTCCCACTGACAACTCGGCCGACTTTCTCTCCGTGTCGCTAGATCGGCTTACCCGCCGCTGTCGTAGAAGGGATGATCACTGCCTGTTGCTGATGGTGGACTTCGTGGCCAGCAAATCCAAACCGGGTTCTCGATGCCTCCCGTGCAATGCGGTGCTCAGCAGGATGATGAGGGCGGATACCCCTTTTCGATGCCCGTTCTGAGGACGAAGCTTCCTTAGATGCAAAACTGCCGCTAGGTACGATCAGACTCGTCGCCACTGTTGAGCCTGTGTTTCCCAAGTGTAGTTATACTGAATAACTGGACACAGACAACAGAATACTTCAACAGGTCTTTAGTAATTGGGGGTCAGGGCTGAACTGAAATACAAACTGCTCCACAGGGTTTATATACCGGTGTGGTCACCACCGGTACTACAATATACAGGAGCCATCAGAAAGTAGTTCATCACCTTAAGGTAGTCTCTTAAGGTGGTACAGGTTACATACACTACAGCTTTGAGACGTCCGGTGGTTGTGAAAGGCGCTATATAAATGCAAGTCTTTTTTTTTAACCACTCCTGTCCTTCACCCTACCACAAACCTTTTGGTTTGTTCTTTCCTCCCCTGCCTCTGCACTGCTTAAAAGCTGTTCATCTGAGAGGTCATCGACCTGAAACGTTAACTCTGTTTCTCTCTCCACAGATGCTGCCTGGCCTGCTGAGTATTTCCAGCTATTTTCTGTTTTTATTTCAGCTAATATCACATTTGGCTTACAAGCTCAACTCAGTGCTTATCTTTGGGATAAATTCCAGTGACACCCAAGCAATGTAACTAAATCACCATGGTCAACACCAACAGAACTTCACATCTGCCATGAAGTTAATCCATTACACCCTCAATATTTTCCACATGATTTTGTTATAGAATCAGTCAAGTTACTGTTTCTCCAGCTGGCTGGTGCTGCTTGGCCTTTAATAACTAGAGCTGTGTACTTGTGCCCTTTTACCCTTCTGCTGATTCTAGAGTTAATACATTACAGTGTGTCAATCCTGTCTTAAAGTAAACATTCTATGTGATGATACACAAATGTACTCATTTCTTTTCAGCATTGACACTACCCCTGACAGTGAAAAACCTCTGTGTCATTTGATATTCATTACTTTGCTTTGGTTCTTAATCCCTACCAGGCTAAGCTATCCATTCCAATCACACAAAGCATCACTAACAAGGCATTCTAGCCTTTAAAGAATAGTTCAACCATCATTTTGAAACTTAGATTTTGGAACCAAATTATTGATTAATATAATTTCATTAAAAAAAATACTAATTCATCTTTGCAGGTAAACATGTTCCTGACCATGTTCTTATGGTCAGGAACATGTTTACCATCACAAGGCATAAGTAGGGTTTTAAAATGCAATAGGGATTTAACATTTTGTAGTGGGTGGTAGAAAGCCTATGTTTTATTTTGGCATAAAGCAGGTGAAATGGCATGGAACCCACTGGAATATGATGTTTGCAGGAAGTGAATGGGCCAGTTTGGGATAAACTGGGCCAACGTGAGCTATGTGGTTTTTATCCCCCCATAATACAGTGGCAGATGGGAAGACCAGATGGGAAGTGAGAATATTTAATTTCACCGGTGAGTGGAGCATATTTACAATGGGAAAGTGGAGAGAATTGTCTTCAATCTTCATTGAGCAATGTACATAAGAGGAAATTGAATCCTATAGGGGTCTACAAACTAGTCATTGAAGTGAATGTAGTTGACCTACCTATCACATGATAGTGTGAAGAGGGGAAATACAGTTGGCTCTGGTATTACAATGTTAAGGTGAATAATAATAAGTTAAATTTCAGGACATTATCAACAGTGCTATTGGTGTGAGTTGTGTTCAGTGGTCTGGTGTTGGACAGTTTGTGTATGTCAAAGCTTCCAACAGTTTAAAATCATATAATAAATTATTTTGATGAGAGTACCCATTGAAAGAAAGTTATTATTTTACTCAAATGCACTCAAAGCAAATTGCCTTGTGATTTTAGTACAAACTATTAAAACTACAATTACCAATTCCACTCAGCAGCAATGTATTCTAAAAGTATTGTATATGATATGGAGTTATCACCTGTTTAATAGATGAAGTTTTTTTTCAGTATTCATTTTGTATAAGTAGACCTTTGCTTTTTAACTATTACACCAAAAACCATGTAGAACTTAACTCAGTGTTATTTTTATACCGAACAGTTGGTCATTATGAGCTTTGATGTACAATAACATCAAAAGGTGCAATTTTGTTTGCTCGTATGAGCAGCTAGGGGTCAAATTAAAAAACAGAACCTCAAGGGTAATAATCGCTGGATTATTACCTGAGCCATGAGCGAATTTGGCTAGGACAAATAAAATTAGAGAGTTAAATGCATGGCTCAAAGACTGGTGTGGGAGAAATGGGTTTTGCTTCCTGGGACACTGGCACCAGTACTGGGCAGGAGGGAGCTGTTCCGTTGGGACGGGCTTCACTTGGCCAGTGCTAGGACTAGAGTCCTGGTGGATCATATAACTAGGGCTGTAGAGAGGGCTTTAAACTAACTAGTGGGGGGGAGGTTCCTAGAGAGCAAATAATAAAAATGACAACAGAGAAGGTCATAGACTTAGGTAGCAGTGGGGAAATTAAAAACCAGAGTGTGTCGGGAAGGGGCAGAAGGTATGGAGTAAAAGGTAAAGTAATAAAAAGGGCAAAAGCAGGAACTAAGTGTCACAAAACATATTTGAAAGTTCTCTATCTGAATGCACGTAGCATTTGTAACAAAATAGACGAGTTAATGGCACAAATAACTACATATGGGTATGATCTTGTGGCCATTACAGAAACATGGCTGCAGGGTGACAATGCCTGGGAATTAAACATACCAGGTTATTTAACGATCAGGAAGGACAGGCAGGAAGGAAGGGGAGGTGGGGTGGCTATGTTAATAAAGGAAGGAATCACTGTAATACAGAGAAATGATATAGGGTCAAAAGATCAGGATAATGAAACAGTTTGGGTGGAGGTAAGGAATAATAAGGGGAAAAAAACACTAGTGGGCATAGTCTATAGGCCTCCGAACAGTTGCAACTCTGTTGGACGGAGTATCAATCAGGAAATAGTTGAGGCTTGTAATAAGGGAACATCTATAATTATGGGGGATTTTAACTATCATATTAATTGGACAAATCAAATTGGGCAGGGCTGCCTTGAGGATGAGTTCATTGAGGGTATTAGGGATGGGTTTCTTGAGCAGTATGTAACTGAACCGACCAGGGGGCAAGCAACCTTAGATCTGGTCCTGTGTAATGAGACAGGATTAATTAAAAATGTCCTAGTAAAGGATCCCCTTGGAATGAGTGACCATAACATGGTTGAATTCCATATTCAATTAGAGGGTGAGAAGGTTGGATCTCAAACAAGCGTGCTAAGCTTGAATAAAGGAGACTATGAAGGTATGAGAGCGGAATTGAGTAGAGTGGATTGGGAAAATAGATTAAAGAGTAAGACGATACATGATCAGTGGTGTACATTTAAGGAGTTATTTTACAACTTCCAAAAAATATATATTCCACTGAGAAGAAAAGGGTGTAAAAGAAAAGACAGCCATCCGTGGCTAAGTAAAGAAATTAAGGATAGTATTCGACTAAAAACAAGGGCATATAAGGTAGCCAAATCTAGTGGGAGGATAGAGGATTGGGAAAACTTTAAAAGACAGCAAAAAGTAACAAAAAGATTGATTAAGAAAGGGAAGATAGATTATGAAAGTAAATTAGCAAAAAATATAAAAACAGATAGTAAGAGTTTTTATAGTTATATAAAAAGAAAAAGGGTGGCTAAAGTAAATGTTGTTCCCTTAGAGGATGAGACCGTGAAATTAATGGTGGGAAATATGGAGATGGCAAAAACACTGAATGAATATTTTGTATCAGTCTTTACAGTAGAAGACACTAAGAATATCCCAACACTGGACAAACAGGGGGCTATAGGGGGGGAGGAGCTAAACACGATCAAAATCACTAAGGAAGTGGTACTCGGTAAAATAATGGGACTCAAGGCGGATAAATCACCTGGACCTGATGGCTTACATCCTAGGGTCTTGAGGGAAGTGGCGGTAGGGATTGTGGATGCATTGGTAATAATTTTCCAAAACTCCCTGGAATCAGCAAAGGTCCCGGCAGACTGGAAAACTGCTAATGTAATGCCCTTATTTAAAAAAGGGAAGTAGAGAGAAGGCTGGAAACTATAGACCGGTTAGCCTAACATCTGTGGTAGGTAAAATATTGGAGTCCATTATTAAGGAGACAGTAACAGGACATTTGGATAATCATAATTTAATAGGACAAAGTCAGCATGGTTTTATGAAGGGGAAGTCATGTTTGACAAATTTGCTGGAGTTCTTTGAGGAAGTAACATATAGGGTGGATAAAGGGGAACCAGTGGACGTAATGTATTTAGACTTCCAAAAGGCGTTTGACAAGGTGCCACACAAAAGATTATTGCTTAAGATAAAAAATCACGGGATTGGGGGTAATATTCTGGCATGGATAGAGGATTGGCTATCTAACAGAAAGCAGAGAGTTGGGATAAATGGTTCATTCTCGGACTGGCAATCAGTAACTAGTGGTGTTCCACAGGGGTCAGTGCTGGGTCCCCAACACTTTAGAATCTATATTAACGATTTGGAGGAGGGGACCGAGTGTAACATATCAAAGTTTGCAGATGATACTAAGATGGGAGGGAAAGTAGTGAGTGAGGAGGACATAAAAAACCTGCAAGGGGACATAGACAGGCTAAGTAAGTGGGCAGAGATTTGGCAGATGGAATACAATACTGGAAAGTGTGAGGTTATGCACTTTGGCAGGAAAAATCGTAGAGCAAGTTATTATCTTAATGGCAAGAAACTGGAAAGTACTGAAGTACAAAGGGATCTGGGGGTCCTAGTCCACGAAACTCAAAAGGTTAGTATGCAGGTGCAGCAAGTGATTAAGAAGGCTAATGGAATGTTGGCTTTCATTGCTAGGGGGATAGAATATAAAAATAGGGAGGTATTGCTTCAGTTGTACAAGGTATTGGTGAGACCGCACCTGGAATACTGCATACAGTTTTGGTGTCCATACTTAAGAAAAGACATACTTGCTCTCAAGTCAGTACAAAGAAGGTTCACTCGGTTAATCCCGGGGATGAGGGGATGGACATATGAGGAGAGGTTGAGTAGATTGGGACTCTACTCATTGGAGTTCAGAAGAATGAGAGGCGATCTTATTGAAACATATAAGATTGTGAAGGGGTTGGATCGGGTGGATGCGGGGAGGATGTTCCCGATGATGGGTGAAACTAGAACTAGGGGGCATAGTCTTAGAATAAGGGGCTGCTCTTTCAAAACTGAGATGAGGAGGAACTACTTCGCTCAGAGGGTGGTAGGTCCATGGAATATGCTGCCCCAAAAAGCTGTAGAAGCTACATCATTACATAAATTTAAAACAGGAATAGACAGTTTCCTAGAAGTAAAGGGAATAAAGGGTAATGGGGAACGGGCAGGAATTTGGACATGAGTCTAGGTTCGGATCGGTCATGGCCCTGTGGGTAGCGGAGCGGGCCCAGGGGCCGTGTAGCCTGATCCTGCTCCTATTTCGTGTGTCTAATTCTGTTAGATTCAGGAGATGGTTCAGTGATAGTAGATTGGCGATTAGGATCAGATCAGCCATGATCTTATTGAATGGCGGAGCAGGCTCGAGGGGCCAATTGGCCTACTCCTGCTCCTATTTCTTATGTTCTTATGTTCTTACATTGGTTTATGATGTAACAGCATAATATTTGACCGTTAATAAGCACAAGAGTAGTCACAAGAAAGTTACGTGATTATCAGCCATTGTACTCCCCAGAAATATCAAACAGGTGAGCTATGTATAGGTCAGCACGGCCACCACTTACATTTCACACTAAGTAGCAGCAGCAGCATTGCACAGTTGGTGAAGTTCACTCCACGTTTGCATTTTTCAAAGTTCAGGGGTCATTTTTTCAGTGATCGGCCATCCAGCAGTAAGTGATAAAACATCATGCAAATAGTTTTTTGATTTTTTGCATGAAGTCCTTGGATGATGTGAGTTTCCAAGATTGTCAGCTGTAAGTCAAAGCTTGATTATGTGCCCTGCTGGAATATTGTCAAGTAAGTAATGAAAGCTGTAAGGTTATGTGAGGGCTTGGCATAGGCCAGCAATAAATGTGGGAAAGGTTGACATGCATCCCTTTGTGCATGCATACTTGGCTACATACATGGTGTGTGATACTATTGGGTAGCCTTATCCTGGCAACTTTCTTAAAGTTTAGCATCTTCTTCTGCATCTGTTTGCAAGATGTGAGGGCACTGTACATGTGCTGACCCATGCCACCATCTCCTGCCAGGCATGCTGCACTTCTAGGCTCTGGCAAAGGTGCTGTGTAATGTCAAACAGGATAACCCTCCTCACACCCACTTCAAGCAGCAGCACACCTACTCTGCCAATGAAATATGGGATTTAGAAGCTGCAGCATTTCATCATTTGCTGACAGATGGGCTGTGATTTTGCCGACGCTCAGAGGGCAGGTTTGGAGGCAGGTCCAGGGTTAACAGTGGTGTGCGAATAGGTCAGGCTTCCCGAATGTGCAGGGCATCGTAGACTGCACACATGTGGCCATTAGGGCACTACATCACAACTCAGTTGTATATGTGAACCACAAGGGCTTCCACTCCCTTAACGTCCAGCTGATGTGTAACCACAGGAAGAACATTATGCATGTTTGCGCCAAGTTCCCTGGCAGTTGCCATGACTCGTTCATCCTGCGGCAGTCTACTGTTACTGTGCCTCAGCTGTTCAATTCGACAACCCAACTTTCTGGATGGCTAATTGGAGACAAGGGCTATCCCCTGAAGACATGGCTAATGACACCGATGAAGAGGCCATTAAACGAAGCTGAGGAGCGCTACAATGTGAGCCATATTTCCACTAGAAGCATCATCGAGCAAACGGCTTGCTCAAAATGCGATTCAGATGCCTCGATAGATCTGGTGGAGCCCTACAGTATTCACCAGCCAGGGTCTCCAGAATCATCATGGTCTGCTGTGCCCTGCACAACATCACACAGCAGCATGGCTTAATGCTGCTTGAAGAACAAGTGGCTCAGCGCACAGCCTCCTCAGAGGAAGAGGAGGAGGAGGAGGCGATGAGGAGATGAGGAAGACCTTGCGGAGGCGGATGTGCCAGTTTCACCAGCAAGCGAGTACATCGCTGGCCGTGAGGCAAGGGATGCACTAATCCATGCCAAATTCGCGTAAGTTTACATAGCAAACACATGTGGCTGGCACATGGAAACCTTCTTAACACACCATACAGCATCTGTACAATAAACTGTGGTTTCCTATCACTTTCACCACCATCATTACACATGAAAGGCACCCTGACATACACATGTGCAACTTCCATTTCTGAGCACATTTGGGCCAACTCTTTGAATCTTTGCCATCGCATTTCTTTATTACAATTGAAATAACAATGAGAAACTTCACTTTGCATTAGATCAAAACACTCAAGTGACTACCCTTGTGACTATTTGTGTGTTAACTTTCTCTTACGCTTGCTTCTACATGGTGCTTCCCCTGTGGCTTCAGCAGATGTAGAGGCAGCTTGCTCACTTTGGTACTGTGCCTGCTTCGACACCTTTGGCAGGAGTCCTCTGGGTTTGGCAGCCTGGTAGGGCTTGATAATAGTCGGCTCCTCCTGCAGCTCTGCAGGGGCTGAGACGGCCATCTTAGTTGGGTGAGGAATCTGGGGCTCTGACCGAGGGCGCTGTGGTGGCATGGGAGTGTAAGCACTTGGAGAGGAGCCCACACTTCCTTGTTGTTGACCATCAACATCCCTCTTTGGGTCACCAACACTTCACTGCTAGCAGGTAGCTGGAGAGCACCTTGCTGCACATCAGTGGAGCCACAAGGAATCGTCTCTGTACTGACAGTCCTCATAACAGGGACATCTATGTACCTCTGGTGCTTCTCCTCAATAGATGCCCATCTATCCTTCATAGCAGACCATCTATTTAGAAGAGTCACCATGTTCATTTTGAGTCTGCCGATTTATGTCCTCCGTGGAGGTTGCTATCCTTTCCATGGCGGCACCTACATTCGCCATTGTGTGCACCACAGCATTGCTCATGTTTGACATGAACTCCTTCATTTTCTGCACACTCACAGTTACCGTGGTTGCAAACCCTGTCAGAGACTCCTGCACTTGTTCCTGAAGTTCCAGCACGGATCTCTTTCTGGATGACCCCAGAGGCACAGCGTCCATAGAAACATAGAAGATAGGAGCAGAAGTAGGCCATTCGGCCCCTCGAGCCTGCTCCGCCATTCAATGCGATCATGGCTGATCATCCAAATTCAGTACCCGGTCCCTGCTTTCTCCCCATACCCCTTGATACCTTTAGCCTTAAGAAATATATCCAAATCCTTCTTGAATATATTTAATAAACTGGCCTCCACCGCCTTCTGTGGTAGAGAGTTCCATAGGTTCACCACCCTCTGGGTGAATAAATTCCTCCTCATTTCTGTCCTAAATGGCCTACCCTTTATCCTTAGAGTGTGTCCCCTGGTTCTGGACTCCCCGACCATCGGGAACATTCTTCCTGCATCTAGTCTGTCCAGTCCTGTCAGAATTTTATAAGTTTCAATGAGATCACCTCTCATTCTTCTAAACTCCAGTGAGTACAAGCCCAATCGGCCCAATCTCTCCTCATACGTCATTCCTGTCATCCCAGGTAACAGCCTGGTGAATCTTCGCTGAACTCCTTCCATGGCAAGAACATCCTTCCTCAGATAAGGCGACCAAAACTGCACACAATACTCAAGGTGTGGTCCCACCAAGGCCCTGTACAACTGCAGCAAGACATCCTTTTTCTTGTACTCAAACCCTCTCGCTACGAAGGCCAACATATCATTTGCCTTCTTAACCGCCTGCTGCACCTGCATGCTTACCTTCAGCGACTGGTGCACAAGGACACCCAGGTCTCGTTGCACTTCCCCTTCTCCCAATCTATTGCCATTTAGATAATAATCTGCCTTCCTATTTTTGCCACCAAAGTGGACAACCTCACATTTATCCACATTATATTGCATCTGCCATGTTTCTGCCCAATCACCCAACATGTCCAAATCATCCTGGAGTTTCTCGACATCCTCCTCACAGCATACACGCCCACCCAGCTTTGTGTCATCTTCAAATTTGGAGATATTACATCTAGTTCCCTTGTCTAGATCATTAATATATATTGTGAATAGCTGGGGTCCAAGGACCAATCCCTGTGGTACCCCACTAGTCACTGCCTGCCACTCAGAAAAGGACCCGTTTATTCCAACTCTTTGCTTTCTGTCTGCCAAACAGTTCTCTATCCAAGTCAATACCTTGCCCCCAATCCCATGTGCCTTAACTTTACATGCTAATCTCTTATGCGGGACCTTATCGAAGGCCTTCTGAAAGTCCAGATACACCACATCCACTGGTTCTCCCTTATCTATTTTACCAGTTACACCCTCAAAAAATTCCAGTGGATTAGTCAAGCACGATTTACCTTTTGTGAATCCATGTTGACTTTGTCCGATCCTGTCACTGTTTTCCAAGTGCTCTGCTGTTACATCTTTTATAATGGACTCTAGCATTTTCCCCACTACCGATGTCAGGCTTACCGGTCTGTAATTCCCCGTTTTCTCTCTACCACCATTTTTGAATAGTGGGGTAACATTAGCTACCCTCCAATCCATGGGTACTGTTCCAGATTCCATCGAATGTTGGAAGATGATCAGCAATGCATCTACTATTTCTCGAGCCACTTCCTTAAATACCCTAGGATGTAGATTATCAGGCCCTGGGGATTTATCAGCCTTCAATCCCATCAATTTCCCTAACGCCATTTCCCTACAAATACTGATTTCTTTCAGTTCCTCCCTTTCATCAGACCTTATGTTCCCCGGCATCTCTGGGTGGTTATTTATGTCCTCCTTTGTTAAGACAGAACCAAAATATGTATTTAGTTGGTCTGCCATTTCTTTGTTCCCCATTATAAATTCTCCTGATTCTGACTGCAAGGGACCTACGCTTGACCTCACCAATCTTTTTCTCTTAAAAAGTGACTGCAAAAGCTTTATAGATATTTGATGTTCTCTGCAAGCCTACTCTCATTCTATTTTCCCCTTCTTAATTAATCGCTTTGTCCTCCTTTGTTGAATCCTAAATTGCTCCCAATCCTCAGGATTATTGCTTTTTCTGGCCAATTTATATGTCCTCTCCTTGGATCTTATGCTATTACTAATGTGATATCCGAGTGGTAAGGTCCGAAACTGAGATAAGCGAGATCTTAAGGAACAAAACTCAACTGTTTATTACACGGTGTAGCAGAGAGACATAGCTCTTACAGGCTGCAAGCAAAACACAGTATTTCTAACTGCACGAGCCAAGATGGAGGATTCACCTCTGAGTCATACCCATAATGCAATGCCACATTACCATACTAACTGGTGTACCAGGACATTACCTTAAACACTGGTGAATATGATCCCTTAATCTTTGGCTCCATCTGGTGGATAACTTAAACATTACATCCCAGATTACTATATCCCCCCCCTCTTAAGTTTACATTAATTCCTTAAAAACATTCTTAAAAAGTCCCATAAGGAAACTCCTTTAACGATAGTCCATACTGAACGAATCTAGCAGGTCATTATCAATCTCTCTGGTGGCTTGCGAGCCCTTGGTGAACGTCTTACAGTCAAGTCCCTGCTTGGTTGTGGTAGAGCCACCTGCTGCTCCTGAGCAGTACTCAGAGTATCTGACTCTGCTACGATGGTTTCCTCTTGATGAAGGGGTCCAGGTGTAACTGGCTCTGTTCGTGGTGGTGGTACCACCGATGCATTTGGATCACTGGGGGCCAACTTGTACTCCGACATCTCCTCTGGAACCTCCAGTTCGATTTCCCCTGGTCTGGTTAATTATCTGATCTACATGTCTGCGTACTACCTGACCAGTTCCCACCATGACCGTATATGATACTGGACCGGTCACTGAGTCTATGATGCCAGGAATCCATTTTGGACCATAACTGAAATTCCTGGTAAGGACCGCATCTCCTTCTCCAAAACTGCTGCTCTTTGTCCTTCTGTCATGGTTCTCCTTTTGTTTGATTTGTTGGTTTTCCACCTTCCTTTTTAGGTCTGGGTGAACCAGGTCAAGAGTGGAGCGTAGTCGATGCCCTAACAACAGCTCAGCAGGAGAGAGTCCTGTGGTAGATTGAGGTGTTATTCTGTACCTGAACAGGACTCGTGACACCTTGGTTGCCAAACTCCCTTCCGCACTTTTTTTCATCATCTCCTTAAATGTTTGTACGGCTCTCTCCGCAAGTCCATTTGAAGACGGATGATATGGAGCTGAGGTCACGTGCACTATGCCATTGTTTCTCATGAACTCTTATTTCTGTACTCACAAAACACGTGGCATTGTCACTTACTACGATCTCCGGTAGCCCTTGATTACTAAAACTCTGACGCAGGCAGTCTATTGTAACAGTAGATGAAGCAAAATTTACAGGATACACATCCATCCATTTGGAATGTGCATCAATGATTATGAGGAACATCTTTCCCATGAATGGACCCGCATAATCTACATGTAATCTTCTCCATGGTTTATCCGGCCACTCCCAGGGGTGGAAAGGAGTCGCTGCTGGTGTCTTCCTGTGTACTTGACAAGTGCTGCATGTCTTGACTAGATTTTCTATCTCCTCATCTAGCTTTGGCCACCACAAGTAACTCCTTGCCAAGGCTTTCATATGCGAAACTGCAGGATGACACTGATGTAGTTGCCCTAGGATAGACTGTCACGCTGGCTGTGGAATAATCACTCGTGCTCCCCACAACACGCAACCATCCTGCACACTCAGCTCTGTCTTCCTGACACTAAGGTGTGAAATCAGTCCCTTCCGGATGCTGTGGCCAACCCCTCATCACATATTCTCGGACTCTAGACAGTACTGGATCTTTACCGGTCCAGGTCCTTACTTGTTCTGCGGTCACAATTGCCGTGTCCGTGTCCTCCAACATCAAAACTCTGCCCTCTGGAGCTGCATGGATAGGTGTACCTGGCAGTGGAAGACAGCTCAAGGCATCTGCATTCCCATGGTACTTGCCCGCCTTGTAAATGATGACATACTCATATGCCCTCAACGTCACTGCCCACCTCTGGATCCGGGGTGACACCATCTGTGGTACTGCTTTCATTTCATTAAAAAGAGATAGAAGAGGTTTATGATCAGTGCATATGGTGAATTTCCTGCCATATATGTACTTGTGAAACCTCTGTAACCCAAACATTACTGCTAACCCCTCTTTATCTAACTGGGAATAGTTTTTTTCCACTGGTGTCAGAGTTCGAGACATAAACCCTATTGGGCTTTCTGTTCCATCTTCCAAGCTGTGTGAAAGAACCGCCCCACCCCGTAAGGTGAAGCATCACAAGAGAGAATGATGTCTTTCTCTGCATTGTAGTGAGCCAGCACATCCGACGACAGCATCAGTTTCTTGGACTGTTCAAATGAAACCCTCTGTTCCTCTCCCCACTGCCACTGTGTCTCCTTGTGCAGAAGTTTGTGAAGAGGTGCTAACACTGTTGCCAAGTTTGGTAAAAATCTGTTATAATAGTTTAGCAGTCGCAGGTAAGCTTTTAACTCAGTCACATTGGTAGGAGCTGGGGCCTCCTGCAGTGCTTGTACCTTCTCCTTAATTGGATGGAGCCCAGTGGCATCCACTCTGTGTCCCAGGAACACGGCCTCATTCCCCAGGAAAGTGCACTTACTCCTCTTGAGCCGTAACCCAGCCTTATCCAATCTTTGCAGTACCTCTCTCAGAGTGCTCAGATGCTCCTGGTTGGTTCTTCCCATCACCAGAATGTCGTCCAGATAGATTGAAACATGTGGGATCCCTTGCAGTACACCCTCGATAGTCCTCTGGAAAATAGCTGGACTAGATGAGACACCGAATGGTAAGCGGTTATAGGTAAACAAACCCT
The DNA here is from genome assembly GCF_052327205.1 of Somniosus microcephalus. NCBI lineage: Eukaryota > Metazoa > Chordata > Chondrichthyes > Squaliformes > Somniosidae > Somniosus > Somniosus microcephalus. The sequence goes on from NC_140988.1 coordinate 244,220,977, forward strand.
TGTGTGTATTTATGGTTACATACTTCTTGGATTCCTCATCCAGTGTAATCTGCAAGTATGCATGACTCATATCCAGCTTTGTGAATTTCTTCCCTCCAGCCAGGTTTGCAAAGTGATCCTCTGTTTTGGGAATAGGATACTGTTCTAATTTAGACACCCTATTTACTGTCAATTTATAATCTCCACAGAGTCTTACCGAATTGTCCGGTTTTAAAACAGGTACAATGGGAGCTGCCCATTCTGAACATTTCACGGGTTCCAGAATGTTCTCTCTCAAAAGACGGTCAAGCTCAGCCTCTACCTTCGTTTTCATGGCATACGGCACAGGTCGTTGTTTAAAAAACCTTGGCAGTGCCTCCTTGTCTACATAAATCTTAGCTGGGGGGCCATTAAATGTGCCAAGTTCTTCCTTGAACACATTCTCATGTTCAATCAACACTTCTTGCAAAGACAATTGTTTGCCTCCCTCTATTTGATTTATTGCTCCCCAATCTAATTTAAGTTCTTGTATCCAGCCCCGACCTAACAAGTTTGTTCCAGAACCTGGTACTACAACTACAGGTAGCTGTTCCACAGTGTCCCTGTGTTGCACAGTTACAGTAGCTGTACCCAATGTCGCCACTTGTTCAACAGTATATGTTTTAAGCTGCATCGAGCAAGACTTTAACTCTGGAACTTTTGCGCGGTTCCACAATTTTGAGCACTCCTCCCTGTTCATTATGGTTACGCCACATCCTGTATCCACTTCAAAGTTGACCTTAGAGTCATTTATTGTCAGTTGCAAAGTGATAGGATCCACTTTTGGAATGTTCTCTACCATACTATGCATTATGAACATGTCTTCTTCTTTCTCAGCTTCTCCGCTAATGTGATGTGCTCCCTGTTTTTTCACTTCTCTTCCTAGGTTTTGCTTTCCTCCCCATTTTTGTTTGTATTCCTCCACGGTTGCTTCTGCCCTGCACGCACGTTTTATATGTCCTTTTTTCCCACACTTGTGACATTTTTCCTCCAGAAACCTACATTCCCTCACCAGTTGATCGCCATTGCATCTATAACATGCCTTTATATGCTCACGTTGTGGTTTCTGACGCAACTTTAACTTGAACACATTAACCTGACCTCCAACTTGCTTTGTCGTAGCCCAGTCTGAACCTTGTATTTCTTTTACATCTCGGTTCATTGTCTCTATGGCTTGAGCAAGTTCCAAAGCTTTTTCATACGTAAGCCCAGTCTCGGACAATAATCTCCTCTGCATTCGATCATCCATTATCCCACAAACAAGCCTATCTCTCAGCATGCCTTTCAGGTTGTTCCCGTAATTGCAATCATGTGCCAATTTTCTCAACACCGCTACATAATCCAATAGTCTCTCCCGGTATCCTGTTCCGTGAATTAAATTTGAAATGCTGTACACTCTCACTCGGTCTGGGATTGAAATGTTCCTTCAGCAAGGCCACTAATTCAGCAAATGTACTGTCTCCCGGCTTTGCAGGACTGCATAAGTTTCTCATTAAACTATACGTCTGACTTCCCATGGAAGTGAGCAAAATAGCTCTCCTTTTTCTGACATCATCTATATCATTTGCTTCAAAGAAATGCATCAGCACCTCGCAGTACTCAGCCCAGGTCTGAGTCTGAACATCAAAAGCAGAGATCTTTCCTACCATAGCAGCCATGATCAGTTATTCAGCGCTCTTTTATTTCTCTTCTTCAAGATGTGATCTGTTGACCCTCGTCGCCAATATGTGATATCCTAGTGGTAAGGTCCGAAACTGAGATAAGCGAGATCTTAAGGAACAAAACCCAACTGTTTATTACATGGTGTAGCAGAGAGACATAGCTCTTACAGGCTGCAAGCAAAACACAGTATTTCTAACTGCACGAGCCAAGATGGAGGATTCACCTCTGAGTCATACCCATAATGCAATGCCACATTACCATACTAACTGGTGTACCAGGACATTACCTTAAACACTGGTGAATATGATCCCTTAATCTTTGGCTCCATCTGGTGGATAACTTAAACATTACATCCCAGATTACTATACCTAATTTCCCTTGTTAGCCACGGTTGAGTCACCTTTTTTGTTTTATTTTTGTGCCAAACTGGGATGAACATTTTCTGTAGTTCATCCATGCGGTCTTTGAATGTTTGCCATTGCCTGTCCACCGTCAACCCTTTGAGTGACATTCCCCAATCAATCCTACCCAACTTGCACCTCAGACCATCGTAGTTTCCTTTATTTAAATTTAGGACCCTAATCTCTGAGTCAACTACTTCATTCTCCATCTTAATGAAGAATTCGATCATATTATGATCGCTCCGACCCAAGCTGAGCAGAGCTTGAAGGGATAATTACTAGTCCTAGCCCCTTTAGGGCTACCCCGGATCAAACATATTCCTCAGACATTCACTTTCAACTAAAGTTTGAGGTAGCCGAATCCTAAAGACGCTTAATTGGGTCTATCTCTCCCTAAAGGAACGGAAAGGAACAACCTGAAAATCTTACCATCCTCCAGCTAGCACTTTTAATAAGTTTAGCTAGACTGTAATGTACCAGATATTATGAGGGTCCAGAAAACTCCCCCAGAATTCTGCAACTCCTCACCAAAGAGTGTACAGAGATTGAGTTCGTGAGTTTGATACAGAAGTATTATGTGAGAACATTCTAAAAATATATAGATTTATTAAAGAACCGACATATAATTTACAGTTGGTGAGTCAATCGCAACATTTCCAAAAAAAGAAAGCTTACAATGCTATCATCAGGGAACCTACTCTCAAATTTTAACTTTGCTACAGTTTTATAGTTCTGTTTTCTACAGGATATCCACCAAAATCAAGGACAGTACCTTTGATCCCCAAGGTACAAAGAGTTGGAGACTTACACAGCTGGCTCTGAAGCCAAGAATCACTTTGCCCCTTTAAGCGAGTCTACTATCCCATTTGAGAGTTAAATATTTATACCCTTTTCCAGTGGTATTTCCTTTAAGGTTTTCTGCTGATGTAAGCTAATTATCTCTAGTCATTTTTCTGCTGACCCCTGCAATTCTTACAGTCACCTCAGCTCGTAGCACTACAGAACCATATCCCTCCTCTAGGTGTTCTAAGTTTATCATAAAAATTGGTGTAACAGCAGGTGCGCTTTACTTGGTATCATTTTTATGAAGGCAGATGTTTGTTACTTTTATGTGCTTCTTTACGAGGTGTAAATTAGAACACCTTGTACAGGGTGAACTACTGTCTTGTTCCCAAAGGTTCAGACTGTCAGGAGCCTTTAACCTTCTGTTTCAATAAGGTTATTGATTCAGGGTCAACAGCTATGTTATCTCAATAGTCAGAATGCTGTCACAGCATTTTCATAGTTCGGTTTCTAGATTTCCAGACCAAGTTTGTCATGTTTTAATAAAGCCAGAATTCTTTCACAGAATGGTGTATTTTTCTGAATAGGTTATATGGGTTATACCTTCACAAGCTAGGAGCGTCCAGTGCCCTCCGACAAGGACTCTCTTCTGCTGTCCCTATCTCCACCATCTGCTGATGCTCACTTGTGAGCTGTGATACACCAGGTGACAACACTAATCTATCTTGCGAATGACCCACCGAGGTGTGCGTCTCTGCTTTAAACTAAATAGTGGGGGGGGGGGGCAGGTGAGGGGAAATTTAGAAAGTCAAAGAGAAAGGAGAAGGCAATAGTGCAGGGTAGCGATAGGGGTAATGATAACCAGAGTGTGACAGGAGGAGACAGATCATACGAACATAAGCATGCACCAGCAAATAGTTTCAGAACAGGTAAAAATGGTATAAGGAAAAAATTTAAAGCTCTTTACTGAATGCATGCAGCATTCGTAACAAGAAAGATGAGTTGACGGCACAAATAGAAATAAATGGGTATGATCTGATAGCCATTACAGAGACGTGGTTGCAAGGTTACTAACCTGGGAACTGAATATTCAGGGGTATTTGACATTTCGGAAGGATAGGCAGAAAGGAAAAGGAGGTGGGCTAGCTCTGTTAATAAAGGATGAGATCAGTGCAGTGGTGAGAAATGATATTGGCTCAGAAGATCAAGATGTAGAATCAGTTTGAGTGGAGATAAGAAATAGTGAGGGTAAGAAGTCACTGGTGGGAGTAGTCTATAGGCCCCCTAACAGTAGCTACACTGTATGACAGAGTATAAATCAAGAAATAATAGGAGCTTGTAAGAAAGGTACTGCAATAATCATGGGCGATTTTAATCTTCATGTAGAATGGACAAATCAAATTGGCAAGGGTAGCCTTGAGGACAAGTTCATAGAATTTATTCAGGATGGTTTCTTAGAACAATACATTGTGGAACCAATCAGGGAGAAGGCTATTTTAGATCTGGTAATGTGTAATGAGACAGGATTAATTAATGATCTCGTAGTAAAGGATCCTCTAGGGAAGAGTCATAGGGCTAGAAATTCACTTTGGGCCCGCCAGCTGGCTAGCGCCCAGAAGTTAACGCTGCGCGCAGAGCCAGTTGCGCCCGTCGGAAATTCAGTTTCTGCGCCCCAAGTCGAAACCGGCCGCTATTCCAGGGTGTGCCCGCCCCCGCTTGGGGCGCTGAAACTGAATTTCGGCGCGCTAGGTGCCGCAGCGCCACCCGCTGTGGAGCGGCAGGCTGCGGTACTGCAGGCCTTCCTCCTTCTCTTAAGGGGGAGGTGCCTGCAACGGGGAGATTGCCGCTTGATAGTGCCGGCAAATGAGCCCGGCACCACGGAGAAGTGCCGGGCTCCCGGAAAACAGCCGGCAATGCCGGGGGGGGGGGTTGGAGGAAGCCGGGGAAGGAGGTGCGGGCAGGCGGCCGCCGAAAAAGCGGCCGGCCGCACCTCCGCCTTAACTCGCCCCACTAAGGCTGCAGGACGGCCCTGTCTTCACATCGTTGTTTGCGGCCGCTGCGGAAGAGGCGGCCGCAACTAAATATGGGGGTCGGGCCGGTAGCGGGGCACTGCGCACACCGATGATGTCATCGGTGTCGGCGCAGCGCTACCGGCTACTGCCGCCATTACTGCAGCGCTGAATATCAGCGCAAACTCCTCAAGTGGCGCAGAAGCCCTCTTTGGGCAGTAACTGGGCGCAAAGCCCACTGAATTTCTAGGCCTTAGAGTCATAACAGCACAGAAGGAGGCCATTCAGCCCATCTAGTCCATGCTAGAAGAGTGATCATAGCATGATAGAATTTCAAACTCAATTTGAGGGTGAGAAACTTGGGTCTGAAACTAATGTCCTAAATTTAAATAAAGGCAATTACAAAGGTATGAAGACAGAGTTGGCTAAAGTAGACTGGGAAAATAGTTTAAAGGGTAAGACGGTAGATAAGCAGTGGCAGACATTTAAGGAGATATTTCATAACTCTCAGCAAAGGTTTATTCCAGTGAGAAAGAAAGGCTCTACGAGAAGGATGAACTAAGGAAGTTAAGAATGGTATCAAATTGAAAGAAAAGGCATACAATGTTGCAAAGATTAGTGGTAGGCCAGAGGATTGGGACATTTTTAGAAACCAGCAAAGGATGGCTAAAAAAATAATAAAAAGAGGGAGAAGATAGATTATGAAAGTAAACTATCAAAAAATATAAAAACAGACAGTAAGAGCTTCTACAGGTATATAAAAGGGAAGAGAGTAGCAAAAGTAAACATTGGTCACTTAAAGAATGGGACTGGGGAATTAATAATGGGTAACAGGGAACTGGCAAAGACTTTGAACAAATATTTTGTATCGGTCTTCATGGTAGAAGACACTAAAAGCATCCCAATAATAATTGATAATCAAGGGGCAATATGGTGGGAGGAACTTAAAACAATGACTATCACTAGAGACAAAGTACTAGGCAAATGAATGGGACTAAAGGCTAAAAAGTCCCCTGGACCTGATGGCTTACATCCAAGGGTCTTAAAAGAAGTGGCTGCAGAGATAGTGGATGCGGTGGTTGTAATCTACCAAAATTCCCTGGATTCTGGAGAGGTCCCAGCGGATTGGAAAACCGCAAATGTAATGCCCCTATTCAAGAAAGGAGGGAGGCAAAAAGCAGGAAACTATAGGCCAGTTAGCCTAACATCTGTCATTGGGAAAATGCTGAAATCCATTATTAAGGAAGTAATAGCAGGACATTTAGAAAATCATAATACAATGAAGCAGAGTCAACATGATTTTATGAAAGGGAAATCATGTTTGATAAATTTACTAGAGTTCCTTGAGGATGTAATGAGCAGGGTGGATAAAGGGGAACCAGTAGATGTAGTGTGTTTGGATTTCCAGAAGGCATTTGACAAGGTGCCACATAAAAGGTTACTGCACAAGATAAGAGCTCACGGGGTTGGGGGTAATATATTAGCATGGATAGAGGATTGGCTAACTAACAGAAAACAAAGAGTCGGGATAAATGGGTCATTTTCTGGTTGGCAAACTGTAATTAGATGGGGTGCCACAGGGATCAGTGCTGGGACCTCAACTATTTACAATCTAAATTAATGACTTGGATGAAGGGATCGTGTGTACTGTAGCCAAATTTGCTGATGATACAAAGATAGGTGGGAAAGCAAGTTGAGGAGGCACAAAGAGTCTGCAAAGGTATATAGATGCGTTAAGTGAGTGGGCAAACATTTGGCAGATGGATTATAATGTGGGAAAATGAGAGGTTATCCACTTTGGTGGGAAAAATAAAAAAGCAAATTATTATTTAAATGGAGAGAGACTACAGAATGCTGCAGTACAGTGGGGTCTGGGGATCCTCGTACATGAAACACAAAATGTTAGCATGCAGGTACAGCAAGTAATTAGGAAGGCAAATGGAATGTTGGCCTTTATTGCAAGGAGGATGGCATATAAAAGTAGGGAAGTCTTGCTACAACTGTAAAGGGCACTGGCGAGACCACACCTAGAGTGCTGCATGCAGTTTTGGTCTCCTTATTTATGGAGGGATATACTTGCATTGGAGGCTGTTCGGAGAAGGTTCAATAGGCTAATTCCTGAGATGAAGGGGTTGTCTTATGAAGAAAGGCTGAGCAGTTTGGGCCTATACTCATTGGAGTTTAGAAGAATGAGAGGTGGTCTTATTAAAACATATAAGATTCTGAGGGGGCTTGACAGGGTAGATGCAGGGAGGATGTTTCCCCTCATAGGGGAATCTAGAACTAGGGGGCACAGTTTCAGGATAAGGGGTCGCCCATTTAAAATGGAGATGAGGAGGAATTCCTTCTCTCAGAGGGTCGTGAATCTTTGAAATTCTCTACCCCAGAGAGCTGTGGAGGCGGAGTCATTGAATATATTCAAGGTGGAGATAGACATATATTTGAGCTACAGGGGAGTCAAGGGTTATGGGGAGCGTGTGGGAAAGTGGCGTTGTGGCCAAGATCACATCAGCCATGATCTTATTGAATGGCAGGGTAGGCTCGAGGGTCCGAATGGCCTACTGCTGCTCCTATTTCTTATATTCTTATGTTGTTATGTTCTTATCATCAAATCCTGGCGAAGCCTTGGCTCTTGAAGCAGTCATATTGCTATCAGTAACACGAAGCAGCAGAATGTGAATGAAAGAACACAAGGCTGCATGGGCCCCTTAAATGCAGCTGAATTGCAGATGTCAGCAGAGGTGAGCAGCAGACCCGAACCCACTGATTGGGCTGGGTAATGGGCACGGCGGGCTTAATAAGCCCAGTTAAGGCAAAATACTTATTTCAGTGCGGCTGAAACCGGCAGCGGGACCGGAACCTGCCGACAAGCCAACACGACTCTAACCCGCCTCCTATGACAAAATTACGGCCATGGTTTCTACCTCTGTTTATTTTGCCTTTGCTTGGATTTTGCTATTACTCATTTTACACAATCTCACAAAGTCAAAATCTACCCCGGTTTGTGAGAAATTAAAACATCCAATAATAACATAGCCCAGATAATCAGAGTAAAGTGTCACAACTAGTTTGTAATAGTGTATGTCAAAGAATACATATAATTTCATATTTCTTAATGCATTTGTTTCAAGTATTACACGAGCTGAAACCTGTACCCCAGGCTATGAGCTGGAACGGTGCAGAAATTCCACCAGTAATGTTGGTTGGTAAATTTGGCATAGAATATTAAAACTCAATTTCCTCTTTTCCCCCAGGTAAAAATTGGGAGTAAAATTTACTGACACTTTTAAAATAGTCCCAAACTTTTTTTTAAATAGAGGTTCGAGAAGATTTTGATCCAAGACTGAAGAGTATTTGAAAACTCCCAAATAGTCAATAACAATGAAAATATAAAGAAAATGCTGGAAATCTGGAATAAGAACGGAAATAGCAGAAAACAGAAAATGCTGGAAATAGACAGCAAGCCAAATAATACCTGAAAAGAAAAAAAAGACACGTCTTGATGTTCTAGAGGTTTATTCTTCATCAGAACTGAAGACTGCAAATTAACCAAGCATTTTAGTAATGTTAGAAAACATAGAGACCAGAAGGGGGAAGAGAGAGTCAGAAAATCAACAGATACACAATCAGAGAGGAAGTGAATGGTTTGAATGACCTTCAAACTGCTTAATGGAAGATTGTTAGATAATATAGAAGGTCATCGGTGAGGTGATGGAGAGACATAAAAATTAAAAAAAAGTGAAAACAAGAGTGTGAAAAGACATGGAGAGGCATGAACAAAATGAGGTAAAATAGAGAGAGTGACGGAGAAATGGCAAGTTGTAAATGTAGCAGATCTGAAATTAAAACAGAAAATGCTAACAAACCACCGCCAGAAGAGAAAAGTCAAACCAACGCCACTGGCTTAGTGCTGTCGTCAGGTGAAGGGTTTGCATCCCCAACAGCAACCCATTTCCCCTCCCCAAACACCGACAGACCTAAACCGTGTCACAAGCACTCACAATTGCTGAGAAAACAGAGAATTTAGCTAAGGTCTGAAGATACTAAGGTCAAAATTCAGACCAGAGGGCTGCAGAGTGCCCAGTAGAAAGATGAGATTCTGTTCCTGAAATTTGCTTTGAGCATCATTGGAACAGTAGAAGAGACCAAAGATGGAGAGACAAAATTGGGAATGTGAAGGGGAGTTAAAGTGGTGAGTCCATAAGGAGATCAGGGTCACCTGTGGAGAGAACGAAGTTCAGTCAGCAAATCTATGTTTTTGGTTTCCTCAGTGTAGAAGACACTGCATCTTGATCAGTGAATCCAATTTTCTAGTTTGGAAGAAGTATGAATTGGAGACCCTGGACAGTGGTATGGGAGGAAGTAAATGGGCAGATGTTGCATCTTTTGCAACTGCATAGCAAGGTGCCAGCGGGAAGTAAGGGTGGTGAAAGAATAAGTGCAAATAAAAATGCAAATATTATTGCTGGTATAGAAATCAGTGCAAATAGTTGCAGCATATTTTAGAGTGCAATGTGGATAGTGTAAACATCACTGTTATTTATAATGCTACCATTTATAGAATTTGCACTTCAGAATAAAATGCAAAGTTGCTTATTTAACCTTTTTCAAATAGTTTTTAATCTTTAAGTTTCTTTGTAATTGCCTAATGAAAGGATCTATAATGTTTGGGGCTCTGAAAATACATCAGCAGCTGTTGGCTAAAGAACTGCTCAGAAGGAATGGGTAATAAAAATAGATCTGGTCATGATCTGATAAAAAATATTCAATGAGTGGAGGAAAATTAATTAAAGATAATAATTATTAATGATAGTATGTATATGATACATGATGAAAAGCTGTGTGATGCAATTTGTAACCCAGGAGTGGACTGACCCATTGTAAGTGAAATATAGCTAGTGCTGCAAGTGATATTAAATCATATCTCCCCACTCGTCACTTTCTATTTTATTCATAGCACGTTAGGTAAATAATTAAAATAATTTAATTTAGATGGAAATTTTGCATTTGTGAAAAAAACAAAATTAATGTGTGGGAGAAAAAAGGTTTTGTATTACATTGCCATTTGTGAAGCCAACTCTCTGAGATAGGAAAAATATATTCCATGGAATGATAAAATTGTCTGGTTCCACTATGCCCTAGCCCTGAACTTGTGTCTCTCTCTCTGGATTCTCCCCAATTCTACCTTCATATCTTCCCATATCATCTCATTCATGAGTCACACCTCCTGGTCCCTGGACCCTATTCCCACTAAATCGTTAACCACCCAGCTTCCTATGCTAGCTGATATTATAAATGGTTCCCTCTCATCAGATACTGTCCCCCTCCCTTTCAATATAAAAACAACAACTTGTATTTATATACAGCCATTAACGTAGTAAAACATCCCAAGGCGCTTCACAGGAGTATTATAAGACAAAAAATTTGACACCGAGCTAAATAGGAGAAATTAGGGTAGGTGACCAAAAGCTTGGTGAAAAAGGTAGGGTTCAAGGAGCATCTTAAAATAGGAAAGAGAGATAGCGAGGCAGAGAGGTTTAGGCAGGGAACTCCAGAACTTACGGCCTACGCAACAGAAGGCACAGCCACCAATGTTGTGCTATTATAATCAGGGATGCTCAAGAGGGCAGAATTAGAGATATGTTTAGAGAAAAAGATTGGTGAAGTCAAGCGTAGGTCCCTTGCAGTCAGAATCAGGGGAATTTATAATGGGGAACAAAGAAATGGCTGACCAATTAGATGCATACTTTGGTTCTGTCTTCACAAAGGAGGACACAAATAACTTCCCAGAGATGTCAGGGAACATAGGGACTAATGAGAGGGAGGAACTGAATGAAATCAGTATTTGTAGGGAAATGGTGTTAGGGAAATTGATGGGATTGAAGGCCGATAAAGGACAAGGGCAGCAGATGCATGGGAACATCACCATCTACAAGTTCCCCTCCAAGCCACACACTATCCTGACTTGGAACTGTATCGCCGATCCTTCACTGTCGCTGGGCCAAAATCCTGGAACTTCTGTGGCGGTACCACTGGTTGTCCCTTACATTGAGACACATAATTCCCTTTAACTTACCTTTTGGGGCCGTTGCCCCTTGGGGCCATTGCCCCTTTAAGACGCGCCCTAGCGCGCTGACGTCACGTCACGTACGACGTGATGTGCTTGCGCCGGCACAGCCCGGCCTAGCGTCTTCGGCCTCAACGGCCAGCCGACAGGAGCGACGCGATCTTCCGCTCCCGCGGCAAGCACCGGCACAGCCCGGCCTCCCGACTTCGGCCTCAACGGCCAGCGACGCAACGACGCGCATCACGTGATGCCCATTAGCACGGGAAACGCGAACAACGTGATGACGTCACAACACAAACGCGATGACGTCATCACGCTCCCCACAGGACTGCGAACTCAGTCCTCGTGGAGTCCCCGCTGGGACAAGACCTACACCACGGTGCTCCTACAGTCAGCCATCTTACCTGCCATCTTACCTGATGTAATTAACCTGTTCCTGTAAATAAACAACTTGTTTATAGTTCGTCGAAGTCAAACTCTCTTATTTAGTGGCGATCTACACGAACCACTACACTCCCTTCCTAACAGCATTGTGGGTGTACCTACACCATATGGACTGCAGCGGTTCAAGAAGGCGGCTCACCACCATCTTCTCAAGGGCAATTAGGGATGGGCACTAAATGCAGGCCTAGCCAGCGACGCCCACATCCCATCAATGAATAAAAAAAAATCAACAAAAAAAATCCCCAGGGCCTGATAATCTACATCCTAGGGTACTTAAGGAAGTGGCCCTAGAAATAATAGATGCATTGCTGGTCATCTTCCAAAATTCTATGGACTCTGGAACAGTTCCCATGGATTGGAGGGTAGCTAATGTAACTCTACTATTCAAAAAAGGTGGTAGAGAGAAAACGGGGAATTATAGACCGGTAAGCCTGACATCGCTAGTGGGGAAAATGCTGGAGTCCATTATAAAAGATGTAATAGCAGAGCACTTGGATAACAGTGACAGGATCGGACAAAGTCAACATGGAATTACAAAAGGTAAATCGTGCTTGGCTAATCTACTGAAATTTTTTGAGGACGTAACTGGTAGAATAGATAAGGGAGAACCAGTGGATGTGGTGTATTTGGACTTTCAGAAGGCTTTCGATAAGGTCCCGCATAAGAGATTAGTGTGCAAAGTTAAAGTACATGGGATGGGGGTAAGGTACTGACTTGGATAGAGAACTGGTTGGCAGACAGGAAGCAAAGAGTTGGAATAAATGGGTCTTTTTCCGAGTGGCAGGCAGTGACGAGTGGGATAAAGCAGGGATCGGTGCTAGGACCCCAGTTAGTCACAATATATATTAATGATCTAGACGAGGGAACTGGATGTAATATCTCCAAGTTTGCAGACGACACAAAGCTGGGTGGGCGAGTGTGCTGTGAGGAGGATGCAGAGAAACTCCAGTATGATTTGGACAGGTTGGGTGATTATACTGCATCTGCCATGCATCTGCCCAATGTGGATAAAAGCGAGGTTATCCACTTTGGAGGCAAAAACAGGAAGGCAGATTATTATCTGAATGGCAATAGATTGGGAAAAGGGGGAGTGCAACGAGACCTGGGTGTCCTTGTGCACCAGTCGCTGAAGGTAAGCATGCAAGTGCAGCAGGCGGTTAAGAAGGCAAATGGTATGTTGACCTTCGTAGCGAGAGGATTTGAGTACAGGAGCAAGGATGTCTTGCTGCAGTTGTACAGGGCCGCGGTGAGACTACACCTTGAGTACTGTGTGCAGTTTTGGTCACCTTATCTGTGGAAGGATGTTCTTGCCATGGAGGGAGTGCAGCGAAGATTCACCAGACTGATACCTGGGATGGCAGGAATGGAGAAATTTGGTTGATTGGGCTTGTATTCGCTAGAGTTTAGATGAATGAGAGGGGATCTCATTGAAACTTATAAAATTCTAACAGGACTAGACAGACTAGATGCAGGAAGGATGTTCCCGATGGTGGGGGAGTCCAGAACCAGGGGTTACAGTCTAAGGATAAGGGGTAAGCCATTTAGGACTGAGATGAGAAGGAATTTCTTCACCCAGAGAGTGGTGAACCTGTGGAATTCTCTACCGCACAAGGCAGTTGAGGCCAATTCATTAAATATATTCAAGAAGGAGTTAGATATATTTCTTAAGGCTGAAGGGATCAAGGGATATGGGGTGAAAGCAGGGACAGGGTACTGAATTTGGATGATCAGCCATGATCTCATAAATGGTGGAACAGGCTCGACGGGCCAAATGGCCTACTCCTGTTCCTATCTTCTATGTTTCTATGTAGATGATCGCAGATATCTCGGGGGGTTGTAGGGCTGAAGGAGATTACAGCGATAGGGAGGGGCGTGGCCATGGAGGGATTTCAAAACAAGGATGAGAATTTTGACATCAAAACGTTGCTTAACCGGGAACTAATGTAGGTCAACGAGCAAAGGGGTGATGGGTGAACGGGACTTGGTGCGAGTTAGGACACACGCAGCCGAGTTTTGGATCACCTCAAGTTTATATAGGGTAGAATGTGGGAGGCCAGTCAGGAGTGCGTTGGAATAGTCAAGTCTACATAGGAAACATAGGAGATAGGAGCAGGAGTAGACCTTTCGGCCCCTCAAGCCTGTTCCGCCATTTAATGAGATCATGGCTGATCATCCAAGTTCAGTACCCTGTCCCTGCTTTCTCCCCATATCCCTTGATCACTTTAGCCTTAGGAAATATATCTAACTCCTTCTTGAATATATTTAATAAGTTGGCCTGAACTGCCTTCTGTGGTAGAGAATTCCATAGGTTCACCACTCTGTGCGTGAAGAAATTCCTCCTCATCTCAGCCCCAAATGGCTCACCCCTTATCCTTAGAATGTGACCCCAGGTTCTGGACTCCCCCGCCATCGGGAACATCCTTCCTGCATCTAGTCTGTCTAGTCCTGTTAGAATTTTATAAGTTTCAATGAGATCCCATCTCATTCTTCTAAACTCTAGCGAATATAAGCCTAATCAATCTCTCTTCATATATCATTCCTGCCACCCCAGGTATCAGTCTGGTGAATCTTCGCTGCACTCCCACCATGGCAAGAACATCCTTCCTCAGCTAAGGCGACCAAAACTGCACACAATACTCAAGGTGTGGTCTCACCAAGCCCTGTACAACTGCAGCAAGACATCCTTGCTCCTGTACTCGAATCCTCTCGCTACAAAGGCCAACATACCATTTGCCTTCTTAACCGCCTGCTGCACCTGCATGCTTACCTTCAGCGACTGGTGCACAAGGACACCCAGGTCTCGTTGCACTTCCCCTTTTCCCAATCTATTGCTGTTCAGATAATAAGCTGTCCTCCTGTTTTTGCCACCAAAGTGGATAACCTCACATTTATCCACATTATACTGCATCTGCCATGCATCTGCCCAATCACCCAACCTGTCCAAATCATACTGGAGTTTCTCTGCATCCTCCTCACAGCACACACGCCCACCTAACTTTGTGTCATCTGCAAACTTGGAGATATTACATCTAGTTCCCTTGTCTAGATCATTAATATATATTGTGACTAGATTGGGTCCTAGCACCGATCCCTGCGGTACCCCACTAATCACTGCCTGTCACTCGGAAAAAGACCCGTTTATTCCAGCTCTTTGCTTCCTGTCTGCCAACCAGTTCTCTATCCAAGTTAGTACCTTACCCCCAGTCCCATGTGCTTTAACTTTGCACGCCAATCTCTTATGCAGGACCTTATCGATAGCCTTCTGAAAGTCCAAATACACCACATCCACTGGTTCTCCCTTATCTATTTGGCAGTTACATCCTCAAAAAATTCCAGTACATTAGTCAAGCATGATTTACCTTTTGTAAATCCATGTTGACTTTGTCCGATCCAGTCACTGTTTTCCAAGTGCTCTGCTATTACAGCTTTTATAATGGACTCAAGCATTTTCCCCACTGCCGATGTCAGGCTTACCGGTCTATAATTCACCATTTTCTCTCTACCACCTTTTTTAAAGAGTGGGGTTACATTAGCTACCCTCCAATCCATGTGAACTATTGCAGAGTCTATAGAATTTTGGAAGATGACCAGCAATGCATCTAATATTCCTCGGGCCACTTCCTTAAGTACCCTAGGATGTAGATTATCAGGCCCTGGGGATTTATCGGCCCTCAATCCCGCCAATTTCCCTAACACCATTTCCCTCCAAATACTGAATTCATTCAATTACTCCCTTTCATTAGACCCTATGGCCTAGAAATTCAGTGGCCTGCGCCACCCGTTAGCGCCCTAAGAGGGCAAATAGTGGGTTTTGCGCCACTGGCCATGCCTCCCGCTAAATTTAGCGGGAAGCTAATGGCGGTGCTAGCCGTTAGCGCTGCGCCGCTACCAATGACGTCATCGGTGTGTGCAGCGCTCCGCCACTGCCCCGATCGTGAAATTTAGTAGCGCCTCCTGCTTTAACGCCAGCTGCAATTTGCGACCCGTTCAGGGGGGCCTACCTGCGGCGGTAGAGGCGCTGAGTGGCCATTTTTTTTGCTGGCCGCCTGCCAGCACCTCCCCGCGCCGCCATCCCCGGCCTCCTGAGCACCCCCCCGTGTAATGCCGGATGTGTCCCAAGAGCCCGGCACTTCTCCTTGGTGCCGGGCTCTTCTGCCGGCACTCGCGCTCTTCGAGCGCGCTGCAGCATGCCCCTCCCCTTAAAGAAGGGGAGGAAGGCCTGCAGTACCGCAGTGTGCCATGCTGCAGCGTGTGGCGCTGCGGCATGTTGTGCTACGATTTTCAGTTGCAGCGCCCCAAGAGGGATGCAGGGCGCCTTGAGTAGCACCGTGCTTCCGTCTGTGGTGCTGAAACTGAATTTGCAGCGGGCGGCCGCGACTCCTTCCGGGGCGGTACTTCCGGCGCCCTGGCGAGGCTGGCGCGCCAAACAGGTCGCCAGTAAATTTCTAGGCCTATGTTCCCCCAAATCTCTGGAAGGTTATTGGTGTCCTCCTTTGTGAAGACAGAACCAAAGTATGTATTTAATTGGTCAGCCATTTCTTTGTTCCCCATTATAAATGCCCCTGATTCTGACTGCAAGGGACCTACGCTTGACTTTACCAATCTTTTGCTCTTCACTTATCTATAGAAGCTTTTACAGTCAGTTTTTATGTTTTCTGCAAGCTTACTCTCATATTCTATTTCCCCCTTCTAAATTAATCCCTTTGTCCTCCTTTGCTGAATCCTAAACTGCTCGCAATCCTCATTTTTGCTGCTTTTTCTGGCCAATTTATATGTCCTCTCCTTGGATCTTATGCTATCCTTAATTTCCCCTGTTAGGCACAGTTGAGTCACCTTTTTTGTTTTATTTTTATGGCAAAGACAGAATGAACAAATTCTGTCGTTCATTCATGCGATCTTTAAATGTTTGCCGTTGCCTATCCACCGTCAACCCTTTAAGTAACGTTCCTCAATCCATCCAGCCAAGTCGCATCTCATACCATCGTAGTTTCCTTTATATTAATTCAGGACCCTAGTCTCTGAGTCAAATACTTCACTCTCCATCTTTATGAAGAATTCTATCATATTATGATCGCTCCTCCCCAAGGGGCCTCGCACAACAACATTGCTAATTAATCCTTTCTCAGTACGTAATACCCAGTCTAAGATGGCCTGATCTCTAGTTGGTTCCTCAACATGTTGGCCCAGGAAACCATCCCGTATACACTCTAGGAGTGGTTAGCCCAATCTATATGTAGATTAAAGTCACCCATGATAACTGCTGTGCCCTTATTGCACGCTGCTCTAATTTCCCATTTAATGCCATTCCCAACCTCAGCATTACTGATTGGGGGTCTGTGTACAACTCCCACTAATGTTTTTTGCCCCTTGGTATTTCTCAGCTCTACGCATACAGATTCCACATCATCAGAGCTAATATCCTTTCTTAATATTATGTTAATCTCTTTAACCAGCAATGCTACCCCACCTCCTTTTCCTTTTTGCCTGTCTTTCCTGAATATTGAATACCCCTTGATATTGAATTCCGGGCCTTGGTCACTCTGGAGCCATGTCTCTGTAATTCCAGTGGTGGAGGGAGTGAATGTTTAAGGTGGTGGATGGGGTGCCAATCAAGCGGGCTGCTTTGTCCTGGATGGTGTCGAGCTTCTTGAGTGTTGTTGGAGCTGCACTCATCCAGGCAAGTGGAGAGTATTCCATCACACTTCTTGCTTGTGCCTTGAAGATGGTAGAAAGGCTTTGGGGAGTCAAGAGGTGAGACACTCACCACAGAATACCTAGCTTCTGACCTCCTCTTGTTGCCACAGTACTTATGTGGCTGGTCCAGTTAATTTTCTGGTCAATGGTGACCCCCAGGATATTGATGTTGGGGGATTCAGCGATGGTAATGCCGTTGAATGTGAAGGGGCGGTGGTTAGACTCTCGCTTGTTGGAGGTAGTCATTGCCTGGCACTTCTGTGGCACGAATGTTGCCTGCCACTTGTTAGCCGAAGCCTGAACGTCATCCAGGTCTTGTTGTATGCGGGCATGGACTGTTTCATTATCTGAGGAGTTGCCAATGGCACTGAACACTGTGCAGTCATCAGCAAACATCCCTATTTCTGACCTTATGTTGGAGGGAAGGTTATTGATGAAGCAGCTGAAGATGGTTGGGCCTAGGACACTGCCCTGAGGATCTCCTGCAGCGATGTCCTGGAGCTGTGATGATTGACCTTCAATCACCACAACCATCTTCCTTTGTGCTAGGTATGACTCCAGCCAATGGAGAGTTTTCCCCCCAATTCCCCATTGACTTCAGTTTTACCAGGGCTCCTTGATGCCACACTCGGTCAAATGCTGCCTTGATGTCAAGGGCAGTCACTCTCACCTCACCTCTGGAATTCAGCACCTTTGTCCATGTTTGGACCAAGGCTGTTATGAGGTCAGGAGCCGAGTGGCCTTGGCGGAACCCAAACTGGGCATCAATGAGCAGGTTACTGGTGAGTAAGTGTCACTTTATAGCACTGTTGATGACATTTTCCATCACTTTGCTGATGATTGAGGGGGCGGTAATTGGCCGGATTAGATTTCTCCTACTTTTTGTGGACAGGACATACCCAGGCAGTTTTCCACATTGTCGGATAAATGCCCGTGTTGTAGCTATACTGGAACAGCTTGGCTAGAGGCGCGGCTAGTTCTGGAGCACAAGTCTTCAGCACAATAGCCGGGATGTTGTCAGGGCCCATATCCTTTGCTGTATCCAGTGCGCTCAGCCATTTCTTGGTATCACGTGGAGTGAAGCAAGTTGGCTGAAGACTGGCTTCTTTAATGGTGGGGACCTCAGGAGGAGGCCGATATGGATCATCCAGTCGGCACTTCTGGCTGAAGATGGTTGCAAACGCTTTTGCCTTGTCTTTTGCACTCACGTGCTGGGCTCCACCATCATTGAGGATGGGGATATTCATGGAGCCTCCCCCTCCCGTTAGTTGTTTAATGGTCCACCACCATTAACGACTGGATGTGGCAGGACTGCAGAGCTTTATTCTGATCTGTTGATTGTGGGATCGCTTAGCCCTGTTTGTAGCATGCTGCTTCCACTTGTAGTCCCGTGTTGCAGCTTCCCCAAGTTGGCACCGCCTTTTTAGGTACGCCTGGTGCTGCTTCTGGCAAGCTATTCTACATTCCTTATTGAACCAGGGTTGGTCCCTTGGCTTGATGGTAATGGTAGAGTGAGGGATATCACAGGCCATGAGGTTACAGATTCTGGTGGAATATAATTCTGCTGCTGCTGATGGCCCACAGCGCCTCATAGATGCCCAGTTTTGAGCTGCTAGATCTATTCTGAGTCTATCCCATTTAGCATAGTGGTAGTGCCACACAACACAATGGAGGGTGTCCTCAATGTGAAGATGGGACTTTGAAGTCCCCCACCCAGAGTACATTCTGTGCCCTTGCTACTCTCAGTTCTTCAAAGTGGTGTTCAACAAGGAGGAGTACTGATTCTTCAACTGAGGGAGGGCGGTAGGTAGTAATCAGCAGGAGGTTTCTTTGCCCATGCTTGACCTGAAGCCATGAGACTTCATGGGGTCCAGAGTCAATGTTGAGGACTACCAGAGTCACTCCTTCACAAATGTATACCACTGTGCCACCACCCCTGGTGTGTCTGTCCTGCCAGTGGGACAGGACATACCCAGGGATGGTGATGGTGGAGTTTGGGACATTGGCTGAAAGGTATTATTCTGTGAGTATGACTATGTCAGGCTGTTGTTTGACTAGTCTGTGGGATATCTCTCCCAATTTTGGCACAAATCCCCAGGGTTGACTGGGCTGGGTGTGCTGTTGCCGTGTCCATAGCTGGTGCTGAGGTCGATGCCAGGTGGTTCGTCCGGGTTCATTCTTATTATTTTGTTTCGGAGCGGTTAGAGTGGCTTGCTAGGCCATTTCAGAGGACAGTTAAGCGTCAACCACATTGCTGTGCTTCTGGAGTCACATATAGGCCAGACCAGCAGATTTCCTTCCCTAAAAGGCATGAGTGAATCAGATGGGTTTTTACGACAATCCGATAGTTTCATGGTTAGCTTTTTATTCCAGATTTATTTAATTAATTGAATTTAAATTCCTAAGCTTACATGGTGGGATTTGAACCCATGTCTCTGGATCATGTCCAGTGACATTACCACTATGCTACCATTCCCTCAGTCATAGATATAGATTGTAAATAGCTGAGGCTCAAGCACTGATCCTTGTGGTACCCCACTATTTACAGCCTGCCAACCCAAAAACAACCCATTTATTCCTACTTTCTGTCCATTAACCAATCCTTAATCCATGCTAATATATTACCCCCAATCCCATGAGCCCTAATTTTGTATAATAACCTCTCATGTGACACCTTATCGAATGCTTTCTGAAAATCCAAATATATCACATCCACTGGTTCCCCCTTATCTATCTTGTTAGTTACAACCTCAAAAATCTCTATTAGATTTATCAGACACAATTTCCCTTTCATAAATTCGTGTTGACTCTGCACAAAATAGATTCTAGCATTTTACCTACGACTGATGTCAGGCTAACTGGTCTATAGTTCCCTGTTTTTTAGTGGGGTTATATTTTCTACTATATTGAAATCCGCAGGGACCATTCTAGAATCTATGGAATTCTGGAAGATCAAAACCAATGCACTCACTATCTCTGTAGCCACCTCTTTTGTAACCCTAGGCTGTATGGTGAGGCCACATAATTGATGGAATCGGCTTCCATACCATCTCATGATGATACCTGCAATCGGCAAGGGCGGGTGGCAGTGAGATTGTGGTTTGGAGACCTAAGCTTTCCTTGTGGGACCCGGAAGAGCACACCTGCTAATCCTGGCCCCACGAGGAAAGTAAAATAAACTCACTGGTGCTCCTTGCTCAGGCCACTTAGTAAAAATTGCAGCCGAGCCCTGGGGATGTCATCGGGATCTAATATGCATATGTTAAAAAGAATCTCGTCGGCTTTGGGCGGATGTCCTTGCCACCTGTTCAGGAGAGCAGGTGGAAAGCACAGCTTATCAGCTCCTGGTGGCCGATTTTAACTGCCCACCCGCTGGTTGAATTGGGTTAAAAATGACCCTGCCCCCAGGTTTTCTAAAATTAGAGTGGTCCACCTACAAGCTGAAGGAATTTGTCAAATTTCTTCTGCTCAGACTGTGGTAGGATACATGCTCATTGTTTCCACTCCAAGGTAACACCTGGCTTGTAAAAAGACATCTACATTGTAAATGAGGCTAATTTATTTCATTTCCTTTCTGTTGGCAGGCCTTACAGGAATAAAAGGTTGAGTGACTTCTGTTCACTACAAATTCACCAAAGTATGAGACATCATTTGCTCATCCAAAATTGCAGGAAATTAAATTTTAGTAGTTTGGAACATTTATAATTTTGATGTTATAGACAGTGCACAGCAATATAATTACAATTGCATATTAAGAACAATTTTACTTTTGTGTTATGCTTTATTACAAATGACATTTTTATAATTAAAATTCTGAACCCTGATAATTACAATAATCTTTAACTGCCGAACTGTGCTTTGTGAATTAAGTTCTGATGAAACATGATCTCGTCCTTTCTCTCTTCATTTGTTGGCAGATCGGAAGTACATTTCTGACAATTCCTGTTTTTATTTCCGATATTTAGCATTTGAATTTTTTTCCTTATTTGTCGGTTTTGAAAACTTTTAATGTGGAAAATGATGAACAGGGGCATATTACAAAGCTGTAACATGGAGAGCGAGATTGCATAATAGCTCTGCTGCAGAGGGCACAGATGCTTACTTTGAGGGCCCAGGCTACCGAGGAAGCTTGATGGGCATATACCAGGAAGTGCACTGGACAGCCTGCCAATATTTAATTGGAGGATATTTCTGTTCATCCAGTACTGGATGTCAGCTAAGCAGTTGACAAATCAGAGGCAGTGGAGAGGTCGAGAGAGGTGCTGGTGAGGTAGAGCTGGGTGTCGTCAGTATACATGTGGAACCCAATGTGTTTTTGGATGATGTCGCCGAGTGGCAGCATGTAGATGAGAAATAGGAGTGGGCCAAGGATGGCAATAGGAGCTCCTTGAGAGACTTCGGAGGTAATGATGCAGGAGCAGGAAGAGAGGCTATTTCAGGAGATTCTCTGGCTACAACTGGATAGGTAAGAATGGAACCACTCAAGGGCAGTCCCACTCAGCAGGACAACGAGGAGGGGGATGGGGAATGGTGTGGTCAATCTGATATTTACCGACCTGCTGTGCATTTCCAAAATTTTCTCTCAGTCTCTTATTGTTCTGAGCATAAAAAACTTACATAGAAAATAGGAGCAGGAGTAGGCCATTCGGCCCCTCGAGCCTGCCCTGCCATTCAATGCGATCATGGCTGATCATCCAAGTTCAGTACCTGGTCCCTGCTTTCTCCCCATACCCCTTGATCCCTTTAGCCTTAAGAAATATATCCAACTCCTTTTTGAATATATTTAATGAATTAGCCTTTACTGCCTTCTGTGGTAGAGAATTCCACAGGTTAACCACTCTCTGGGTGAAGAAATTCCTCCTCATTTCTGTCCTAAATGGCCTACCCGTTATCCTTAGACTGTGACCCCTGGTTCTGGACTCCCCGACCAAAGGCTTAGTAGGATAATTACAAAGCTTATAAACTTGAAACATAGATAAAAGAGGTAACAACTGACTTCAACTAAGAATTAAATATTAGAGAGATTACTTTGTTCTGAGCACAGCTTTTTTCCCTGAATTGACTGGAATTCAGGATGTATGTTGTGGGATTTAAACAATTACGGCTCCCTCCCTGAGACAATCCGAGGATAAAGAGCTGGCTCTAGTGGCTGGAGACCTCACAAGTGAAGACATCAGGCTCCTCATTGTAGTCCGTGCTTCCACTCACTGCTCTCAGCAACAGCAATTTCTGTTGTACATTTCAGAAAGGCAAATACTTCACATCTCGAAAGCTCATGTGTGCCTGTGATTTTAATATCCAATTATTATTCACTTTCAGCATGATTACACATCTGCAATAGCTTCAGCAAAAATCTATAACATTTTGCAATCTTAAGCAAGTTTGCAGCACTTTCAAGTGCAATGAAAGAAAATTATGAAACCTAAAAAAAAACCTTCCGAATTCCATAACAAATAATAGAACACTAGATTGTGCCCATGTTGATAGCTTATTTGAAATAGATTAGGGAGAACTAGAGGGCACAGATATGAACATAGAACTAGGTTAGATACTAGGAAATGTTTCTTTTTCCAGGGAGTCATGGACCTTTGAAACAAGTTGCCCTCTCACGTAGTAAGTGCGGAGTTGCTGCAGATGTGTCAGGGATGAGGCAGATGGGTCAGGGATGAGGCAGGTGGGTGGAATAGATGAGGTTGGAGATAGTATGTGATAGTCCAAAAGGGGCCAAGGGCAGTTTGGGTGCAATTCTCCTGAGCCTCCTTCCCCTACAAGGCTGAGAGTCTATAGTCCCTTCCAATATTGCCAGATTCTAGCAATTCCACAATACTGCTAGTCTCTGCCCCCAATGCTCCAAAATCCGCTCTCTAATTGCTGAGCCCCCAGACACCCCTCCTCAAACTCTTCCCCACAACTCCCAGAGCTGCCTTTTAATGCTCTGAAATCCCTAGATTTAATTCCTAATGCTCTCTAATCCCAGAGCTACCACAATGCTCTCAGTCTCTGAACCTCCCTCCCTAAGATTCTCCCAGGGACCCCGGATCCCAGGACATCGCCAGTATTCCCGGGCTCCCATATCAGTGTTTGTAGACCCTAGGACCTCCTCAAACTACTGCTAGACTCTCAGATCCCATCCCTGTCCCTGCCAGGCCTGGAGCCCCCTTCCCAGTGCTCCCAGATCCAAGGCTACCCCTTGTGGCGATAAGTCAGAGTGCTTGAAAATAATACTTGTCATAACATTCCCGCTGTTTTAAAACTTTCAACTCATCATGAGAAATATCATAGTAGATCTGCCAATAATAAATAAATTAATTAATTAACTGAGATATTTTGGAACAAAATTGGGAAGTTAGAGAAAACACACAGGAAAAGAACAATTCCTGAAAGTACACATTTAAAAAATATAACTGAGCAAAAAGTTAAAAGTATCTATCTGAAACTCTTAGAAGCTCTGACCCCGAGATGACCTTCCGACCACATATCTGCGCCATCGCTAAGACCGCCTAATTGCACCTCTGTAACATCACCCGACTCTACCCTTGCCACTGCTCATCTGCTGTTGAAACCTTCATCCATGCCTTTGTTTCCTCTAGACTTGACTATTCCAATGCACTTCTGGCTGGTCTTCCATGTTCTACCCTCCATAATCTTGCAGTCATCCAAAACTTGGCTGCCTGTGTCCTAACTTGCACCAACTCCCATTCATCCATCACCCCTGTTCTCGCTGACCTACATTGGCTCCCGGTTAAGCAACACCTCGATTTAAAAATTCTCATCCTTATTTTCAAATCCCTCCATGGCATTGTCCCTCCCTATCTCTGTAACCTCATCCAGCCCCACAACCATCTGAAATCTCTGTGTCCCTCTTATTCTGGCCTCTTGAGCATCTCCAATTTTAATCGCTCCACCATTGATGGCCGTGCCTTCAGCTGCCAAGACCCTAAGCTCTGGAATTCCCTCCCTAAACCTCTCCGCCTCTCTTTCTTCCTTTAAGACGTTTCTTAAAACCTACCTCTTTTACCAAGCTTTTGGTCATCTGCCCTAATATCTCCTTATGTGGCTCGGTGTCAAATTTTGTTTGATAATATTCCTGTGAAGTGCCTTGGGACATTTTACTACGTTAAAAGCGCTATATAAATACGTGCTGTTGTTACATAATATGTGAAACAATAACAGACATTACAAAAAACATAAATCAATTCACTGTTAAATTGAATAGGTTATACAGTACATATAAAGTATGGAAGCTAAATATGTTTTTTGCAAAAATGACACAAATGGGGTTGAGCTGGTCCATGGTGCAGTTCCACCTATGCCGGCAGTAAAGATGGCAAGCCATGCTAACATTTGCAACAGAAGTCCCTCCCCCTAATTTGAATAGGTTACATGCCCAGAGAACTTGATCTGTAAGATATTTGGTTGCCAAAGGCTAAAATCCAGTGAAGCACCAATCCTGAAAGAGATGCAGCTCATCATACGAACATATGAATTAGGAGCAGGAGTAGGCCACTCGGCTCTTCGAGCCTGCTCCGCCATTCAATAAGATCATGGCTGATCCGATTGCTCCACATTCCCGCCTACCCCCGATAATTTTTCACCCGCTTGCTTACCAAGAATCTATCTACCTCTGCCTTAAAAATATTCAAAGATTCTGCTTCCACCGCCCTCTGAGGAAGAGAGTTCCAAAGACTCATGACCCTCTGAGAAAAAATTTCTCCTCATCCCTTATTTTTAAACAATGACCCCTAGTTCTAGATTCTCCCACAAGAGAAAACATCCTCTCCACATCCACCCTGTCCAGATCCCTCAGGATCTTATATGATTCAATCAAGTCACCTCTTAAAATTCCAGCAGATACAAGCCTAGCCTGTCCAACCTTCCCTCATAAGACAACCTGCCCATTCCAGGTATTAGTCTAGTAAACCTTCTCTGAACTGCTTCCAACCCATTTACATCCTTCCTTAAATAAGGAGACCAATACTGTACACAGTATTCCAGATGTGGTCTCACCAATGCCCTGTATAACTGAAGCATAACCTCCCTACTTTTGTATTCAATTCCCCTCACAATAAACAATAACATTCTATTAGCTTTCCTAATTACTTGCTGTACTTGCATAGTAACCTTTTGAGATTCATGCACTAGGACATCCAGATCTCTCTGCATCTCAGAGCTCTGCAATCTCTCACCATTTAGATAATATGCTTCTTTTTTATTCTTCCTGCCAAAATGGACAACTTCACAATTTCCCACATTATACTCCATTTGCCAGATCTTTGCCCATTCACTTAACCTAGCTATATCCTTTTGTAGCCTCCTTATGTCTTCTTCACAATTTACTTTCCTACCTACCTTTGTGTCATCAGCAAATTTAGCAACCATACCTTCGGTCCCTTCATCCAAGTCATTTATATAAATTGTAAAAAGTTGAGGCTCCAGCACTGAACCCTGTGGCACACCATTCGTTACATCTTGCCAATCAGAAAATGACCCATTTATGCCTATTCTCTATTTCCTGTTAGCTAGTCAATCTTCTATCCATGCCAATATGTTACCCCCTATACCAAGAGCTTTTATTTTCCGCAATAACCTTTGATGTGGCACCTTATCAAATGCCTTCTGGAAATCTAAGTACAGTACACCCACCAGTTCCCCTTTATCCACAGCACATGTTACTTCCTCAAAGAACTCCAATAAATTGGTTAAACATGATTTCCCTTTGCACAAAACCATGTTGACTCTGCCTGATTACTTTGAACTTTCCTAACTGCCCTACTATAACGTCTTTAATAATAGCCTCCAACATCTTCCCTATGACAGATGTTAAGCTAACTGGCTTGTAGTTTCCTGCTTTCTGTCTCCCTCCCTTTTTGAATAAAGGAGTTATATTCGCTATTTTCCAATCTAATGGAACCTTCCCCGAATCTAGGGAATTTTTGAAAATTAAAATCAACGCATCAACTATCTCACTAGCCACTTCTTTTAAGACCCTAGGATGAAGTCTATCAGGACCCGAGGACTTGTCAGCCTGCATCTCCAACAATTTGCTCAGTACCACTTCCCTGGTGATTATAATTTTCTTGACTTCCTCCCTCCCTTCCATTTCCTGATTTAAAGCTATTTCTGGGATGTTACTTGTATCCCCTATAGTGAAGACCGATGCAAAATACTTGTTCAATTCAACTGCCATCTCCTTATTTCCCATTATTAATTCTCCAGACTCACTTTTTGTAGGACCAACGCTCACTTTGTTAACTCTTTTCTTTTTTAAATATCTATAGAAACTTTTACTATCTGTTTTTATATTTCTAGCTAGCTTTCTCTCGTATGCTAATTTTTCTCTCCTTATTAATCTTTTCGTCATTCTTTGCTGACCTGCCACCTATCTTTGCGCAATTACAGGAAACTCTCGTTTAAACGGCACCTAAATATCTGGAATTCTCTATTAACCGGCAAAATTCATACTCCAAAAACAACACCTCAATAACCGGAAATGTTGCCGAGTCCGAGCCCGAGTCGCCCGCGGTGGCCGAGTTAGTCAGTGGAGGTAGTTCTCCAAACTGCCACTACTTGGCTTCTTGGCGCTGTCGGGAGTCATTAAAGAGTTATGGATTACCTTCAACTGGCAGTACTGTACTTAATCAAACATCTTCCACCATCCATTTAACACAACATTCTGTAGGTGAGTACCCAATTACTGTATACTGCACATTTCTTGATTTTTTAATTTTTGTTTGTTAACAATAGCCTCGGTAGATAACCCTCTCTGTCATCCGGAATTTTTAATCAACCGGCACCATCCCGGTCCCGTCAGTGCCGGATACCAAAGAGTTTCCTGTATATGCTTTTTCTTTAAGTTTAATACTATCTTTAACTTTTTTAGTTAACCACAGATGGTGGGTCCTCCCCTTGGAATTTTTCTTTCTTGTTGGAATGTATATATTCTGTGTATTTTGAAATATCCCCTTAAATGTCTGCCACTGCAACTCTATTGACCTATCCCTTAACCTAATTTGCCAGTTCACTTTAGCAAGCTCTGCTTTCACGCCCTCATAACTGCCCTTATTTAAGTTTAAAATACTAGTCTTGGACCCACTCTTCTCTCTCTCAAACTGAATATAAAATTCAATCATATTATGATCGCTGCTACCTAGGGGCGCCTTCACTATGAGGTCATTAATTAATCCTATCTCGTTGCACAATACCAGGTCTAGTATAGCCTGCTCTCTGGTTGGCTCCAGAATGTGCTGTTGTAAGAAACTATCCCGAAAACATTCCATGAACTCCTCATCTATGCTACCGTTACCCATCTGATTTTTCCAGTCTATATGCAGATTAAAATCCCCCAAGATTATTGCCATACCCTGCTGACAAGCTCCCATTATTTCTTCCTTTATACTCCATCCTACCATGTGGTTACTGTTAGGGACCGGTACAAGTGACTTCTTGCCTTTATTATTTCTCATTTCTACCCAAACCGCTTCTACATCCTGGTTTCCTGAACTTAGGTCATCCTTCTCTACTGTGCTAATACCATCATTAATTAAGAGAGCCACTCCTCCACCTTTTCCCACCTTCCTGTCCTTCCTAAATGTCATGAACCCTTCAATATTCAGGTCCCAATCTATGTCATCCTGCAGCCATGTTTCTGTAATGGCTATCAGATCATATTTATTTATTTCTATTTGCGTTATCAGTTCATCTGTTTTGTTTCGAATGCTACGTGCATTCAGATGCAGAGCCTTTAGTTTTGTCCTTTTATTATTTTTGTAACCTTATCTGTTGATTTACTCTTAGATTTGTACTCTCTATCCCTTCCTGTCACAGTCTGTTTATTATTTCCCATATTAATAGCTTTCGCTATTGCCTTGTCTCTAATCTTTGAATTACCACATCTTCCCAAATTTGATCCCATGCCCCCAATATTTAGTTTAAAGCCCTCTCTACCACCCTAGTTATATGACTCGCCAGAACATTGCTCCCAGCATGGTTCAGGTGAAGACCATCCCAACGATACAGATCCCACTTTCCCCAGTACTGGTGCCAGTGCCCCAGGAATTGAAACCCATTTCTCCCACACCAGTCTTTGAGCCATGCATTCATCTCTAATTTTATTTACCCTATGCCAATTTGCTCATTGCTCAGGTAATAATGTAGACATTATTACTTTTGAGGTTCTGCTTTTTAATTTAGCCCCTGGCTGCTGATACTCTCTCAGCAGAACCTCTTTCCTAGATCTACCTATGTCATTGGTACCTACATGGACCAGGACCACTGGCTCCTCCCCCTCCCACTGCAAGTTCCTCTCCAGCCCAGAGCAGATCTCCAGAACCCAGGCACCAGGCAGGCAACGCAGCCATCTGGACTCTCGCTCTTGGCCGCAGAGAACTGTATCTATCCCTCTGACTATGCTGTCCCCAATTACCACTACATTCCTATTAACTCCCCCCACTTGAATGGCTTCCTGTACCTCGGTTCCATGGTCAGTTTTCTCATCCACCGCTTTCATCCATACAGGCCGCAAGAACCTCAAACCTGTTGGACAATTGCAAAGGCTGAGGCTCCTCCACCTCCTGGGTCCACATACCTGCCTCACTCGCAGTCACATCTTCCTGTCCCTGACCATTGACCAAATCAGAAGACCCTATCCCAAGGGGTGTGACTACCTCCTGGAATAAAGTGTCCAGGTAAGTGGCAGGCAGTGACTAGTGGTGTACCGCAGGGATCAGTCCTTGGACCCCAGCTATTCACAATATATATTAATGATCTGGACGAGGGAACTAGATGTAACATCTCCAAGTTTGCAGACGACACAAAGCTGGGTGGGCGTGTGTGCTGTGAGGAGGATGCTGAGAAACTCCAGTATGATTTGGACAGGTTGGGTGATTAGGCAGAAGCATGGCAGATGCAATATAACGTGGATAAATGCGAGGTTGTCCACTTTGGTGTCAAAAACAGGAAGGCAGATTATTATCTAAATGGCAATAGATTGGGAGAAGGGGGAAGTGCAACGAGACCTGGGCGTCCTTGTGCACCAGTCGCTGAAAGTAAGCATGCAGGTGCAGCAGGCGGTTAAGAAGGCAAATGGTATGTTGGCCTTCATAGCGAGAGAGTTTGAGTACAGGAACAAGGGTGTCTTGCTGCAGTTGTACAGGGCCTTGGTGAGGCCACATCTTGAGTATTGTTTGCAGTTTTGGTCGCCTTATCTGAGGAAGGATGATCTTGCCATGGAAGGAGTGCAGCGAAGATTCACCAGGCTGATACCTGGGATGGCAGGAATGACGTATGAGGAGAGATTGGGTCGATTGGGCTTGTACTCGCTGGAGTTTAGAAGAATGAGAGGGGATCTCATTGAAACTTATAAACTTCTAACAGGACTGGACAGACTAGATGCTGGAAGGAAGTTCCCGATGGTCGGGGAGTCCAGAACCAGGGGTCACAGTCTAAGGATAAGGGGTAAGCCATTTAGGACAGAGATGAGGAGGAATTTCTTCACCCAGAGAGTGGTGAACCTGTGGAATTCTCTGCCAAAGAAGGCAGTAGAGGCCAATTCATTAAATACATTCAAGAAGGAGTTGGATATATTTCTTAAGGCTAAAGGGATATGGAGAGAAGGCAGGAACAGGGTACTGAATTTGGATGATCAGCCATGATCTCATTGAATGGTGGAGCAGGCTCGAGGGGCGGAATGGCCTACTCCTGCTCCTATCTTCTATGTTTCTATGTAACTTTCCCCCTCCCTGATGCATCGCAGTGTCAGCAGCTCGGCCTCCAGCTCATTAGCTCGGAGCCGAAGCTCCTCAAGCCGCAGACACTTACCGCAGACGTGTTTGTCCTGGATCACACTGGCATCCAGGAGCTCTCACATACTGCAGTCGCAACACATCACCTGCCCTGCCATCTTTATTGAGTCTTAATTTATTTATTTTTATTATCCTACTACACCTAATAAGATTTATTACTGCTAGTAAACTAGTACTAATGAAACCTTACAATTACGAATAAATTTCCTGGGCTTTAAAAGATAAGGAAAGTGAGCAAAATACTCACCAACCAATCACTTACCCTTTTCCCTGTGATGTCACCTTTTATTTTCTCCAAATGCAGTTGGGGGTGTCACAGAGCCAAACTCCCGTCGGTTCTCTGTCCCTTCTTGTGCAGCTTTTTAAGTCCTGCTCTCCTGGAAGCTGACAAAGATAGAAAAAGAATGAAACACCTCCCTCCCCAAACTCCCTCACTCACAAAATTCGCAGCTTTACACTCTGTTCCAACCTGCACTCCATGCCAAACAGCACTCTAGCCTCCCTTATTTAGACTGTTGAGATTTAAATAAGTGAGCTCTTTGGCAGTTACAGAACCAGATTAGACCAGTTAATTAATTAATTACTCTCACCTGCTCGCCAGCACAGAGCTTGCTTAGCCCTGCCCAAGCCTGGAAGAAACTTAAAACTTGAAACAGTAAATTTAAATTAAAGTTAAAAGTTGATTGCAAGCACACAAGACTCGTTTTTATAAAAAAGCGATTAATCTTTAAGATTCACTCCCTCACTTGCAAAACTCTCAGCTTTACACTCTGTTCCGAGCTGCACTCATTAAAAACAAATTGTGATGGCAGAAAAATTGACTAGTTTTTCACAATGGCACAGTAGACATATGTGGGTCCACTTTGCTACTGAAGAATTAGAGGTCCTGCCGCATGCCAAGCATCAAAGGAGGATGGCCTTAGTTAGGTCTGAAGGTTAGCTGCATGGGGGAAGGTCATTGAGTGAGTCAATGCAATCACACCGGTCCCTTTATAAGGAATCAGACTCTTAATCAGACTGGCAGCAGATGGTTTGCAAACTGACTTAAAATGAACTGATGAAGAGGGTAATTTTGATTTTGGGTGATATTGTAAAATGGCCGATATCGATACAGCTACATCTCTTCCAATTTTCATTTCTATTGAATAATAGATGCATAACGGGCGGCTGAATCGATATTGCCCATTTTACACTATCATCTGAAGTCAAAATTACCCCCAATGTGTACTATTGATTCGCCGTTATATTGTCAGAATGTTAGCTTTTATCCTTTGTTTGTTATGTACGGAAATATGATTCTTAAATTGCAATGGCCCATATTTTCTGATCGCAGGCCTCCTGCCTGCGATCTGGAAAAATTGACGCCCTTACCTGAGGGCTCCCGAGACGCACACGCTTCCGCTCCTGGGCCTCTGCAAACTGCAAGTGTGCAGGGCCCACGTATCCCAGGGGCGCATGTAGTTCGCAGCATCCCTGGGATCACGTGGGCCATGGGGAGCCAATCACAGAAGGGAATCTCCCTTCATACATTTGACAGGGAGACCTGTCAAATATATGAATGGAGATCACCCCAAAAACATAGTAAAACTTTAAATACATTTTTTTAAATCACATTTTTAAATGACTTGAAATGACAATAAATTATTAGTATTTTAAACAAAAAATAATTTAAGTTTTTTACAGGACTAAAAATAAACTTACCTTTTTTTAAAGTATTTTTAAATGATAAATCAGTGAAATTTTTTTTAAAAACTTTTTTCAACTCTTATCCTGGTAAAAGCAGGCCTTACGCCTGCTATTACCAGGCGTAAGATTTGTAAGGGTTTTCTGCGGGCGGATGGTTTCCAAAAAGCGGAACTATCCACCTGCAGAGGCCCTTCTCCAGGGCAGCCGGAGGATCCAATGTCCGTACGGGTGAGTACACAGTGCATGCCCACCCATAGGGATCGGAATATCTGGCCAATATCTTTAAATAGTTGCAACTGTACTAAGATAGTGACCACTGAACTTATGAACTGATACTGACCCTTACAGCGCCGGCTGATTTTAATATGAAGTAACCAATTGCTTTATGGAATAAGTTAATTGGAGATATACCATTACATACTGGTTCCCAAGTTTCTGGGAGTTGTAATCACTGATATGGGTGCAAGTATGACAGTTACTCCTGTAAAAAGGAAACACCTGGGTTAAACATTATTTTTTGATTAGAGTTTAGAATCAGACCATGCTGAATGATACTGAATCATAGGCAGTCTTCTAATTAGTAGTTTCACTAGAAGCAGGCAGGAGCCTCATTAGCTCATGCCGATTGAACATAAGAACATAAGAAGTAGGAGCAGGAGTAGGCCAAATAGCCCTTTGAGCCAGCTCCGCCATTCACAAAGATCATGGCTGATCATCGACCTCAACTCCACTTTCCCACCTGATCCCCATATCCCTTGATTCCCCTAGAGTCAAAAAATCTATCTCAACCTTAATTACACTCAATGACTCAGCATTCACAGCCCTTTGGGGGAGAGAATTCCAAAGGTTCACAACCCTCTGAGTGAAGAAATTCCTCCTCATCTCAGTCTTAATGGCCTACCCTTTATGCTGAGACTGTACCCACTAATTCTAGACTCTCCAGCCAGGGGAAACAACCTCTCAGCATCTACCCTGTCAATCCCCCTCAGAACCTTATATGTTTCAATGAGATAAGAACATAAGAAGTAGGAGCAGGAGTAGGCCATACGGCCCCTCGGGCCTGCTCCGCCATTCAATAGGATCATAGCTGATCCGAAGCTAGACTCACGTCCACTTCCCTGACTGCTCCCCATAAACCTTAATTCCCTTATCAGCGAGGAAACTGTCTATCTCCGTTTTAAATTTATTTAATGTCGCAGCTTCCACAGCTCTCTGAGGTAGCAAATTCCATAGATTTACTACCCTCTAAGTGAAGAAGTTTCTCTTCATCTCAGTTTTGAAAGGGCAGCCCCTTATTCTAAGATTATGCCCCCTAGTTCTAGTCTCACCCATCAGTGGAAACATCCTCCCCGCATCCACCCGATCAAGCCCCCGCACAATCTTACATGTTTTACATAAGAACATAAGAACATAAGAAGTAGGAGCAGGAGTAGGCCATACGGCCCCTCGGGCCTGCTCCGCCATTCAATAGGACCATGGCTGATCCGAATCTAGACTCACGTCCACTTCCCTGCCCTCTCCCCATAACCCCTAATTCCCTTATCTGCTTGGAAACTGTCTATCTCCATTTAAAATTTATTTAATGTTGCAGCTTCCACAGCTCTCTGGGGTAGCAAATTCCATAGATTTACTACCCTCTGAGTGAAGAAGTTTCTCCTTATCTCAGTTTTGAAAGCACAGCCCCTTATTCTTAGATTATGCCCTCTAGTTCTAGTCTCACCCATCAGTGGAAACATCCTCCCCGCATCCACCCGATCAAGCCCCCTCACAATCTTATATGTTTCGATAAGATCGCCTCTCATTCTTCTGAACTCCAATGAGTAGAGTCCCAACCTACTCAACCTTTCTTCATACGTCAACCCCCTCATCTCCGGAATCTACTGAGTGAACCTTCTCTGAACCGCCTCGAGAGCAAGTATATCTTTTCTTAAATATGGAAACCAAAACTGCATGCAGTATTCCAGGTGTGGCCACACCAATACCCTGTATAACTGCAGCAAGACTTCCCTGTTTTTATACTCCATCCCCCTTGCAATAAAAGCCAAGATTCCATTGGCCTTCCTGATCACCTGCTGCACCTGCATACTAACTTTTTGTGTTTCATGCACCAGGACCCCCAGATCCCTTTGTACTGTAGCACTTTGCAGTTTCTCTCCATTTAGATAATAACTTGCTCTTTGATTTTTTTCTGCCAAAGTGCACAACCTCACACTTTCCAACATTATATTGCATCTGCCAAATCTCTGCCCACTCACTTAGCCTGTCTATGTCCTTTTGCAGGTTTTTTATGTCCTCCTCACTCATTGCTTTCCCTCCCATCTTTGTATCGTCGGCAAACTTGGATATGTTGCACTCGGTCCCTTCCTCCAAATCGTTAATATAGATTGTAAAGAGTTGGGGTCCCAGCACTGACCCCTGCGGAACACCACTAGTTACTGATTGCCAGCCCGAGAATGAACCATTTATCCCAACTCTTTGTTTTCTGTTAGATAGCCAATCTTCCACCCATGCCAGTATATTACCCCCAATCGCCTCTCATTCTTCTGAATTCCAATGAGTAGAGGCCCAACCTACTCAACCTTTCCTCATAAGTCAACCCCCTCATCTCCGGAATCAACCGACTGAACCTTCTCTGAACTGCCTCGACAGCAAGTATATCTTTTCTTAAATATGGAAACCAAAACTGTACGCAGTATTCCAGGTGTGGCCTCACCAGTACCCTGTATAACTGAAGCAAGACTTCTCTGCTTTTATACTCCATCCCCCTTGCAATAAAAGCCAAGATTCCATTGGCCTTCCTGATCACCTGCTGTACCTGCATACTAACCTTCTGTGTTTCATGCGCCAGGACCCCAAGATCCCTTTGTACTGTAGCACTTTGCAATTTCTTTCCATTTAGATAATAACTTGCTCTTTGATTTTTTTCTGCCAAAGTGCATAACCTCACACTTTCCAACATTATATTCCATCTGCCAAATTTCTGCCCACTTACTTAGCCTGTCTATGTCCCTTTGCAGGTTTTTTATGTCCTCCTCACTCACTGCTTTCCCTCCCATCTTTGTATCGTCGGCAAACTTGGATACGTTGCACTTGGTCCCCTCCTCCAAATCGTTAATATAGATTGTAAAGAGTTGGGGTCCCAGCACTGACCCCTGCGGAACACCACTAGTTACTGATTGCCAACCCGAGAATGAACCATTTATCCCAACTCTCTGTTTTCTGTTAGATAGCCAATCTTCCACCCATGCCAGTATATTACCCCCAATCCCGTGATTTTTTATCTTGTGCAGTAATCTTTTGTGTGGCACCTTGTCAAATGCCTTTTGGAAGTCCAAATACACCACATCCATTGGTTCCCCTTTATCCACCCTGCTTGTTACGTCCTCAAAGAATTCGAGCAAATTTGTCAAGCATGATTTCCCCTTCATAAAACCATGCTGACTCTGTCCGATTAAATTATGCTTATCCAAATGTCCTGTTACTGCTTCCTTAATAATGGACTCCAACATTTTACCAACCACAGATGTTAGGCTAACTGGTCTATAGTTTCCAGCCTTTTGTCTACCTCCCTTTTTAAATAAGGGCGTTACATTAGCAGTTTTCCAATCTGCTGGGACCTTTCCTGAGATCACCTCTCATTCTTCTAAACTGTAGAGAGTATAGGCCCAATCTACTCAATCTCTCCTCATGGGACAACCCTCTCATCCCGGGGTTCAATCTAGTGAACCATTGTTGCGCCGCCTCTAAGGCATGTATGTCCTTTCTCAGATAAGGAGCCCAAATTGTGCACAGTACCTCAGGTGTGATCTCACCAAAGCCCTGTACAATTGTAGTAAGACTTCCTTACTCTTGTACTACAATCCGCTTGCAATAAAGGCTAACATGCCATTTGCTTTCCTAATTGCTTGCTGTACCTCCATGCTAACTCTCTGTGTTCCTGTACGTGGACACCTAAATCTCTCTGACCACCAACATTTAATAGTTCCTCACCATTTAAAAAATATTCCGTTTTTCTATTCTTCCTACCAAAGTGAATAACCTCACATTTCATCACATTATATTCCTTATTGCCCACTCACTTAACCTGTCTATATCCCTTTGCAGGCTCTTTGTGTCCTCCTCACAGCTTACTTTCCCACCTAGCTTAGTATCGTCAGCAAACTTGGATACATTACACTCTGTCCCTTCATCTAAGTCATTAATATAGATTGTAAGTAGCTGGGGCCAAGCACTGATCCTTGCGGCACCCCACTAGTTACAGCCTGCCAACTAGAAAATGACACATTTATCTCTACTCTCTGTTTTCTGTCCGTTAACCAATCCTCTATCCATTCTAATATATCACCCACAACCCCATGAGTCCTTAACTTGCGTAGCAACCTTTTATATGGCACCTTATCGAATGCCTTTCGGAGATCCAAATATACTACTTCCACTGGTTCCCCTTTATCTACCCTGCTAGCTACGTCCTCAAAAAACTCTAATAAATTTGTCAAACACGATTTCCCTTTCATAAAACCATGATGATTTTGCCTATGCTGTCACTACATAGTGGGCCATAAAGGGCAACAAATGGGGCCTTTGGCAGGGGTGCCTGGGCACCAGCCCCAGGTAACTGGTGGGTTGTAGAGTTTTGGCAGCGTGAAGCAGAACGACAGTGATGGGTACAAACTACAGAAATCATGGCTGGTGGATTTTCGGTACCTCTAATTTTTTCAGTCATGTGACTATAGTTTGATATTGATATGGTGAGTTAGCTGGTCATTCAGGGTGGTGCTTTAATTGGCCTCATCATCTCAGGCTAAAGTTCGTGATCCTGATTGCTTTCGTGACCCCTCATGGAAGTATGTGTTATGCAGATGCTGGGAGAGGAAACAATTTGGCACAGCAGCGATGTCTCCATGGTCAAATAGTAGATTAACACCTAGTGTTCTGGCTCATGTATAAATTCATTATTTGGGTTTGGTACTTCAGGATATTCATCACCTGCGGGGCTGTACTGCAGAAACAAATGACTGCATTCACCAGAAAAGGGTAAGGCAAAAAAAGCTGGAGAGAAAAGTTAATTTAGCAAAAAAAAACCTGAGATGGTTATAGATTTCTCCAGATTCTTCAGTGACAATTTTGCATTATCAATAGTTCTGCATAATTCTCTAACTCTCTAATACTATTGCATAACGTACACCAGTAAAATTATCGAGTATTATTTTTCAGATTTTCTATGTTGGAAAACACGGCATATCTTTAACTTGTACTTATTCTGGATTCAAAAGTTCAACTTATATTTCTGCAAGTGGGGGACCATGTAAATTCAAATATGCTATTGCTAATTATCAAGTCCTAATATGATATGGCTGATACAGTTTTTACAATATGTTGTTCTTAATGGGATTTTAGGGGAAATATGCCTGAAGAACAATTGATTACTCTAAGGGGGCTAAATTGGATAAGGCCCGAAAACGGGCGTGGGGATCGCGATCTGCCACGCCAATTGAAAGTAATGCCAGCAGCACCCAGCATTACTGCCTGCTCATTAACATGATTGAAGCGCTGAGCCCAGCATTAAGTGCACTGCTGGTTGGTTCTGCGGGAATAGCAGCGTACTGACTATGTTACTGGACTAGTAATCCAAAGGCCTGGACTAATGATCTGGAGATGTGAGTTCAAATCCCACCATGGCAACTGGGGAATTGAATGTCCTTTAGGGAAGGAAATCTGCCGTCCTTACCTGGCCTGGCCTATATGTGACTCCAGACCCATAGTAATGTGGTCGACTCTTAACTGCCCTCTGAAATGGCCTAGCAAGCCACTCAGTTGTAAAAAGCCGCTATGAAAAACAATTAAGAGTAAAACTGGATGGACCACCCTGTAATGTCCGTGTGTAATTGAGACACGGACTGCAGAAGTTGGTTAAAACAGGTGTTTACTGAAAGGAGACAAAACTGGAACTACTATACAAAGTTACTGCACAGGCTTATATACAGGGGTGGTCACTACTGGTACTGCAGTATACAGGGGCTGCAGAATATAGTTCCTTCTCCAAGGTACATACACTACAATTCCTCCCCTTTTAGCTAAACAGTACATAACATTCGATTAATAATTAAATAACATATTTACAATTACAGTTGCTATATACATTAGCTGAAATTAATCAATTATAAATTCAGTCTTTGAGGAGGCTTCCTGATTCTGTCCGGATAACGCCTCTTTGGGGTATCAGGTTCTTCTGGCAAAGTTGATTCGGGATCAACGTCGTTGTTTGGTTCGTCTGCTTCCAATATCACCGATTCTGAGGTAGATGCAATTGGTACTTCGGTTTCATCACCAGGTGTATAGGATTGTGGTGTAGATTTGACGTTTTCCAGTGACTCTAGAATCTGGTCAGCATGGCATCTTACAATGCTCTCTCCAACATCCACGGTATACATTAGAGGTCCTTGCCATGTGCAGATCGTTCCTGGCTGCCATTTCTCTGTGCGGTAGTCCCGGGCCAAAACTGGTTGACCTATCTTGAAACTCCTGGTTGGCCTTTCATTCATATTCTGAAACTGCCTGTTCTCCACATCTCTTCTGTTGTTTGGCTTAACCAAATCCAAGCGGCATCTTAGTCTTCGATTGAAGAACATCATGGCTGAAGTTTGGTTGGTAACCGCATGTGTCGCATTCCGATAGGCAAACAAGAAGTTATCCACCTTGTGTTGTAGGGGTATGTCTTCATTATACATTGCCTTGATAGCCTTCTTGAATGTTTGAATGAACCTCTCAGCCAATCCATTGGTGGCTGGATGATATGGGGCGGATGTGTAATGCTTAACACCATTGTTCTTTAAGAACCTCCGGAACTCTTCAGACACAAACTGTGGTCCATTGTCAGAGCAAATCTGTTCAGGCAGCCCATTTCTGGCGAATATGGTTCGTAAGACTGTGATAGTTTTTTCTGTGGTGGTTGAGGACATTTTTATTACCACTGGCCACTTTGAATGTGCATCCACCGCAATTAAAAACATTGAGTCCATAAATGGACCAGCAAAATCAATGTGTACCCTTTGCCATGGAGATGAGGGCCACTCCCATGGATGTAGAGGGGCTTGTGGTGGGGCGTTTTGGACCTTCTGGCATTCTGTACAGCTCTTGGTCATCTCTTCGATTTCTCTATCGATTCCCGGCCTCCAAACAAACGCTCTGGCTACGTTCTTCATTTTTACCCCTCCCAGATGACCCTCATGAAGCTCATTGAGCACTCTATCCTTCAATTTGGGTGGAATTACTACTCTGGATCCACACATCAAGGTTCCTCGGCACACTGACAGCTGTTCTCTTCTCGGCGAGAATGCTGGCAACAGTGGTTCGCCATGTGCTGGCCATCCCTTCACCGTTAAATCATAGACCCTGGAAAGTGTCGGGTCATTTCGTGTTTCCTTTTCTATGTTTGCATTCGTCACAGGTAGACATTCGACTATGGTCGAGTGGAATATCTCCACAGGATCCACTGCAGGTGCTTCTTCCACTGTCGGCAACGGTAGGCGCGACAATCCATCAGCATTCCCATGCTGTTTAGTTCCTTTCTACTCGATGTCATATTGGTGTGCCCCTAGGAAAAGGGACCACCTCTGCAGCCGTTGTGCTGTCATTATCGGGACGCCCTTCTTAGGGTTGAAAATGGGGACAAGAGGTTGATGATCAGTTAGTAGAGTAAATTTCTGTCCGTGCAGGTAGTGATTGAACTTCTTTACCCCCCACACCAGGCTTAGGGCCTCTCTGTCAATCTGGGCGTAGTTACGCTCGGCTGCAGTTAACGAGCGTGACGCAAAAGCTATCGGCCTCTCTGAACCATCAAGGGATTTATGTGACAGTACCGCTCCAACGCCGTAGGGAGACGCATCACACGCCAGTCTTATCGGTAGTGATGGGTTGTAGTGAGCCAATACTTCTCTTGAAGTGATCAGGCCTTTACACTTCTAAAAGGCCCGCTTACATTCATCGCTCCATTTCCATGCTACTCCAGTTTGTAGCAGGGCGTTCAGTGGGTGCAGAATTGTGGACAAATTCGGCAAAAACTTATGGTAGTAATTCACCAATCCGAGGAATGACCTCAGTTGCGACACATTTTCAGGCGCTGGAGCCTTAACTACCGCTTCAATTTTGTCAGGGGACTTATGTAACCCCTCTTCATCAATCACGTGGCCACAATACGATATTTGTTTCTTAAAAAACTCGCACTTGGGGCGACTGGCTCGTAGCCCATGTTCTCTTAGTCTAGTGAGCACCTGCTCTAGGTTGGCAAGGTGTTCACTCTCATTTTCACCTGTCACTAGGATGTCGTCCAAGTAACACTGAGTCCCCGAAATCCCTTGCAGGACTTGTTCCATCGCTCTTTGCCATATAGCCGGAGCTGATGCTACTCCGAATACCAGTCGATTATACTGGTAAAGACCTTTGTGAGTGTTTATCGTGAGATATTTCCTAGAGGATTCTTCAACCTCCACCTGCAAATATGCTTGCGCTAGGTCAATTTTTGTAAAACGTTTCCCTCCAGATAGTGAGGCGAAAATATCTTCTATCCTCGGAAGAGGATACTGTACTGTGTGAAGGATTGGGTTCACAGTCAATTTGAAGTCCCCACAGATGCGAACCTTCCTTGGCTCCTCAGACTTATTGTTTAACGTTTTCTTCATGACAGGAACGATGGGTGTCGCCCACTCACTCCAGTCTACCTTAGATAACATGCCTGCATTCTCCAGATTCTCCAGCTCTGCCTCGACGGCTGGGCAAATTGCATACGGTACCGGTCTTGCTTTGAAAAACTTGGGAATTGCATTCTCTTCTATTTTTATCGAGGCGGTTACGCCTTTAAGGGTTCCCAGTCCTTGTTGAAATACCTCTTTAGCGTTAGCTAAGATTTTTGACAATCGTCCAGGTGTGACGTCGTCATCCTTTTTACCAGCCACAGTCAGTGCCTGAATGGAGTGCCAGTCTAAACTTATCTTTCTGATCCATTCACGTCCCAATAATGGTGGTCCACCATCTTGCAGTATGTACAGATACAATTTCTGTATTTCCTTGCCGTTGTATTCGACAGGCACCCTTATTTTCCCTCTGGGGTACACTTTCTGCCCCGTATATGTCTTCAAGACAATGGATGTGTCTTTCAAGGGTATGGTGAGAATAGCCGCTCGTAGTCTCGTCAATTCATGACGGTCAGGGCTGATCCTGTATCCAATTCCATTTTGACTTGGGACCCTGCTATCGTGAGGGTGACCCAAATGGTTCGGTGATCCTCTTTTGCGATTACGTTGTGAAGTTTGAGACAGCTTAGTCTCTTGTTCCCGGATTCACTATCGCTCTTCTGGTCTTCGGAACTACTGTCCGTCATCTTTTGTACTTTCCTGTACTTTTCCTTAGTAGTCTTTTTGTTGTCGTTAGTCTTCTTCCCGGACCTGCAAACTCGTGCAATGTGTCCCATCTTTCCGCATTGCCTGCATGTTTTGTCCTTGAACCAGCAGTCCTTCTGGTCATGGGTTGTTCTGCCGCAGCGATAACATTTTTCAAATCCCCGTGTCATTTCATGGGTGCCGTATTCCTGTGGCTTTTGCTGTATTTCCGCAGCTCCCCTTGCTGCTGCTTCATACGATACTGCCACGCTGAAAGCCTTATCTAGCGTCAGCTCTTTCTCCGAGAATAATCTCTTCTGGGTTCCTTCACTCAGGGGTCCACAGACAAATTTGTCCCATAGGGTATCTGCCAGTCCTGCTCCGAACTGGCAGTGCTTTGATAGCTTGCGTAGTTCCGTAAGGTAATCAACATTGCTCTCATCTTTATGCTGATTTCTCTTGTGGAATTTACATCTTTCTGCTATCAGCAGCGGTGTGGGATTTAGGTGTTCCTGTAGGATATCAACAATTTCGTTAAAACTCTTCCCCATCGGTTTGACTGGAGTGATCAGGTTCCGCAATAGGCCGTACGTTCTTGCGCCCATTAAGTTTAGTAGTACCGATGCCTTTTTCTCATCGGCTACTTCATTTGCCTTGCAATATACTTCGACTCTTTCCACATATGTGGTCCAGTCTTCCATTTCATTATCTAAGGCAGTGATATTGCCAGTCTTCGGCATCTTAGAGATCTAAGATGGCGCCTCCCGCGCTTTGCCTTCTTCCCCGCTGGATTAAGATGGCGCCTCCCGCGCTTTCTGTCTTTTCCGCTGCTGCCAGCGCTGTTGCTGGCGTTTTTATGCCTTGATGGCGACGCCCTATGGTTTCCCGTGCTTCCCCCCGCGCTGCTGCCAACGCCGCTCTCCGCGGTCCCCGTGGCAAACGACAGCTCCTCGCGGCTTTCTGTGCTTCCAACTTCTTTTTCCTTTATTTTAATTACTGTTCCCGTTGTCAGAGCAGACCCTATGGGACACTTTCCTCCCTCTTCTCGGGTCTGTACACTGCCCGGCTTCGTAGCACCGGCCGCGCCCTGTGTGCTCCACCCTCTCTCTCTCTCTCTCTCTCTCCTCTTTCCTGACAACGCTGCTCGGCCCCATTGAAAAGCCACCCGATCGAGCTCTAGCCCGCCGCAGCCCAGGAAGGATCAGTGTACTACCTGCCACCAGCCCGATTAGCTGGAACACCATAGACTGGAGAAACAAGCCCAGCTCTCGACAGCCTCTCCTGCAAATCTTTGAATTCGATGAATCAGAGGGCAGTTGCCCACGGTCGACGCCCATTTCCTCTGTCTGTTTTTTTCCTTTTTCCTTTCTTTTTGGATTTCTTCCTTCTGGCTTCGACCTCCAATAACTTCGCTTCAGGGATGGATCCCCGTGAGGTTGTGCAGAACTGTAGGTAAGTTCGGATCTGTTCGTCGCCAATGTAATGTCCGTGTGTAATTGAGACACGGACTGCAGAAGTTGGTTATAACAGGTGTTTACTGAAAGGAGACAAAACTGGAACTACTATACAAAGTTACTACACAGGCTTACATACAGGGGTGGTCACTACTGGTACTGCAGTATACAGGGGCTGCAGAATATAGTTCCTTCTTCAAGGTACATACACTACACACCCGGCATCGAATTCGGCACTGTTTACAGACACGACAACAGTACACCAACATCTGGGGACTTGTGCCAAAATTGGGAGCGCTGTCACACCGACTAGTCATTGTAAGATTTGCAAAATTTCTGCATCTCCCTGAAGGTTATTTATTAATAAAAGGGACCCTGCATGGACATTTTAAATTGAAAAAGGTACCCAAGATGGCATCCGTGCCTCGTGGCAGAAAGCCTGTGGGATTCCAAAATGGATTCTGCAGCGCAGACAGCTTGGGAGAAATCAAAACTAAGGCTGCAGGTTTACTGTGAAGAGAAACTTTGTGTTTTGGAACGAGACAGGACTCTTAATTATGCATTAGACTGAACTGGAGATGGATCTAATTGCAGTTTAGGCCTACAGTTAAGGCCATCAAACAGTCTGCATACAGATTAACACAGCCATCGAGGTTGGACAAGCCCATCAAGGAACTTTCAGGATAATACAAGTCAATTATCGGGCTGGTAGATGCAATTACCGGCCATCTAAAAACCGTTAGTATGAATTGCTACCATTATTTTAAACAAGCCCGCCAAATTTAAAACAAAGAACTAACCTGATTTGGCACGAAGATAAGGGTTTTTGACGAAGGTATAATTGAAGGCCCCGGGTAGCATTGAGTTAGTTCAGGTTCGTGATGAGTTGGGGCAGCTAGTTCGTTCGTTCAGAGGAGGTCCGTAGAGTTCATTGGTCAGTGTGCTGGTGCTGCTCCTCGGGCCCCTCGCCCTCGTGGCTGCCGCTCTTTCCCCGTCCCGCGCTTACCTCCTGGCCTCTTGCCCGTGCCC
Source organism: Somniosus microcephalus (assembly GCF_052327205.1). NCBI lineage: Eukaryota > Metazoa > Chordata > Chondrichthyes > Squaliformes > Somniosidae > Somniosus > Somniosus microcephalus. The sequence goes on from NC_140988.1 coordinate 244,264,398, forward strand.
TTTTCCCACTCCATCTGGAACTGCCCCGGCACCGGGTTGGGCGGACATGGACAGATTCAGGCCAGGCGAGGCGGGACGCAATGAGGGGAGAAGGGAATACCACCGAGGGGCAGACCGGCTGGAGGAGACCAAACGAGGGGAGGCTTCGAATCATCGGGCCTTCAGCCTCGGCCGACCTTCGAATATCTGCACACTAACTCAAACTGGCAGCTGTCGACGAAGAATCATCCCTGCAAGGTAAAGTACCCAAACAGAGACTTTGACTTTGGGGTACTCGAACCTGGACAATGCCCTTGCAGCACCCGGAGACCACGTGACGACGGCAGGCTCCAGAGAGCACCAAGAGCGAACCCCGAACCCCACTGCTGTTTTGAATTGAGCAAACCCCGTTTTTGATTGGTGAGCATAGATTCTGACCCCTCATAGCTTAATCTAGTTAGGTATAGGGGGTGGGATAAGGATAAGGGGATTGTTAAGATAATTGTTTTCCCTCGGTGTGCCGTGTGTTCCCCATTCCCTGTATAAGTGCATTATCCTGTAATGTTATAGTGGTAACTTCTTTTAAGACTGTATTAATTTTTCCTGTTGAATATAATCTTGGTTTTGCTTACATAAAAACCACCTGTCTACTCGAGTTTTCTGTATCGCTGCCTGTACCTAAGTCTGGTGTCTAGAACCCAGGGGCGTGGGAGCGATTCAAATCACTCACAAACAGTCAGGGGCATAACTGACTGGGCACACGTGCCACACCCGCAACCCCTCCTACAGAAATGGCAACCATGGCAGGACACCAGCATCAGGGTTGTGATATGGTAGACAATGGTTCGGATGAGCGAACCGTTGTGGAGGAAAGGATTTCTGATTATTTGTTTAGCAAGGTGAATATCACTAAGAAGTGGAACACCACTCTGTTAAAGGCTGGGCGTCCGGTAGATGCAGCAGTTAAGTGGACAGAGGGAAAGGAACACAAGAAGTCCTTAGTGAAGGCAGTTTGGCTGATGTGCTTTAAAAAGCAGATCCAGCTGCTGGACGGGCTCGTTGCCGCACAGGCAATCGAGTTAAGGGAGTCAGCCCTGGAGATCCAGGACAAGGCTCTCGCAGGGGAAAAGTTTTTAGTAGCTTTGCAGGCTTTGAACCAAGAAAGAGTGCATCTAGTGAAAGAACACAAGGCCCAGTTGGAATACCTACGGTGCCAAGTCACCGAGGCCAAGGGAAATGAGTCGAGGTTGCGGGAGAAAAACGCCCGCATGGCAAGGCAGGTTAGGGAACAGGAAGAGAAAGTGCAGGAGGTAAAAGCCGCTTACAAGCCAGCGAATTAACAGGGGTTTGAGAAGGCAGACCACGGCCCCTGTAAAGAGAGGATAGCAAATCTGAGTCGGGCTCTCCGGAAGGCAAAAGGCATGGTATGCCTCCTAAGCCTGACTTAGGCAGGTCAGACAGATTTTATGGGGAACGAGGAGAGAACAGTTCCAATGTCACCGGTAGTGCCCAGGGACGACCCGGTTGAGAGAGAGGAGACCTCACGACCACCACCCATAGCGCCAAGTTTCTGCGAGGTTTGGCAGCAAGAGGGGGTGGAACCCAGAGTGGAGCCAGAGGTGGAGGCGGAGGTAGAGCAACCCCCGCCTGAATAGTCGGAACCGGAAACGATGTGCCCAGCACGGCATTGGAGGTTCGGCCCACCCGCCAATGGCGAAGATGAGGGACCCCTCCAAAACCAGTTCGTATTACCCTTTAACACCCAACAGCTTAGGGTTATGGTCAACCATATCACGAAGCTTTCCGCCAAGGGAGACCCCTCGATCCACTTCAGGGAAATAGAGCAGACCGCCAGCGACAAGGCCATGTCCCCCCGCAGGTAGCATATATAGGAGGTGGGACATATTGTGTCACCACCGGCGCGTCCCACTACCAGCACGGGCAGCATAGCTGGTGTCCGGTCAGTGACAGCAGTTTCTGTTTTACACCCAGGGCAGAAGTTCAAGTGGCCCAGGAGCGAATTGTCCCCATTCCCGAACCCTCCACTGTTCACCTCACTGTGCAGGAGAATTTTACGAACTTGCAAAAGTACGTAGCGCACTTTGGCTATGAAATTCCCCCTCTCCCTGAACATTTGACCAAAATTCTAAAACTCATTATAGTTTCACAGAAACATTTTTTACACTCTCGAGCAGAAAACAGTAGAGATAGGGACTAAGATATTGGATATTGTATCTCCACCCTGGTGGAACCTTTTCAATAATATAGAGGTCCCTTCGTGGATCAGACTGGCTTCCCACATTCTTGTGGTTTGCCAGTTAGGGATAGTGCTGTATTTAGTTTGCATTCAGTGTAAGGGAAAAGGTCGGTGGTCAGAATTCCGAAACCAGAGCTTTTGGAAAGAACATTATGTAAAGGTGGAGGAAAATAAGTCTTTTTCCCTGTATTTCGATTAAAGAATTGTTGTTTCTTTGTGTTTGTTTTTTTAATTAAAGGTTTTCTTTTGTTGTCTGTGTTGCGATGCGGTTTTATAAAGATATGTGTACCGAGTAGTGCAGCGCTTTTGGACACCCTCCATGCTTGGATGTGTGTGTAAAGTCTGTAATTTTACTCTCTGTATGCTGATGTACACTACATTTTCGCGGAATGGGAAGTGCATGTGTTGTGGGTATATTAGATAGATAATTACAGGGGAAGGTTGACTACGGAGGGTCAGAAAAATTTTGCTCACTTTTAAAAGTATGATACTTCAAGCAAGTTTTAGTATCACAGGGAGGACTGTAAGATTTGCAAAATTTCTGCATCTCCCCGAAGGTTATTATTAATAAAAGGGACCCTGCATGGACATTTTAAATTGAAAAGGGTACCCAAGATGGCGTCCGTGCCTCGTGGCAGAAAGCCTGTGGGATTCCAAAATGGATTCTGCAGCGCAGACAGCTTGGGAGAAATTGAAACTAAGGCTGCAGGTTTCTGTGAAGGGAAACTTTGTGTTTTGGAATAAGACAGGACTCTGAATTATACATTAGACTGAATTGGAGACGGATCTAATTGCAGTTTAGGCCTATAGTTAAGGCCATCAAACAGTCTACATTATCGGAAACAGATTAACACAGCCATCGAGGTTGGACAAGCCCATCAAGGAACTTTCAGGACAATACAAGTCAATTATCGGGCCGGTAGATGTGATTACCGGCCATCTAAAAACCGTTAGTATGAATTGCTACCATTATTTTAAAATAGCGCGCCAAAATTAAAACAAAGAACTAACCTGATTTGGCGTGAAGATAAGGGTTTTCGACGAAGGTATAATTGAAGGCCCCGGGTAGCATTGAGTTAGTTCAGGTTCGTGATGAGTTGGGGCAGCTAGTTCGTTCGTTCGTTCGGAGGTCCGTAGAGTTCGTTGGTTGGTGTGCTGGTGCTGCTCCTTGGGCCCCTCGCCCTCATGGCTGCTGCTCTTTCCCCATCCCGCGCTTACCTCCTGGCCTCTTGCCCGTGCCCTTTTCCCACTCCATCAGGAACTGCTCCGGCACCGGGTTGGGCGGACACGGACAGATTCAGGCCAGGCGAGGCGGGACGCGATGAGGGGAGAAGGGAAAACCACCGAGGGGCAGACCGGCTGGAGGAGACCAAACGAGGGGAGGCTTCGAATCATCGGGCCTTCAGCCTCGGCCGACCTTCGAATATCTGCACACTAACTCAAACTGGCAGCTGTCGACGAAGAATCATCCCTGCAAGGTAAAGTACCCAAACAGAGACTTTGACTTTGGGGTACTCGAACTTGGACAATGCCCTTGCAGCACCCGGAGACCACGTGACGACGGCAGGCTCCAGAGAGCACCAAGAGCGAACCCCGAACCCCACTGCTGTTTTGAATTGAGCAAACCCCGTTTTTGATTGGTGAGCATAGATTCTGACCCCTCATAGCTTAATCTAATTAGGTATAGAGGGTGGGATAAGGATAAGGGGATTGTTAAGATAGTTGTTTTCCCTCGATGTGCCGTGTGTTCCCCATTCCCTGTAAAAGTGCATTTGCTTGTAATGTTATAGTGGTCATTTCTTTTAAGACTGTATTAATTTTTCCTATTCAATAAAATCTTGGTTTTGCTTACATCCAAACCACCTGTCTACTCGAGTTTTCTGTATCGCTGCCTGTACCTAAGTCCGGTGTCTAGAACCCAGGGGCGTGGGAGTAATTCGAACCGCTCACAAACAGTCAGGGGCATAACTGACTGGGCGCATGCGTCACACCCGTAACCCCCCCTACATCATGCAGCAGCCTAACATAGTCATACTCACAGAATCATACCTTTCAGCCAATGTCCCAAACTCCTCCATCACCATCCCTGGGTATGTCCTGTCCCACCGGCAGGACAGACCCACCAGGGTTGATGGCACAGTGGTATACAGTCACTAAGGAGCAGCCCTGGGAGTCTTTAACATTGACTCTGGATCCCATGAAGTCTCATGGCTTGAGGGCAAGCATGGGCAAGGAAACCTCCTGCTCATTACCACCTACCACCCTCCCTCAGCTGATGAATCAGTACTCCGCCATGTTGAACACCACTTGGAAGAAGCACTGAGAGTAGCAAGGGCACAGCATGTACTCTGGGTGGGGGACTTCAATTGTTCATCACCAAGAGTGGCTCGGTAGCACCACAACTGACCGAGCTGGCTGAATCCTGAAGAACAGAGCTGCCTGCAACAGGTGGTGAGAGAACCAACACAAGGGAAAAACCTACTTGAACTCGTCCTCACCAATCTGCCAGTCGCAAATGCATCTGTTCATGATAGCATTGGTAGCAGTGACCACCACACAGTCATAGTGGAGATGAAGTCCTATCTTCACACTGAGGGCACCCTCCATCATGTTGTGTGGCACTACCACCGTGCTAAATGGGATAGATTCAGAACAGATCTAGCAGCTAAAACTGGGCATCCATGAGGCACTGTGGGCCAGCAGCAGCAGCAGTATTGTATTCCACCTCAACCTGTAACCTCATAGCCCAGCATATCCCTCACTCTACCATTACCATCAAGCCAGGGAACCAATCCTGGTTCAATAAGGAGTGTAGAAAAGCATGCCAGGAGTAGCACCAGGCGTACTTAAAATTGTGGTGCCAAACTGGGGAAGCTGCAACACAGGACTGCATGCATGCTAAAAAGTGGAAGTAGCAAGCTATAGACAGACCTAAGCGATCCCACAATAAACGGATCAGATCAAAGCTCTTCAGTCCTGCCATATCCAGTTGTGAATGGTGGTGGACCATTAAACAACTAACGGTAGGAGGAGGCGCCATGAATATCCCCATCTTCAATAATGGTGGAGCCCAGCATGTGAGTGCAAAAGACAAAGCTGAAGTGTTTCCAACCATCTTCAACCAGAAGTGCCGAGTGGATGATTCTCCTCCTGAGGTCCCCACCATCACATAAGCCAGTCTTCAGCCAATTCGATTCGCTCCATGTGATGTCAAGAAACAGCTGAGTGCATTGGATACAGCAATGTCTGTGGGACTCGAAAACATCCCGGCTGTCGTGCTGAAGACGTGTGCTCCAGAACTAACCGCGCATCTAGCCAAGCTGTTCCAGTACCGCTATAACACTGGCATCTATCCGACAATGTGAAAACCGCCCAGATATGTCCTGTCCACAAAAAAAACAGGACAAATCCAATCTGGCCAAATACCGCCCCATCAGTCTAGTCTCAATCAGCAGCAAAGTGATGGAAGGTGTCATCGACAGTGCTATCAAGCAGCACTTATATACCAATAACCTGCTCACTGATGCCCAGTTTGGGTTCAGCCAAGACCACTCAGCTCCAGACTTCCTTACAGCCTTGGTCCAATCATGGACAAAAGAGCTGAATTCCAGAGGTGGGGTGAGAGTGACAGCCCTTGACATCAAGGCAGCATTTGACCGAGTGTGGCATCAAGGAGCCCTTGTAAAACTGAAGTCAATGGGAATCAGGGGGAAAACTCTCCTCTGGTTGGAGTCATACCTAGCACAAAGGAAGATGGTTGTGGTAGTTGGATAGTTGGAGGTCAACCATCACAGCCCCAGGATATCACTGCAAGAGTTCCTCAGGGCAGTGTCCTCGACCCAACCATCTTCAGTTGCTTCATCAATGGCCTTCCCTCGATCATAAGGTCAGAAGTGGGGATGTTCGCTGATGACTGCACAGCTTTCAGTGCCATTGGCAACTCTTCAGATACTGAAGCAGTCCATGCCCGCTTGCAGCAAGACCTGGACAACATTCAGGCTTGGGCTGATAAGTGGCAAGTAACATTCGTGCCACACAAGTGCCAGGCAATGACTATCTCCAAAAAGCGAGCATCTAACCATCGCCCCTTGACATTCATCGGCATTATCATCGCCGAATCCCCCACCATCAATATCCTGGGGGTCACCATTGACCAGAAACTTAACTGGATCAGCCATATAAATACTGTGGCAACAAGAGCAGGTCAGAGGCTAGGTATTCTGTGGTGACTGTCTCACCAGCTGACTCCCCAAAGCCTTTCCACCAGCTACAAGGCACAAGTAAGGAGTGTGATGGAATGCTCTCCACTTGCTTGGATGAGTGCAGTTCCAACAACACTCAAGAAGCTCGACACCATCCAAGACAAAGCACCCCGCCTGATTGTTACCCCATCCACCACCTTAAACATTCACTCCCTCCACCACCGGTGTACCATGGCTGCAGTGTGTACCATCTACAAGATGCACTGCAGCAGCTCCCAAGGCTTCTTCGGCAGCACCTCCCAAACCCGCGACCTCTTCCACCTAGAAAGACAAGTGTAGCAGGCGCATGGGAACACAAGCACCTCCAAGTTCCCCTCCAAGTCACACACCATCCTGACTTGGAAGTATATCGTCGATCCTTCATTGTCGCTGGGTCAAAATCCTGGAACTCCCTCCTGAACAGCTCTTTGAGAGTACCTTCACCTCATGGACTGCAGCAATTCAAGAAGGTGGCTCACCACCACCTTCTAAAGGGGCAGCTAGGGATGGGCAATAAATACTGGCCTTGCCAGCGATGCCCAGATCCCATGAACTAATAAAAAAAGTCTCGGAGCCCAATATCCTGGGAAGTCTGCTCTGTATTTAAAGGTTGCCTGGAGAATGAAAGGCTGTCTACACTTTTTAAAGGGGAGGTGCTTTGTGAAAGAAGCACCTCATTCTGAGTGGAGCTAAGCAAAGGGGAAATTATCAATGTCACAACAGGGCCGAGAAAGGGGACCTCAGTTCTCGGATGCAGCACTGAGGGCCTTAGTGCAGGAGGTCGATGGGGGGAGACACAGGCCTAGAAATTCAGTTGGCGTCGCGCCAGGGCTTTAGCGCCGGAAAGTTAGCGCCGGCGCTAAGTCCCCCTGCGCGCACCAAAAATTCAGTAGCGCCGCGCCCAAACGGCTGCCGGCGCTACTGAAGGGTGTTTGCGCCTGAAAACTGGCGCCACGCGCCGCATTGCGGCGCTATTCCGGCGCTGCGGCGCCCGATGCGGTGCGGCAGGCTCGGGAAGTGCAGGCCTCCTCCTTCAGTTAAGGAGGAGCTGCCTGCACCCGCCCGCTGGCCGGTAAAATCGCCACAAAAATGAGCCCGGCACCTCGGGGAAATGCCGGGCTCGCAGCCGAGAAGCATCTGTTCCGCGGGGAGGGAGGTGCGGGCAGGCGGCCGGCGGGAAAGCGGCCGGCCGCCGCTCCACCTTTATGCGCCGGCGCAAAGTCGTGTAAGACTCTGTTGCCAGAGTCTTAGTTGCGGCTGCCACGGGCGAGGCGGCCGCAACTGAATTTCGGCGCTGGGGCCCGTCGGCATGGCAACCGGGACGCTGCGCACACCGATGACGTCATCGGTGCCGGCGCAGCGCTACCGGTCTACCGCCGATTCCAGGGCCCCAGGGAATTTTTAAACTGGCCATAACTCCGGCGCTAGGCCCTCCAGCGCCCCAAATGGGGCGCTAGGCCTACTGAATTTCTAGGCCACATTGTTTACCCACAGGGGCCAGGAGGCCTTCCAGACAGACTGCACAAAGATAGTGGGAGGAGATCGCTGAAGCAGTCAGCAATGCTATCCCTAATTTTAAATTTGGGAGTGCAGTCCCTTTAACAGACTGCACAACCCAGTCAAGGTTTTGTGCATGCGGAAAACATCACATTGGAAAAGTTGATCCCGGGCTGCGCGGGACTGGCAGACAGTTGTGTGGCTTCCTGTTGCGCAGCTTAGAGGGAATGTTGGCAGTCAGTGCCACCAGTCTTTTCCCTCGGACCCGGATCCAGTGCCAGAAGAAATTTAGTGACCTCACACGAGTGGTCAATTTGAGTGAATGCATCTTCAAATGCCATATCCCACCAACCACCACTGGCCTCCCACACTGCTCAATGCACCACACCCCCATCACTCACCTACCAACAATCTCTACCAATCACGACTCATACCTCACAATTATAGATTCAGCTCACCCTCACACACTTAACACCGTTGAAAGCTTCACACCCACATCTCACACCTTACACACAATGCCAACTAATCAATCATGACAGGCACATACAAAGAAAGAAGATAGACAGACTTGCATTTTTATAGCGCCTTTCACGACCACCGGTCATCCCAAAGTGCTTTACAGCCAATGAAGTACTTTTTTGAAGTGTAGTCATTGTTATAATGTAGGAAACGTGGCAGCCAAACATATTACACCACACTCACTGACACACTTCCCTTTCTCTTGCAGGCCAAGGTGACGCATTACTGGTGCCATCAGGGGCTAAAAGGCGGCGGGGGTAAGCAGAGCTGCAGAACCTGACCCAATCAGAGGAGACCAGATGTTCTGGATATAATTGGAGTGGCTGTCACTGAGGCCGTGGTGGTCGGCGGGACTGTAAGCATTGATGATGACGGTGTGCTCATACTTCTTCTAACATCCCACTACCCCCTCAACCCACAATCGCTTCTCACTTAGAAGCTGCTGATGGTGTAGCCATGCACATCTTGCTTTTCCCCCCCCTCTTCAACACAACCCTACTCTTGTGTTTTTCTACCCTTATGCAAGAACTGCCACCAGCCCAGCCTCTGCAGAATGAAGTAGAGGAGGAGATTGATAGAGAAGAAGAGACACTGTCACTCAATTTGACACTCCCAGGCACCAGCTCAGAAAATGGCACTGAGTGAACTTTAGAGGGTAGTATAGAGGCGGGGTCTGCATGTGGTGAGTCACTGGGCATGAGTGACCAGCAACCAGAGTAGGGTGAAAGGGTAGTTCAGGTGCCAGCTCCCTGGAGGGTGGGAGCTGCTGCAAAGCACTCAGATGAGGACTTTGATGGGGCAGCCTTCAGATGAAGCATGTTGGCCATGCACACAAAAATGCTTCCTGCAATGGCAGGCCTACTAGAGAGCCTCTTGTCTCTGTCAAGCAGCATGGTGGAGCCCAGCTCCAAACTTGCAAGGGGCTTGGTGCAGAGCTTAGTTTTCAGGATGGAAGTGATGGGCAACTCCATTCGAGCACTTGTAGACCCAACCATGATGCTGGGTGTGATGGGCGATCACACAGCCGCCATTGCAGCAAAAGCGGAAACAACCCAATGTCTGAGTGCTGCAGTGGAAGCTCAGGCTTCTGTCATGCAGGCTCAGCTTGCTGCCACACAAGCTCAGACTGCTGCCATCATGGCTGGGTTTATGAGTGTGGATAGCAGCGTGCAGGGTCTCACAGCAGTCCAGCAATCTGTCCTCCAACAGACGTCTAGGAATGCTGGCAGTGGCTCCGTGGAGCTCAAAGCTACTGTCTTCTCTCAGGATGACAACATTCATACTTCCACCACTGTCACTCCGCCAGTGCCATTGCAGTTTCCTGTCAGCCAGCCCAGGCTGCTGTCACCATGTTGTGGTGGTGCAGTCTACAACCGGCCTTTCTAGGCCCAGAGCTGCTTGAGGTCATAATGCAAGGCCATCATGGGGATTTGCAGGCTGCCTTCTCCCTTCTTCCTCCTCCTCCTTCTCCTGAGGTGGACGTGAAACCTGTGGTGGCAAGGGTAGCGCTCCCATGATGGCCAAGTTGTGGAGGATTCAGCAGAGCACCACGAATTGGGACAGCCATTCACTGCACCATGGGGAAGCTCGATATCCTGGCAAAGCCATGTGCGCAGTCCTCCTGCTTCTCTCTCTTTAGGGAGAAGGCAGCCTGCAAATCCCCATTCCGGGCGGTCTGTCTGTGAGCACATCATCAGACTCCGGTTCTCCTGAATGAAACCCCAGATCCCCATTGCTAAGCACCTTACCATCCCTCTGTCACGGAACATCACAGCATCCTCTTGGCCACAATGCTAAAATGAAAGCCACAACGAAACAGAGCCTCTGTGACCTCCAGATGCAGCAATGGACTGGGAACTGCGAGATGTTTGCTATGTTGCCTGCTGCAGCCTAGAAGGACCCGCTGGCAAAATAAATCACGGCCACAGTCACCTTGAGGGCCACTGGCAGAGCGGTCATCGCCCTACTCTGAGGCTGTAGGTCTGGTTCCAAGAGCCGCCGAACATACTGCTCCTGCCTTAGGTGGAGGTAGGAGAAGTGCTCCCTGAAGACCCCACGTTGGTAAGGCCTCATGCTGAGAGCCCTCCTCACTCTCCTCTGCCCTCTGTGAACAGCTTGTCTTCTTTGCTGCCTCCGCTCCTTCTCCCTGCCATGCTGCAGTGTGAGGGGGTCTGCGAGTAGAGCCCCCATGCCTGGGAGCAAGTGGTGTAGTCAGAGGCCTTCCAGTGGGAAACAACACCCTCCCTTGTCCAGCAGCACTCCCTGCACACTTCAACAACGTTATAAATGTCTTCCAGCAAGCCAGTGTTGATACAAACTTGGCAAGAGCCAGCACAAGAAACATAATCAACTCACCTGCAAATTGGTTGTCTCCCTTTAAATTGCACTGGTTGGGGTTCCCTCGTTCAGCTGTGCATGTTTAGGAGAGGGAGTTGTTTGGAACAGCGACGTCCAAAATCTCTGGTTGTGTGTCAAATCAACGTTACATGCTGACTGACGTCACGATCTGCCTACGCTGCATACTGCCGGCACACGCATGTCCCTCCTGCGCTATCGACTTCACCAAGAAGGCGATCAGCATGAGCCGCGTTAGAAGTGGGCGGAAGCGAAGCGGGCGCTATTTTTTTCTCCAAATCGGCCTTAACTTCCGGCACTAAGGTGCCAAATTTCGCAGCCTAAATCTCTAACATTGTGAATTTTAAGGACATCCTTGCACATGATCAAAACATAGCAGTCATTGGGTTAGTCAGACTTTGCCTCTTTTCAGCTCATGCTAACAAGTCTATGTTGTCTTTATACATAGCAGAAATTCGGGTCCCCACGGGTGAGTACGCGCTGGGTACTCACGTGTAGGGCCAACGAAACTTCCGTTCCCTTGAAGGAAGGGGTTCACAGATCGAATGCGTGCACCGGAGAGGCAGCGCGTACACCTGGAACTTCCGTTTTTTTTACAGGTTTCTCCGGGAGGGTAAGTCTCCAGCAGCTATGCTTTTAAAAAGCAGTCGCAAGGCCTGCTTTTAACAAGGTTAGTGGTGAATTAAGTAAAATTAAAACATTTTTTCCACAGGTTTATTATTTTTAAATACTTTAAAGAAAGGTAAGTTTATTTTTAGCCCTGTTAAAAACTGTAATTAATTTTTTCAAAAATTTAAATTATTGCTTAAAATAGTTATTTTATGTAATTTATAGTTATTTTAAAAATGTGATGTTTTTTAAAAAGTTTATTTGAAGTTTTAGTTAGATTTTGGGGCCAATTTCTATTCATAGATTTGACAGGTCTTCCTGTCAAATCTATGAATAGAGATTCCCTGCTACGATTGGCTCTCCATGGCTCTCCAAGCTTCAAACTAATTGCACCCCTGGGATACGCAAGCACTGCACGCCGGCAGCTAGAGCAGGCCCAGCATCGGAATCCCACGCGGGCCCACAGCACAACGGCCGGCGCGCTAGGTACGTGCAGGTCGGGAGCCTTCGACCCGAATTTCTGGCCCATTATATAGTACGTACAGATGCAGTGCTGAAAGCTTTTCTTGAGCTTTGCAAGTGGGCAGCTGTGCTCTCAGTGATCAATTGTGGAGTTGAGGAAGGCAAAAAGCCCCAGGCCTCCATACTCATCTACCTGGACAGAATGATAACTTCCAAATACAACTCCGGCCACTTTCTTCTGATTGAAAAAGTGGCCAGAACAGTCACTAGAAACTGCACAAGGGTTTAAAAATCTTTTCAAAGCTAAGTCTAAAAGTCGACTGCCACATTACATCAGTGGCAATTAAACTGCCATTCTTGCAAGGTGATAAAGTGAAAGCATAAGGTGTTCCTGCTCCCACTAATAGCAGCCTGCTTTCACAACTTTAATATTGTCTTTCTAGCTCCAGTGCCCTGAAGCTAATACTATAACAATGGGCCAAATTTTTGTGTCAAAATAACGGTAAGGCTAATGGCGCTTGCCATTATTTATGCGTAAATGGTACAGCAACTTCAGACAAGGTGCAGATGTGCGGTTAAATATTAATATCCAAAAGTTGCTGTCTGGGTTGTGCCGTTCTGCCGTTAGCTTCACAAAAGCTGCGTTTCGCTGTCTGCCTCACCATTGACATTCATTGAATGTTGTGAAGTCGCTGTATTTGCACAGTAGATACAAACTAAATCCACTGTAGATATTTAGGGCTAGTAATTACAAGCGTAAGTACCTTTTTAATGACGTGATAAGTTAATGCAAAAGCAAAATATTGCAGATGCTGGAAATCTGAAAGATAAACAGAAAATGCTGGAATTACTCAGTAGGTCAGGCAGCACCTGTGGCGAGAGAAACAGTTAACGTTTCAGACCGTTGACCTGAAGCTAACAAAAGGTCACCGATCTGAAAAGTTGGCCAGAATTTTCCCGCTGCCGTGCATGCGGGATTGGAGATAGGTCGGGAGTAAAATCGGATGTGTTGGGAATCCGCTGTCATCCCACTTCCTCGTGCCTTTAACTCAGGCGCATTTGCCAGCGCGACACGGACCCGAATGGCACAGGTGGGCGACCTAATTTTGATCATTATTACCTTGTTGTCAGACCCTTAACCATGTTTTTAACCAGACCTTTTAAATTTCACTGTATGACCACGGGAATCATGCAGCTTGGGAACCACATCTGTCAACCTGAGGTGGAAGCTCAGTGACCATTGAGCGAGGTCATTACTGCAGAGCATTGAAAGCACAATAAATACTGCCACCTGACAACATCTGGCCATTAACTCTGTTTCTCTCTCCATCGATGCTGCCTATTTTAAGTATTTGATATGTGTTAATGACGGTCAGTCAACCTCTCTGGCACTGAAAATGAACTTTTATAATTGTGAAGTCGCATTCCTTCAAGTTGTGAATTGTTTTAGGTGATTTTAAAGATATCAAATTTAAAATGTTATTTTTTTATGTTTTCTTTCTTTCTATTTATTTTCCCTCTCCCTTACTCTAACCTTATTTGCCTCTCTTTATTTCTCTTTCTGTACCTGATTTGGCATTGAATTTGCCCTCTTTAATTCACCCTCCTTCTCAGTCCTACTGCTGTTTATTCCCCAATCCATAAATCTCATTGGTTAAGGATCTATCCTGTTCACTCAGTTCCCAAATGCCCTGTCGCCAATCTGGCCCAATTTATTCACCTGCCTATGACTTAGCCACAAGAAAGTGCTTGAACTTATACGGGGCTTATTTTCAGCTTCACCACTTGGGCAGTAACCTGGAAGGGCAGATGACTCATCCATTGTAGATCCCACCCGATTGTTGTTCCACTGATTTCAATGGAATGAAAATCGGGTTGGTTTTAAAACGGGTGAGCGATTTGCTCTTCCAGGTTACCACCCAGGCGGTGAAGTTGAAAATGACCCTCTAAATGACTCATTACATTTCTGAAACATCCCATAGTGCTTGACAAAGAATGAATTACATTGTGCCATTAAATGGGAAAATGCAGCTGGGAATCCCCATTCACAACCCCAACCTCCCCCAATATTACAATGGTGGGCTTGTAGGGGCAGGTGCTTTTCCACTATAAATTTGGCTGTGCATTTTTAGCCCCACCATACTTTGGGCTATTAAACCATAAGTAATCAAACAAATATAAGTTCTTTTATTTTAAGCACCAGGCTAGTCACTTGTAGCCAAGTCAAAAGCAGCTCACTACAGAATTGGTGTCAGTACTTTTTTCTAAAACTTTCATGAAACAATGATTTGATAAATGTAGTGATCTTAACTTAGTGACAGCTCACAGTGACTGTAATAACTTGGTGATGGCGATAGTCTATCTGTGCGTGTTTATGGGGACATGAGACTGGCGCGTTATACTCCCCAAATGTAAGACCTAATGTGACCTTCTCTGGATTCCTCATACAATGAATGAAGTGAACAAGCCAAGAGCAGCTCTTTTTATGCATTTTTAAACACCACATACATTCTTGGATACACTGAGAAGATCCCTTGCTTCTCTCTTTCTCTTTATGCAAACCTGTAAAATTTATCCAGATCTGCAGAAAATGACTAGAATAACAAATCAATGTTCTCCTAATGGCTTGATTAGTTTATCCAGTCAGCGGATGAAACATACAGACTAGGAAGGCCCATATTCAATCTCTGTCCTATGCTGACCTATATGACCTATTTGATCTCAGTAGGGGCAATTGTGGAGTTACACCAGTGTCTCTTAGTTGGGTGAAGAAAAACAGCAGGGTTCCTGCTCCTGATTGCTATCCAATAAATCGTGCTTGAGATGTGGATCTCAAGAATTTGGATGAAGCCAGGATCAAGCCTGGCTATATTGCTCCCACAGTAATCTGCTGACACTTAAAGCTAGATTTTCCAAAATGGGCACAGTTTAGACAGAGAAAAGACAGAGGTGGAGGCACTGTAGTTGGGAAGGAGTGGCCCTGGGAGTGCTCAACATTGACTCCGGAGCCCATGAAGTCTCATGGCTTCAGGTCAAGCATGGACAAGGAATCCTCCTGCTGATTACCACCTACTGTCCTCCCTCAGCTGATGAATCAGTACTCCTCCATGTTGAACACCACTTGGAAGAAGCACTGAGAGTAGCAAGGGCATAGAATGTACACTGGGTGGGGGACTTCAATGTCCACCACCAAGAGTGGCTCAGTAGCACCACTACTGACTGAGCTGGCCAAGTTCTAAAGGACATAGCTGCCAGTCTGGGCCTGTGACAGGTGGTGAAAGAACCAAAACGCGGGAAAAACCTACTTGACCTTATTCTCACCAATCTACCTTTCGCAGAGGCATCTGTCCATGACAGTATTGGTAGCAGTGACCACCGCGCAGTCCCATCTTCACACTAAGGACTCCCTACATCAAGACAAGGCAGAAGCATTTGCAACCATCTTCAGCCAGAAGGGCCGAGTGGATGATCCATATCGGCCTCCTCCTGAGGTACCCACTATCACAGAAGCCAGTCTTCAGCCAATTCGATTCCCTCCATGTGATATCAAGAAACAGCTGAGTGCATTGGATACAGCAAAGGCTGTGGGACTCGACAACATCCCAGCTGTCGTGCTGAAGACGTGTGCTCCAGAACTAGCCACACATCTAGCCAAGCTGTTCCAGTAGCACTATAACACTGGCATCTATCCGACAATGTGGAAAACTGCCCAGATATGTCCTGTCCACAAAAAAAACAAGACAAATCCAATCTGGCCAATTACCGTCCCATCAGTCTACACTCAATCATCAGCAAACTGATGGAAGGTGTCATCAACAGTGCTATCAAACGGCACTTACTCAGCAATAACCTGCTCACTGATGCGCAGTTTGGGTTCCGCCAAGACCACTTGGCTCCCGACCTCATTACAGATAAAGGAGCTGAATTCCAGAGGTGAGGTGAGAGTGGCTGCCCTTGACATCAAGGCAGCATTTGACCGAGTGTGGCATCAAGGAGCCCTAGTAAAATGTAGTCAATGGGAATCAGGGGGGAAAACACTCCACTGGCTGGAGTCATGCTTAGCACAAAGGAAGATGGTTGTGGTAGTTGGAGGTCAATCATCACAGCCCCAGGACATCACTGCAGGAGTTCTTCAGGGCAGTGTCCTAGTTCCAACCATCTTCAGCTGCTTCATCAATGACCTTCCCCCAAACATAAGGTCAGAAATGGGGATGTTCCCTGATGACTGCACAGTGTTCAGTGCCGTTTGGAAATTCTCAGATAATGAAGCAGTTCATGCCCGGATGCAGCAAGACCTGGACAACATTCAGGCTTGGCCTGATAAGTGGCAATTAACATTTGCGCCACACAAGTGTGAGCCAATTACTATCCCCCACAAGAGAGAGTCTCACCACCGCCACTTGACATTCAATGGCATTACCATCGCCGAATCCCCCACCGTAAACATCCTGGGGTCACCATTGACCAAAAACCTAACTGGACCTGAACGGATAATTACTAGTCCTAGCCCTTTTCGGGCTATCCCAGATCAGGCGTATTCCCCAGACGTTCACTTTCAACTAAAGTTAGAGATAGCCGAATTCTATAAGACGCTTAATTGGGTCTAAAGGTTCAGACTATCTCTCTCTAAAGGAAAGGAATGATGTAAAGATGTTATCGTCCTCCAGATAGCACTTTAATAAGTTTAACTAGACTGTAACCTTCCGGATGTTATGAGGGTCTGGAAAAGCCCCCCAGAATTCTGCAACTCCTTACAAAAGAGTGTACAGAAATTGAGTTCACGAGTTTGATACAGAAATACTACTTGAGACAATTCTAAAAATATAGAGATTTATTTAAGAGCTGACATACAGTTAACAGCTGTTGAGTCAATCACAACTTTAACAGTTCAAAATACTAATAGCTTACATTTCTTATTCTCAGAGATCCTTATTCTCAAATCTTAACTTCGTACATTTTTACATTTCTATTATTCTTAATCCAGAACATCCACCAAAATCAAATTAAAAGTACCTTTTTGATCCCCAAGACTCAAAGAATTAAAAACTTACAGAGTGTGCCTCTGAAGTTGAGAATCGCTTGCCCTTCCCAGCGACTTCTGACTTTCCATCTGAAAAGCTCTATTTTTATACCTTTGTTTGTGGTTTATTCTTTGAAGTTTTCTGTTGATGCAAGCTAATTATCTCTAGTCATTCTTTATTGAATTCTTTTCTATTCTTACTGTCAATTCAACTGTTAGCTTGTAGACTTCTGTCTGTTGTTTAGGTGATTCAAAAGTTATCATAAAAAACAATTTGGCAGTAGTATTTATTTGACGTCATTCTTATCGAACGTCTTCCATTCAATTCTAAATTCACCTCTGCTGTTTGAAAGCAGATGTCGTGTCTACTAACTATTCCATTTTCAATACAAAAACCATGTGATTGCTTTGCTTGTTTTCCTAGCCATCTTAGTTGGTTATATTACTGACTTATGTTTCCTGTCTTTCATTTGATGTTATTTTTATCAAAGGCATATGGTTTTTTAATATTATGTGTTTCTGTTCGAAGTGTTAGTTTTTAACACTTTACTTGGGCATTGCTATTGTGTTGGTTCCAAACTGCAGACATTCTGGAAGCTGCAACTTGCTGTTTCAATAGGACTATTGTCTCAGTATTAACAATCAATTCCCATTTCAATAGCTTGTGTGGTGTTTACAATGTTTGTTAACACTTCATCTTATCTGAAAAGCCTGTGTTCTGTTTGCAGCCTGTGTCGTTGAGGCTTTCCAGACTTTTAAACCCAGTATGTCATGTATTAATAATATCAGAAATCTGTTCATAGGATGGTGTATCTCTTGGAATATGGCTATTTCCTTTACAGACCAGCCACATAAATACCGTGGCTACAAGAGCGGCTCAGAGGCTGGATATTCTGTGGTGAGTGTCTCAACTCCTGACTCCCCAAACCCTTTCCACCATCTGCAAGGGACAAGTCAGGAGTGTGATGGAATACTCTCCACTTGCCTGGATGAGTACAGCTCCAACAACACTCAAGAAGCTCAACACCATTAAGGACAAAGTAACTTGATTGATTGGCACCCCATCCACCACCTTAAACATTCACTCCCTCCACCACCAGCGTACCGTGGCTGCAGTGTGTACCATCTACAAGATGCACTGCAGCAACTTGCCAAGTCTTCTTCGGCAGCACCTTCCAAATCTGTGACCTCTACCACCTAGAAGGACAAGGGCAGCAGGCACATGGGAACACCATCACCTCCAAGTTCCCTTCCAAGTCACACACCATCCTGACTTGGAAATAAATCATCGTTCCTTCATCGTCGCTGGGTCAAAATCCTGGAACTCCCTCCCTAACAGCACTGTGGGACTCCCTACCTTCACCACACGGACTGCAGCGGTTTAAGAAGGCAGCTCACCACCACCTTCTCAAGGGCAATTAGGGATGGGCAATAAATGCTGGCTTTGCCAGCAATGCCCACATCCCATTAGCAAATTAAGAAAAAACTTCTAGGGCTAGATTTTCAGTATAGACAGTTTTGGGGCACTAACCTTAGCGCCCGCCCGAAGTTAGCGCCCGCCCCAAAGTAGCGCCCCGTTGCCGGAAATTCAGTGGCTTCGCCCTAAGAGGTTGGTGGAGCGCTAAAAGAGGCGTTCCACTACTATCTTTAGGCGCTAAGCCGGCGGTGCAGAGCGCAACACCCGAGCTCGGGCGTAGCGCACGGCAGACACTCTGGTGCCAGTGAGCTCTTAAAGGGGAAGGGTGCATGTGTTTTTTTCAAAGGCAGAGTCTGGGGGGGAAAACAGGAGGAGGAGGAGGAGGAGGAGGAGGAGGAGGAGGAGGCCGGAAACATAAATATACCGTTCACAACAACACACTGGATCCTTCCACACAACACATGCAGACTGCCTTTTATAGTGCAGGAGGAGTGCCCTTTAATTTGCGCTCCCCAGGGTGTGTTGCGTTCCATTTTACAAACGCTCTGGACGCCAGCCGCACAATGGGGCGGTCCGACTGAAGTTTGGATTCGGGGCGGCCAAAGGGCGTTGCACGAGGATGTGACGTCATTTTCTGCGCGCGCATCCGGGCGGCCGCTAAACTTTGCGCCGGCGCTAACGGGCAACTTAATTTGGGGCGGGGCGCAAACTGCGCTGCGCCCGGGCGCTACACGCATAGCGCCCGAAAATCACTTCTCTTAAGGCGCTAACTGCTGGCGCAAGCAACTGAAAATCTAGCCCCTAAAGTGCTGCACGATTGTATTAATTCATGGAAGATATTGGGTGTGAAATTCGGTAGGGCGCTAACTTTTAACTTTTTGAGAAGTTAGCACCCGCCGAAATCCATTGAAAAGTGTTTCAAAATTGGGCATTTTGGCCCCAGGAGTGAAGCGGGTGGTAAATGAGGCGGTAATGGTCTCAGTGGAGTGCTGCAGGGGCACTACTGCCAGAGCGCTACACAATTTCAGCTGGCTTGCGTTCAGCAATCAGCCTTTAAGCCTTGACTCTAGCTTATTCCAGCTCTTAAAGGGGAGGTCATTTCAAGCTGCAGCTGCTCATTATCAGCATTGCTACACTTGAGTGCGACCTCTCAGCTACTGAGACATATTTGTGCCATGGCTGCTGCAAGGGAGAGGGAGAGGGCTACTGGATTCAGCCATGTGGAATTGGATATGTTCAGCAGCTTGTCTGACAATGTCTCAGCAGAGTTATGGCCGACAAAAATGTTTCCCCAAGATGGCACCTTTAAATAGCACGCATGGAGCCGACTCTCGACTGCAACTCGACAGCTGATGCTGTCAGTGTTAGCGCCAGGCGGGAAATGAGGGGGCACGGATGAATTTTGCATCCAGGGTGCTAACGGGGCGCTGAGCACGGTGATGATGTCATCATCACTGGGCGTGGCCGAGCGAGGCGGTACCTACAAGAGCGGGGCATTAACTCTTAGTGCCTCCACAAAAACCCGGCCCAATTTGGCACGGGGCGCTAATACCGCCACGCCTGGGCAAAAACCTATTTGCGCCCCATTAGCGCCCCATGGAGGTGCTAACGCCAATTCCAAAGCAGCCTAATTTCACGCCCATTACGTTCAGCGATATGCAAAAGAGTTTGAGCAGAAAATTCAATTAAGAAAACTAGCATTATTTTGAGCGCAATTGACGCCCGGATTGTCATTTGCAGAATAACACCAGTTATGTTGCGGTGTGGTAAATATATTTCATTCTTTTCAATTTTTAATCATGGTTTTTAGTTGTTTTGGCTGCAACAAATTGAACAATGAAATATCTTGGAGAGAAATCTCTGTGGGCATCCTCCCGATCTCTTTTGTAATTTTAGTGAAAAATCTGTGGAAACCCCTCAGAGAAACAGCGTAATTGACAATTTACATAATTTCTTCAGGTTCTCTACCGATCTTTAGCCGAAATTACGGCAGGGGATTGGGAAAACCCCTGTGGAAATGTTACCCTCTCTGTTTATCCATTAGGCTGATTGCTGCAGTTCCCCAAATAATTCATGACTTTAAAGGCTAGTTATTATTGCTTGTGATATTAGTGTACATATTGGTATGGCATCCCTCTGAATCTTATTTTAGCAGAGGTTTAAACCTATTTAAAATAAATGGATTAATGCCTCCGTTAAAATAGTGCACCACGAATTGTCATCCATGTTAACTGTTCATACATTAATAATACCTAGAGCAGTAAGTTGAAACATTAAATTGAGGACCCACCTGCAGTTTAATGAACATAAAAGATCTGATGGATTATTCGAAGAAGAGGAGGGGTTTCTCCTGGTGTCCTTTAACCACCAAAATAAATTAGCTGGTTATTCATCTCATTGCTATTTCTGGGATCTTGTTGTGTACAAATTGGCAGCTGAATTGGCCTAAAAAACAAAAGTGACTAAATTTGAAAATTATTGGTTGTGATGCACTTTGGGATGTGTTGCAGATGTAAAAAGTGCTATCTAAATGCAAGTTCTTTCTTTCTTATTTTTAAGGTATAACATTTAATTTATATCTTTATTTATACCTAACAAGTGATTTGATTGGAAATAGATTCAGGTTGTTTCAGTATAAATATTGATCTATCACTTTATCCAAGCTGTTTGAAACGCATGCACGCTATACACAGAAAACACTAATATTAAGACATCAGTGACTGTCCTTTTAGCTTGGTATCTTCATCAGTCACCCTGACAGGGTCAGGGTATGGTCAAGATGCAATACAATGCATGCAAGGTCAATGCTGACAGAACATTTCATGTAATTATTAACACAGAAACAAATTAACATTTAGATGGATAAAAATAGGTGCAACAAAATTATATTCAACATATAATACCATTGCATAGTACCTTCAATGTGGAGGTTCATTTCTACTGAGATAGTTATTGATTAATTATTCAAGCAAAACTTTAATTCACAAACATTTTTAAATGATGAGTGAATATTTCTTCATATGTGTTGATTTAAACCAATTGAAATGAATAGAAATTAAATCTAAAATAACATTTCTTTCATTTCACCTCTAGTTCAATAAGGCTCACTCAGCTTTACAGCATTGCTATCACAAAAAATATTTTAACTAAAGCAAGTTAAGGGAGTTTAGTCAAAATTATTATAATTTAATTCTGCATCTTTCTTTAAAATTAATGACACTCAAGAGACAATTTACACAGAGCTATTTTTGTTCCACATATGAGCAGAACCGAAAGTGGTTACTTTTAAATTCTAAAGGGTAAATTCTGAAAGGCTGTGCTCCCATTGCATAATCTTGCTCAATGGGAATGCTGATCATAGAATCAGGTGCGGAGGTCAGCATGGCCAATTCACGGTGCTTCTAATTTAGTAGTGATTAATGTTGATCACGGGAAAATTTGGAGAACTATATATCTGGAGCACTGACCTCCAAGCCTAATTCTCTGGCCCCTGTTCCTGTCAAGCGAGAGTACGCACAGAAGCACAGCCTCATCAAATTTACCCTTAACAGTTATGTTCCCTCCACCCACACAGGCAACAGTCATTCTTTGTTCTCCTGGCAACATCAGTGCTAACAATGAAAACAGTTCAGCAGTCGCAGCCATGACAACAATGTGAGAATCAAGGAGCTGATCAGTGCTTTCAGAAAACGTCATGATGGGTAAATTTCTGTCTCTGTGCTGGCAATGGGGAGCTGTGCCCTTTGCTTGCAGGTATCAGGAAACCACAGGGGCACTGCCATGATTTTCCTTCTATTGATTTCAATAGGCAAAATTGAGGCTCCCCACTGCCAGCGCACACTTGAAAAATTATCCTCCACCCCGCCCCAATATATTATATGTTGCAACAACTTAATTTCTGGTAAACCAAGAAAGGGGATGGGAGAGAATTCCACTTCCTAGTTTGTATAAGCTGCTGCTTTACTTAATTTCTAATCGCTTCTAACTTAAAAGGCACTGAAATTCTGCAGAGATTCTCCCAGACTCCCACCATAAATTTGGTGGTATATCAGTGAAACCCCCAGAGTAATGGCTTAATGGCTGAAAACATATTGGGTTTGAATTTGTGGTCGGCGGCGAAGCTAAGGAGTACGCCGTTGACATCGCAAGAAAATCCGCACCGACCTCGGCGATCCTCCCTGCAAGAACTTCCTTTAAAATGCTGCAGAGTCCCGCACAGCGTACTCCCCCAAGGAGCCCAGGAACACTCCGTTGTGCATATGCAAACCTGGGATCACGTCGGGCGGTAGTTCTTTTACTTCCTGATTCTTAGCCTATAAGCTACAGCTGAGCCCTTGAGCTCGATTTTCATTGAGCCGTGGAGGCGGGATTAGAGGTGTGTGGGGGGTTAAAATCGCAAAAACTGGCGTGCGGGAACCTCACCGCCTGGTTCTCAACTCCATCCCGCATCCATCAGGCGGGACTGGTAGTTAAGGCCCTTAACAAGCACTAAATTGCCTCTATAATCCTATTTTAAAAGGCCCTTGCGATTTTAACCCTTTTCCCACGTGAAACATGCCTGGTGGGAAACACGAATGTGAAACCTGGCGGAAGCACTATTGGATTGCTGAATATCAACTGCAGGTCAACCAATAAAGAGGAGATTTGATCAGCCTGATACGCTTATCAATTACTTCATAAAAGGTGATGAGTCGAAGAAGAGATGATGAGTCGAAAGAAGAGATGAATAAGGCTTTTATTAGCTAAGAAGAGACCATGCTTCTTCGTGAGTGACTGAACAAGTCTGAACGAAACCCACACAGTGGTGGGTGGAGTCAGCTGAGGCATGCCTCCATACACAGCGCCACCCAGAGGTGGCAATATACAATACAGTGGTTTACCACATTCACCCCTTGTTTAATGTGAAGTCCGGCGGGGTGAAGGGTACTACAAGTTAAGTCTATCAGGAGGCCTTGTCTGACGTCCTGATCGTCGTGGTGGCGGCGGTGGTGTTGCAGCATCCGACGTCGGGTCTGGTGTCTGGGTGGTTGGCGAAGATTCCTGGGGCTTTGGCATGCCGTCTGCAGGGGTTGGGTTGGGAGGGGTGGTGGGGGATAACAGTGGTAAGGGGGATAACGGTGGTAAGGGGGATAACGGTGGTAATTCAGGGGTACCCGAGGGTGCGAGATCTCGTATGGAGACCGTGTCCTCCCGCCCGTCTGGGTATGTCACCCAGGCATACTGGGGGTTGGCGTGTAGGAGGTGCACCCGCTCGACCAGGGGGTCCGTTTTATGCGTCCTCACGTGCCTCCGCAGTAGGACGGGCCCAGGAGAAGTCAACCATGCCGGTAGCGAGGTTCCCGATGTAGACTTCCGGGGGAAAACGAACATTTTCTCATGAGGGGTCGCATTAGTGGCAGTACAAAGCAGTGACCGAATGGAGTGAAGCGCTGCAGGGAGGACCTCCTGCCAGCGGGAGGTCGGAAGGCCCTTAGATTTTAGTGCTAAGAGGACTGCCTTCCAAACCGTCGCGTTCTCCCTTTCCACCTGGCCGTTCCCCCGGGGGTTGTAACTGGTGGTCCTGCTCGTGGCGATACCTCTTGTTAGCAGGTACTGCCGAAGTTCGTCGCTCATGAACGATGAGCCCCTGTCGCTATGTATATAGCTGGGGAACCCGAACAGAGCGAAGATGTCATTCAGACACTTGATGACCGTGGTACTGGTCATGTCTGGGCAAGGGATGGCAAAGGGGAAACGGGAGTACTCATCAACTATGTTGAGGAAGTACACATTGCGGTCAGCGGAGGGGAGGGGCCCTTTAAAATCGACGCTCAGGCGTTCGAAGGGGCGGGTGGCCTTGATCAGGCTTGCTCTGTCCGGCCTATAGAAGTGCGGTTTGCACTCGGCGCAGATTTGGCAGCTCTTGGTCATGGTCCTGACCTCCTCGATGGAGTAGGGCAGGTTACGGGATTTGATAAAATGGAAAAACCTGGTGACCCCCGGGTGGCAGAGGTCATTGTGGAGGGACTGCAGCCTATCACTCTGCGCGTTGGCGCATGTACCACGTGATAGGGCATCTGGGGGCTCATTGAGTTTCCCTGGCCGATACAAGATATCATAATTGTAGGTGGAGAGTTCGATTCTCCACCTCAAGATCTTGTCGTTCTTGATTTTACCCCTCTGCTTATTATTAAACATAAAAGCTACTGAACGCTGGTCAGTGAGCAGGGTAAATCGTTTCCCGGCCAGGTAATGCCTCCAGTGACGCACCGCTTCTACAATAGCCTGGGCCTCCTTTTCGACGGAGGAGTGTCTCGTCTCGGGGCCCTGGAGGGTCCTTGAGAAAAAGGCCACGGGTCTGCCCGCCTGGTTAAGGGTCGCGGCTAGGGCGAAGTCGGAGGCATCGCTCTCCACTTGGAAGGGGATGGACTCATCCACCGCGTGCATTGCGGCCTTCGCGATATCGTTCTTGATAAGAGTGAAGGCTGCACACGCCTCTGGTGTCAGGGGGAAGGAGGTGGCTTTGATGAGGGGCCTGGCTTTGTCTGCATAGAGGGGCACCCACTGGGCGTAGTAGGAGAAAAACCCCAGGCATCGCTTCAGTGCTTTTTGGCAGTGGGGAAGGGGTAGCTCCATTAGGGGGCGCATTCTGTCGGGGTCGGGCCCGATGACTCCGTTCTCCACCACGCAGCCGAGGATGGCCAGGCGCTTGGTGTGAAACATACATTTTTCCTTATTGTACGTTAGGTTCAGCCGTTGGGCCGTACGGAGGAAATTTGCTAGATTAACGTCGTGGTCCTGCTGGTCGTGGCCGCAGATGGTGACGTTATCCAAATAGGGGAAGGTTGCCCGCAGCGCGTTCTGGTCAACCATTCGGTCCATCTCCCTTTGGAAGACCGAAACCCCGTTGGTGACGCCGAAGGGGACCCTAAGGAAGTGGTAGAGGCGGCCGTTTGCCTCGAAGGCAGTATACTGGCGGTCCTCATGGCGGATGGGCAGCTGGTGGTACGCTGACTTAAGGTCGATGGTGGAGAATACTTTGTATTGCGCAATCTGATTGACCATATCAGATATGCGAGGGAGGGGGTACGCGTCCAGCTGGGTGTACCGGTTTATGGTTTGGCTGTAGTCGATTACCATGCGGCGTTTTGCAGTGGTTTTAACGACTACAACCTGGGCTCGCCAGGGGCTAGTGCTACCTTCGATAATGCCCTCCTTCAAGAGCCGCTCCACCTCAGAGCTGATAAAAGCTCTGTCCCCGGCACTGTACAGCCTGCTTTTGGTAGCGATGGGTTTACAGTCGCGGGTGAGGTTAGCGAACAGGGGAGGGGGGGGGACTTTTAATGTGGAAAGGCTGCAGGTGGTTTGCAGCGGGCGATTTAAAAGTTGTTGGTTGCAGACTGTGAGTGGGGGGAGGGGTCCACCGTATGCTAGTGTGACACTCTTAAGGTGGCACTGAAAATCCAACCCTAGCAGGACGGCAGCGCAAAGACGGGGCAGGACTAGCAGTTTAAATTTTTGATATTCAGTGCCCCCTACTGACAGGGTCACCACACAGTAGCCGCTGATGTCCATTGACTGGGACTTGGACGCCATAGAAATGCGATGGTGCGTTGGCAGAATCGTGAGGGAGTGGCTACGTACCGTGTCGGGGTGGACGAAACTCTCTGTGCTCCCGCTGTCGATCAGGCAACTGGTGGCGCGGCCGTTTACCGCGATATCCATCATGGAGCTGGATAGATGGTGAGGGTGGCCTTGATCCAGCGTCACGGAGGCCAGTATGTGGCTTAGTGAGTCACTATAGTCATCCGCCGAGACGGTGGTCGGTTCCGGTGACGAAATGGCGGTTGAGTGCGTTGGATACGATGGCGGCGGATGCCATGCGGCCGGGGGTACACAAAATGGCGGATAAGATGGCTGCTCCCACGGCCCGCACGCTGCGCTGCTGGCTGGCTTCCCCTTGCAGGCGTTAGCGTAATGGCCTTTCTTCCCGCAGCCCGAGCAGGTAGCTGTCTTAGCTGGGCAGTGCGCTCTGGGATGTTTTAACTGGCCACAGAAATAGCATTTTTGGGCCTGGTTACTGGGCATCGAAGCAGTTCTTACCGGAGGCTGCTGTCTCGGTTGGGTCGCTGCAGCGGTTGGTGCCGGGGGCGGCGGTCCCGTGTCCCACGGTTTCGATTGCCATGTCTCGGCGCCGTTACGGGGGTATGCCTCGAGGTTTCGGTGGGCCTCCTCTAACGAGAGCGCAAGGGCAATGGCCGTCTTCAGGTCGGGTTCCTTGCTTTCTAGCAGTCTCTGCCGGGTGTGGTCTGACTGGAGGCCCCTGACGAAGGCATCACAGGCGAGTCCCTGCGCGTGCTCCACAGCCGTTACCGCTTTACAATCGCAGTCTCTGCAGAGTGCCAGTAGCGCCCGTGCAAATGCCCCTACCGATTCTCCCGGTTGCTGCCTGCGGGATCCCAAGAGGTGTCGGGCGTAAATTGTGTTCACTGGGCGCGTATATTGCCCTTTTAGTAGCTCGAGGGCCGCCACGTACGTATTAGAGTCCCGGATTAGCATATATACTTGATGGCTCACCTGGGCGGTCAAAATTTTCAGTTTGTGATCCTCCTCTGTAACCTGTGAGATTGCGAGGAAGGATTCAAAGCAGCTCAGCCAGTGTTCAAACTTGGCTGATGCACCCACATCTTGAGGGTCGAGGTCCAGGCGTGGTGGTCTGAGGGCTCTCAGCAATGTCTGCTGTATCCGTTGCTGTTGTTGCTCCTCAGGTGTCGCCATTTAACTTTTAGCTAATAAAATTGATACGCTTATCAATTACTTCATAAAAGGTGATGAGTCGAAGAAGAGATGATGAGTCGAAAGAAGAGATGAATAAGGCTTTTATTAGCTAAGAAGAGACCATGCTTCTTCGTGAGTGACTGAACAAGTCTGAACGAAACCCACACAGTGGTGGGTGGAGTCAGCTGAGGCATGCCTCCATACACAGCGCCACCCAGAGGTGGCAATATACAATACAGTGGTTTACCACACAGCCATCATTTGCAGGTGGCAGGACTTAGTGGTCTCAGGTCTGCGGCAACTTTTAGAAGGCTTAACCACACCTGTGGAAGGTTGGAGCCTCACACACATCTCCAGTGTGAACTCCTGGGAAACCCCTCTCGCCACCTTCACTCAGTGCTTCCTCAATGGAAGCATATACCAGAAGCATGGGAGCCATTTATTTCCTTCCCATCTGGGCATTAGAGGAGCTCAAACACCAGCCGCGGCACCAGCAGAACAAGGAACAACAGCAGCACCAGCAACAGCAGCTGCAGCAGGAGCGCCAGGCTGCTGCTCACCCACCTGAGGCTGCACAGGCCAGAAGGGTCCAGCGCCTGGAAGCCCGTCGGCACAGGAGATACCCCCCAAACAGGGTCTACAGACGCAGGGTCAGCTATCTCAACATGTCTGAGCAGCAGTGCCAAAGGCGGCTCCAACTTTCGCGAGAGGTAGTGACTAACATCTGCGCAATGCTACAGCAAGACCTGCTGCCCAGAGGACCAGGTGGACAAGCATTACAAATGGCCGTAAAAGTCACCACCGCAATCAACTTTTTTGCCTCAGGCTCATTCCAGAGATCAGCAGCAGACATCGGCGGCATCTCCCAGGCGGCCGCACACACTTGCATAACGCAGGTAACCGATGCCCTCTTTGCCCTCGTGCACAATCACATCCATTTCACCAAGGATTGAGCAAGTGTCACGGCGCGAGCGGTTGGATTAGCTCACCTGGCAGGCTTTCCAAAGGGTGCAGGGCATCATTGACTTCACACATGTGGCCCTTAAGGCACCCCATTGCAATCCAGGTATTTTTGTCCTCCGCAAGGGCTTCCACTCCCTTAACGTTCAGCTGGTGTGTGACCATAAGAAGGAAATTTTGCATGTTTGTGCCATGTACCCTGGCAGTTGCCATGACTCCTTCATACTGCGCCAGTCTAGTGTGCCTCCGCTATTCAGTCCGCCAGACCAACTTCACGGATGGTTACTTGGAGACAAGGGCTATCCCCTGAGGACGTGGCTAATGACGCCGTTGAGGAGACCATCCAACGAAGCTGAGGAGAGCTACAACTCCAGCCACATGTCCACCAGAGCCATAATCGAGCAAACCATCGGTTTGCTGAAGATGCGCTTCAGATGCCTGGATAGATCAGGTGGAGCCCTGCAGTACTCAGCAGCCAGGGTCTCCAGAATCATCGTGGTTTGCTGTGCACTTCACAACATGGCACAGCGTCGTGGCTTGCAGATTCCTGAGGACCAAGTGGCTCCTCACATATCCTCCTCAGATGAGGAGGAGAAGGAGGAGGAGGAGGGTGAAAACAAACATCCTGCAGATGCCCATCAACCAGCGGCAGCATTACGCGAGAACATTGCTGCCCGGGATGCAAGGAACGCACTCATACTGGCCAGATTTGCTTAGCCTAGTAAAACAAACACTTTTGCCTCGCAGCTTCTTACCAGAGCATTGACAATGGCCAAGAACCAGAGGATTCCTAGCACTCTGACCACCATGCTGACAGTTGCAAGTATGCCTAAGCCCTCAATGTGGAAGTCTCACTAGCGAAATGACAGACGATACAACTGCAACATTTGCCATCAGAAATTTTATGCACATTAACGAAGTGATGGTATTTTTTCAGTAAACACAAAATTGCACCCAAGTGACTACCCTTGTGACTACTTGTGCAGAATTTTCCTCTTACGCGTGCTCCTACGTGGTGCCTCCCCTGTGGCTTCAGCAAATGTGGAGGCCCCTTGCTCACTTTGCTGCTGTTCCTGTCTCGACACCTTTGGCGGGCGTCCTCTGGGGTGGTGAGCCTGTGAGGGCTTGTCAACAGTCTGCTGCTCCTGCGGCTGTGCAGGGGTTGAGAAGCCTATTTCACTTGGGTGTGGGCTCTGACCGAGGGCTCTGCAGTGGCATGGAAGTGTGAGCGCTTGGAGAGGAGCCCCTACTTCCTTGCTGTCTGCCACCAACCTCCCTCTCATGGGTCAGGTCACCCTCAGTGCCTGCAAGTGGCTGGAGAGCACCTTGCTGCACATCAGGGGGGCCATGGGGACCCGTATCTGCAACGGCAGTCCTGCTCAGAAGGATTTCCATGAAGGTGTGGTTTCTCTGTTCAATAGATGCCCATCGCTCCTCAAGAGATGTCATTCTGTTCTGAACAATGACCATGTTTTCCATACCTTGGCGACTAAGCTCCTCCATGGCCATAGCCTCTCCTCTACCGTAGCCATCTTCTCCTCTACGGTAGCCATCCTTTCCACGGAGGTTGCCATCCTTTCCTTGCTGATGCATTCTTGAGCTAATGACTCCACAAGGCTCTGGTAATGGTCGCTATGGACTTCTCCCTTCGCTACACTCGCAGTGATCCTAGAGACAAAACCTGCCAGAGACTCCTGCACCTGTTCCTGGAGTTCCATCACTGCTGATCTCATGGATGGACCCAGAGGCAGAGGGTCGACATGCTGCTGAACTGAGCTGGCAGTGTCCTGCGCCCTCCGACTAGGACTCTTCACTGCTGTCCCTGTCTTCACAATCTGCTGATGCTCACTTGTGAGCTGTGATACACCAGGTGACAACACTACTCTATGTCCCAAAGGTCCCACCGAGGTGTGAGTGTCTGCGCTGGTGCTGGTTGCGCAGATTTCTGTTGATGCTGCGCCCTCAGAGTTTGCAGCTTCCTCTGAGGACTCTGGCTGCTCAGCCTCTTCTTCCTGGCTAGAGGGGACAGGTGCTTGTGATGGTCCTGTGGGGGAGTAAAGGAAAGAGTCAGAGATGTGATGCAAAGGCTACATGCACATTGCTTTTTGCAGATGCTCATAAGTCCATCTGTTAGAGCTTCACAATCATTATCAGTGACTCATGCAATGTCAAAGAGAGAGATGGGAAACTTTTCTGTCACCAGCTTGCTGTGTTGCACCTGTATGTCCGTCCCCCACATGCGCATCATCCTCCAGTCCCACTATTTTGAGTGCCGCCTCCTCCCAGCGGGTCAGGTGGACTGTAGAGGCTGTCCCTCCTCCTGTCCTCGCTCGCTCTCTTTTGTTGCCAGCTCTCTTTTCCTGCAAAGAGGGAGACAAGTGGAGGTTGAGTGAGAATGAAGGAGTGAGTGTAGAGATTGCATAGCATACATACTTAGAAGGAGACAAAGATGGAGTGAGGTGGCAAGTCCAAGGGCCCTGACTGTGTGTTGTCAGTTGTTTTCATAGCATCAGAGTGATAGGGGGTGTGAGGGCTGCATGGTTGAATAGTTATGTGAATGTGAGCATAGAGAGAGAGGGGATGGGTAAGGGTGCATGGATGTCAGTGTCAAGTGGGATGTGGAGGAAGAGATTGCTAAAGCTGAGTGCTGGTGAGGAAAGGCAATGGGGGTCAGATTGAGGGTGATGGGAAATTCATACTCACTTTTCCAGTGCGCTGAAGGTCATGAAATCTTTTCCTGCACTGAATCCAGGTTCGCCGTGTGACTCCCAAGGAGTTGACCTCCTCAGCCACCTGCATCCACACTGCCTTAGTCTGCTTGGGAGGCCTCTTCCTCCCTGATGAAGGGAAGAGCACCTCCCTGTTGGTCCTAGCCCCATCCACCAATGCCTGCAGAGCCACCTCGTCAAAACGAGGAGCTGATCTCGGCCTCCCGCTTGTCATCTTTCCTGCAGGTCCCTCTGACACCAAATGGAGAAAGCTTGGAAGCCTCCAGAAGAAGCAAGGCTTGCTGTGGACCTTAAATGCAGCAGCAATGATGACGTCATCGGAGGGGACTTTCAATCATGAAAAACCCATTTGCAAAAGTTTCCCACACGTTGGAAATCAATTGGCCACTTAAGTTAAAATTGCATCAATCTCCCACATCCATTTAAATTCGTGTGGGAAACACAAAATTCAGATAACACGACACCATCCCGCACCTGAGTTAAAATCCCCCCCCCAATGCATGGGAAAGACATCATTAACAATTGTATTCCACATTTAAATAAGTTTTGCTTGTCTTTTTAATTGATATCTATTACTGGTGAAAAAGTGAAAACGTTGGTGAGCCAATATGCAATACCCTTCCTATTTTTGACATTTTACAAATTAAAATTAAATGGAACATATTCCACAGAAAAAAATGAAAACATTACTCTGTCACTAAAAGCTAAAACCGTTAACTAATTTTGTGGGAAGATTTGTTCTGTTCACTACATGTAGCAAAATCATAAATGCATTTATGATTTTGATGCATAGGACAAATCTTCCCCTTTGTTATTATATGATGCAGCACTATGCACTCTGCTGTTACAAATCGTTGACAAGAATTTTCTCATCTGGGCCCCTTAATTTGTGCAACAGGCTTCCTGCTTCCTTCCTGTTTGCACAAGACTTAAAAATTGAAAGCGTAATTACTTCGGAGTAGCTGGGCAATTAGCCCAACTTTTTGCCAGCACATTGATTCCCATCAGGAGGTGAAAGAAGCAGCAAAGCCTCTGTGTAGTTGTAACTTGACAGATTGCAAGTTCGGGATTTAGTGCATGCGCAAGTGCTTGTAGAAACCTCAAATTTGCGGTCAGTTTCAGAGGCGGTATGATGGCGTAATCTGACAGTTCGCAGTCATATCGAATGCAAATTCAGGGCCATTAATTATATTTATTTTTGTTTATTTCATGGTATAGCCAGATGTCATATCTAAGACCCATTGTAATATTTACGGGAAGGCTGGGAGGGCACGGGGTGCTGTTTTGCGGTCGGGTCAGGCCAACGTTAAATCTGAGGCACGCAACCTCATTATAATATTTAAATGACCAACCTGCCCATTTTTGGGATTAAAATTCCCACCAATCTAATCCCTTCATTATTTTATAAACCTCGATCGGAATGCACTTGTGACCTTATTGCTTAGTCAGTCAGTCAGACTCACTGTAAGATAAGTATTGGCCCAGAAATTCGGGTCCCAACGCGCAAGTACGCACGGGGTACTCACGCGTGGACCCAATGGAAGTGCCGGTTTCTTGCATGCACTGCGCATGCGCAGGAAACCGGCACTTCCGTTCCTCTGAATGAAGGGGTTCAGAGGTCGAACGTGCGCGCGCGGGAGTCTGCGCGTGCGCTTTGAACTTACGTTTTTTTTAACAGGTTTTTCCGTGAAGGTAAGTCTTTAGATTTTAGAAATGTAAAAACCAGGCGTAAGGCCTGCATTTTAAAAGGTAAGTGGTCAATTAATTAAAATTAAAACATTTTTTCCACAGGTTTATTATTTTTAAATACTTTAAAGCAAGGTAAGTTTATTTTTAGCCCCGTTTTTTCATAAAATTATTTTTTCAAAAATTTAAATTATTGTTTAAAATAGTTATTTAATGTAATTTATAGTTTATTTAAAAAGTGTGATTTAAAAAAAAAATTATTTGAAGGTTTACTGTTATTTTGGGGCCCGTATATTCACAAGTTTAGACAGGTCTTCCTGTCAATCTTATGAATGGGCTTTTCCCTCCTCTGATTGGCTGCCCATGGCTCACGTGATCCCAGGGGACGCATCGCACTAACTACGCTCCTGGGACACGCAAGCACAGCGCGCCGGCAGCTGGGCTAGGCCCCGGAGCGGAATTCCACAGGAGCCCAGAGCTCAACTGCCGGCGCGCAAGGTAAGTGCAGGTCGGGGGCTTGCACCCGCGGGAAGCCCCCGACCCGAATTTCTGGGCCATTGTATCCAATGGGTCCCTGATGTATATCCTCTGGAGTTTGATTCAATGGGCTAGATTTTCAGTATAGACAGTTTTGGGGCGCTAACCTTAGCGCCCGCCCGAAGTTAGCGCCCGCCCCAAAGTAGCGCCCCGTTGCCGGAAATTCAGTGGCTTCGCCCTAAGAGGTTGGTGGAGCGCTAAAAGAGGCGTTCCACTACTATCTTTAGGCGCTAAGCCGGCAGTGCAGAGCGCAACACCTGAGCTCGGGCGCAGTGCACGGCAGACACTCTGGTGCCAGTGAGCTCTTAAAGGGGAAGGGTGCATGTGTTTTTTTCAAAGGCAGAGTCTGGGGGGGAGAGAGAGAGAGAGGGGAGGAGGAGGAGGAGGAGGAGGAGGAGGAGGAGGAGGTGGTGGAGGTGGTGGCCGGAAACATAAATACACCGTTCACAACAACACACTGGATCCTTCCACACAACACATGCAGACTGCCTTTTATAGTGCAGGAGGAGTGCCCTTTAATTTGCGCTCCCCAGGGTGTGTTGCGTTCCATTTTACAAACGCTCTGGACGCCAGCCGCACAATGGGGCGGTCCGACTGAAGTTTGGATTCGGGGCGGCCAAAGGGTGTTGCACGAGGATGTGACGTCATTTTCTGCGCGCGCATCAGGGCGGCCGCTAAACTTTGCGCCGGCGCTAACGGGCAACTTAATTTGGGGCGGGGCGCAAACTGCGCTGCGCCCGGGCGCTACACGCATAGCGCCCGAAAATCACTTCTCTTAAGGCGCTAACTGCTGGCGCAAGCAACTGAAAATCTAGCCCAAACTTTCTTTCACAATTATTCCTTATTCTAAGGTGCGTCTTGCAATATTTATAGTCCAATAGCCCAAATATAAACAGAAATATTTGTACATGGTGGGGCTAAAAACGATATGGCCGAAATTAGAGCAGGGGACTTCCTTCTCCTACAAGCCCATTGTTATAAGGAGAGTGGGGTTGGGGATGGAGACTCCCTAAGCCCAGAGTTCCTATGCCACGATCATTGGTTTGTTTCCTGTCATTGGGAAAGGGTATGCAAGGTCTCGCCAGACGTATCTTACAAACAGGGCAGATCTGGTAACCACCTAGGGGTCCAGGATGGGACTTGGACCTGGACTCTTGAAGATCCAGGAGCATTGGGGACAGCATCTTCCCCTTTCTAGGTGAGGGGGTGTCCTTGCACCCCTCCAGTCAGGGGTATCTGTCCTCATTGGTGGTGAGTGGTGGCCCAGGTACAACCCATGACAAGGCCTTGGACAACATGGACCACTTTCCATACCGCGGGAGCCTACTGTCAACAAGGGCAGACGTCGATGACGAAGTCCAACACCACCTTCAATGTGCCAGTGCAGCCTTCGGTTGCCTGAGGAAGAGAGTGTTTGAAGACCAGGACCTCAAACCCGGCACTAAGCTTATGGTCTACAGAGCAGCAGTGATACCCGCCCTGCTGTATGCCTCAGAGACATGGACCATGTACAGCAGGCACCTCAAAGCACTGGAGAGGTACCACTAATGCTGCCTCCGCAAGATCCTGCAAATCCATTGGCAGGATAGGTGCACCAACGTCAGTGTTCTCGCTCAGGCCAACATCCCCAGCATCGAAGTTTTGACCACGCTCGATCAGCTCTGATGGACGGGTCACATCGTCCGCATGCCAGATACGAGACTCCCAAAACAAGCTCTCTATACATGGCAAGAGGGCCCCAGGTGGGCAGAGGAAACGCTTCAAGGACACCCTCAAAGCCTCCTTGAAAAAGTGCAACATCCCCATTGACACCTGGGAATCCCTGGCCCAAGATCGCACAAAGTGGAGGAGAAGTATCCGGGAAGGTGCCGAACACCTCGGCCTAGAAATTCGGTTTTGGCGCAGCGAGGGCTTTAGCGCCGGAAGTTAGTGCCGGCGCTAAGTCCCCCTGCGCGCGCCAAAAATTCAGTAGCGCCGCGCCCAAACGGCTGCCGGCGCTACTGAGGGGTCTCAGCGCCTCAAAACTGGCGCCACGTGCCGCATTGCGGCGCTATTCCGGCGCTGCAGCGCCCGCTGCGGTGCGGCAGGCTCGGGAAGTGCAGGCCTCCTCCTTCCGTTAAGGAGGAGCTGCCTGCACCCGGCCGCGGCCCGCGATAATCTTTTTAAAAATGAGCCCGGCACCTCGGACAAGTGCCGGGCTTGCTTCTGTTCCGGGGGGGGGGGGGAAGTCCGGGGAGGGAGCTGCGGCCAGGCGGCCGGCGGGAAAGCGGCCGGCCGCCGCGGGGCCTTTAATGCGCCGGCGCAAGGTTCTGTAAGGCACCTCTGCCAGAATGTTGCTTGCGGCTGCCACGGGCGAGGCGGCCGCAACTCAATTTCCGAGTTCGGGCGGGTTACCATGGCAACCGGGACGCTGCGCACACCGATGACGTCATCGGTGCCGGCGCAGCGCTACCGGCCTAACGCCGATTTAGGGCCCCTGTCAATTTCTAAACTGGCCATAACTTCGGCGCTAGGCCCTCTAGCGCCTCAAAAGCGGCACTAAGGCCAGTGAATTTCTAGGCCCTCGAGTCTCTTCACCGGGAGCAAGTGGAAACCAAGCGCAAGCAGCGCAAGGAGCGCACGTCAACCCAAGCACCACACCCACCCGCCTCTTCAACCACCATCTGCCCCACCTGTGACAGAGACTGTAGGTCCCGCATTGGACTCATCAGTCAACTGAGAGCTCATTTTTAATGTGGAAGCAAGTCATCCTCGGTTCTGAGGGACTGCCTAAGAAGAGAGAAGAACAACCCCAAATCACCAAATGCTTGCTATTCATGGTCCGTCTCCCTGAAACCTCTGACCCCACAAAGTTTAGTGGGAACAGAACCGGAGTCGATGGGCGGAGAGTCTCGCAGCCACCCCTCACCCCCGTAGATTTTCTCGGTCACTGTTTTTATGCCATTCATGCCATTGTGGATCTGTTGAGTCAGTTATCGGTCAGTAACATGGACCAATAAACAGTCAGAGGAGACAAGATTAATCAAGATGTCATTTAGCAGAACTGTTTTCAGTTAACTGTACACAACTATTATGTTTATATTTAGGAACTCACTTTCACGGTTATTTAGGTTCAACTTTTAAAGTAAAAATGTTAAAGCACATTAAGAATTGTAGGGATTTAGCTGGCTCCATATTTTACACCTAAATTTATGTACTGGATTTTACTGTTGATAAATGTATTGAAGTTCAGGTCTGAATGATTTGCACAGTATTTTTCCCCAAAGTATATTTCTATGATTTTTAAAAAAAATATGAATACAGTTGAACTTGTATTATTTATGAAGTAGACAGTGTAAATCCCCCATTCTCCACAGTCAGTTTCCAAAAGTTACATAAGCAGGCCTTGAAGTCCATACCCATAAACATTTAATAGTGAATGGAACCAATCAAGATGCTATTTTCAAAAGAGATAAAAGTTAAAAAAAATGTAAATGCTGAAAATCTGAAAAGAAAACAGAAAATGCTGGAAGTATGCAGCTGGTCCATCTGCATTTGAAAAGAATATAAGCAGGTTAATGTTTTGGGTGTAGATTCTCTGTCAGAATTGGAAACTGTGAGATAAGGAAGGCTCATTGTAGGATTGACCAAATCCAAGATGGCGAGGGAGAACCCTACCTCACAGTTGAATAGGCTGCCCCCACTTGAATAAAATCCTTTTAGTAGAGGAGGGGAGAACATTGGGAAGAAAAATGTCACAGTGAACATTAGTGTTGAAGGGATATTAAAAAAACTAGCAGAGTCAAACTGGCTTTTCGGTTTTCTTATGTCTTTTTATGTAAAATGCTTTCATTTTTTATTCACTTTACTTATACTCATTATTGATCCTGTGGCTGGGAAGTGAGATAAGCAGATCGTAGACAGTACATTCACTATATGCTTCTCTGGATATTGCCTGGCAGATAGCATATGGTACAAGTCAGATCTGCCTGATCTGCTGTGAGAGATTTTCTCGAGCAGTTCAGCCAAGAGCCTGATGAGGCTTTTCACAGGTACTGAAAGAAGTCATGAGCACAGCTGAAACATATGCAGCAATTCTGGGGCACTTTCATTTTTACAAAATAAAGCTCAAAAATCATTATTCTTTATTAATGAGGTATTTTTTTAAACTGTAAGGGGTGGTGGTGGGTGCTGTTTGTCAGCTTCACCTCTGACTCCTTTGAGCGGTTCGAATCGCTCCCACTCCCTTTTGTTCTAGACTTTGGACTTATTTGGGGGTCGTAATAAACTTGCAACAGACACCTGGGTTAGTCAAAAAGAATTCAGATCTTTATTTTGAGACAGGAAAATATACAATACAATAAAACTTACATTTTAAAAGGGTGGGGAACATACGGAATAAGCGAGGGAGAATTACAATGTACAAAATCCCTTTCCCTCCCAACCCCACTACACTAGCTAGGCTGGAATCCAGAGGACCAGGAAATGCTCACCAAAACATCTTTCTTGACAGTTGTAGAGGTTTGCGATTTTGGGGTTCTCTTTAGTTGTGGCGGTTGGGGCCTGCCGTACCTCGGACGTAGTAGAAGACTGCACCTGTGTTGGGTCTTCAGTTGGGTTTGGTCCGCTGATGCGGTTAGTCGTGCTGTTGGATCTATCGGGTACCCAATTTTCTTTGGTTAGGGCTAGTTTTAGAGTCATCTTTTGTGTCCAAATCTTATCCAGGGGTAAGTCAGACTAGCCTGTAGAGTGGAAACAAGTCTTTGGTTCGTGAGTTTTTCGGTGGTTGGTTCCCTGTTGGTCGCGGTGGCCCAATATTAACTGGTTGGTGGTAATATTGGCGGGTGTTGGTTTCTGTAGGCCTTTGGTTGCCGCGATCTCTGTTTCTTCTTTCTTCCTTCGAGTCTCCGATGATGATCTCTCTCTTGAGTTGGTTGGCTGAACTTGAACTCAGACTGGCTGTCCGTTTGAGCTGTCTCACTGTCTCGCTACTAATACTAATTTGGGGCCTGGCTTATCTGACCGCCAAATTTCGGATTTCTTTGTTAAATTTGGCGGGCTCGTTATTTTTAATGTCTTTTAAAACTTTAACGAGCTTCGGGGATGGCCCATCCAAACTTAACGAGTTTAGGGGATGGTTCATCTAGACTTAATCAGCCTTTAACTGGTTTCGGGATTGCCTTGAAACCAGTTTTAAAATGCAAAACGTTTGTCAATCTCTTTAATTGACTTTGGACTGTGGTTTGTTTGTGGTAACCTGTAGGGCTAATGTTCTTTCTTTTGTATAGCTGGGGACATGTCCTGTTTACTCGATACCTGGCTCTGCGACTTCTTGGCGGGAAAACAGGCTTCATTGCCCTTATGTAAAACTGGGCGGCCCTGGACATTCCTTAGATAGTCCAATATCCAAACCTCAGGGGCCCACCCCGCCTCCCCGTTGTTCCAGCCTTTTGCAAGCCTGAACATGCCCTTTAAACCAGCCAAATCGTCCTGGGATTTTATTTTAAACCCCTTTTGCCCAATAACTCTTTAAAACAGTCCAACCGTCTCTTCCTTAAATTAACTCTTTGAAATCTTCTGTTTGCCCCAATCACACTTTTACTCCTTTTCCAGGTTCCTTCTGTGATGTTCCCAAAATCATTTTAAAAATGACTTTCCTTCTGTTCTGGGGTTGTGCAGGAATTTTTTAACCTTACAAAACTGATAGTTTAAAGAATTATTTTCATTAACACAAGGTGGGTGAAATTAATCTTGGGCGACAGCGCTAAACAGGAAATAGTGAATCCACAGCTGGTTTTACACAGATGCTGCCTGACCTGCTGAGTATTTCCAGCATTTTCTCTTTTTATTTCAGATTTCCAGCAGCCGCAGTATTTTGCTTTTGTTTTACACCAAGCCTGATTTTCTTAAAAACTACCGTTGGCAGGCCTCTGGGGTTCCATTGCCCGCAGTACTGATCAAAGTGTATACAGTGCAGGTTCCAACCAGTTCCGACCTGAAATGGCAATCAGGATCTTATTTACATCATAGGACTCCGATTTCTATATTGAAAGGGGCCTATCAGCTAAAACAGAAAGAAGCTTTGGGCATTCTACAGTAGGCCCCTTTATAAATGGAGCCAGCCGCATCGCCAGTGTTAACGGGGTAATATGGCTACTTGTGAAGAAATAGCCATGATTCAGAGAAATACACGATACTATGAACAGAATTTCTAATTTATTAATAAAAGACATACTGGGTTTAAAAGACACAGGTCTCAGCAGAAAAGGCTGTGAACAGAAATACAGGCTTCTGAGATAAGATCAGTTGATAACAAAGTTGTAAACAAGCTTTGAAATGGGAATTAGTTAAATATACTAAAACAATGAAAGCTTGAAGCAAACTATTGGTGCTTCCGAAAGGTCTACGGTTTGCAACGAACACAATGAGAGACCCAGTTTAAGGTGTCATAAGTTAACACGTAAAACAGAAACACAAACATTAAAAGAGGCATGTGCCTTTGAAAGAATGACATCAAGTAAAAGAAACACCTGCTGGTCAAATAGTTTTATATTAAACTTGGAAAACAGGAACCATAAGATTAAATATGCAACCAACTGAGATAGCTAGAAATGCATGCACACAGTTAAAGTGGTTTTGATTTACATATTGTAAATATAATGCCAACAAGAAGGCTTTGAAAATATGACTTCAATAGATGCACCAAGCAATTGCATTGTGTTTGTATTAAACTTGGAGCAGAATGGAGTCACAATGTCTGCAAAAAACCAGTAAAGCCAATATTAAGAATTGAATGAAAGCATTTTGTAGGAATGACATCAAACAGAAACCATAGCTGTCATTTTTTTTATGATGGTTTTGGAACACCTAAAGGTAGAGAAATAATTATGCATGCAATAGTTGAATTGACAGTAAGATAGAAAGCATTCAAAAGAGGTATCAATAAAGACAATTAGCTAACATCAGCAGAGAACATCAAAGAAGAAACCACTGCCAAAAGGGTATAAAAATAAAACCTTTTTAACAGAAAGTCAGAACTCGCTGAACGGGCAAAGCATTTCTCAACTCTTCAGAGGCATCTCTGTAAGTCTTTAACTATGAGTCTCGGGAAGTCAAAGTGATTGATTTTGGTGGATGTTCTGGATTTAGAAATAAGTAAGAAATAAGAAATGTAACGAAGTAAAGATTTGAGAATAAGGATCTCTGAGAAATAAGAAATGTAAGCTAATTGTATTTTGAAATGTTAATGTTGTGACTGATTCAACAGATGTTAACTGAATGTCGGCTCTGAAATAAAACTATATGGGCTAGATTTTCAGTAGCTTGCGCCAGCAGTTAGCGCCTTAAGAGAAGTGATTTCCGGGCGCTATGCGTGTAGCGCCCGGGCGCAGCGCAGTTTGCGCCCCGCCCCAAATTAAGTTGCCCGTTAGCGCCGGCGCAAAGTTTAGCGCCCGCCCGGATGCGCGCGCAGAAAATGACGTCACATCCTCGTGCAACGCCCTTTGGCCGCCCCGATTGCAAACTTCAGTCGGACCGCCCCATTGTGCGGCGGGCGGCCGGAGCGTTTGGAAAAAGGAACGCAACACAACCAGCGCGGGCCCCGGGGGGCGCTAATTAAAGGGAACGTCCTCTCCAGTATAAAGGCCATCCTTTTTTCAGAAAACAGTCTTGTGCAACGCATTTCTGGAGACACAACAAGGAGGATAGCTAACTGGTTTCAAGCAGCAAGAGCCAGGTATTTTTGGACTCAGGCAATAGCGCTGCAAGTGGCCATTTGGAAATTAGACTGTTTGCCAGGATTTGATGGGGGCTGCATGGGGTGCCAACGCGCAGCTGCAGCGCCATATCCGTAGGGCTCGCAGACGCATTGTGAGAGGGGCAGCCCTGGCTAGAGGCAGAGGGGGCTACAGGCGTCGGCCACGTAGGCCTTACCCAGTCAGGCTATACCGCCAGCAGCGCTCCTACCTAAACATGAGTGCCGCGCGATGTGTTAGAAGGCTCCGATTCCGAAAGGAGGTGATTGCAGAGATCTGCCACCTGCTTCGCCGAGATCTGCGGCCAAAGCTCAGGTGCAGGACATCTCTGTCGGTGGAAGTGAAGGTGACGGTGGCATTGAACTTCTATGCCACCGGCTCCTTCCAATACGCTGCTGGGGTCATAGCAAACATCTCCCAGTATGGCGCGCATCGCTGCATCCGCCACGTGACCGAAGCACTGTTCAGAAGGAGAAGCCAATTCATCTCCTTCCCCATGGCCCTCGAGAGCCAGCATCAGCGCGCATTGGGATTTGCCAGACTCGGGGAATTCCCCTTGGTGCAGGGCGCCATTGACTGTACGCATGTGGCTTTGCGGGCCCCTCTGGAGCATGGCGAGCAGTATCGCAACAGGAAGGGCTACCATTCTCTGAATGTGCAACTGGTCTGTGACCACAAGCAGCGCATGATGGCAGTCAATGCCAGCTTCCCAGGCAGCAGCCACGATGCCTTTATCCTGCGGCAGAGTACTGTGCATGACATGTTCCAGGCACAGCCTTCCCCAAGAGGATGGCTCATCGGGGACAAAGGCTATCCTTTGTGCACCTGGCTCATGACCCCGCTCCGCGCGCCCAGGACCGCTGCTGAAGAGGCCTACAACGAGAGCCATCAAACCACCCGCAACATCATCGAGCTAACTATTGGGGTCCTCAAGCAGCGGTTCCGCTGCCTTGATCGCTCCGGAGGAGCTCTCCAGTATTCGCCGGACCGGGTCTCCCAATTTGTGGTGGTTTGCTGCATGCTACACAACCTGGCTATCCGCAGGACTCAGGCACTGCCACCTGACGTTGGACCAGCACCTCAGGAGGAGGAGCAGGAGGAGCATGAGGAGGAGGAGGAGGAGCAGGAGTACGTTCCCAGGAGGGAGCGACCAGGGCCAAGGGCCGCACGACGCCACCTTATTACACGGTACTTCTAAGCCCCCTGTCAGGGAATGGCCAGGGGCCATGAGGGAAGATGAATGCAGCCGCTCCGCAAGCCCTCAGCCGGCGAAGCCAACAAACACTAAGAAGAACAACCATGGAGACTGCATGAATAAAGATAATTTTTTATTGCACAAAAATGAAAAGCCCTTCCCACATGAATCCCCAAAAACAATAAACGGGCCCCACAAAAAGCCCAACAAACGACTCACTCGCACAAACTGGGGAGGAGCCACTCCACCTTTATTGAAACCGGGCCTCAACGTCGGCCTAACGCAAAAAATAAGCCCTCCAAAAGCACAACCATGGGCAAAATAAAGATGGCCACCGCCATATTAAAGGAAAGCTGCCCACACCCTCTACTGAGTGGCCCGCGAGGGCGAGACCTTGGCCAGCATTTTGCCTCCCCTGCCCTGCCTGCTGCTCCTTCGCAAGCTCTGCCCAGTGGCTGCTGCGAGGCTGGGGGAAGGCGCCTGAGGCTCAGATGCCCTTCCGCCAGATGCCGCTGGGGGGCGGCCTACACGGCGTTTGGGCCTCGAGGGGCCGTCTGCTGAGTGGCGCACCTGAGCCTGGCCACCATCAGCTGCAGCCGCTTGCCGTTGACGCCCCAGAGGGGGAATGGTGGCGACGGATGGCGCAATGTGGGCCAGCTGGCGTCTGGGATGCGCTGGCTGGTGCTGTGGCGCGGTGACACTCGGCCGGGCCCGCACTGCAGGATCCGCAGCAATCAGCCGACGGGCGGCTTGCTGGGATGGTCCAGCGCGGCGCCTGCCCTGGCGATGCCTGCCTGAGACAGCGCGTGTGGCAGCAGTGAGTGGCCCTGTGGTCCTGGTGTGCGCGCGCATCACATCCGCCAGGGTCTTGACGGCATCAGTCAGCATGCGGCCAGTCGCGGCAGTTGCTGCCCCGAACTCGCGCACACTGGTCGCCAGCGACTCGATGGCCTCAGGCATGCGCCCCACCACGCTCATGAGCTCCGTGTGGCGCCGGTCCGAGTCGTCGGCCATCTTATCCAGCTTCCGCACCTCCTCCGAAGTGAAGGTGTCCGGACTGGAGTCGCGACTCTCCCGCTGGGGAGGAGGGGGCCGAACTAGGGGACCCTTGCCGCGTTGGTGACGGCGAGTGTGCCGAGCAGCAGCACTCCCCTCTGATCCTTCCCCCCTTTGGGGGGAAGGCCGCGGGCCACGCGCACGGCTGCTGGGTGGCTGGACGCCACTGGTCCCAGAAGCTGCATTGCCCTGCGACAGTTCCTCCAGGCACTCGTCCAGTGAGGAGGTGTCAAGCATTTCCTCCTCTCCTGCAGGACGTGACTGTTCCCCCGAAGGTCCGGCTTGCTCCTCCTCCTCCTCCTAGTCGGAGGTGCTGTAACTGGCAGCTTCAGGGTCCTGGTCGTCACCAGCTGAAAGCAGGAATGCACAAGAGTAGCTTCAGAGTGAGGAGACGGCGTCAGCGAGGGAGTTAGGACTG
This sequence comes from Somniosus microcephalus, assembly GCF_052327205.1. NCBI lineage: Eukaryota > Metazoa > Chordata > Chondrichthyes > Squaliformes > Somniosidae > Somniosus > Somniosus microcephalus. The sequence goes on from NC_140988.1 coordinate 244,307,825, forward strand.
GTGGGATTCAGCGCATTGGTGGGACAGTGGCAAAGGAGGTAGCTCGGATGGGCCAGTGCGACGCGAGAGGGCCAAAAGGCGAGGTCCTTACCATTGCCGGGCAGTGGAGGGTCGGATACACCGCACGCTGTGGGGACAATCACACGGGCTCCCATGAGCACACACACGTGCTCCTCCAGCCGAGTGAGCTTCTGCAGCTTGGCGCGGCCACCCCGGCACGGGCCTGGCGATTAAACGCTACTTTAGCCTGCAAGAGAAAGGACGGGCTGTAAGTGCGCAGTGAAGCCCTGATGTAGTGTGCACTGCCTCCCATGGTGGAATAGCTTGGACAGAGTGAAGCCCTGATGTAGTGTGCACTGCCTCCCATGGTGGAATAGCTTGGACAGAGTGAAGCCCTGATGTAGTGTGCACTGCCTCCCATGGTGGAATAGCTTGGACAGAGTGAAGCCCTGATGTAGTGTGCACTGCCTCCCATGGTGGAATAGCTTGGACAGAGTGAAGCCCTGATGTACTGTGCACTGCCTCCCATGGTGGAATAGCTTGGCCAAAGTGTAGAGTGCCGAATGGCCATTTGATGCTCATGACTGTCCCAGTGCTGCTGGCTGAGGGCTGGCCAATAGGACTTTCAGGTCCCTTTGCCCATCATGTCAGGTGTACATGCAAGAATGAGGAGGAGACTGGAAAGGCTACTCACCTTCACAATCCTGGTCAGATCGTTGTATTTCTTACGGCATTGTTTGTGGGTCCTGGGGGCCTCGCCGGTGAACGTCACCCTCTGGGCGATCTGCTTCCAGGCTTTGGTGTAGTCATGGTGGGTTGGATTCCTCCCACTCTCTGGAAACAAGATCTTGCGCCTCACCTCCAGAGCTGTGACCATTATGTCCAGATCACCCTCTGAGAAGCGCAGGGCACGCTGACGGGCCTTCTCTGGCGTTGCCATGACTCCCTGGGGCTGAGCAGCAGTGTTGAGGCCTCTTTGCAAGGCTGCAGTGTGCAGGGCGTGGCAGCAGACCAATTCGTCCCTTCCCCCTTTAAGAGCTGGTCGGCACCACGGGGTCTGCTGTCAGTGCAAAAATGACCGCACCCGTGCTGCGCCCCGCCTGGGCGCTATCCCTCTGGACCGCCGGCTTAGCGCCTAAAGGTAGGAGTGCAACGCCTCTTTTAGCGCTCCACCACTCTCTTAGGGCGAAGCCACTGAATTTCCGGCAACGGGGCGCTACTTTGGGGCGGGCGCTAACTTCGGGCGGGCGCTAAGGTTAGCGCCCCAAAACTGTCTATACTGAAAATCTAGCCCTATATTTTTAGAATTGTCTCAAAGAGTAATTCTGTATAAACTCACGAACCCACAATTCTGTACACTCTTTTGTAAGGAGTTGCAGAATTCTGGGGGGTATTCCGGACCCTCATAATATCCGGAAGGTTACAGTCTAGTTCAACTTATTAGAAGTACTATCCGGAGGACGGTAACATCTTCAGTCATTCCTTTCCTTTAGGGAGAGATAGCCTGAACCTTTAGACCCATTTAAGCGCCTTATGCAATTCGGCTATCTCTAACTTAAGTTGAGGGTGAACGTCTGGGGGATACGCCTGATCTGGGATAGCCCAAAAGGCCTAGGACTGTAATTATCCCTTCATACTGACCCCATTTTGAGGCTGTTACTGCTCTGTTAAAGTCAACTGAAGGAAGTGAAAATCGATCCCAATGATTGTACTTTGGTTCACTCTGTTTGGTGAAGTCATGTTGCTCATATATTTCCTTGCGAATACTTGAAGGAAGTAATCTTTCATAATATTAACTATCTTGTGCTCATCCTCAGTTTTCATTTACTAACTGCCCAATTTACTAACCTGTCCATGTTCTCCTGAAGTCACTTGCATTCAACTTCACAGTTAACCATGTTTCCTGTTTTTGTGTCATATGCAAACTTTGATATTGTGGCCCCCTATCTCTAAGTCCAGTTAATTTATAAGAAGAGCAATAGTTCTAATGTTGGCCTTTGAAAACATTAGTCCGAAAAATATCCATTGGCCACAACTTTGTTTTCTGTCCTTTAGCCAACTTCCAATTCATGTTGCCACATTCCCTTTAATACTGTGCATCTTAATTTTATCAATAGGCTTCCTATGTGGCATCTTATCAAACACCTTTTCAAAATCCACATACACAGTGTATGTTGCATTTTCTTTATAAAGATACTTTTTTTTCATCGAAGAACTCTGTTAAATTTGTAAGACTTGACGTGCCTGATACAATTCCATGCTGGGTGTTCTTAATTAAACTTGGCTTTCTAAGTGATGTGGAGAATAAATCATTGCTAGCTACAAGAGACATCCATAAAACCTTCTTCCCTGGCTTTGTTACCTCCAGATTCAACTATTCCATTGCTCCCCTGGCTGGCCTCCTATTCTCCACACTCAATAAACTTTGGCTCATTCATAACTGCCGCATATATCCTATCCCAAGTCCCATTCATCCATTACTCCTGTCCTTTCTAACCTACTTTGGATCATAATCTACCAATGCCTCCAATTTAAAATTCTAATCCTTGTGTTTAAATACCTTAATTACCTCGCTCCTTCCTATTTCTGTAACCTTTTCCAGCCCTATAACCCTGGCCCACCCTCCCCAAAACTTCGCTCTGCCGACTCTGGCCTCTTCTGCATCCTTTCCTTTACCATATCATTGGCAGCCCGGCCTTCAGCCATATAGGCCCCACACTCTGGAATTTCCTTCCTTAACCCTTCCATCTCTCCACCTCCTTTTTTAAGACCCTCCATAAAATTCCATCTCTTTAACCAAACTTTTGGTCACCCATTCTAATATCACCTTCTATGGCTCAACATCCATTCTTTTGATTACACTTCTGTGAAGCATCTTGGGATATTTTTAGACATTGAAGGCATTACATAAATACAAGTTGTTGTAGGTTTGGGCAGCTATTTTAGGAAGGATGTCAAGGCCATGAAGAGAGCATAGAAGAGATTTATTTTCTGTCATATGCGCAGGTACCTGAGGGGGGCTGGTTGGAGAACAGGTGAGTCACGCTCAGAAAGTCTGGGCTTTGGTCTCCAGTTAGTGGCTTGCCTACCTCACATAAATAGTATAATTTCTCCTGCAAGTGCAGTCAAGCAATTTCCTACTTTGTGCAAGGTAAAGGAAAATGATTTTGCTATAATTTATCTTATAGGCCCATATTTGATGTCATAAACATTTTATTACCACAGCCCATTGCTTCTGATATACTAACTTGAACTGACAGAGAAATTAAATTGCATTTCCCTAGTGTTTTCCTCTTTAAATCAATAGTACATGCCTCTTATCACAAACAGTTCCTGTTAAAAAAAAATTAATTAAAGAATTACACATTTAAATACGTAATAAGGTGATGACTTATTCTCTAATCTATGCATTGATGTATGTTATCTGACCTGATAGTGCAACTTAATTTTGGAGGGCAATGTTGTCCTGGATCAATGTTGTTCATAGTTTTATTGTTCTGTAAATTGATACTGCAATTACCTAGACAATGTCTGCTCTATTTAGCCAAACATAAATACTGTCATCAAGCTTCTCTGCAGTTGATAAGAACAAATCACCTCACCAGGTTGATGTATGTCACCCATGAGCATCAACTTAATCCAGGACTTTTTCCATTTCTTATTGTGAAGCTTCCATTCCTTTCCAGCTGATGAGATCCATCTACTCCTGAGTTATTGTTCAGTAAAAGCCAATCTGCAAGGTGATGACAGGATACAGGATTATTAAGAATTCTTAATAACGAGGAGTGATAATACATCAGTAGATCTCAATTACCAGAACATGACACATCTCCTGGCTCACCTCAGTCACTGTTCACCACCTAGTCAGTAAAGCATAAGGGGTGATTCTGTGAATTGGCACTTCAGTGCAGACTGGTACTCTGTGGGACGCAGTCCATGATAGCCTGACCGTGTGCATGTGATGTCCCAAGATACACTCACTGCAAGTGCAGCTCTCCGCTGGTAGGTGCCTGATCATGGAATCTACTCTTTATAGTGATAGCATGTAAGCAATCAAACTAAACAGTGCCATCAAATTTCAACTTATTTTCAGTGTTTAACCTAAAGTACCAAATAATGTTAGCAGCATTCGGGAAAAGAATTCAACAGAGGCAAAAAAAAATTGATACGGTAAAATGATCTCAGACAGTAATTGTGAAACATATGTTCCTGTCACAGAGATATCTACTAACCTGTCAAGGCCCAGTTGGAATTCCCACAGATTGGTGTTCTTATAGGGCAGAAAACTATCTGCCATTATACTTCTTTCCCATGCGTGCAAACTTTTTTAGGCATCATTAGTGGATTATGATGAGCTAGAAGTGATTGTAATAACATAGCTATTACACTTAGTCCTAGCGCAACATGATCCACTTATTTGAGGAGATTGAAGCCACCGTTCCGATGGAAAGGGGTGAGTAGCAATTTGAAAATGGTTTGGTTATGACTTACCATGTTGATCCTGCCGATGTTGTGGCTGACGCTATATTCCCCCTGTGCCTACCATGGGCAGATGGAGCGTCTGCCTGAGTGAGGTGGTAGGCCCTTTAAATATGCAAATCGGCAGCCTATGATGTACATATCATTCTGACTTGTCATTTTAGGGCTCAACTGCTCTGCTCGGTTTCAGCCGCCAGTTTGGCCAAAAAGGATCCTAGAAGTTAATTTTTAATTTACTTTTGTGGGGCGGGGAGGAGCTCCTTCTGGCTCCACAAAAACAACCTGGCATGCTACTGCAGCAGGTCCACCCCTCCACCTTCCAAGAACAGTCCCGCTCCCCTGAATCTACCTTTTGCCAGGCCTGGAGAACGGCTACTGCGGTGCCTGGGGGAGCTTTCTTTCTGCCCGCAGCCCACCAGGCATATGTTAATGAGGCCTGGCCTTAGAAAATGGACCAGGTCTTCCATCGGGTGTATTAGGTATCCGTCGGCAGTCTGCTGGCCAGGCACCTGTACATTGCTTGGGGGAGAAATCTACACAATGATTCATAAGCACATAGATATATGCCCCAGTTTTGTGATACCCAAAAAATTGGGGCTGTGCATATCAATGCTGAGGATGTAAATGTACCCACACCATGAGGGACAGTCTGTGCAAAATTGTGCAATATAAAACCCACCCCCTCATTTGGTTAGGCTTCCTGTGCATCGGGGATGTATACGAGGGACTGAGGCCTACAAGCTGCCTGGTTGCCAGTGACAAAATTGGGTCAGCCATTTTGATTTAAAGCGATAATACTCACTCTTAAAAGGGAATCATTTTTTTGTTGTGGCAAGTTTAATTTCAACTGCAGCGTCATGACTAGAAGGCCAGTTGGAGGTAAAACCGCCCCATTCAATAATGAAGCTTGAGTGGGAAGCGGCTCTTGTTGGGGCAAAGTGCCATTCTCCTGCAATGGCAACCGTCAAGATGAAGGAAAGGAAGTAGTGGAGTAGCTCAACTTGGGAGAAAATGTGGTAGAAGTTTTCAGGCAGCCACTGAAGTGCCAAGGTAAGCACATACTCTTTTAGAAAGAACGACTTGCATTTATATCACAATTTTCACAACCTCAGCTGTCTCATAAACAGAATGTTCATAATCATAATCATAATCAACTTTATTGTCATTGTTAGTGCACAAGTGCATTACAACGAAATGTAGGCTTGCGGCTCCCGAGAGTGTACATTTAGATTAAGACATTTAAACATTCAACATACATTTGGCTTGTAATACATTAACATAAACATAACCATAATAAAGTACATTGGCAGATGTGCAGGCTTTAGAGTTTATTTGTGGAGTTCAGTAGGATGACAGCCCTGAGAAAGAAGCTGTTCCTAAATCTGGTCGTACGGGTGCGAATGCATCTGTAGCGTCTCCCAGATGGCAGGAGGGTGAACAGACTGTGGCTGGGGTGGGTAGGGTCTTTGATGATGATCCGTGACCTCCGTAAACAGCGTTTCTGGTATATGTGCTCTATGTTCTTATCGGTCTTTAAAGGCATTGGCTGGAATTTTAATCTGGAGGCGGGTAGCGAGTTGGGGGAGGGGGCTGGAAAGCGGTCAGGAAATCCGCATGATTAGCATTTCAAAGCTCTGTATTCCACCCACAGCCAGCCAGATGGAGAGGCTGGCTGGCTGCAGGCGGGTTAGACCTGCGGCACTAGGCCACAGAGAGGAGGGATTGGGTGGGTGGTGGTCAGTGGCCAGTGGAGGATCGGGGCTGGAGGAGCATTGGGGTGGTGGGAGGATCGAGAACCAGAGGACTCTTGGGAAGTGAGGATAGGGGCCAAATGATCGGGAGCAGGAGGATTTTGCGGGGGTGGGGGGATTGGTTGTTGGAGGAGTATTGGGGGGGCAGAGAAACACATGCGGGGTGGGGGGTGCTGGTCGGGACTTGGGGGCCAGAGCAGCATCAGGGCTGGAGGGGAGAGTCCGGGAAGGCAATCGGGGGCTGGTGGGAGAATCGGAGGCCTCGTGGGGAGGATCAGAGGCCTCGGGGTAGGGGGGGTGTCCGATTAGGGGTGTGGGTGAAGCAGAGATGCTGGATCCAGCAGGTAAGTGTAAAGGCACTTACCTCCTGGATCCAGCATTCACCACCTTACTTTGCCTGGGGGGTTCCACGAGGCCTGGGAAATCCAACCAGCCAGGGTTAAATTTGAAATGGTGGTTAAATCTGAGGCACACAGCCTTATTATAATATTTAAATGGGCGACCCGCCTCCTGGGACCAGGTTGGCTGCTCGCCCCCGTACCATCTCCTTTAAAACTGGAGGTGGGCGGGTTGGAGGCAGGTTGTGGTTGGGATTCAGTTTTTTAACACTTTAACCTCCCACCCAACCGCAATCCACCCGTTTTTTTGAGTTTAAACATCCCCCCAATTTTTGGGGCGTGCTTTGTAACTGATTGTCCTTTCTCTTCCTGTAGGTTGATCCAAGATGAGGATGACCTCCACCCGCTGCATGCAAGACCTCACTGATGACATGTGGCCTCGTAAAATTCACCTCATAGTAAAATCTAATTTGATGCACCATGGTTGCTCTTAATTGCTCAATATAAAAGCAATGAATTATACTGAACCAGCTGTCAGGTTAGCATGTATAAAGGAAATAAACATAAGGTTTCACACAGAGCACAAGAGAAATACACCAACATGTCTAATGTACAGTTACTGCTTTGCAATGTTTATGTTTTGTTAGTTGAGCCATGATGGCATTGTTGGATCATGGCTATCTCTATAAACCTCATGAATACCAAATGGGGCAGTAATTCGGGTCGGTGGCTTGCCGCGCGTGCAAGCCCCCGATATGCACTTACCCGACGCGCCTGCCGTTCACCTCCAGGGACGCCTGGAATTCCATTTTGAAACAGAAGAATCCCGGGCAGCGTTTGACGTCACGCCGCCCAGGAGTGCAGCCAGTGCGAAGCCTGGAGCGCGCTGTGCAAGTGAGACACGCCCCTTAAGGTCTCATTGTAGTAGAACACGCCCCCAATCTCTCCAAGCAGCTGCAGAGGACTTTGTAGTTACACAGCTGCAGGGAAAGTAAGTTATCTGCTATTTTATGAATGTTTTGTGAACTTTTATAAAATTTTAAAAACGTTTACATTATTTTGAAGAATCTGAAGTAGTTTTAAACAGAACTAAAGCAATTTAAAGACTTTTAAAAGCCCTAAAAGAATTTTTTTATTCCATTTATTTATTTAGCAATGTCGTCGTCATACGTGTCTTCACACTGTTCCCTTTGGGGAACTGTATGAAGTGGTGGAAGGATTTATGGCCGTGATTAATGCTCATTCCGTGACCGTAACCATCTTTGAACCAGCCATTAGGGTGGTTAGTCCTATGGCGGGAGGGTTTTACGGGCTCCCACAAGCTATACAAGGAGGGGGGGCCACCCACACCCATGGACGCAAATATCCCGCTGGATGTCAACCCAGAATTTAGAGCCGGAGCTCCGACTCCACTTGCCGGGACTGTGTGGAGCGGGGTTTCGAAACCCTACCCTGTCTGGCCCAGCGGCGGGGATCCTACCGCTACGCCAAAGGCCCAATCCGATTAGCAACGTGAAATGGCTGGAATGAGCACAATTCACGGCATTAAAAGAATTCACAATTGAACTGATGATGACCTCAGCAATCTCCTCAACGAGGTGGAGGCGCAGCGCCTGCTCATCATTGGTAATGAGAAGTCAAAGGCGCCGCAAAAAGGACAGATGATAGCTTGGTCTTTCAAGTGGCAGCATAGGGCTCCAGTCATGGGGAGGGAAAAGGCGCAGGAAATGTATGGGTGTCACCTTTTGCGCGGAGTGGGCCTTTTGCGTAGCGGTAAGCATCCCCGCCACTGGGCCAGAAGGAGTAGGGTTTCGAACCCCGCTCCAGACAGTCCCGGCAAGTGGAGTCGGAGCTCCAACTATAAATTCTGGGTGGACATCCAGCGGGATACTTGCGTCCGCGGGTGTGGGTGGCCCCCCCCCTCAGATGGGTTGTGGGAGCCCGTCAAACCCTCACGCCATAGGACTAACCACCCTAATGGCTGGTATGAAGATGGTTATGGTCACGGAAGGAGTGTTAACGTCGCCAGAAATCCTTCCACCACTTCATACAGTTCCTGAAAGGGAACAGTGTGAGGATACGTACGACGATGATCTCTTGCGCAATGCACCTCCTTGGACCCTCAGTCGCAGATGCGAGGGGGCAAATCGTGCAATTGTTAAATTTTTCATTTTATTGACATGTAAAATGTTGGCCCAGTAATTCCCTTCCAAACGCGTGAGTACGGTCGGGGTACTTACGCGTCTGGCCGGAGGAAATGCCGGTTTTCAGCATGCACAGCGCATGCGGGGAAAACCGGCATTTCCTGTCCTCTGAATGAAGGGGTTCAGAGGCAGAACGCGTGCGACTGCACAGGCAGCGCGTGCGCAGTAAAATTCGCCGCTTTCATTCATGCTTTCAGTGAGGTCAAGTCCTTACAACTTACACATGAAAAAAGCATGAGTACAGTTGCTCCAGAGGCTGCGGAGGAAGATATTTCTTATCGTGGAGCTTCTGAAAGGCAATATTTTTGTTTGGGAAAGGGAGGAAAGTTATTTTAAGAAATGCTGAGGTAAGTTTTAAAGTTTATTTTTGTTTTTTAAAACGGGTTTTCAGTACTGTAGGTAGAAGGATCAATTGTGGCTATGTGAATTGAATTTGCTGTGTTTATTAAATGTAAAAATGACTCCAACATTTTTAAGAAAGAAACTTTTCATCAGTAATATATTCTTTTAAGTAATTATGTATGTATGTCTGTATATATTCCTTTGCGTGTATGTATATATTCCTTTACTTATGTGTATGAATGTATGTATTTAATTATGACTTTCAGAGAAACTAACTTATTGGAAAATCATAATTAAAATTATACATTCATACACATAAGTAAAGGAATATAAAACATACATACATATACGTAAAGGAATATATGCGGACATACATACATAATTACTTATTACTGATGAAAAGTTTCTTTCTTAAAAGTGTTGGAAATGTTACATTACTCATTTTAGAACACTCATTCTCACATTCAATTCACACAGCCACAATTGCTCCTTCTACCTACCATACTGAAAACCCGTTTAAAAAAAAAAATTTAAACTTTAAAACTTACATCAGCATTTCTTAAAATAACTTTCCTCCCTTTCCCAAACAAAAATTGCCTTTCAGAAGCTCCACGATAAAATATATCTTCCTCCGCAGCCTTGGAGCAACTTTACACATGCTTTTTTCAAGTGTAACATGTAAGGACTTACCCTCACTGAATCCATGAATGAAATCGACGAAGTTCACTGCGCAAGCGCTGCCTGTGCAGTCGCACGCGCTGTGCCTCTGAACCCCTTCGTTCAGAGGACTGGAAATGCCGGTTTTCTCCGCATGCGCTGTGCATGCTGAACGCCGGCATTTCCTCCGGCCAGACGCGTGAGTACACCGACCGTACTCACGCGTTCAGAGAGGAATTACTGGGCCAATATTTTTATTTGACAGGAACAGCATAATAGTTGACAGGAAGCATCTTGGGTCTCCATGTTAAGTCTGCCTTTTCTCTAAGTTAGAGTACTTTAATCTATATATATAAAAGGATACTTCTGTCTGTCATTCCGTCTGTCTTTCTGTCTGTCTGTCTGTCTTGAATTAACTCGAAAGTTATAGAGCGTACCTACACGTGCGTTACGTCGAAAGAAAGCTGACGATTCCAGAACCGTCCTAAGCGTATATACGTTTCGGCCGGACAAAAATTGCGCCCGCGGTATCCAAAAAACGTTCAACATTCCGCTCATTATCCGCTCATTAGCATCGAGTGACGTCGAGGTCGACCAATCGTACGGCGGGTTCCTGGCATGTGTGGCCGGGCCCTCCTACGGTCGAGTGACGGGACGATTGACCAATCCTACGCTTCGGTGACCTGACGGTCCACCAATATTGCCTGTGTGGGCGGGCCTTATCGTTCTGAACCGAGGTGAGTCGCCGCCATCTTGATTCCAAACTTTTCATTTCTTTTTCCTGCTTTCTGCATCTTTAAAAAAAAAAGTTCCTTTTAAAACAGAAATTCTTTTTAAAAAAAGTTAATTACTTTCAGAAATTGTTTTTAAAAAAAGTTAATTACTTTCTAAACCTTTTATCTAATCTCATTAATTTTCCTACCTTTCCCCGTTTTTGCAGGTAGGCCTCTAAGCCTGGGCATCTGTTGCCAGCCATGCTGGACCCTAGGCAATTGTTTTGTGGCAAGCTTCTCCCACCCCTCACCTCCCCCCTCCTTCGGTCTCCCCCATCACGTGATGGTTGACCAATCCTATGGTGGGTGTGGGCGGGGCCTGCTGCTTAATAAGACAGAATAAATAAAGTTACTTTAGTCTTCGCGAGCACTGGAGTGACTGCAGCAACTATTGGAATGTAAGTGAAGAGACAGAGAATAAATAATTCAGTTTTTATATCTTCTAACTTTATATCTTCTTTCCTTAAAAAACTTTCGGTTTTCAAAAGGCGAAAGTTTTTTAAGGAAAGAAGATATTAAGTTAGAAGACATACAAAAACCGAAAGTTTTTCACAAAAGAAGATATAAAGCTAGAAGATATACAAAAGCCGAAAGTTTTTAAGGAAAGAACATATAAAGTTAGAAGATTTCCGATTTTGTACCTTGCAGCTACTTTTTTTAAAAGTAAAGAAATTTTGCAGTTTTTAATTAAGAATTTTTTTTTTTCCGTGCTTCCAACCGACGTGAGAAAATGGCCGCCGGCTTCTTCACGCACCTTCAAGGATGGCCGCACCCGCCCTGAAGTCTGGCAGACAGCTTTTTTTTCTTTCTGCCCCCGCCCCCTATCCCCTATCCCCCCCCCCCTCAAGGGTTAACCCGGCAACCGGCTCTGGAGATCGGGAGGGGAGGAGGGTTACCCCAGCAACTGGGCCCGGCCATCTTTCATCCTGACAGCAGTTCAATGCAGCGACACCACAGCGCCATATTTGATCCTGGCGGCACGACGATTTCCTCGTGACGCCATCTTTGATCATGGCGGAACTTCAATGTGGGCCCGAACAGCGCCATCTTTAGTCTGGGCTGCCCGGTTTCTTCCTCCTTCCCCCTCCCTCCCTCTCTCTCCCCCCCTCCCTCCCTCTCTTTCCCCCCTCCCCCTCCCCCCCTCCTTCTCCTCCCTCCCCTCCTCCCCCCCTCCCTCCCCCTCCCTCCCCCCCTCCTCCCTCCCCCCCCCCCTCCCTCCCCCTCCCTCCCCCCCTCTCTCCCTCCCCCCCTCCCCCCTCCCTCTTCCCCCCCAGTCGCTCTCTCTCTCTTCCCCCCCCCCAGTCGCTCTCTCTCTCTCTCTTCCAACAACAACATGCCCTCGAAAAAGCCTCGGCACCGCTGGGCACTCCAGCTAGTATTATGATAAGCTCAATGTAACAATGTAGTCAAGAGCTGGGAAATATATCCATGCAGCACTGAATAACCATGGCCCAGTGTCAGTGAAGGCAGAAATTAGAACATCAATCCGCTAAATGTACTCTGTTATTAAGGTTACCATGGCATAATTGAGATTCAATGCTTAAAAATAAACATGGCAAAGAAAAATTAGTCATTTTTTAATAATTTAATCCCACAGGATGCAATGGAATATTAGAGAGGGTTGCGGTTCAATATTCTGCCTTCATTGATGTTGGACATTTGTTGCCCTCTGCTGAATGAGACATGGAGAAAAAAATACAAGAGCAAATAATGTGGCTGAGAATAAAAAAAGCATAATTATAGCCTGAATTTAAACTGATGCAATAGCTTTATGAGTGTTGCATACCTGACTCAATCAGTTAGTTGAAACATTGCTGATAAAAGAAAATCACTAAATGTCCGTAAAATTAATAACTGTCTACCTAAGATTATCTGGATTCTTCTCTTCTTCTTAGGCAGTCCCTCGGAAGTGAGGATGACTTGCTTCCCCATTAAAAATGAGTTCTCAGGTGACCGATGAGTCCAATGCAGGACCTGCAGTCCCTGTCACAGGTGGAGCAGATCTGGATATATTCACAATAAGAAACCGAAGGAGAAAGTCATCTCTGATTGCAAAACAATGGCAAAATGTGAGCAAAGAACGCAAGTGATTATGAGCAGTTTCTTTAACCATCAAGAGAAAACTTTGAACTATGAATATGTACATCAAACTGAAAAGTAAACATAAGATAAAATTAATAAATATGTTTAAATCGCTTGCAGTCTTTGCCACCCTTGATGTTCATAAAACTTACTCACATTACCCAGTATTGGCAGGTTTGTTAAAAGTGCAGGAAATACTTAATCAGATCAATGACAAGCTGGGGAACATGATTGTATCAATTTGCCTCCATATACAGCAGGCTGCTGATTTTGCATCACGGCGGTGGATGAGTGCATGGCACAACTAGCAGTAGGGAGAGTGGAGCAAAGAAACAGCTGAAAAAGAAGAGGAAAAAACAATGGATTTGGTCCACTCGCTGTGAACTTCATGCTGACTTATAACACATCCACTCAATCAATGTAACTTTGAAGCCCCTTTCAAAATGTATACAGTGTCTTCCTTCTTGATACCTGGGATGGCAGGAATGACGTATGAGGAGAGATTGGGATGATTGGGCTTGTACTCGCTGGAGTTTAGAAGAATGAGAGGGGATCTCATTGAAACTTATAAAATTCTGGCAGGACTGGACAGACTAGATGCAGGGAGGATGTTCCCGATGGTCGAGGAGTCCAGAACCAGGGGTCACAGTCTAAGGATAAGGGGTAAGCCTTTTAGGACAGAAATGAGGAGGAATTTCTTCATCCAGAGAGTGGTGAACCAGTGCAATTCTCTACCACAGAAGGCAGTAGAGGCCAATACATTAAATATATTCAAGAAGGAGTGGATATATTTCTTAAGGCTAAAGGGATCAAGGGGTATGGGGAAAAAGCAGGGACCGGGTACTGAACTTGGATGATCAGCCATGATTGCATTGAATGGCGGAGTAGGCACGAGGGGCCGAATGGCCTACTCCTGCTCCTATCTTCTATGTTTCTATGTTTCTTCTTAGGCAGTCCTTCGGAAGCGAGGATGACTTGCTTCCCCATTAAAAATGAGTTCGCAGGTGACTGATGAGTCCAATGCGGGACCTACAGTCTTTGTCACAGGTGGGGCAGATGGTGGTTGAAGGGGCGGGTGGGTGAGGGTGCTTAGGTTGACGTGCGCTCCTTGCGCTGCTTGCGCTTGGCTTCCGCTCGCTCCCGGCGAAGAGACTCGAGGTGTTCGGCGCCTACCTGGATGCTTCTCCTCCACTTTGTGCGATCTTGTGCCAGGGATTCCCAGGTCTCAGTGGTGATGCTGCACTTTTTCAAGGAGGCTTTGAGGGTGTCCTTGAAGCATTTCCTCTGCCCACCTGGGGCTCTCTTGCCGTGTCAGAGCTCCGAGTAGAGCGCTTGTTTTGGAAGTCTCGTATCGGGCATGTGGACGATGTGACCCATCCATCGGAGCTGATCGACCATGGTCAAAGCTTCGATGCTGGGGATGTTGGCCTGAGCGAGAACACTGACAATGGATTGGCAGGATCTTGTGGAGGCAGCGTTGGTGGTACCTCTCCAGTGCTTTGAGGTGCCTGCTGTACATGGTCCATGTCTCTGAGGCATACAGCAGGGCTGGTATCAGTGCTAATCACAACAGAAAATGCTGGAAAAACTCAACAGGCCAGGCAACATCCATGGAGAGAGAAATAGAGTCAACAGGAAATGAAACAGATTAAAAGGCCAGTTTGGGGGCTGGAAATGGTGATGAAAGAACAAAAGAGAAGTGAAGAGACATTAACAGGTATTCAAAATGAGATGAGATGGTGATGGGACCAGTAAAGAGACAAAAGACGGCTCTAGATTAGGTGTGAAATGCGCTGGCAGAATGAAAGACAGCTGTCATGTGGGAGAGAGAAAAAGGGGGAAGGGCACAAAACAAAGCTGTGGATAAAAAATATATATAAAAATGTAATAGGGGCCGAGGTTATGATCTGAAATTGTTGAACTTGATATTGGGTCTGGAAGGCTGTAAAGTGCCTAATCGGAAGATGAGGTGCTGTTCCTCGAGCTTACGCTGGGTTTCCATGGAACAATGCAAGAGCCCGAGTACGGTGAGGTCTGAGTGGGAATGGGCGGTGAATTAAAATGACAGGCGACCGGAAGCTCAGGGTCAACTTTACGGACTGAACAGAGGTGTTCCGCAAAGCGGTCACCCAATCTGCGTTTGGTCTCCCCAATGTAGAGGAGACCACATCGTGAGCAGCGAATACAGTATACTAGATTGCAAGAAGTACAAGTAAATCGCTGTTTCACCTGGAAGGGGTGTTTGGGGCCCTGGACAGTGGGAAGGGGGGAGGTATAAGGGCAGGTGTTGCATCTCCTGTGCTTGCACGGGAAGGTGCTCATGATGTAAGTGCAGGTTGAGGGCTTTAACCCGCGGGAAGCCCCCGACCCGAATTTCTGGGCCATTAACTCTGTTTCTCTCTCCACGATGCTACCTGGCCTGCTGAGTGTTTCCAGCATTTTCTGTTGTTATTTCAGAAAAATTATACATTTTTAAAATTTTGAAATCTACCGCCTTGCAATGAACAATTCTGTGACTGATTACACTAGCAAAGGTAGCCATTTAACTGTTAAATCTCCCCTTGCAGCCGATAGCAAACTTAGATGTCAGGAACACTCAAGCATTCCCAGTGCTCAGCATTGCTAAGGCACAAATGATGTGGTATCCCTGTTATGGCATAGTCCCATAATTTGCAGATAATTACAAAACATCCACCCACGTTTGGGCAGAAGTATTACTTGTCCAATGTCATTTCCAGTGTAAAATCCTGTAAGTGGCAGTGGATGAAGGGGAGCCAGTGGAATGACTCTGCCTGATTTTCTGCCATTACTTGCTTAGGTTACACCAGTTTACCATAGATTATCATTACAGAAGGACAAGGGCAGCAGGTGCATGGGAACACCACCACCTCCAAGGTCCCCTCCAGGTCACACACCATCCTAACTTGGAATTATACCGCCGATCCTTCATCATCGCTGGGTCAAAATCCTGGAACTCCCTCCCTAACAGCACTGTGGGAGTACCTTCACCACACGGACTGCAGCGGTTCAGGAAGGCAGCTCACCACCTCCTTCTCATGGGCAACTAGGGATGGGCAATAAATGCTGGCCTAGAAAGCGACGTCCAGATCCCATAACTGAATTTAAAAAAGCATTGGGCCCGATTTTGTGGATTATGTGGGAAATGGTCGGATTCCCCGAATGTGGGGTTCTGACCCACAAAAAAATGTCAGCCAGCTGCACGCAATTTTCCCTCAAGTGGCCAATTAATTTCCAGTGAGTGGACAGCCTTGCTAATTGTCCATTTATAGTCAGAAAGCCCCACAGTATGATGTCATCATTTGTGGTGCTTTCAAGGTCCACAGCAAGCATTGCTTCCTCTGTTGGATTCCAAATGAACCATACAGGATGGCAGAGGAGCCTGCAGCAGCTGTGGCCAGTGCCAAACCCCAAGCTGCCTCCAAATTCGACAAAGCTTCACTGCAGGCATTACTGGATGGGGTTAGGGCCCACAGGGAGGTCCTCTTCCCTAGATCAGGCAGGAAGAGGCCTCCCACTGAGACCAAGGCTGCATGGATGCAGGTGTCAGCAGATGTCAACTCGAATGTGCATGCAACCTTGGCATCACATCTCTCTAACTCCTTCCTCTACTCCCCCACAGGACCATCCAGAGCTTCTGTCCCCACTGTGGAGGAGGAAGAGGCTGTGCAGCCAGACTCCTCAGAGGAAGCTCCAACCTTTGAGGGCGCAGCTTCAGAAGTAAGCGCACCAAGCACCAGCGCAGACACTCACACCTCAGGGGGACCTTCGGGACATAGAGTAGTGTTGTCACTGTAAGGTTCACAAAATTTCGGCAGCCCCCGAAGACTATTTGATTAAAGAAAACCTGGTTGGAATGTATTTAAAAAACCCAGGCAAAAACCCCAAACCAAAAAACCCCCCTTACATCACCTGGTGTTTCACAGCTCACAAGTGAGCCTCAGCAGATTCTGGAGACAGGGACAGCAGTGGAGAGTCCTCGTCGGAGGGCGCAGGACTCTGCCAGCTCAGCTCAGCTGCGCTGCATGCCGACCCTCTGCCTCTGGGTCCATCTGCAAGAGAAAAGGTGATAGATCTCCATGCACAGATGCAGGAGTATCTGGCAGGTTTTGTCTCCAGGGTCGCTGAGAGCGTGGAGCGAATGGAGGAGTCCATAGCGACCATGAGCAGAGCCTTTGTGGAGTCATTGGCGCATGAACGCATCACCATGGAAAGGTTGGCAACCTCCATGCAGGAGATAACTCACCAGGGTACGGAAAACATGGTGAGTGCTCATAAGAGAATGACATCTCTTGAGGAGCGTTGGCCATCTATTGAACAGAGAAACCAGAAATTCATGGAAGTCCTTCTGAGTAGGACTGCCAGTGCAGATACGGGTCCCCATGGCCCCCTAAAGTGCAGCAAGATGCTCTCAAGCCACTTCCAAGCGCTGGCCCCTCCTGGCCTGTGCAGCTTCAGGTGAGTGAGCAGCAGCCTGGTGCTCCTGGTGCTCATCCTGCTGTTCCTGGTTCTGCTGCTGCCGCCTCTGCTGCTGGAGATCCTCTAATGGCAAGAAGGGAAGGAAAAAAAGGCGTCCCATGCTTCTCGTAGATGCCTCCGCTGAGGAAGCGCTGAGTGAGGGTGGTGAGAGGGGCTTCCCAGGAGATCACATTGGAGAAGTGTGTGAGGCTCCAACCTTCCACAGCTGTGCCTAAGCCTTGAAGAAGTAGCCCCAAGCCTGCAGCAACAAGGTCCTTCACCATACAAATGCTCTCCAATTAAATTGCAGCTTTCCCGAATGACCTGCAGCTGACAGCAAGCAAGTCGGCAAGCTTCACGCCAGGTTTCATCAGCGGGGTTCCTCGCAGGCGTGTTTAGCGTGGGGAACCCTTGAAAATAGCAATGGCCCCTTAAAATGGCATTAAACATGCCAATAATTGGTGTTTAGGGTCCCGATGGCCAGTCCCACCAGCGGCGGGCGGGACTGATTCTGGTCGCAGAGAAACAGCAGTCCGAAAGTCGGATGGGGCGGGGAATCAGGCGGAGGGGGTCGCGACCCCCTATTTCTGTGAATTTCGGCCCCCGCCCGCCTGAAAACCCGCCCGACGGCTGGCAGAAAATCGGGGCCATTGTTTCTGCAATGCATTACTGATCATTCTTGTTTTGGTGTGGGGAGGAAGAGTTACTGCGGTCATTGAATTGTAGAAATATTTTTCCATTAGAGTATGTAGAACACAAATGCAAAAGCAATGCATTTTGTACATATGCAATATTATTGAACAATGGATTATTTACATTACGTGCATCAGATGAAGGAATCAGTAATGGTATTAAGCCTGTTTGTAACTCATCAGCCAACCACTAAACACTACAATTTTACAACATTATACTGTTTCACTAGATAATATTAACCAAGATGAATGTATATGTTGTCTGCAAAGTGGCACACTGGCAAGTCGCCAGAGTGCTTCCCTGATTGCTCTGATGGGTCATTAGTATTTTTGTTAATCCCCATGTTCTGTGGTACAGTATGTTGTTCAGCACAGTTGGGAGTCATATCCATGTTAGAATGCATTTTAGACAGTTTTATTTTTGTCAGCATTAACTCAACCAATTCTAATTGTTACCACTTTACAGGATTTCATGGCCAATGGTCTGAATAATGTTACGATCCATATCATTTCATTTTTGCAGATTTATTTGCTAAGTGCTTCAGATTTGCTATGAAGGTGCATATAGATGGATGTAGATTGTAAAGCACTTATTTGTGCAGAACATGATCATACTGGGATGTTTTATATGTATTTCTATTAAGATTCCTTCAGCTGATCTCTGCTTTCATTTTGGTTGATATCCTTTGCTGTATTTCAGACATTATAGTTATTTTCATTTAATTTTAACCAAATTGCTTTCCATTTTAATTCATGATGTTATCTCAATTTCAAAATTTTCATCCTTGTTTTCAAATCCCTCCATGGCCTCACCCCACCCTATCTCTGTAATCTCCTCCAGCCCCACAACCCCCCAAGATATCTTCACTCCTCTAATTCAGCCCTCTTGCGCATCCCTGATTATAATCGCTCAACCATTGGTGACCGTGCCTTCTGTTGCCCAGGCCCTAACTTCTGGAATTCCCTCCCTAAACCTCTCCGCCTCTCTACCTCTCTTTCCTCCTTTAAGATGCTCCTTAAAACCTATCTCTTTGACCAAGCTTTAGGTCATCTGCCCTAATTTCTCCTTATGTGGCTCAGTATCAAATTTTTTGTCTTACAATACTCCTGTGAAGCTCCTTGGGAAGTTTTACTATGTTAAATGTGCTATATAAATACAAGTTGTTGTTGTTGTTGTTATCTGGCCCAAATGTGAAATGTAGATCGACCAAAGTGTTTTGTGACTCTCTAGGTGGGATTCAGTACATGGTGATGGGGAGCTACCATAGCCTGGGTCCCAAACTGACGGTATCTGGCAGGTTTGATGTGTTTGGACTTCATCTTGCTGATAGTTGCAGGGACATAGTATTTGAACCTAATTGTCTGGCTTGCTATTGTGTTCATTACTTAATGAGTGAATTCTTCTTTCTACCCTTTCTTTATATATATTCATTTTGCTCCTATTTATAAACTTACATGAACCAAGGCAAAATCTTGACATATGGGGGGATGAAATTCAACTTCGAGAGGAGTACTAAACTGATGGTAGCTGATTGGCCAAAAGGAAAATCGGGTAGCGTGTCTAACAGAAGGCTGACCCGCTCCCATCCATTTTGTGCTTCCGCCAAAGTTGACTTATAATCATCAAATCAGATGAATCATAGAAAAGATTTGTTACATGCAACACAGATTGAAGCAACAGCTGGATAAAGAAAAGATAAAAGAAAAAAATGGCAGAATCATTGTGAAATACCAGATGATGTTCTCTTCCGTTTCCAATTTGGTTCACAGAAGCTTAGTTTAGATTGTTTCCTGCAGGACCAATACCTGCATTTACTATGTGGGTTTCCAGGGGAACCAGTTCCCTCAAACATATCCTGTAAAGTCTCCTCCCTTTGCGCACACAATTCACAAAAATGGGGAAAAAAGACAACAGCTCAGTTTCACATCTCCACTTAAATACATTAATTAATTATTGCAAAATAGGGCAGTGTCT
Organism: Somniosus microcephalus; assembly: GCF_052327205.1. Lineage (NCBI taxonomy): Eukaryota > Metazoa > Chordata > Chondrichthyes > Squaliformes > Somniosidae > Somniosus > Somniosus microcephalus. The sequence continues at coordinate 244,327,594 of NC_140988.1, forward strand.
TGTACAATACTTTGTCATGTTTGTAAATAGAGTAAAGGAGATGATGTGATCATCAATTCAGTGATACCATCATGTTACAGACTGCTTATTAGGTTCTACAAATGTATTATTTTTGCTTTAAAATAACTTTGAACCTGACTGCAGTGGAAATATTTCGAGTAGGTTGCTTGAAGACAACTCCCTTAAGAAGTGCTAACTGTTTTTTTAACTTATGTACAGTTAATTGCATATGTATACAGCAGACAACTATAAACTACTGTTGAAAAGACAATCAAACCACTTAAAATAACACTGACTTGCAAAAATCAAGTTTCATTTCTCTTTACTGCCCATCAGTTGTGTGGGTTTGACTCAAACCAAAGCCTGCCGACGCAGTGAAGTTATATTCCAAAGATAAACGTGTACGGCAAACTTTGCACAATAGAAATTAGTTATTAAACAGAATTGAAAGCTGCTTTTTCCAAGCTAGAATTACTTAAAGTGATAAATTTTAAACAAATAAAATCAATTGGAGGGTCACACAGCTATAAACTGAACTATTACTTGAATACAGGCAGGAGAAATGGGGAGACTACAAGAGTTAGAAATGTAACTACCTAAATTATTCAGATAATGATGATGTACAGAAATAATCCAGCTTGGATTCTCAATGTGAGATGATGTACAGATTGATCTAAATAGAATGTAATTGAATGCAGCAGAATGCACAGAGGCTTTTGAAAGGCTTGAACAGCATGTAATTGGATACCACTGTAGTTTTTGTTGTGATGGCTGCTACATTTGCGCACTTTTTAGTACTTCACCAGTTTTTAGCACCAAGTGTTGGAAATGAGAGAATTTTCATTTCGTTGTACCTGACTGAATCTCCCGCCATAATAATGGCTTGATATCCAAGCTGTATTTTTTCACAGTATTTTTCAAGAGACACCACAGAAATATTTGCCTAAAGTTTGGAAACAAATGTGTTTAATTGACATTCATCTAATAAAAGTGCAGAAATTAGAATTTGGAAACAAATATTCCTTGTACTGACGTTTTATTTTTGTAATGCTTGATAACAGGATTGACAGAAACATTTTTCTGCCTTTATATACTTAATTAATCTGGGCATCTTGTTTTACACAACAAGCATTCTTTATTCATTTAATATTATTTATTTTTGTTGTTTATCCTTTAGGCTGACAATTTTGTAAGTGGTGCACCAAAAACTTTATATAATAAAAATCTCCCCTGATGTAGGCTCAGCTGTAGACATAGCAGCACAGAATTTAATAACTCAGGCTTATAGTATGATGAAGGGTCTACATCCAAACGCCCTTGTCCAACAGGTATGAGGTTCTTGCTGCCTGTATGGATGAGGGAAAAGCCTGCTGGACAGATGAGCAAGCTTACCATGGCACCATGGTGCAGGAGGCCATTCAAGTGGGGGGAGTGAAAGGGAATGTAGTTGTGGTATTGGACAGTATAGTCAGGGGGATAGATACTGTTCTCTGCAGCCGCAACCAAGAGTTCCGAAGGTTGTGTTGCCTGTCCGGTGCTAGGGTTAAAGTCATCTCCTCGTGGCTGGAAAAGAACTTGGAGTGGGAGGGGGAGGGGGAGGATCCAGTTGTCGTGGTCAATGTAGGAACCAAAGACTTAGGTAGAACTAGGTAAAATAGATAAGGGAGAACCAGTGGATGTGGTGTATTTGGATTTTTAGAAGGCCTTTGATAAAGTCCCACATAAGAGGTTAAAGCACATGGGATTGGGGGTAATATAATGGCATGGATTGAAAATTGGTTAACAGGCAGGAAACAGAGAGTAGAAATAAATGGGTCTTTTTCAGGGTGGCAGGCGGTGACAAGTGGGGTACCGCAGGGATCAGTGCTTGGGCCCCAGCTATTCACAATATATATCAATGGTTTGGATGAGGGAACCAAATACAATATTTCCAAGTTTGCTGATGACACGAAACTAGGTGGGATTGTGAGTTGTGAGGAGGATGCAAAGAGGCTTCAAGGCGATTTAGCCAAGTTGAGTGAGTGGGCAAATACATGGCAGATGCAGTATAACGTGAATAAATGTGAAGTTACCTACTTCGGTAGAAAAAATACTCTGGTATTATTTAAATGGTGATAGATTGGAAAATGTTGATGTACAAAGGGACCTGGGTGTCCTTGTACACCAGTAACTGAAAGCAAACATGCAGGTGTGGCAAGCAGTTAGGAAGGCAAATGGTATGTTGGCCTTCATTGAAAATGGATTTGAGTACAGGAGCAAGGATGTCTTACTACAGTTATACAGGACCTTGGTGAGACCACACCTGGAGTACTGTGTGCAGTTTTGGTCACCTTACCTAAGAAAGGATATACTTGCTATAGAGGGAGTGCAGCGAAGGTTCACCAGACTGATTCCTGGTAGAGGCAGGACTGTCGTATGAGGAGAGATTGAGTCGATTAGGCCTGTATTCACTAGAGTTTAGAAGAATGAGAGGGGATTGCATTGAAACGTATAAAATTCTGACAGGGCTAGACAGACTGAATGCAGGGAGGATGTTTCCCCTGGCTGGGGGGTTTAGAACAAGGGGTCACAGTCTCAGGGTACAGGGTAGAACATTTAGGACTGAGATGAGGAGAAATTTCTTCACTCAGAGGGTGGTGAACCTGTGGAATTCTCTACCACAGAAGGCTGTGGAGGCCAAGCCACTGAATATATTTAAGAAGGAGATTGATAGATTTCTTGATGCAAAAGGCATCAAGGGGTATGGGGAGAGAGCGGGAATATGGAATTGAGATAGAGGATCAGCCATGATCATATTGAATGGCGGAGCAGGCTCGAAGGGCCGAATGGCCTACTCCTGCTCCTATTTTTCTATGTTTCTGTATTTCTAATGAGGTTCTGTTGAGGGAGTTTGAGGAGCTAGGATCCAAATTAAAAAGCAGAACCTCAAAGATAATAATCTCTGGATTGTTACCTGAGCCACGCGCAAATTGGCATAGAGACAAACAGATTAGAGGTTTAAATACGTGGCTCAAAGAGTGGTGTGGGAAGAAGGGATTTCAGTTCATGGCCAACTGGCACCAGTACTGGGGAAAAGGAGCTGTTCTGTTGGGACGGGCTCCACTTATATTGGGCTGGGACCAGTGTCCTGGCGAACCGAATAACTAGGGCAGTAGACAGGGCTTTAAACTAATGAAGGGGGTGTAAGGAGGATTCAGGAAAGAGTAAATTTAAAAGTAGCAAGATTTAGTATTGTGCAATGAGAAAGGGTTAACTAATAACCTTGTAGTAAAGGTGGCATAGTGGTTAGCACTGTTGCCTCACAGCGCCAGGGACCCGGGTTCAAATCCAGCCTCGGGTGACTGTCTGTGTGGAGTTTGCACATTCTCCCCGTGTTTGCGTGGGTTTCCTCCGGGTGCTCCGGTTTCCTCCCACAGTCCAAAGATGTGCGGGTTAGGTTGATTGGCTATGATAAATTGACCCTTAGTGTTAGGGGGATTAAATACGTGGGGTTACGGGGATAGGGTGGGATATGTGTTGGTGTAGGGGTTACAGGGATCGGGTGGGATATGTGTCGGTGCAGGCTCGATGGGCCGAAATGGCCTCTATCTGCATTGTGGGGTTTCTGTGATTTCTGTGATAAAGGGGCCTTTAGGGAAGAGTGACCACAATATGATAGAATTTTATATTCATTTGAAAATGATTTAGTTAAATCCGAAACTAGGGTCTTAAATCTAAACAAAGCAAACTATGTAGGTATGAGGGGCGAGTTGGCTACTGTAGATTGGGAAACTACATTAAAAGGTATAATGGTAGACAAGTAATGGCTAGCATTTAAAGAATTAATACATAAATTACAACAAATATACATTCCTTTAAGGCACAAAAACCCCACAGGAAAAGTGATCCAACTGTGGCTAACAAGAGAAGTTAAAGATAGTATTAGATCAAAGGAAAAGGCTTATAATGTTGCCAAAAAGAATAGTAAGCCTGAGGATTGGGAGGATTTTAGAATTCAGTAAAGGAGGACCAAGAAATTGATAAAGAAAGAGAAAATAGAATGAGAGTAAACTAGAGAGAGACATAAAAGCAGACTGTAAAAGCTTCTATAGGTGCGTAAAAAGGAAAAGATTAGCGAAAGTAAATGTGGGTGCCCGACAGGCTGAGACAGGAGAGTTATAATGGGGAATAAGGAAATGGCAGAGAAATTAAACAAATACTTTGGCCGGAAGTTTGCCAGCACTCAGGGGGCGGGTTTGGAGGTGGGACATCCGGCAAAATCGCAAAGATTGACAGCGGGCAGGAAACCCACTGTCAACCCGCCTCCAATCAATGTTTCCAAGTGTTGAGTCCCCGATTTGCATATGGACCCGACACCTAGCCGTGGGAAGAGAATTCTAGCCACTTAACTGCTTGTTAACAGGTAGTTAAGAGGCTTTTTGCAATTTTGACAGTTCTACTGCAGGCTTCCCGACATCCGGACACCACGCTAGGTAAGTGTGGTGTGCTGTGGGTCCACTGTGATGTTCCTGTAATGATGACAGCTGCAGAAGTGGTGTGAAGGATCCAATGCTGCACTGGTGAGTTTCAGAGATAAGATAATGTTGGGAACATCATTTTTAATGCATTTATACTTTTCTGTAGGTAACAAGTTTTGATTTGTATGTGAAGTCCCACCTCATTGGGAGAACCTCTCTCACCAGTGACAGATCACTTCTGTAACCTCACCTGCAGCTGCCATCTGTTCTAGCCTAAGGAGGGAGTCACTGGAGAGCCTGGATGCAAGAGCTCACCTTTGTACAGTGATTGTCAGTGTTTGCAGCACCTCAATGCTGTCAAACACTGAGAAATCAACTGTCAAAAAAGATGTGCGTGGCCCCTTTAAGAAAACCGACAGATGACGTGTCATCAACTGATGTCATCTGACACTGGCTTCCTCTTAATTGTCCGGCAAGCCCGCAAGGCAGGCTTAACAAGGCCAATTGATGCAAAATCATGTTTGTGCATCTGATGTCGTTGGGGGCGGGACTGGAACCGGAAGCCAGCTGTCCCGCACCCAAGCTGCCTCAAACTAAAAAATTGAGCCCTTTGTGTGTCTTCATGGAAGAAGATGCAAAAAAAAATTCCCAGAAATAGTGGAGAACCAAAGCTCTAGCAAGACTGAGGAACTGAAAGAAATTAGTATTAGTAAAAAAATAGCACTGGAGAAATTAATGGGACTGAATGCCGATAAATCCCCAGGACCTGATCATCTGCATCCTAGGGTTTTGAAGAGGTGGCTAGAGAGATAGTGGATGCATTGGTTGTCAGATTCCACAGTATGAAGGTTTTCCTTTTATTCGAGGCTTGATATTAACTTTGTGAAGTGAACTAAAATCTCAAGTATATTAGTTCATAGATTTTTAAACTGGGGTCCATAGACTCTAGGGACCCTTTTTACTGGGTGTGGGCAGCAGATATTGATGCACTCATTATGCTAATCTCCTACATTACAGCAGTGACTACACTGCTAAAGTACTTCATTGGCTGTAAGGTGCTGTGGGACCGTCTGAGATCATGAAGGGCACTATATAAATGCAAATCTTTCTTTTTATCTTTTCACCCCAGGACCCCCTGCAAATACTGACATATTTCCAGGACATCTCTGCAAATATTGGCATATACCCAGGGCCAATGTTCCCTGTGCGGGACCGACTTTTCCAGCGTGAAACGTGGCGCATGCGCAACACTTTGAATGGGCTGCATAGCCCGTTAAAGGAACCACGTACCCAAATTTAAGATTGGGGGAACTGTTAGATCCGTGGTTCAGTGGATAAATAATCACACAGATGCTGTACATTAACAAATAACAGGTCTTTACTGGAGGAGGGTAATCTCTAGACTGGGGTACAGAGGCATGCGCAAAGCTTATATACCGGTGTGGTCACTGCCGGTACTACAGTATACAGGAGCTGTAAAAAGTAGTTCTGACTTAAAGGCACATACACTACAATTCCTCCCCTTTTAGATTAATAATAACCCCTTAATATTCAAATAACAATTACATTTTTACATGTACATTAAATAACAAAAGTCCATTTATAGATTCAGTCTTTGGGGCGGCTTCCTGGCCCTTTCGGGATAGCGCCTTTCCAGAGGTTCTTGTTCTTGGTGCAGAGGCGATTCTGACCCCTTTTCATCGGGTAGTTCATCGGGTTCCACTGCTACTGGGCCTGAAGTAGATGCTACCGGTATGTCGGGTTCATCCCCAAGTACTCGAAACATGGGGTTGATGCGTTCCTGTGACGCTAAGATCTGATCGACGTGGCGTCTCACAATGTTCTCCCCGACATCCACTGTGTACATTAATGGCCCCTGCCTTGTGCATATCGTTCCGGGTTGCCACTTCTCTGCTCGATAGTCAAGGGCCAAGACTGGTTGCCCTACATTGAAGCTCCTTGTCGGCTTCTCATTGATGTGCTGGAATTGTTTGTCCTCAACATTTTTTCGCACATTTGGTCTGAGCAAGTCCAGACGAGATCTCAACCTTCGGTTAAAGAACATCATGGCTGGGGTCTGGTTGGTAACTGCATGTGTCGCGTTTCGGTAGGCTAATAAGAAATTGTCCATCTTATGCTGTAATGGAATTTCCTCGTCGCACATGGCCTTTATCGCCTTCTTAAAGGTTTGTACGAACCTCTCAGCCAATCCATTGGTGGCTGGATGATACGGGGTGGATGTGTAATGCCTTACCCCATTCCTTTTCATGAATTTTTGGAACACGTCGGACACAAACTGTGGTCCATTATCAGAGCAGATCTGCTCTGGCAAACCGTTTCTGGCAAATATGGCCCGTAGGACTGCAATCGTTTTCTCTGTAGTGGTTGAAGACATCTTTATCACCTCAGGCCACTTTGAATGAGCATCCACTGCTATTAAGAACATTGAGTCCATGAATGGACCAGCGAAATCAATGTGCACCCATTGCCATGGAGAGGAGGGACACTCCCATGGGTGTAGAGGGGCATGTGGTGGTGCATTTTGGACCTTCTGGCATCCTAAGCAGCTCTTAGTTAGGTCTTCGATTTGTTGATCGATTCCCGGCCACCACACATAAGCCCTAGCAAGGCTTTTAATTTTCACTCTCCACAGATGACCTTCATGTAGCTTATTTAGCACTCTCTCCCTTAACTTGGGTGGAATCACCACTCTGGATCCACACATCACTGTCCCCTGGCATACTGACAGCTGTTCTCTTCTGGATGAGATTGCTGGCAACAGTGAGTCGCCATGTGTTGGCCATCCCCTCACCGTCAATTCATATAACCGTGACAGTGTCGGATCATTGCGGGTCTCCTTCTCTATATCCGCGTTTGTTACTGGCAATCGTTCAATTATCGACGAATAAAATATCTCGGTAGGGTCCACTGCTGGTGCTTCCTCCACAGTAGGCACTGGCAGGTGCGATAGCCCATCAGCGTTCCCATGCTGTTTCGTGCCTTTATATTCTATTTCATATTGATTCGCCCCTAGAAACAGGGACCATCTTTGTAACCGCTGTGCAGTCATTACTGGCACGCCCTTCTTAGGATTAAAGATGCAGACAAGTGGTTGGTGGTCAGTCAGCAAGGTGAACTTCTGCCCATGCAGATAGTGGTTGAATTTTTTTACTCCCCATACTAGGCAGAGGGCCTCCCTGTCAATCTGGGCATAGTTGCGCTCGGCTGAGGTTAGTGACCGAGATGCAAAGGCTACTGGCCTCTCCAACCCGTCTGGGAATTTGTGTGACAGCACCACTCCAATGCCGTAGAGTGATGCATCACATGCCAAACGAATTGGTAGTGCTGGGTTGAAATGGCCCAACACCTCTTTTCTTTACACTTCTGGAAAGCTCGTCTACGTTCGTCATTCCACTTCCATGGTACCCCTGTTTGCAGTAGGGTGTTCAGCGGGTGTAATACAGTAGACAAATTTGGTAAGAACTTATGGTAATATTTTACCAGCCCGAGGAACGACCTCAGTTGTGACACATTTTCCGGTGCTGGAGCCTTGACTACTGCCTCAATCTTGTCAGGGGACTTATGTAACCCCTCTTCATCGATGACGTGGCTGCAATACGAGATCTGTTTCTGGAAAAACTCGCACTTTTGGCGATTAGCTCGTAGCCCATACTCCTTTAATCTGGTGACCACCTTCTCCAAGTTAGCGAGGTGATCACCGTCATTTTTGCCCGTGGCCAAGATGTCGTCCAAATAACACTGGGTCCCTGGAATCCCTTGCAGGACCTGATCCATCGCCCTTTGCCAGATAGCCGGAGCCGAGGCTACTCCAAACACCAGCCGGTTGTATTGATAGAGACCTTTATGAGTGTTGATCGTAAGGTAATGTTTCGAAGCTTCTTCTACCTCCATTTGCAAGTACGCCTGGGCTAGATCAATTTTGGTGAAGCGTTTACCACCAGATAGTGAGGCGAAAATATCCTCAATACGTGGAAGCGGATATTGCACCGTGTGAAGGACTGGGTTCGCTGTCACCTTAAAATCCCCACAGATGCGGACTTTCTTTGGTTCCCCAGGCATATTACTCAACGACCTCTTCATTACAGGAACGATGGGTGTAGCCTACTCGCTCCAGTCCACTTTGGACAGTACTCCTAAACGTTCCAACCCTTCCAGCTCTGCTTCAACAGCTGGTCTGATCGCATAAGGCACTGGTCTGGCCTTCATAAACTTTGGGCTTGCATTTTCCTCTATTTTAATTGTTGCTGTTATTCCTTTTAGTGTTCCTAGTCCCTCCTGGAACACTTCTTTTGCGTCAGTTAGCATTTTTGACAGTCGTCCAGGTGTGATGTCGTCATCCTTTTTGGCCTCAACCTTCAGTGCCTGTATGGAATGCCAATCTAATTGTATCTTCCGGATCCATTCACATCCTAGCAGTGGTGGTCCTCCATTTGGCAATACATATATATCTATTTTAGGTATTTCCTGGCCTTTATATGTCACTTTCACCCTTATTTTTCCTTTGGGGTAGATTTTTTGCCCCGTATACGTCTTCAAGACAATCTCTGTAGCTTTCAAGGGTATGTGTGAAAATAGCCGCTTGTAGTCTCTTTGATTTATGACTGTTAGAGCTGACCCTGTGTCCAATTCCATTTCCACTTGGACTCCGTCCATCTTGAGTGTTTCCCAGATAGTCTGGTGATCCTCCATTTCGGTTACATTATGTAGTTTCAGACAACCCAGCTCCTTGCTTCCGAGTCTGTGTCACTTTTCTGTTCGTCTGAACCACTGTCCATCACCTGGTGTACCTTTTTGTACTTCTCCTGTGGAGATTTCTTGCTGTTGGTTTTCTTCCCAGACCTGCAGACTCTTGCTATGTGTCCTATTTTCCCACACTGTCTGCACACTTGGTCCTTGAAGCAACAATCTTTCTGGTCATGTGTTGTTCTGCCGCAGCGATAGCACTTCCCTGTTCCATAGGTCATTTCGTTGGTGCCATATTCTTGCGGTCTCCGTTGTATCTCTGCAGCGCCCCTTGCGGCTGCTTCGTGTGATACTGCCATACTGAAAGCTTTGTCCAGCATAAGGTCCTTTTCTGATAGAAGCCGTTTCTGGGTTACTTCACTTTGTAGCCCACACACAAACTTGTCCCTTAACGTGTCTGCTAGTCCCGCTCCAAACTGGCAGTATTTCGATAACTTGCGCAGTTCCGTTAGGTACTCAGCATTGCTTTCGTCTTTGTGTTGGTTCCTTTTATGGAACTTAAATCGTTCTGCTATCAGCAGCGGTGTGGGGTTTAAGTGGTCCTGTAGGATTTCTACTATGCTTTCAAAATTCTTGTTTACCGGCTTCTCTGAGGTTATTAGATTTCGCAGTAACCCATAAGTTTTGCACCCATGGAATTTAACAGAACCAGTGCTTTATTAGCATCTGGCACTTCATTTGCCCTGCAGTACACCTCAATACATTCCACATATGTCGCCCAATCTTCGACTTCATTGTCGAACGTAGAGATACTGCCACTCTTTGGCATCCTTGGTTGTGCGTTAACTATCACCAATGGCGTCTCCCGCGCTTCCCCTTCTTCTCCGCTAGCACAAAATGGCATCTCCCGCGCTTTCCTTCCTTCCCACGCTCACCCATCTTCTCCGCTGCGGCTTCTCAAAATGGCGTCTCCCGCGCTCTCCCTGCTTCTCCGCGGCTCAATGGCGCCTCCCGCGCTCTTCCTTCTTCTCCGCGGCTCAATGGCGTCTCCCCTTGCTTCGCCCCGCGGACCCTGATCAGCCCGTGATCCCTGGCGCGTTCATCTTTTGATATTTTTCGACGCCGCTCAGTCTAGAACCCGACTGTTTCTTACCCTCTCTCTCTCTGGTTGCTTTATTTTTCCTCGATGCCGCTCGGTGTTCAACCCCCGGCTGCGCCCTGCGCTCTTCACCCTCTGTCTTACCCCGTCGACGCTGCTCGGCTCTCTCTCCGCCGTCGGTCGGCTCCAGCCGCCGCTGCTCGGGAAGGGTCTGCGCTGGACCTGTCGTCGGTCCCTTACTGTTCGTTGTGGCTGGGGAACCAAGCCCGGCTCTCCACAGCCTCCCCAGCGAAGTTGGATCTCTGCCTGACTGCTGGGCGGTTGCTCGTGGTCGACGCCCGTGTTCCTGGCCTCGACTATTTATTTATTTATTTTTATTTTTATTTTATGTTGCAGGTAGATTCGAATCGACACTCGTCGCCACTGTTAGATCCGTGGTTCAGTGGATAAATAATCACACGGATGCTGTACATTAACAAATAACAGGTCTTTACTGGAGGAGGGTAATCTCTAGACTGGGGTACAGAGGCATGCGCAAAGCTTATATACCGGTGTGGTCACTGCCGGTACTACAGTATACAGGAGCTGTAAAAAGTAGTTCTGACTTAAAGGCACATACACTACAGGAACATTCCGCATTTTTAATTCTGAAAGACATTGGGGGTGAATTTCATCAAGGCTTCTATGGCTGCAGTGTCGAACTCCCTCCAAAGTTCAAGCAGCGGAGCAGAAGTCACGAGGAAATTACCCCCATTGTCAGCTACTGAAAGTAGAACCGTGCTACCATTTTGGATCAAATTTTGACAAGTATACAACAACTTAAGAAATGTGCTACCTGTACTAAGTCAACAAACACAGGAAAATATAGAATATGGCTGACCATTAGATTTTTATCTGAAACGTAGGGACGACCCCTGGGATCCCCTTCCTTATCCCCTCAGGGTTGGGGACTTCATTTTGAAACCTGTCTCCTAATGGACTACAAGCACAGTATCTTCAGAATTCTGTATACGTTGGCTATCCATTGGCGCTGATATTTACTAGTGCAGGTCTTGTGAGCGGGGGGCAGGAGTTTTGGCCAGGTCCTGCACATTGTGCCATTTTAAACACAGCGTCTGTCTTTTTTACCAAGCAGATTCCCTGCTTGGAAGACACCTGATTGACAGGCTTGGCTCCTTGTTGGGCGGGGAATGCTCCGGAGGAGGCCGCAGCTCAGGAGCCCGCAATTGGGTTAGTGGGAGTGTGTGGAGGTGGGGCTCTGGACCTTAGGGGGGTGGTGGTTGCAGATCCCCGGGGAGGGTCTGATCTCGGGGGTCCGATCTCAGGGGGAGATCCGATTGCGGGGGGCGGGTGTGACCGTGGGGGCCAATCCCGGGAATACCATCGCGGCGGGATTCTTTACATGGCGGGCGGGGGGTCCAATGGCAGGCAGGGAAGTGTTGTGTATGTAACCTGTTCCACCTTAAGAGAGCTTAAGCCTGTTCCACCTTAAGAGATGTACTACTTTCTCAGGCTGCTGTAGACGTAATACCGGGGGTGAACACACCGGTATATAAGCACTGTGCAGTAATCTTGCATTCAGTGTAGTCCCTACCTCTAACCAGTAAAGACCTGTTTGAGTTATACGTTTAAGTCTTTGTGTTAATTGTTCAATACAATACACATACTTAACACTGGCGACGAGTCAGGTTCTCACCCTGCGGCAGTTATTCCACGGCGGCTTCGTCCACAGACAGGACGTTGAAGAGAGGTTTCAAATCTCACCACCCCACTGGAAGCGACAGGCATTAGGACCCTGAAGCCTCCATCAGCGACTGAAAACTGGAGGACAGAAGACATCCTGCAACTTCTTTTTCAACCTCGGTGGTGGGTAAGCCAAGCAGCGTTGGCTGCAAAGACAGGGCTGGGGGAAGTCGGAGGTAGAAGGGCCATCGATCGCAATCCCTGATAAGGGCCGCACTCGGGCTGAAAGGCGCAGCGTCGGCAGTCACTGAAGGCGCGAGAGCCGCGGTGAAAAGCGCGGGCCATCGATCGCGGCGAAGATAAGGGCCGCACTCGGGGCTGAAGGGAGACGGCGTCGGGGGACGGGTGAAGACCGCCAAGCGCGGGAAAACCGCCATTTTGTGGGCGGAGGACGACGGCAAGAGCGGGAAGCCACCATCTTGGATAGCAGTAAAAAAAAAAAATCTGAGAAATTGCAAATCTGATAAAGTACTACAATGCCTAAACACGGGAATATTAGCAACTTTGATAGTGACATCGAAGATTGGGCCATATATGTTGAACGAGTTAAAAATCATTGTAAGGCCAATAAAATTCGTGAGGCTGATAAAGCACTAACATTATTAAATTTAATGGGTGCGAAGACATACGGGCAATTGAAACACCTGTTATCACCAGATGAACCGGCGGATAAGACGTTCGATGAGATTGTTACTGTCCTGAAAGATCATCTAAACCCCACGCCGCTGATGCTAGCGGAACGATTTAAATTTTATGACAGAAGGCAGCTACAGCATGAAAGCAATGCTGAATATTTGCTGGAATTGCGTAAATTAGCGAAATATTGCCAGTTTGGAACGGGACTGACAGATGCACTACGAGACAAATTTGTGTGTGGTTTATTTAAACAGGATACACAAAAGCGACTGCTCGAGGAGAATGAGCTGACGCTTGAGAAGGCGGTCACTATGGCAGCAGCACACGAAGCCGCAGCGAGAGGCACGACAGTAATGCAGCTACGGTCACCGGAGCTCAGTGCACACAAATTGGGTGTGAGTTCTGGCAAATGTTATCGTTGTGGAAAGACAACGCATGATCAGAACCAGTGTTGGTTTAAAAACCAAGAATGTAGAACTTGTGGTAGGCTTGGACATATAGCTAGAGTATGCAGGTCAGGGAAGAAGACCAGCAACAAGAAGTCACCGCAAGGAAAATACGCAAAAGTACACAAGGTGGCCGAACAGGAGTCCGATTCAGACGCTAGCAGTAATGAACTGGCTGGCTTAAGCAGTATTGAACTGGCTAGCTTAAGGGTACTCAACGTTGGTAAGGGTGCAGACCTCCAGCCAATTTGGGTTACTCTTCAGATAGAAGGAGTCCAAGTAAAAATGGAATTGGACACTGGATCGGCATTGTCGGTCATGAATAAGAAAGATTACAGAAGGTTATTCCAACATATTCCCCTACAGGATACGGAGATTATATTGACAACCTACACGGGGCAGAGAGTGTACCCCATCGGGACAATAAAGGTTGCAGTGGCCAATAAGGGCGAAGGAAGTCAAATAATGGACTTATATGTGCTACCGGAGGGAGGTCCACCACTACTAGGCCGGGAGTGGTTTAGAAACATAAATATGGACTGGCATTCGCTAAAAGCCATAAAGAGTGAGAACTCGGTGCAGATAATCAGCCCAGACTCTAGAACTGATGATGGTAAGACCAACCCATGTGCAAAAGACAAAGTTTCAGCACAGAATTCCACTGAGCAACAACAACATAGTTTAACAGAGAATTCTGAGTCTGTCAAGTCTACTGATATGCACATTTTTGAGGGACACTGGGCTCGAACTCAACTCCATTTCAAACTACAACAGCAATTAGAACAAATGATTCGCCGTTTTGAGCAAGAGATGAATGAAATAAAAAAGTTCTTTGTTACAGAGTGGGAGAATCTGGAAAGGCAACAGAAGCAACTGATGGAGAAAATGGAGCAGGAGCACACCAACCATCTGTGCGAGGAGGCCGAACGAATCAAAGCTGATTCAGGTTCTGAAGGTGCGTGCCATAATCTGGTGTCAGAAGAGTTAACGGTCAGCCAACTCCTTCATATGCTGAGGGACAAGACTCTGAAATGGGAAAAACTTGAACACGAGCTGCGATCTTCAAAGGAAAAGGGTTCGGAGCTCTCAAAAGTCATTGAGATGGCTGATGTGACGACACAGACTGAAACGACTGCAACAGAGCAGCCATTGGATGCCAAAAGTACGCTGACTCACGTCAATGTAGAACAACAGACCGCTGAAACAGCTGCTCCGGTAGAGGGATTGCATAGTCTGATCAATCAATCTCCAAAGGAAGTTGAAGTATTAAAATCACAAATGAGGTCACTAGTAAACGACTTGCTGAAAGCCCAGAAAAAGCTGGATGCAGAGGTACACATGAAGAAGTCTCTTCAGGAAAGATATCTGGATTTGGAACAAGAGCTGGCTAACGTCCAGCTGGGTATGGAGGAAATAGACGACCCTCTCACTGACCTGTCGGACAACTCCGAATATTACTATGTCCTGTCCTGCCCAACTTGTAACTTCGACTCCCACCATACAGAAATCATGGAGGAGCACCGAAAGTCTACGGAACATCGGGAGAAGGTGGCTCTACTACGAAAAAAGGAGGAAGAGAAGGAGGAACTGCGCATGCAGCTGGCAGCTGTGGCAGCTGACAATGGAGCCCAGAGAGTCTCCAAGAAGCAGAAAAGGAAAAGTAAAAACAGAAGATGACCCATCTGAACCATTATCACCTCGACCAGATCACACACGTGGTCCCTCCGAACGGAGCCAAATCAGTTCAGAAGTTCAAGCTGTTAAATCCATGAAAGGACTATTGAATGAGTAACGTGAACCGACTACACCACAGAGATTGAATCTGTGAACTGTTTTCCGCAGAGACTGAATCTGTGATATGTTACGTTAAACATGAAGTTATATATGTATATATGTTATTACGTTATGTTAAATGGGGGGGATGACTATAAAGCTAAGAAGGGAGGAGTGTTGTGTATGTAACCTGTTCCACCTTAAGAGAGCTTAAGCCTGTTCCACCTTAAGAGATGTACTACTTTCTCAGGCTGCTGTAGACGTAATACCGGGGGTGAACACACCGGTATATAAGCACTGTGCAGTAATCTTGTATTCAGTGTAGTCCCTACCTCTAACCAGTAAAGACCTGTTTGAGTTATACGTTTAAGTCTTTGTGTTAATTGTTCAATACAATACACATACTTAACAGGAAGCAGGTAAGCTTGGGTGGCTGGGAGGAAGCACTCCGGCTCATCCTGGCCCACAAGCTGTGCTATAAAGGCACTTATGTTTTCCACAAAGCAGTCCTTTCCTCTCTTTAGCTGTTGGGTTAAACCTGGAAGATAGGTTAAATATGAGACACGCAGCCGCATTATAATATTTAAATAGCCAACCCACATCGTGGGAGTGGTTTGGTTACCCGTCCCCGGTCCGGCCTCTGTTAAAACGGAAGTGGATGGGTTGGAGGTGGGTTGGATTCGGGTTTGAGATTTTAAAATTTTAACATCCCACCTGACCCCAAGCCACCGATTTGTTGGAGTTAAAATTACCCCCATTTCTGTTGCTCTATACCAATAAAAATACTTTCTGAAATTGGTAGTTCTTCCGTTGTCTTGATGAAGCTGACTTTTGGAAGTTACAACAGAGCAGCCCTGGGACAATCCGTGCAGGGATGCTCCATTCCGAAAAATGAAAAATAAAATGCTGCAGATGTAAACAGAAAAGGCTAGAAATACTCAGCAGGTCAGTCAGGTAGCATCCGTGTATAAACAGCAGTCAGTATTTCTGGTCACAGACCATGCCTCAAGTCTGAAAGATATTACAGCTAAGCAGTATTTTAAAAGGAACAGAACAAGGGAAAGGGGGAAGGGGAAAACATGAACACAGATTGGGCGATTGCTTTGCTGAATGCTTCAATTCTGTCCACAGATGCAACCCCAAGCTCCAATTGCAATTCTCCATCACATACCTACTCCCAGTCTGACATCCCTGTCTTTGATCTTCTACTCTGAAGTTCAACGTAAGCTAGAGGAACAGCCCAATAAACGAATTTAAAAAAAAAATATTCTCTGGAATTTAGAAGAATGAGAGGTTATCCCATTGAAACAGATACGATTCTGAGGGGGCTTCACAGGGTAGATGCTGAGAAGTTGGTTCCCCTGGCTGGAGAGTCTAGAACTAGGGGGCATAGTCTCAGGATAAGGGGTCGGTCATTTAAGACTGACATGAGGCGGAATTTCTTCACTCAGAGGGTTGTGAATATTTTGAATTCTCTACCCAAGAGGGCTGAGGATGCTCAGTCGTTGAGTATATTCCAGGCTGAGATCAAGAGGGAATCAAGGGATATGGGGATCAGACAGGAATGTGGAGTTGAGGTCATAGAAAAATAGAAGATAGGAGCAGGAGTAGGCCATTTGGCCCCTCGAGCCTGCTCCGCTATTCAATGCGATCATGGCTGATCATCCAAACTCAGTACCCAGTCTTTGCTTTCTCCCCATATCCCTTGATCCCCTTTGCCTTAAGAAATATATCTAACTCCTTCTTGAATATATTTAATGAATTGGCCTCAACTGCCTTCTGTGGCAGAGAATTCCACAGGTTCACCACTCTCTGGGTGAAGAAATTCCTCCTCATCTCAGTCCTAAATGGCTTACCCCTTATCTTTAGACTGTGATCCCTGGTTCTGGACTCCCCCACCATCAGGAACATCCTTCCTGCATCAAGTCTGTCTAGTCGTGTTAGAATTTTATAAGTTTCAATGAGATCCCCTCTCATTCTTCTAAACTCCAGCGAATATAAGCCTAATTGCCCCAATCTCTCTTCATACGTCATTCCTGCCATCCCAGGCATCAGTCTGGTGAATCTTCGCTGCACTCCCTCCATGGCAAGAACATCCTTCCTCAGATAAGGCGACCAAAACTGCACACAATACTCAAGGTGTGGCCTCACCAAGGCCCTGTACAACTGCAGCAAGACATCCTTGCTCCTGTACTTGAAACCTGTCGCTATGAAGGCCAGCATACCATTTGCCTTCTTAACCGCCTGCTGCACCTGCATGCTTACCTTCAGCGACTGGTGCACAAGGACACCCAGGTCTCGTTGCACTTCCCCTTCTCCCAATCTATTGCCGTTCAGATAATAATCTGCCTTCCTGTTTTTGCCACCAAAGTGGATAACCTCGCATTTATCCATATTACACTGCATTTGCCATGCCTCTGCCCAATAGCCCAACCTGTTCAAGTCGTACTGGAGTTTCTCTGCATCCTCCGCACAGCACACATGCCCACCCAGCTTTGTGTCGTCTGCAAACTTGGAGATATTACATCTAGTTCCCGCGTCTAGATCATTAATATATATTGTGAATAACTGGGGTCCTAGCACCGATCCCTGTGGTACCCCACTAGTCACTGCCTTCCACTCGGAAAAAGATCCGTTTATTGTAACTCTTTGCTTCCTGTCTACCAACCAGTTTTCTATACAAGTCAGAATCTTACCCCCAATCCCATGTGCTTTAACTTTGCACGCTAGCCTCTTATGCGGGACCTTATCGAAAGCCTTCTGAAAGTCCAAATACACCACATCCAGTGGTTCTCCCTTATCTATTCTACCAGTAACATCCTCAAAAAATTCCAGTAGATTAGTCAAGCATGATTTACCTTTTGTAAATCCATATTGGCTTTGTCCAATCCTGTCACTGTTTTCCAAGTGCTCTGCTATTACATCTTTTATAATGGACTCTAGCATTTTCCCCACTACCGATGTCAGGCTTATCGGTCTATAATTCCCCATTTTTTCTCTACCACCTTTTTTAAATAGTGGGCTTACATTAGCTACCCTCCAATCCATGGGAACTGTTCCAGAGTCTTTAGAATTTCGGAAGATGACCAGCAACACATCTACTATTTCTAGGGCCTCTTCCTTAAGTACCCTCGGATGCAGATTATCAGGCCCTGGGGATTTATTGGCCTTCAATTCTGTCAATTTCCCTAATACCATTTCCCTACAGATACTGATTTCATTCAGTTCCTCCCTCTCATTAGACCCTATGTTCCCCAACATCTCTGGGAGGTTATTTGTGTCCTCCTTTGTGAAGACAGAACCAAAGTATGTATTTAATTGGTCTGCCATGTCTTTGTTCCCCATTATAAATTCCCCTGATTCTGACTGCAAGGGACCTACGCTTGACTTTACCAATCTTTTTCTCTTCACATATCTATAGAAGCTTTTACAATCAGTTTTTATATTCCCTGAAAGCTTACTCTCATACTCTATTTTCCCCCTCTTAATTAATCCCTTTGTCCTCCTTTGCTGAATCCTAAATTGCTCCCAATCCTCAGGTTTGCTGCTTTTTCTGGCCAATATATATGTCCTCTCCTTGGATCTTATGCTATCCCTAATTTCCCTTGTTAGCCAATGTCGAGTCACCTTTTTTGTTTTATTTTTATGCCAGGCAGGGATGAACAAATTCTGTAGTTCATCCATGCAATCTTTAAATGTTTGCCATTGCCTATTCACCATCAACCCTTTAAGTAACATTCCCCAATCCATACTAGCCAACTCGTGCCTCATACCATCATAGTTTCCTTTATTTAAATTCAGTACCCAAGTCTCTGAATCAACTACTTCACTCTCCATCTTAATGAAGAATTCTATCATATTATGATCGCTCCGACCCAAGGGGCCTTGCACAACAAGATTGCTAATTAATCCTTTCTCATTACATAATACCCATTCTAAGATGGCCTGATCTCTAGTTGGTTCCTCGACATATTGGTCCAGGAAACCATTCCGTATACACTCTAGGAATTCCTCTTCCACAGTATTGTTACTAATTTGGTTAGCCCAATCTATATGTAGATTAAAGTCACCCATGATAACTGCTGTGCCCTTATTGCACGCATCTTTAATTTCCCATTTAATGCCATCCCCAACCTCAGCATTACTGTTTGGGGGTCTGTATACAACTCCGACTAACATTTTCTGCCCCTTGGTATTTCTCAGCTCTACCCATACAGATTCCACACCATCAGAGCTAATATCCTTCCTTACCATTGTGTTAATCTCCTCTTTAACCAGCAGTGCTACCCCACCG
Source organism: Somniosus microcephalus (assembly GCF_052327205.1). Classification (NCBI taxonomy): domain Eukaryota; kingdom Metazoa; phylum Chordata; class Chondrichthyes; order Squaliformes; family Somniosidae; genus Somniosus; species Somniosus microcephalus. Next base: position 244,346,746 of record NC_140988.1, read on the forward strand.
CCTTTTCCTTTTTGCCTGTCCTTCCTGAATATTGAATACCCCTGGATATTGAATTCCCAGCCTTGGTCACCCTGGAGCCATGTCTCTGTAATCCCAGTTTTATCATATCTGTTTACATCTATTTGCGCAGCTAATTCATCCATCTTATTACGAATGCTTCTCCCATTTAGACACAAAGCCTTCAGGCTTGTTTTTTTAACACTCTTAGACCTTTTAGAATTATTGTTTACTGTCATAGATCAGCGATAATCTTATTGAATGGCGGAGCAGGCTTGAGGAGCTGCATGGCCTACTCCTGCTCCTATTTTTTATGTTCTTATAAAGCTAATACAATTGGTTAGACTTCAGCTGGAGTATCATCATCAGTTCTGGGCCCACACTTTAGAAAAGATGTCAAGGCCTAAGAGAGGATGCAGAGGAGATTTACTAGAATGGTACCAGGGATGAAAGACTTCAGTTACATGGAGAGATTAGAGAAACTTGGGCTGTTCTCCTTCGAGCAGAGAAGGTTAAAGCAAGATTTGCTAAAGAGAAATGGTTCCTAGTGGCAGAAGGGGTGATAACCAGAGGACACAGATTTAAGGCAATTGCCAAAAGAACCAGAGGCTGTATGGATACAGATATCCTCTTGTTTTGTAGACCCGGGCAGTAGCCAGCCGAAGAAAGTCACACTACTCTGTATGATAATTAATCAAAGTTACCTCTGAGTCAGAAGGTTGTGGGTTCAATTCCCAATCCAGGGACTTGCGCGCATAAATCTAAGCTGACACTCCAGTGCAGTGCTGAGGGAGTGCTGCACTATTAAATGTGCGGTCTTTCAGATGAGACATTAAACCGATGCCCCATCTGCTCTCTCAGGTGGATGTAAAAGATCCCACGGCACTATTGCAAGAAGAGCAGGGAACACCAGAGCGGTGTCCTGGCCAATATTTATTCCTCAACCAGCATCACTAAAACAGATTATCTGGACATGATCACATTGCTGCTTGTTGAGCTTGCTGTGCACAAATTGGCTGCCACATTTCCAACATTACAACAGTGACTACACTTCAAAAAGTACTTCATTGGCTGTAAAGCGCTATGAGACGTCCGGTGGTCATGGAAGGTGCTATATAAGTGCAAGTCTTCTTTCTTTCCTTACGTTGTTTCTGTTGGTTGGGGAGTGTTGTGTCTGTGTGTTGATAGAGACACTGAAGACAGGAGTTGGTTTCATAGGTGTTTACTAAACAAAGTCTGGAGGGGAACTAGCGGATATAACACAATACACAGGCTTATATAGCCCGAGTGGCCATTACCGGCATTACAGCACACATGGGGCTCTTAAAGGCACATACACTACAATTCCTCCACTTTTAGCTAACCAGTACATAATATTTTAAGTAATTATTAATTACAAGTTATAAGAAAAATAATACACACATTGCTGCAGTTAATTAATTATAAGTCAGTCTCTCTGGAGGCTTCCTGACTCGGTCCGGATAACGCCTCGGTGATGTAGTAGTTTCTGGTGGTGTAGTAGGTTCTTTTGGCAAGGCTGATTCAGCTTGAATGCCAGTGTCGGGTTCATCGGGTTCCAGCATCACCGGATCGGAGGTAGATATGGGTATCTCTACTTCATCGTTAGGCGTATAGAGTTGTGGTGTAGGTTGTCCCTTTTCGGATGACTCTATGATTTGGTCAGCATGGCACCTTATTATGCTTTCTCCGATGTCCACGGTATACATCAGCGGTCCTAGTCGTGTGCAGATAGTTCCAGGCTGCCATTTCTCGGTACGGTAGTCCCGGGCCAAAACTTGTTAACCTATCTGGAAGGTTCTAGTTGGCCTTTCATTCATGCCTTGAAATTGCCGGTTCTCCACGTCCCTTCTGATGTTGGGCTTGATCAAATACAGCCGGCATCTTAGGCTTCTATTGAAGAACATCATGGCGGGAGTTTGGTTTGTAACCACATGTGTTGCATTCCTGTATGCGAACAAGAAGTTATCCACCTTGTGCTGAAGTTTTATGTCTTCATTACCCATGGCCTTTATGGCCTTCTTGAAGGTCTGGACAAACCTTTCAGCCAATCCATTGCTGGTGGGATGGTATGGGGCGGACGTGTAGTGCTTAACCCCATTGTTTTTTAAGAACTTCCTGAATTCTTCGGACACAAATTGCGGTCCATTATCAAAACAGATCTGTTCTGGCAGCCCATTCCTGGCAAATATGGTCCTTAATACTGTGATGGTTTTTTCCGTAGTGGTGGAGGACATCTTTATTACCTCCGGCCACTTGGAGTGTGCATCAACCGCGATTAAGAACATTGAGTCCATAAATGGACCAGCAAAGTCGATGTGTACCCTTTGCCAGGGAGATGAGGGCCACTCCCATGGATGTAGAGGGGCTTGGGGTGGAGCGTTTTGGACCTTCTGGCATCCTAGGCAGCTCTTGGTCATTTCTTCTATGTCTCCATCGATACCTGGCCACCATACAAATGCTCTGGCTAGGTTCTTCATTTTCACTCCACCCAGATGCCCCTCGTGAAGCACTTTATCCTGGAGTTTGGGTGGAATCACCACTCTGGATCCACACATCAAGGTTCCTCGGCATACTGACAGCTGTTCTCTTCTTTGCGAGAATGCTGGCAACAGTGATTCGCCATGTGCTGGCCATCCCTTCACCGTTAAGTCGTAGACTCGTGAGAGAGTCGGGTCATTTCTCGTTTCCTTTTCAATGGCAGAATTTGTTACTGGTAGACATTCCACTATGGTTGAGTGGAACATCTCCACTGGGTCTACTGTAGGTGCCTTTTCTACTGTTGGCAATGGTAGGCGCGATAAACCGTCAGCATTCCCATGCTGTTTTGATCCTTTGTATTCTATGTTGTATTGGTGTGCCCCTAGAAAAAGGGACCACCTTTGTAGCCTTTGCGCTGTCATAATGGGAACACCCTTTTTAGGGTTGAATATGGAGATGAGGGGTTGATGGTCAGTCAGCAAGGTAAATTTTTGACCGTGTAGGTAATGGTTGAATTTCTTTACTGCCCATACCAGGCTGAGTGCTTCCCTGTCGATTTGGGCATAGTTACGCTCAGCTGAGTTCAATGAGCGTGACGCAAAAGCTATCGGCCGTTCCGAGCCATCAGGGAATTTATGCGATAATACTGCTCCTATGCCGTAAGGGGATGCATCGCATGCCAGTCTGATTGGCAGTGATGGGTTGTAATGAGCCAAAACTTCTTTGGACGTGATTAAGTCTTTGCATTTATGGAAGGCACTGTAATGATATCAGCAAATAGTGATGTTATTTGCCTGTTTGATTATCATGCCTTACCAGCATAGTTGCATGTATTGATTACGTATGCCTGACCAGCAGAGGTCATGTGACAGAGACAAGCAGTTTGGTTTAGTTTCAGTTTTGTTCTAGATGCATCACTAGCATGATGTCTCCTGTAAATGCTGTATAAAGAGTTGAACAAGCTTTAGATTAAAAGACATTCTCTTTCATAAATGTCTCGTCATTGAACCCACAAAGAAATCAATACATGGTGTCAGAAGTGATTGAAAGAGGTGAAGAGGAAAAATCTGAAGTTAAATCAGCTCTCCACATATTAGCAAGCCAAAAGAGAACATCGTTACTTACCATTAGAGAATAACTAACGAAGTGAAAAATGGAAGGTTTACTCCCACCGGCGAAGCTTCAGTTGACAGGTAATGTGGCTGAAAATTGGAGACGGTTCAAACAACGTGTGGGGTTGTATTTATCAGCAATCGGAGCTGACGAGAAAAGTAATAAAAGGAAATCGTCACTGTTCTTACATGTCGTGGGTGATGAAGCGCTGGAGGTGTATAATAACTTCACATTCGCTGCTGATGGAGACAAAATGAAGCTAGATAAAATAATGGAACAGTTTGAGGCCTACTGCATACCTAAACGTAACGTGACATTTGAGAGGCACAGATTTTTCACATGTGTACAGAAAACGGGAGGGTCTATTGATCAGTATGTGACTGAACTGAGAAACCGAAGCAAAATGTGTGAATTTGGGGGACTGACAGACTCGCTGATAAAAGACAGACTGGTGGTGGTATTCCGGATAATGGTCTAAGGGAAAGACTGCTAAGAGAGCAAGATCAAGACCTGGGAAAAGCCATAGCACTGTGTAGGGCTACAGAGACTGTGAAGTTGCAGGTAAAGGAGCTGTTCAGTGACAATAGCTGCAACGTGGATGCAGTGAGAATGAACGGACATAAACCGTTTAACAAAAAGAGCGCCAATGTGAAAAAAGAGACGTGGCCAGCGAATGAAAATGAAAGGGACAATCGAAAGACGTGTAGTCGATGCGGTACACAGCATCCACCAAAAAAGTGTCCAGCATATGGTAAAAAATGCAATAGTTGCAACAAAAACAACCATTATGCCCGTTGCTGTAAGAACCAAGTGCAACAAAGCAAGGTCCATACAGTAGATGAAAGCGAGATAGAGGAGTTCTATGTAGATGTTGTGTCTGAAAACAAAAAAGAAAAAAGAGACTGGATGTTGACACTAAAAGTGAATGACATACACATTCCATTTAAATTGGATACTGGAGCACAAGTTAATGTGATATCAGAGACAGATTTTAAGAAAATTAGACCCAGACCAAAGATACATGGAATAACAGTGAAAGTGACAGGATACTCAGGTACTGATATACCAGTGAAAGGAAGATGCATTGTCAAAGTAACACACAAGGACAGAGAGCACACGCTAGCATTAATCGTGGTGCCAAAGGGTGTGCAAGCCATACTAGGTTTAAAAGCCTGTGAGAGACTGAACCTGGTAAAGAGAGTCCTCGTTGTGGAAAGCGAAGGAGAGACAGTCTATGATGAACTGAATGTTGCGTACACACTGGGTAAGCTGATGTATACAGCAGACACGTTGTCCAGAGCTGTTGACCCAGGAGAGCCCACAAACACAGTGAAAAGACTGATGTACAAGGCAAAAGACAGTGGAACTGACTTCTACCAGAGCATGCTTGTATACCACACAACACCGCTCGAGTGTGGTAAGTCACCAGCCTAACTCCTTATGGGACGTATGCTAAGGTCAAACCTACCCATCCCGGAGAACCTCCTGAAAACAAATGAGGGGGAGAAAGTGAGGAAGTTCAAAGAACAACAGAAAGAAAAGCAAAAGTACTACTATGACAGAGGAACACAAAACCTACCTGAACTCCACACTGGTGACCAAGTAAGGTTCAAAGACAAAACAAACATATGGACTCAGAAGGGAACTGTCCTGAGTGAAGTTCAACCAAGATCATACAACATTCAGACGGATGAGGGTGCTGTTCTGAGAAGAAATCGTCGAGATCTTCTCATGGGACCAGCCACAGCAAGTCAAAAGACTGATACTGTTGAACAACCTGATCACACAGCTGAGAAAATATCATCTGAGGCAACAACTCAGATTCAAGGACAATCAATCAGAAAATCCTCAAGACACGTGAAGCCTCCTGAGAGACTCATTGAGCAAATTTAAGGACTATTGTTATGGAAGGAAGTAATGTTATCTTAGTCTTTCTTCAAGTTCTAGTGTATTTACATATTTCATGTGAACACACAAAGCAAGGTTAAAAAACCTTGATCATGATAATGATAATGTAAGTTCATTAAGTGTTACAGTTAAAATGCAGATTAATACAAAGAAAACATGTTGTTAGTTAAAAGTAAAATACTTTTGTTTTAAGAAAGGGAGATGTAATGATATCAGCAAATAGTGATGTTATTTGCCTGTTTGATTATCATGCCTTACCAGCATAGTTGCATGTATTGATTACTTATGCCTGACCAGCAGAGGTAATGTGACAGAGACAAGCAGTTTGGTTTAGTTTCAGTTTCGTTCTAGGTGCATCACGAGCATGATGTCTCCTGTAAATGCTGTATAAAGAGCTGAACAAGCTTTAGATTAAAAGACATTCTCTTTCATAAATGTCTCATCATTGAACCCACAAAGAAATCAATACAGGCTTGTTTACAGTCTTTGCTCCATTTCCAAATTACTCCTGTTTGTAGCAGTTCATTAAGAGGGTGTAGAAGAGTTGATAAGTTGGGTAAAAATTTATGATAATAATTTATTAATCCCAGGAACGACCTTAATTGTGAAACATTTTCAGGTGCTGGGGCTTTTATGACCGCTTCAATGTATTCAGGTGACTTATGCAACCCTTCCTTATTAATAATGTGGCCACAATATGATATTTGATTTTGGAAAAATTCGCACTTGGGGCAATTTGCTCGTAGGCCCCGTTCTCTCAGCCTAGTGAGCACCTGCTCCAAATTGGCAAGGTGCTTGTTGTCGTTTTCTCCTGTTACAAGGATGTCGTCTAGGTAGCATTGAGTCCCCGGAATCCCTTGGAGGACTTGCTCCATAGCTCTTTGCCAGATAGCTGGAGCGGATGCTACTCCGAAAACCAGTCGCTTGTACTGGTACAGACCTTTGTGTGTACTTATCATGAGATATTTTTTAGAGGCCTCTTCAACCTCCATCTGTAGATATGCCTGTGCCAAGTTAATTTTGGTGAAACGTTTCCCGCCGGATAGTGAGGCGAAAATATCTTCTATCCTTGGAAGAGGATACTGTACCGTGTGAAGGACCGGGTTTACCGTCACCTTGAAGTCTCCACAGATGCGAATTTTTCTCTGTTCTTCAGATTTATCATTATTCAATGCTTTCTTCATGACTGGAACGATGGGTGTTGCCCACTCGCTCCAATCTATTTTGGATAATACGCCTGCATTTTCCAAATTCTCCAGCTCTGCCTCGAATGCTGGACGAATTGCGTATGGCACCGGTCTTGCTTTAAAAAACTTGGGAATTGCTGCATCTTCCACTTTTATTGAGGCGGTGATGCCTTTCAAGGTTCCTAGTTTCTCTTGAAACACTTCTTTGGCGTTGGCCAAGATGTCTTTTAATCGTTCAGGTATGATGTCATCATCGTTTTTTTTCTTACTGGTCACCGTCAGTGCCTGAATGGAGTGCCAGTCTAAACGTATTTTCCTGATCCATTCACGTGCTAACAGCAGTGGGCCCCCATCTTGTAGAATGTATAAATACAACTTTTGTATTTCCTTGCCGATGTATACAACAGGCACCCTTATTTTTCCTTTGGGGTATACTTTCTGCCCCGTATATGTTTTCAAGATAATGGATGTGTCTTTTAAAGGTATATGCGGAAATAGCCTCTCGTAATCCCGTCGATTTATTACGGTCAGAGCTGATCCTGTATCTAGCTCCATTTTAACTGGGGACCCTGCTATCATGAGGGTAACCCGAATGGTCTGGTAATCATCTTTGGCAAGTACATTATGTAATTTGAGACAGCTTAGTCTCTTGTTTTCGGTGTCCCTATCGCTTTTCTGGTCTTCGGAGCTACTGTCCGTCATCATTTGTACCTTTCTGTACTTTTCTTTATTGATTTTTTTTTCCTGTCTGTGGATTTATTTTGTCCAGATCGGCATACCCGTGCAATGTGTCCAATCTTTCCGCATTGCCTGCATGCTTTGTCCTTGAACCAGCAGTCCCTCTGGTCATGGGTGGATCTGCCGCAGCGATAACATCTCTCGAAACCCTGTGTCATTTCATGTGTGCCGAAGTCCTGTGTTATTTGTTGTATCTCTGCAGCTCCTCTTGCGGCTGCTTCGTATGATACAGCCATACTGAAAGCCTTGTCCAGTGTTAAATCTTTTTCAGAAAGCAGCCCTTTCTGTGTTCCTTCACTTAAGAGACCGCAGACGAATTTGTCTCGAAGGTAATCTGCTAGTCCTGCCCCGAATTGGCAGTGTTTTGATAGCTTTCTTAATTCGGTGAGGTAATCAATGTTACTTTCATTCTTGTGTTGATTTCTCTTGAAAATTTGAATCGTTCCGCTATCAGCAGCGGTGTTGGGTTTAAGTGCTCCTGTAGGGTATCAACAATTTCTTTAAAATCCTTGTCCTTTGGTTTGGCTGGAGTGATTAAATTTTGTAACAGCCCGTATGTCTTTGCGCCCATTAGATTTAGCAGTACTGAAGCTTTTTTTCATCTTCCATTCCATTTGCAGTGCAATATACCTCCACTCTTTCCACATATGTGGTCCAATCCTCCATCTCGCTAGCAAAAGCATCAATATTGCCAGACTTAGGCAACTTAGAAAAGATATGGCGCTTCCCGCGCTTTTCTTTCTTTTCTGCAGAAAAGATATGGCGCTTCCCGCGCTTTCCCGCCGCTGCTGCTGATGACAACGCTGTTTCCCGCGGTTTCCGTTCTTTTTTTATTTATTTGTTTACAGTTGGAGACTCGTTCCCGCTGGACTTTCTCTCTAGGTCTGAACGCCGACCTGCTTGCAGCGCCGGCCATCTCCCGAGTGCTCCCTCCCCGTCTGTTACTGCTTGCCTCCGCTTTCGCTGCTTGGCCCAGCTTTAGAACCAGCCGCTGGAGCCCCAGCCTGACGCCCAGGAAGGATTATTGCAGTACCTGCCACCAGCTTGGCCAGCTGGTGAAACCACAGCTTTTTTCACTTTCTTGATTCTTCTGGACGCCAGAGGAATCGATGTCCTTGAGGTGCTGCCGAATTGCAGGTAAGTCCGTTTCCACTTCGTCGCCACTGTTGTGTCTGTGTGTTGATAGAGACACTGAAGACAGGAGTTGGTTTCATAGGTGTTTACTAAACAAAGTCTGATGGGGAACTAACGGATATAACACAATACACAGGCTTATATAGCCCGAGTGGCCATTACCGGCATTACAGCACACATGGGGCTCTTAAAGGCACATACACTACAGGGAGTAAAATAAAGTTAGGGGAAGATCCACTTTTTCCAATCACCCACCGTTGCTAGGCATTAATGATGGACGTTTGACTGTTTGTTGTGTGTCATTCAACATCCCCAGATGTTAAACCAGGTGCAAACTTTCACCCACAGCCTGTCTTTTTATCTCACTTGTTCCAAACTATGAAGTGCGTAGGCCTCCCTTATGAGTGTCCAAACTCTTTCAAAGTCTTGTTTCATGAAAACATGGCCTGTTTTTCCCAACAAATTCTAACTGTGTCAGCAGCCTTAAACCAAGGATTGTTTTAAGTTTACTCATTTTGTTCTTATCAGTTGTTTTTGGGCCCTAATCCTGTTTTGTGCTTGTTCAGCAATTTCTGCACAGTCTGTCTTTACATTTTAATTTCACAACATCCAAGGGACTGTTAACCCCTTCCCTGTAAGCTGACAAGAGGGAAAAAAATTATGCAGTGAGTTGTTATGACATGAATGCATTGCCTGAAAGTGTTTTGGAAGCAGATTCAATAATAACTTTCAAAAGGGAATTGGATAAATACTTGGAAAGGAAACATTTGCAGGGCTATGGGGAAAGTGCAGGGGACGAGGACTAATTGGATAGCTCTTTCAAGAAGCCCCCATGACAGAGGTCCTGAGGGGAATCTGTGTTTCCTCCATTGATACTCAGAGTACTGCTATATAGCCCTAGGGAGCCAGTTTGTAGAAGGCTGTCTCTTCCACCCGCTACATGACTGGGTCTGGGTTGTTAACAATTGTCTCACAGAGCTTCACTGATCTTTAGAACAGACAGTAAGGGAAACTTCTTTACACAGAGAGTTGTGAGTCTGTGCAATTCGTGGTTGAGACAGAAACTATGGGGTAAATTTAACCCTAGCCACCCAGTGGAAACTCGGTGGGTGGGTAGTTAAATCGCCCTGCTTACTTACCCACCCTGGAGATGACAAGAGCTGACGGTTCCCAATTTGAAACTACTCAACTGAGCAGGCAGCAAGGACACCTGCCCAAAGCCAACGGGTTTGTCAGCGGGATTCGACTGCAATTTTAACTCGGCGGTCTGAGCGGGAAACCAGTGAGCTTCTTGCCAGGTGAAAGCAGCGGGAAAGAGGATCAAAAGGTAAGTCTTAAAATTTAAAAAAAAATTTTCCTTGTGGGGAATTCAACAGGAAGAATGCTCCTCCGGCCCTCACAAGGAAAGCTTAGGCCTCCCTTGCTGCAGACCACAACAACAACTTGAATTATATAGAGCTTTTAACAGGGTAAAATGTCCCAAGCCGCTTCACAGTTCCACCACCTACTGTAACGATCAATAACATGTCATTCTATAGTGGACACTAGGTGGAGCCGTAGAGCTGTATATAGCTGTATGTATAAGACTACACTACCCAGCTGTATATATATTAAGACTACATTACCCATGAGGCACTAGGCTACCCACTAGGCAACAGTCAAGATGGCAGCCTGCACACAGGAGCACACATGCTGCATCTCTGCAGATACTGTACCTAGAGAACGTGAACTGAATAAATGACTAGCTAGAAGCTAGCTGTGTTCGTAATAAGAATGTCTAGTTATTAATGAACATAACATGGTACCAGGATGGTGAGGATCTGCTGAAAATTGTGAAAAGCGACATAGATACATAGATACCTAGAAGATAGGAGCAGGAGTAGGCCATTCGGCCCTTCGAGCCTGCTCCGCCATTCAATGAGATCATGGCTGATCATTCAAATTCAGTACCCAGTCCCTGCCTTCTCCCCATATCCCTTGATCCCTTTAGCCTTAAGAAATATATCCAACTCTTTCTTGAATATACTTAATGAACTGGCCTCCACCGCCCTCTGTGGCAGAGAATTCCACAGGTTCACCACTCTCTGGGTGAAGAAATTCCTCCTCATTTCAGTCCAAAATGGCTTACCCCTTATCCTTAGACTATGACCCCTGGTTCTGGACTCCCCGGCCATCAGAAACATCCTTCCTGTATCTCGTCTGTCCAGGCCTGACAGAATTTTATAGGTTTCGATGAGATCCCCTCTCAATCTTCTAAACTCCAGTGAGTATAAGCCCAATTGACACAATCTCTCCTCATACGTCATTCCTGCCATCCCAGGTATCAGCCTGGTGAATCTTCGCTGCACTCCTTCCAAGGCAAGATCATCCTTCCTCAGGTAAGGCGACCAAAACTGCACACAATACTCAAGGTGTGGTCTCACCAAGGCCCTGTACAACTGTAGCAAGACATCCTTGTTCTTGTACTCGAACCCTCTTGCTACGAAGGCCAACATACCATTTGCCTTCTTAACCGCCTGCTGCACCTGCATGCTTACCTTCAGCAACTGGTGTACAAGAACACCCAGGTCTCTTTGCACTTCCCCTTCTCCCAATCTATTACCATTCAAATAATAATCTGCCTTCCTGTTTTTGCCACCAAAGTGGATAACCTCACATTTATCCACATTATAGTGCATTTGCCATGTTTCTGCCCAATCACCCAACCTGTCCAAATCGTGCTGGAGTTTCACGACATCCTCCTCACAGCATACCCTCCCACCCAGCTTTGTGTCGTCTGCAAATTTGGAGATATTACATCCAATTCCCTCGTCCAGATCATTAATATATATTGTGAACAGCTGGGGTCCTAGGACCGATCCTTGTGGTACACCACTAGTCACTGCCTGCCACTCGGAAAATGACCTGTTTATTCCAACTCTTTGCTTTCTGTCCGCCAACCAGTTCTCTATCCAAGTCAATACCTTGCCCCCAATCCCATGTGCCTTAATTTTGCAAGCTAATCTCTTATGCGGGACCTTATCGAAAGCCTTCTGAAAGTCCAAATACACCACATCCACTGGTTCTCCCTTATCTATTTTACCAGTTACATCCTCAAAAATTCCAGTAGATTAGTCAAGCATGATTTACCTTTGGTAAATCCATGTTGACTTTGTCCGATCCAGTCACTGCTTTCCAAGTGCTCTGCTATTACATCTTTTATAATGGACTCTAGCATTTTCCCCACTACCGATGTCAAGCTTACCAGTCTATAATTCCCCGCCTTTTCTCTACCATATTTTTTGAATAGTGGGTTAACATTAGCTACCCGCCAATCCATGGGTACCGTTCCAGAGTCTATCGAGTTCTGGAAGATGACCAGCAATGCATCTACTATTTCTAGGGCCACTTCCTTAAGTACCCTGGGATGTAGATTATCAGGCCCTGGGGATTTATTGGCCTTCAGTCCCATCAATTTTCCTAACACCATTTCCCTACAAATACTGATTTCTTTCAGTTCCACCCTTTCATCAGACCCTATGTTCCCCGGCATCTCTGGGAGGTTATTTGTGTCCTCCTTTGTGAAGACAGAACCAAAATATGTATTTAGTTGGTCTGCCATTTCTTTGTTCCCCATTATAAACTCCCCCGGTTCTGACTGCAAGGGACCTACGCTTGACTTCACCAATCTTTTTCTCTTCACATATCTATAAAAGCTTTTACAGTCAGTTTTTATGTTCTCTGCAAGCTTACTCTCATATTCTATTTTCCCTTTCTTAATTAATCCCTTTGTCCTCCTTTGTTGAATCCTAAACTGCTCCCAATCCTCAGGATTATTGCTTTTTCTGGCCAATTTATATGCCCTCTCCTTGGACCTTATGCTATGCCTAATTTCCCTTGTTAGCCACGGTTGGGTCAACTTTTTTGTTTTATTTTTATGCCAAACTGGGATGAACAAATTTTGTAGTTCATCCATTCGGTCTTTGAATGTTTGCCATTGCCTATCCACCGTCAACCCTTTGAGTGCCATTCCCCAATCAATCCTACCCAACTCGCTCCTCAGACCATCATAGTTTCCTTTATTTAAATTGAGGACCCTAGTCTCCGAGTCAACTACTTCATTCTCCATCTTAATGAAGAATTCGATCATATTATGATCACTCCGACCCAAGGGGCCTCGTACAACAAGATTGCTAATTAATCCTTTCTCGTTACATAATACCCAGTCTAAGATGGTCTGATCTCTGGTTGGTTCCTTGACATATTGGTCCAGGAAACCATCCCGTAAACACTCCAAGAATTTCTCCTCCACAGTATTGTTACTCATTTGGTTGGCCCAATCTATATGTAGATTAAAGTCACCCATGATGACTGCAGTACCCTTATTGCACGCTTCTTTAATTTCTCTTTGAATGCCATCCCCAACCTCCGCCTTGCTGTTTGGAGGTCTATAAACCACTCCCACTAACGTTTTTTTCCCCTTAGTATTTCTCAATTCTACCCATACAGATTCCACCTCATCAGAGCTAATATCTTTCATTACAATTGTGTTAATCCCTTCTTTAACCAGTAATGCTACCCCACCTCCCTTTCCTTTTTGCCTATCTTTCCTGAATATCGAATACCCCTGGATGTTGAGTTCCCAGTCCTGGCCTTCCTTGAGCCACGTTTCCGTAATCCCAACCAAATCGTATTTGTTTACTTCTATTTGCGCAGCCAATTCATCCACCTTATTACAAATGCTCCTTGCATTAAGACACAAAGCCTTCAGGCATGTTTTTTTAACGCTCTTAGACCTATTAGAATTATTATTTACTGTGGCCATGTTTGATTCAAACCGTTGATTTCTCTGACTGCCACTTTTGTTTTTCTCCTTGCTATCTTTTGCTTTTATCCTTGTTTCCCTTTCCTCTGTCTCCCTGCTCAGGTTCCCAACCCCCTGCCATTTTAGTTTAAACCCTCCCCCACAGCACTAGCAAACACTCCCCCTAGGACATTGGTTCCAGCCCTGCCCAGGTGCAAACCGTCTGGTTTGAACTGGTCCCACCTCCCCCAGAACCGGTTCCAATGTCCCAGGAACTTGAATCCCTCGCCCTGGCACCATTCCTCTAGCCACGTATTCATCTGAAGTATCCTTCTATTTCTACTCTGACTAGCATGTGGCACTGGTAGCAATCCTGAGATTACTACCTTTGAGGTCCTGTTTTTTAATTTATCTCCTAACTCCCTATACTCCGCTTTTAGGACCTCATCCCGCTTTTTACCTATATCGTTGGTGCCTATATGCACCACGACAACTGGCTCTTCACCCTCCCCTTCCAAGATGTTCTGGAGTCGCTCGGAGACATCCTTAACCCTTGCACCAGGGAGGCAACACACCATCCTGGAGTCTCGTTTGCGGCTGCAGAAACGCCTCTCTATTCCCCTTACAATTGAATCCCCCATTACTATAGCTCTACCCCTCTTTTTCCTCCCATTCTGTGCAGCAGAGCCACCCCTGGTGCCAGGAAGTTGGCTGCTGCTGCCTTCCTCTGATAAGCCATCCCCCCCAACAGTACTCAAAGTGGTGTATCTGTTGGAGAGGGGGATGGCCACAGGGGACCCCTGCACTACCTGCCTGCGCCTAGTACTCTGCCTGTTGGTCACCCATTCCCTTTCTTCCTGTCCAACCTCTACCTGCGGTGCGTCCAACTCCGTAAACGTGCTATTCACGTTGTCCTGAGCATCGTGAACGCTCCAGTATGTGTCCAATCGCAGCTCCAGGGCTGCAATGCGGTCTGTCAGTAGCTGCAGCTGGACGCACTTCCTGCACATGTAGTTGTCAGGGACACAGGAAGTGTCCCTGAGTTCCCACATATCACAGGAGGAGCAGATCACGGGGCCCGGCTGTCCTGCCATGACTTACCCTTTAATTAATTGAATTTAAATTAAATCAATCAATCCCACTAATTACACTACAGTTAACTGGTTTACCAACAGTCCCTGCTACACCAGAGAGACCTTAGAAACTATAAACCAGAGTTAAAGTTTAAAAAAATAGATATACTCACCAACCAAATACTCACCAACCAATCACTTACCTGCTTCCTGGTGACGTCACACTTTGATTACCTTTTACCTCTCTCCCCTGCTGTTGAATTGGTCGGGCTGCTCCTGACTCACTGCCACCGGTTTGAACTGCCGCCGGTGCTGTGTTCCCACACAGGCCCGCTCTAGTCGGGCTGCTCCTGACTCACTGCCACCGGTTTGAACTGCCGCCGATGCTGTGTTCCCACACAGGCCCGCTCTAGTCGGGCTGCTCCTCACTCACTGCCACCGGTTTGAACTGCCGCCGATGCTGTGTTCCCACACAGGCCCGCTCTAGTCGGGCTGCTCCTGACTCACTGCCGCCGGTTTGAACTGCCGCCGATGCTGTGTTCCCACAAGGCCCGCTCTTGTCGGGCTGCTCCTCACTCACTGCCGCCGGTTTGAACTGCCGCCGATGCTGTGTTCCCACACAGGCCCGCTCTAGTCGGGCTGCTCTTGACTCACTGCCGCCGGTTTGAACTGCCGCCGATGCTGTGTTCCCACACAGGCCCGCTCTAGTCGGGCTGCTCCTGACTCACTGCTGCCGGTTTGAACTGCCGCTGATGCTGTGTTCCCACAAGGCCCGCTCTAGTCGGGCTGCTACTGACTCACTGCCACCGGTTTGAACTGCCGCCGATGCTGTGTTCCCACAAGGCCCGCTCTAGTCGGGCTGCTCCTGACTCACTGCCACCGGTTTGAACTGCCGCCGATGCTGTGTTCCCACAAGGCCCGCTCTAGTCGGGCTGCTCCTCACTCACTGCCACCGGTTTGAACTGCCGCCGATGCTGTGTTCCCACACAGGCCCGCTCTAGTCGGGCTGCTCCTGACTCACTGCCGCCAGTTTGAACTGCCGCCGATGCTGTGTTCCCACAAGGCCCGCTCTAGTCGGGCTGCTACTGACTCACTGCCACCGGTTTGAACTGCCGCCGATGCTGTGTTCCCACAAGGCCCGCTCTAGTCAGGCTGCTCCTGACACACTGCCACCGGTTTGAACTGCCGCCGATGCTGTGTTCCCACAAGGCTCTCTCTAGTCGGGCTGCTCCTGACTCACTGCCACCGGTTTGAACTGCCGCCGATGCTGTGTTCCCAGAAGGCCCGCTCTAGTCAGGCTGCTCCTGACTCACTGCCACCGGTTTGAACTGCCGCCGATGGAGAATTTGAAGCCACCAGAGTGTCTGAATCTCACAGAAAAAATCGACTACAATTGGCAGACTTTTAAACAGCAATTCGAACTCTACATTGCAGCCATCGGATTCGGTACGAAGCCAGACGCAAGGAAGATAGCGTTGCTGCTTACGGTTGCAGGCCCACAGGTGATAGAGGTATTTAATACATTTGTATTTAATCCAGAGGAGAACAGAGAAAAATTAGATGATGTGCTAAAAAAATTTGATGCACATTGCTCTCCCAAAAAGAATGAGACGTATGAAAGATACATCTTCCGTTCTCGGACACAGCAACAAAATGAGACTTTTGATAGCTTTATAACTGATCTGAAACTGAAAGCACAGACATGTAATTTCTCTGAGCTGAAATCATCCATGATTCATGACCAGATTGTGTTTGGTGTTCATGATAAAAAAGTCAGGGAATGTCTGTTGAGAGAAACCGAACTAAATTTGGAAAATGCAGTGAAAATATGCCAAGCCAGCGAGCTAGCTCGAAAGCACGCGAAGACTTTCAGTGAAATCAATAATGATGTGATTGTAATGAGTAAAAATGCTGCTGTCGGTGCTGTGTCCTACAAGGGGAAGAAACGTGGGCAGAACAGAAATGAAAAGCAATCGGAGGATGACATTTTTAATTGTAAACGCTGTGTTTACAAACACCAGTTAAGACAATGCCCAGCGTTTGAAAAAATATGCACAAAGTGTAATGGA
Source organism: Somniosus microcephalus (assembly GCF_052327205.1). Taxonomy (NCBI): domain Eukaryota; kingdom Metazoa; phylum Chordata; class Chondrichthyes; order Squaliformes; family Somniosidae; genus Somniosus; species Somniosus microcephalus. Next base: position 244,363,247 of record NC_140988.1, read on the forward strand.
AAGAATCACTTTGCCAAACAATGCTTTTCAAAAGTAAAAACAACGAAAGGGCAACAAGTTAATGTGATTGAGGACACTGATTTAAGTGAGACATTTTTTGTAGGAATGGTGTCATGTGACGATATCAAAAAAGATACAGAAAATGTGCAGCCCTCAGAAATGGACAATGCTGAACATAAAGTCAATGCAGTAAAAGTGGACAAATGGTTGATCCCACTGCAGATAAATGGAGCATTAGTTACATTGAAACTGGATACTGGGGAAAAAGCAAACTTAATCAGTATGAGTGACATAAAAAATATGAAAGAAAAGCCCAAAATACATAAAAAGTCAGTACTACTGAAGAGCTATAATGGACAGAAAATAGATAGCTTAGGTGTATGCAGACTTAAAGTGACAGTCAAAGACAAAGTGCATCATCTCATGTTTTCTGTTGTGGCTGAAAGACTTGATTCAATACTAGGTGACAAAGCTTGTGAAGACTTAGAACTGGTCAAGAGAGTCTACCGTATAAACTGTGCCATAAGCAGACCAGATGACTCAGGTGATGAAGCAGAGAGCCCATCAAGGATGAAAAGGCCAAAGGGTATCCATGTCTTCAAAAAGCCTAGTTTCTCCAAGAAGAAAGAAAAAGACTTTAAGGTCAAAGAGAAGCCAAAGGAAGAAAAGCACAAAGAGGAAAAACACAAGGAGAAAAAGTCCAAAGATATAACCACAGCAGATGTTGTTAAGCAGTGGAAAGAGAAAAAGCAAAAGAAGAAGCCTGCACCAGAGCAGGAAGCAGTTCCAGTGGATACTCCTTCTTCCCTCAGGCCAATCTTTGGTGTTCCATTAGCCGAGGCTGCTGAGAGGACTATGCTGTATGATGGGATCCAGTTGCCAGCAGTTTTTCGAGAGTGCATTGACTACATTGAGAGTTATGGCATGAAGAGTGAAGGAAACACTGAAACCCTCTCCAAGCAAAGATCGCAAGGAGACCTCGTTCTATACAAGAGCAGATTGATGACAATGCCGCAACTGCATCTTGTCATTCACCGCCAGAACAATCTCATGAAGACACATCAGACTTACCCGTGTTGAGAAGATCCACACGTGAAGTAAAAGAGCCTGATAGACTTAATCTTTGAGTACAATGTAAAGCTTTGAAAATGTGTTGACTGTTTTGAAAATGTTTATGTTTATAGAGCACTAACAAAAGTGTTACTGATATTATCTTTATTGTTTTCTTGAAAGTTGATTGATATTGATTTTGTTAAACCTCAAAGAAAGGGGGATGTAACAATCAATAACATGTCATTCTATAGTGGACACTAGGTGGAGCCGTAGAGCTGTATATAGCTGTATGTATAAGACTACACTACCCAGCTGTATATATATTAAGACTACATTACCCATGAGGCACTAGGCTACCCACAAGGCAACAGTCAAGATGGCAGCCTGCACACAGGAACACACATGCTGCATCTCTACAGATACTGTACCTAGAGAACGTGTACTGAATAAATGACTAGCTAGAAGCTAGCTGTGTTCATAATAAGAATGTCTAGTTATTAATGAACATAACACCTACCTGGTCTTAATGTCCAGGCCGTGCGATTTTTCACCGCTTCCCACTGATTTCCCACCTAGAACAGCAGGTGGGATTTAAATGAGGCCCTGGAGTTAAAATACCCCGGGCCTCATTTCTGGAACAGCAGGTGAGTTCCTAACTCATACCACTACTCACCGGCAGTAGACACTCAAGTAAACATTCAAGATTAGGTTGGATAGATAGATGAAGGAAAAGTTGATAAAGGGTGACACAGGATGGGTAAATGTGATTAGGTGTATTTGCTGGCATGGAGAGTAAACACTGACAGTGGCTGGTTGGGCCTAATGAGCTGTTTTCATGTTGTAATTACAATGTATTTCTATGGCGCCATTAGGTCTGCTTTCCCAAAATCAGTGACCCTAATAGTCATAGCATGGTGGGAATAAGAACACCTATTGCCACGTTTCTACAAGCAGTCTGTTGAGTTTAGTAAGAGAGGCAAATGGGAGGGAAATGATCATGGAACCTGTGAAAACTCCCCAGTGACATACAAAACCTGCAGCATTGCCTGATTCCCCCTGCCCCCACCCCACCACCCTTCCCAATGGGGAGTTGCCCAACCCTGCCACTTTTTGCACTTGGACCTTACCCATAAACAACAAATCAAAGTGAACCCAAAAGCTCAGCTGGACTTACTGCTGGTTGAGGTGGCCTGTCATTAACCCCACCCTGCTCACCAATCACCAACATATGCCTGAATACTAAAATCAGTCCCAATATAATGATGGGGTTAAATTTCACTCTTTCGCTTTTGCCAATTCAAGACAAGGAAATTCAATTTCTTCAGCTTTGAGGTACAAGGTTTGTAGTCTGGTCTTGTGCTCAAAAAGATCAATTATAATCCTAGACTTAGATGCCTATAAAGAAGCACAACAGTAATGTGTCAAAGGATAGGAATAACAGAGCAGTATTTTCACTCTTTGTGATGTGCTGATGCATTTGTTATAGTCATGCAGAATTGGAATCGAAGGGAATGCTCTAATGATGTTTGTATACTATGTCTAGGTAGTAAAATTCCTACTTTTTAAGAAGAATTTTGTGAGATATGGCCATGTATAATGGGGTACAAAGAGGATGCTAAATTGCTGTGGTAATCTCACTTTGCTGCAAATATTGCAATAGCAGTCAATTCCCCAGATAGTAGATCAGTTAGCCAGCCTTCGGCTCAGTTTAAAAACAACTCTTTTATCTGTGTTTACACTTGGAGGTGGAGAAACGTTGGTTAACTCCCTTGTTGTCTGTTTTACTTCAGTGTAAATAGACAGCACTAGGGCGTAGAGTTTCCACTTTGGGCCCAATCAGCGATCCTGACACGTTTTGAGAAGTGTTTTCTTTCCTCGCGCTCAAACTCACTTGCATATCGCCGAACGTAACATCTGCCATAAACCAGTGCAATCGGGCAGTGTTTTAAAAACTAGCTTTCTTTTGAAAATGACTTAGGTTGATGGAGACAAGTTTCTAACTGAATATAAATGTGCTCTGCTAATTCACTGCTGGGGACAGAAGGCCAGAGGGCCTATTGCACCTTACCAATTCTAAATCAACACTTCAGACATTGTTTTTCTCCAAAAATGAATGCTGTGACCAAATAAAATCCTTTTGGACAACACACACAACATATAAGACTACTAACACTGACGTAAAGGGAATTAGTTACAGAGCCCACAGAATTTAAAAAGTCAGCTGGACGGCACCACAGAGGTGCAGAGCACAGTTGGGCAGTGGCAGGTGGAAGTGGAAGAACAGGAGTAAAGACTTGACAAGCAGTAGAGAGGGAAGTTAGTTATTCACATGTTTTAACATTTCATGTTTTGCACTGTTTATTGGATCCACACAAGAAAATGCAGCAAACGCTTCAGCGCTAAGTGATGGTACGAGTCTTTTGATGCACACTTCTTTGTGGTTTGTGATTGTGGTTTGCCAATGATTCTAAGCTCTTAGGAATTCTTTAAAACTTAAAGGTTCTATTTTACCCTTTAATGTTGAGCCCATCAACATTGAGTGCAACACTTTGAAACCCTGCTAAAAATGCATCGTAGATTGGGACAGAGACAGGAAAAGGGTGACACATGCACAGATAAACGTCATTTTGCAGAAATTCTAGATTTCACGTACATCTAAAGAAACTGTGAAAAAAGGAAAAAAATAGCAAAGCTATATATTTACATTTTCTCTCGAGGAAGAATCCTGGCAGCTCCTCAGTGGGGCAGGAATCCTGCCTGCTCTTACATAGTCAGGGTCATTTGCAGTTTTTAGGTGGGATACCCAGCTGATAGTGCTGCATCTGCCTGGTGGAGATCTAGAGCCCTCAAATACCAGTGGGGCTAGAATATCTCAAAGTGGAAAATTTAGGCCTAGAATCTAAAATGGTGGAAAGGAACGGTTATATCATGTAACAAATTAACTGATTGAAAAATTTCAAGTACTGTTTTACCACAATTTTCTAGCGATTAATTTTAACAGTCTTCACACCTACAGTTTCCCAAGGTGCACTGCCCGTAAGCGCTGTTCCCTGCTGTGAGTGCTGGATCATGGAATTATCTTTGATATGTGCTCCTGACAGGTGAAGCTCCATGCTGGGAGTGAACATTTGTAAAATTACCTGACAGATTTCAGCCATATGTATCCATATGTGAAAGGGTCTTATCAAGATGTTACAATTAGCAGTTGTATTGGGTATCAGAAAGTTGATGAGACATAAGAAATAAGATGAAACTACCTGGAGTATCCTAATGCACATGATCTGAAGATATGCCAGCATGAAGCAAATGAACTGATGGCAGTGCAATTCTATCTCATCTTCAAGACCAAAGTGAATAAGCTGATTCTCTTCAATAAGCTGCGTTTGTTGGTATCAGAACTAAGACCATCCAAATTTGATAATAATGGAATTCAGGGTAATGACAAACAAACAGGTGGCCATATGACCAAACTCAGCTTCTGACGATAAAGAAATCCCATTACATTATAATTTCCTAAAGTTTAATGCAGAAGTGTATAGAGAGTAATAGATGACTAGGAGTTTGCTGCAAGGCTCAAAAGAGATTAAATAAAGATATCAATTCATTTTATAAACTCAAGTCATTCCACTCTAATTTATAATGTAATTGGACTGCATTTCCACACTAAATTTTATTCTGTAGTTACAAGAAGATAAATATTGCACTCATAGGAACATAAGAACAGAAATAGGAACAGGAGTAGACCATTCGGCCCCTCAAGTCTGCTCCGCCATTCAATAAGATCATGGTAATCTTCATCATAAAAGTGTTTCATCTTAATCCAGCATTTTGAATGCCAGGAAGGGAAGAGATAGATTTTCTTCCTTTGTGCTTTGGCATCAATAATCACCTGGGCAGATGCACAGAAGAAATTTGGGTGGGGAGGATGGCACACTTGTAATGGTGCCCACCCAAGAGGAAAATCCATTGGGGGGTAACTTTAATCTAAAAAAAATGGGTGAGTTTAGAGTGCGGGGGTAGTTCAATTGTTAAAAATTGGATTCCCGACCTGAACCCACCTCCAACCCTCCCATTTCCAGTTTTAATGGAGGCGGGATGGGTGCAGGCAGCTAACCCACTGCCAGGAGGCGGGACGTCAATTTAAATATTACAGTGAGACTGGAAGCCTCTTCTTTAACCTACATTTTGTTTTTAACTGTAGCTGGGCGGGTTTTACACGCCTGGTAAAACCGAGCAGTTACACTTAAGCGAGGACTGCTGCATCCAGGCGGTAAGTGCCTTTACACCTACCTCCTGGATCAAGGGTCCCTGCCTAACCCACCCCCCGCCATCGGAGACCTCCCCGCAAGGCCTCCGATCACCTTCCCGGACCTCCTCTGCTGCCCCCACCGATCAGCCTGAGGCCGATCACGCTCCTCCGGTGGCCGGCCCTGATCTTCCTCATCACGCCTCCTCCCACCCCGGTCCCTCAACGATCCCGATCTTCCTTCTCCCCACCAACCCCGCCCCCTCCGGGTCCCTCAACGGACCCAATCATCCTTCTCCCCACCAACACCCCACCTCCTCCCCACCCCTCCGGGTCCCTCAACGGACTCAATCATCCTTCTCCCCTACCCCCCAATGACCTTCTGGAGGCCGGCACCGGCCCCCACTGTTCTCCCACTGCTCCTCTGTGTGACCTAGTGCCACAGGCCTACCCACCCGCAGCCACCCAGTCTCTCCATCTGGCTGGCTGCGGGTGGGAAACAGAGGCCCTACCGTTAAAGTCGACAGGGCCTTCAGGAAACCCGTTCTCCTAGGGTTTCTGCTCGCATCAGAGCCCTCCCCACCTCCAACCTGCCTTCCCCATGAAAATCCAATCCCAAGTGCCCAGGAATTGATAGAAAAACATTTTATTAAATAAGACATGCCCACAGGCCATTCACCTCTTTGGCTTGGGTTCAAATCCAGCACAGGCTGATGGGGATAAAGTTTCCTCTATCTGCTGGCTGTGAAGGTCCTATGTAAAATCCGTTTTGGTGCTCTTAATCCAGTTCCTGGTGGGCATAGGCCTACAGCACAAAACTGTCACTAACATCGCAGTAATGGAAAATTTCACTCAAAGAGGCCACCGGATGGCTGGTGCAGAATAGAAAGACTGTCACATTTTTCCTATAGAGTGAGCTCTTCTGGAGTTGGTTCAAGGCAAGTTGTTGAAGTAGAGTAGAGGGAGCTTTGATCAGCATGTGGCTGTGCAATACTTGATCTGTGTATCCTTCTTGTTAAGAATAGTGGTCTAATGCGGCGGAGCTCTAACATCTCTCCCTTTGAAAAGCAGCAGCAGCAATAGCAAGAACAACAAGAAGGAGGATATTGTAGCACATCCAAGACGGAATGTATAACAAGCAGTCTGACAATTCAGAGGCAGTGGAGTGAGAGGTGGAAGAGAGGTCGAGCTGGGTGTTGTAAGCTGACTTCATGCCTGCGGATAATGTAACCAAGTGAAAACATGTAGATGAGAAAGAAGAGGGGGCCAAGGTGGGTAGATGGAGATAAGTTACAGATCAGTCATGATCTAATAGAATGGTGGAATAGGCTCAAGTGTCTGAACGGTCTACTTCTGTTCCTATGATCCTATAGATCCTTTGGGGAATCCGGAGGTAAAGGTGGGGGTGGGGGGGGGGGGCGGAGGGAGAGGGTGGCTGTAAGAGAAGACATTGCTGGAGATGCTTTGGCTATGATTGGATAGATGAGTGAATCCAATTACGTACAGTGCCACTGAGGAGAGGTGTTGGAGGAGAATTGTGTGGTTGACTGTGTCAAAAGCAACAGAGAGATCAAGGAGGACATCTAGAATTGTCAGCCAAGAACAGGATTGGGTTCAGCTTTAATGTCCTCTATATCCTGGGACATCTCCAGGGTAACATATGGAGACGGGGTACCAGAGTTGAGCATTTGCTCGCATCAATGGAACCATGATTTATTATGATCTTTAAATATGGAAACTAGCAGAATAGTGAGTTCACCTGACCACAACCAGGACAAATCAAGAGGTCAAAGGTAGTACAGTAGTAATCTTTGAACAAAATAGCATTGGTAGCATTTGACATGCCATAAACAAATTCATTTTATTGTCCCTGTGCCCTCTTTAGAGAAGAATCCCAAATTCCAGCATTGCCAAAAAAATCCAATAAAATACACAAATTTTATTTGACAACACTAACAAATGTATGTAGCAAATATTGTGAGACAATTTCATTTTTATTGCAGCTACTAAAGTAAAATAAAATCCTGCCTTGTATTTCACAACCTTTATTGAACCATGTTGGATAAAAGCTGAGGTTAGTGAAATTTTTTTATATGCATTTGACATCTTTAATTATTTTTTGCAGTTCTGTTTTAATTAGCACTTTATAGCATGTGTCGCAGTGGTATTGTAGAAATATAAAGGCGGCTGTAGTAGTAAATGATATTTAAAGCTGAGGCTTTGCAAAAAAAGATATATATAGAATAACACAGAGCCTGAAATGTGTTTACACTTAAGGAGTTGGGATGGGGTTATAAATGGCAAACGCACTGCAGAGCTTGTTACTCTGCAATAAAAATGTATTCAAACTTAAATTACTTTCTATTGCTTTTTTTTTCTTTTGTCTTTTGCCTCTCGTGGCATCATGGCAAACAATGGCAGATAACTGTCTCTCACAACTGAAATTGAAATGTTATTATTTAATTTTATATGTACAGTAATAATATAGTCATCTATTTCTCCAGATGTTACAAGTGAATATCTCAGTCTGCAGATATCTATCTTCTATATATATAAAACAGTATGGGCTAGATTTTCAGTTGATAGCGCCAGCAGTTAGCGCCTTAAGAGAAGTGATTTTCGGGCGCTATGCGTGTAGCGCCCGTGCGCAGCGCAGTTTGTGCCCCGCCCCAAATTAAGTTGCCCGTTAGCGCCGGCGCAAAGTTTAGCGCCCGCCCAGATGCGCGCGCAGAAAATGACGTCACATCCTCGTGCAACGCCCTTTGTGCGCCCCGATTCCAAACTTCAGTCGGACCGCCCCATTGTGCGGCTGGCGGCCGGAGCGTTTGGAAAAAGGAACGCAACACAACCAGCGCGGGCCCCAGGGGGCGCAAATTAAAGGGGACGTGCTCTCCAGTATAAAGGCCAGCCTTTTTTCAGAAAACACTCTTGTGCAACGCATTTCTGGAGACACAACAAGGAGGATAGCTAACTGGTTTCAAGCAGCAAGAGCTCAGGTATTTTTGGACTCAGGCCAGAGCGCTGCAAGTGGCCTTTTGGAAATTTGAGTGTTTGCCAGGATTTGATGGGGGTTGCATGGGGTGCCAACGCGGAGCTGCAGCTCCATGTCCGTAGGGCTCGCAGACGCATTGTGAGAGGGGCAGCCCTGGCTAGAGGCAGAGGGGGCTATAGGCGTCGGCCACGTAGGCCTTACCCAGTCAGGCTATACCGCCAGCAGCGCTCCTACCTAAACATGAGTGCCGCGCGATGTGTTAAAAGGCTCCGATTCCGAAAGGAGGTGATTGCAGAGATCTGCCACCTGCTTCGCCGAGATCTGCGGCCAAAGCTCAGGTGCAGGACGTCTCTGTCGGTGGAAGTGAAGGTGACGGTGGCATTGAACTTCTATGCCACCGGCTCCTTCCAATACGCTGCTGGGGACATAGCAAACATCTTCCAGTACGGCGCGCATCGCTGCATCCGCCAGGTGACCGAAGCACTGTTCAGAAGGAGAAGCCAATTCATCTCCTTCCCCATGGCCCTGGAGAGCCAGCATCAGCGCGCATTGGGATTTTCCAGACTCGGGGGATTCCCCTTGGTGCAGGGCGCCATTGACTGTACGCATGTGGCTTTGCGGGCCCCTCTGGAGCATGGCGAGCAGTATCGCAACAGGAAGGGCTACCATTCTCTGAATGTGCAGCTGGTCTGTGACCACAAGCAGCGCATCATGGCAGTGAATGCCAGCTTCCCAGGCAGCAGCCACGATGCCTTTATCCTGCGGCAGAGTACTGTGCATGACATGTTCCAGGCACAGCCTCCCCCAAGAGGATGGCTACTCGGGGACAAAGGCTATCCTTTGTGCACCTGGCTCATGACCCCGCTCCGCGCGCCCAGGACCGCTGCTGAAGAGGCCTACAACGAGAGCCATCAAACCACCCGCAACATCATCGAGCTAACTATTGGGGTCCTCAAGCAATGGTTCCGCTGCCTTGATCGCTCCGGAGGAGCTCTCCAGTATTCGCCGGACCGGGTCTCCCAATTTGTGGTGGTTTGCTGCATGCTACACAACCTGGCTATCCGCAGGACTCAGGCACTGCCACCTGACGTTGGACCAGCACCTCAGGAGGAGGAGCAGGAGGAGCATGAGGAGGAGGAGGAGGAGGAGCAGGAGTACGTTCCCAGGAGGGAGCGACCAGGGCCAAGGGCCGCACGACGCCACCTTATTACACGGTACTTCTAAGCCCCCTGTCAGGGAATGGCCAGGGGCCATGAGGGAAGATGAATGCAGCCGCTCCGCAACCCCTCAGCCGGCGAAGCCAACAAACACTAAGAAGAACAACCATGGAGACTGCATGAATAAAGATAATTTTTTATTACACAAAAATGAAAAGCCCTTCCCACATGAATCCCCAAAAACAATAAACGGGCCCCACAAAAAGCCCAACAAACGACTCACTCCCACAAACTGGGGAGGAGTCACTCCACCTTTCTTCAAACCGGGCCTCAACGTCGGCCTAACGCAAAAAATAAGCCCTCCAACAACACAACCATGGGCAACATAAAGATGGCCACCGCCATATAAAAGGAAAGCTGGCCACACCCTCTAATGAGTGGCCCGCGAGGGCGAGACCTTGCCCAGCCTTTTGCCTCCCCTGCCCGGCCTGCTGCTCCTTCGCAAGCTCTGCCCAGTGGCTGCTGCGAGGCTGGGGGAAGGTGCCTGAGGCTCAGATGCCCTTCCGCCAGATGCCGCTGGGGGGCGGCCTACACGGCGTTTGGGCCTCGAGGGGCCGTCTGCTGAGTGGCGCACCTGAGCCTGGCCACCATCAGCTGCAGCCGCTTGCCCTTGATGCCCCAGTGGGGTAATGGCGGCGACGGATGGCGCAATGTGGGCCAGCTGGCGTCTGGGATGCGCTGGCTGGTGCTGTGGCGCGGTGGCACTCGGCCGGGCCCGCACTGCAGGATCCGCAACAATCAGCCGAGGGGCGGCTTGCTGGGATGGTCCAGCGCGGCGGCTGCCCTGGCGATGCCTGCCTGAGACAGCGCGTGTGGCAGCAGTGAGTGCCCCTGTTGTCCTGGTGTACGCGCGCATCACACCCGCCAGGGTCTTGACGGCATCAGTCAGCATGCGGCCACTCGCGGCAGTTGCTGCCCCGAACTCGCGCACACTGGTCGCCAGCGACTCGATGGCCTCAGCCATGCGCCCCACCACGCTCATGAGCTCCATGTGGCGCCGGTCCGAATCCTCGGCCATCTTATCCAGCTTCCGCACCTCCTCCGAGGTGAAGGTGTCCGGACTGGAGTCGCGACTCTCCCGCTGGGGAGGAGGGGGCCGAACTAAGGGACCCTTGCCACGTTGGTGGCGGCGAGTGTGCCGATCAGCAGCACTCCCCTCTGATCCTTCCCCCCTTTGGGGGGAAGGCCGCGGGCCACGCGCACGGCTCCTGGGTGGCTGGACGCCACTGGTCCCAGAAGCTGCATTGCCCTGCGACAGTTCCTCCAGGCACTCGTCCAGTGAGGAGGTGTCAAGCATTTCCTCCTCTCCTGCGGGACGTGACTGTTCCCCCGATGGTCCGGCTTGCTCCTCCTCCTCCTCCTGCTCGGAGGTGCTGTCACTGGCAGCTTCAGGGTCCTGGTCGTCACCAGCTGAAAGCAGGAATGCACAAGAGTAGCTTCAGAGTGAGGAGACGGCGTCAGCGAGGGAGTTAGGACTGGTGGCATTCAGCGCATTGGTGGGACAGTGGCAAAGGAGGTAGCTCGGATGGGCCAGTGCAACGCGAGAGGGCCAAAAGGCGAGGTCCTTACCATTGCCGGGCAGTGGAGGGTCGGATACTCCGCACGCTGTGGGGACGATCACACGGGCTCCCATGAGCACACACACGCGCTCCTCCAGCCGAGTGAGCTTCTGCAGCTTGGCGCGGCCACCCCTGGCACGGGCCTGGCGATTAAAGGCTACTTTAGCCTGCAAGAGAAAGGACGGGCTGTAAGTGCGCAGTGTAGCCCTGATGTAGTGTGCACTGCCTCCCATGGTGGAATAGCTTGGCCAGAGTGAAGCCCTGATGTAGTGTGCACTGCCTCCCATGGTGGAATAGCTTGGACAGAGTGAAGCCCTGATGTAGTGTGCACTGCCTCCCATGGTGGAATAGCTTGGCCAAAGTGTAGAGTGCCGAATGGCCATTTGATGCTCATGACTGTCCCAATGCTGCTGGCTGAGGGCTGGCCAATAGAACTTTCAGCTCCCTTTGCCCATCATGTCAGATGTACATGCAAGAATGAGGAGGAGACTGGAAAGGCTACTCACCTTCACAATCCTGGTCAGGTCGTTGTATTTTTTACGACATTGTTTGTGGGACCTGGGGGCATCGCCGGTGAACGTCACCCTCTGGGCGATCTGCTTCCAGGCTTTGGTGTAGTCGTGGTGGGTTGGATTCCTCCCACTCTCTGGGAACAAGATCTTGCACCTCACCTCCAGAGCTGTGACCATTATGTCCAGATCACCCTCTGAGAAGCGCAGGGCACGCTGACGGGCCTTCTCTGGCGTTGCCATGACTCCCTGGGGCTGAGCAGCAGTGTTGAGGCCTCTTTGCAAGGCTGCAGTGTGCAGGGCGTGGCAGCAGACCAATTTGTCCCTTCCCCCTTTAAGAGCTGGTCGGCGCCACGGGGTCTGCTGTCAGTCCAAAAATGACCGCACCCGCGCTGCGCCCCGCCTGGGCGCTATCCCTCTGGACCGCCGGCTTAGCGCCTAAAGAGAGTAGTGGAACGCCTCTTTTAGCGCTCCACCAACCTCTTAGGGCGAAGCCACTGAATTCCCGGCAACGGGGCGCTACTTTGGGGCGGGCGCTAACTTCGGGCGGGCGCTAAGGTTAGCGCCCCAAAACTGCCTATACTGAAAATCTAGCCCTCTGTCTCTCTGTCTCTCTGTCTGTCTGTCTGTCCGGCTATACAATCAAAAGTTATAGAGCGTACCTACACATGTGTTATATCAAAAGAAAGCTCATCATTAGGGGACTCTTGTAGGCATATTTACTTTTTGGTCGGACAAAAATTGTTCACACATTATACAAAAAACCTTCAAAATTCCACTTATTATCCACTCATTAGCATTGACTGACGTCAAGGTCGACCAATCCTGTGCCGTCATGATTGACCAATCCTACAGTTCAGTCACCTGGTGGTTGACCAATCGGTGTGTGTGTGGGCGGGACTAATCATTTTCATCTCAGGGATCTGTCAGCCATTATACAGCAGCCAGGGCAGCTAAAAACTTTGGTAATCGAGGTCACTTTCTTTTTTAAAAAAAATAAGATTTAACAAAAATGTTTTATAAGTACTTTAACTTTCATCTTTGAAGGTATTAAAAGCTAGAAAGGTTTAGGTTAAAAAACAGTGCAAAATGGGCCTAGGCTTCTCCAACTGCCGACAGCCAAAATCCAGTCCCAGGCTCCCGGCCCACACATCCACCAGGCCCAAAAAAGCCCTGGAAACTGCCGACAACCCAAATCCAGTCCCAGGCTCCCGGCCCACACATCCACCAGCCCCAAAATTGCCCTGCAACGTGGGGCTCCCCTGCTAGTTTATAATAAGTATATAAGAAAGTATGGAACAAAATATTTGACCTAAAATATCTGCCCTTCCAGTACACCATGTAGAATTTGCACTGTCATGGATGCTATCTAATTTATTTAATCCCTTGGTAGTAATGACCAATCCCAGGTAAAACTTCCAAGACACAACATCCTGCAACAGTTAGTAGGGTTTCCCAAGTTTATAATAGCTCAGCTTTCCACGATATTTTATAGAAACATAGAAACATAGAAGATAGGAGCAGGAGTAGGCCATTCGGCCCCTTGAGCCTGCTCCGCCATTCAATGAGATCATGGCTGATCATCCAAATTCAGTACCCTGTTCCTGCCTTCTCTCCATATCCCTTGATCCCTTTAGCCTTAAGAAATATATCCAACTCCTTCTTGAATATATTTAATGAATTGGCCTCTACTGCCTTCTGTGGTAGAGAATTCCACAGGTTCCCCACTCTCTGGGTGAAGAAATTCCTCCCCATCTCTGTCCTAAATGGCTTACCCTCTATCCTTAGACTGTGACCCCTGGTTCTGGACTCCCCGACCATCGGGAACATCCTTCCAGCATCCAGTCTGTCTAGTCCTGTTAGAATTTTATAGGTTTCGATGAGATCCCCTCTCATTCTTCTAAACTCCAGTGAGTACTAGCCCAATCGACCCAATCTCTCCCCATGTGTCATTCCTGCCATCCCAGGTATCAGCCTGGTGAATCTTCGCTGCACTCCCTCCATGGCAAGAACATCCTTCCTCAGTTAAGGCGACCAAAACTGCACACAATACTCAAGATGTGGTCTCGCCAAGGCCCTGTACAACTGCAGCAGTGCCAGATTATGCATATCATAATGGATGCTTGGAAGTGAATAATAAAAAATGTCATGTAATCGTGGTAGTCAGACAACATTACAGGGTAGATTTTCTAAGTCCTCATGTGTGGTTAGGTACTTCACTCACCACAAAGGCCTATCAGAAAATTGTTGGCAATGAGCCCACGTTTTTTGGATGTCTACCTGCGGCCTCACAAAGTGCACCCCCCTCCGCCCCCCCACCACCCAGCCTCACCCCACTGGTGGACACTCAGAAAAACCATGAGTTGAACCTCGAGTAGTTTAGAAACATCATCTGAATTACAAGATTAAAGGTCACCCTGTTACTTACTTTCCACCATCTATTATATTGATTCAGAATTATAGGGCAGCAGTATATCTTATAAAGTATATAGATTTTCTCTTGATAGAAGAGTGCATGTTATCCTTTTTTCTAGCTGAGTGCCTATAATTGTTCAAACCCAAATGGAACTAAATCTAAAAATAGATTTGCTTTAATCTTTTCAAAGTAAATCTCCTTTGGCATTATGCACAGGTAGTCCAGGACATATATGGGGAATACAGCAGTTGGCTGGTGGTAAGAATGTGGAACACGTAACCACAGGGTGTAATTGAGGCAAATAGCATATATGCATTTAAGGGGAAGCTAGATAAGCACATGAGGGAGATGGGAATAGAACATTATGCTGATAGAGTTAGATGAGAAAGTTGGGAGGAGGCTCCAGTGGAGCACAAATGCCAGCAAAGATTGGTTGGGTTGAATGGCCTGTTTCTGTGCTGTATATTCTATGTAATTCTATGTAAAACAGATTGCTTAAGTGCTGCTCTTTATAGTCATAGTACACATATAATATGCATTTAATATTTGTGATTTTTAAAAGCATATTACGAATGAAATCATGTTACTTTGGTTTCAGTCTGAATAGTATTTGCCTGAAGTCTTAATGATGCAGAAAATAATGCAGAATGTTGTTCTGAATAAGGTAATAAAGTAAATAATCCTAAAACAAAGCTTTGCTTCTGCTGTCAAATGACTACTGGAGACTATCAATATATGCTAAACCTACAAATTTTTTGAACAACAGGAAATAAAGTAGATGCAAATTCCTTTTCAATCGCTTTTAAATTGCTGACAGCAATGACTTTTTTGCTTCAAGCCAGGGTATAACTAACAGGCAAAATATTAAAAACCAAGATACTGATCCTGCAATACTGCTTGATTAAGGGTACATTAAAAGACTAAAAATAAATCCAAGGTTACACCAGAATATGCCATAAAACTGAATTAAAAATACAATTCCTCACCAGGTAACTCATAAAACATGTGGAGCAAACGAATATTTGAAAATATTACAAATTGAAGAGTTTAAATTCAGACTAGATGGATAATATCAACATTGACGATTATTAAATGTTACACCTGAAGTAAGTTCTAACAAAGTCAGCCTGAAGCCTCTAATTTATCAGTCTCATGTTTGGGAGACTAGAGTTGAATCCAGAGAATTATGGTAAACTGTAATCTGTTGATTTAAACTGTTTCCCTGGGACAAGGCTGGTGGTATTAAGGATTGCTGCTAAATTGCATCGTTTGTGAACTGGACATATATATTTTTTTTAACTACCAATGAAATACAAGTAAAGACATATTCCAGCAGTGTACACTATTGCACAATGAAATTAAGTCCATATTAGACCAGATGCTGCTGCAGCTACCACTGGACGTGGGCAGTCACTGAATAATGTAGGTTTTGTGAGCCTCAGTACAGTTGCCTGTCAGTAAGAGTTTGAATCATCACCCACAGAGGAATATGAGAGCTTGAATTCTGGCAGATATTCTTAAATATTAGTATCATAAAAGATATTCCTGTGGTACATGTAACTTCATTAATGCTATGACAAGCTTTCATTGGTTTTTATTGGACCATTATACAATACAATACGCTGTACTGACAAATGTGTCCTTTTTATTTTTGATCATCTTTCATTGGTCTCCATCCTAACTGACTCATTGCAAGCTTGTTGACCCTGTTATATTACTCTTTCCCTTTGGCATCTATCAATATTGCATCAGCTATAGTCTGTTATGTGTGAATCAGCCTGTGTTCCTCCAGTTGGCTACAGATAAAGGTCAAATTATTCAACATGTTACCCTTAGTTTGTAAGTGGTAAGCTGGTTGCTATACGTCAATTGCTGAAAAGAATGATAACCTCATAGAGATCACTACAGTAAGACAAACCCAATGCAAAAATTTATTACCGTTTTAGTTGGATTACATCTATCTGTTAAGATGTAATTTATCAAAGTCTGGTATTTTCTATTAGTCTGCTTTGAGGTTAGACCTGATGAAAGCTTTGTAGAGCAAACATCTTTAAAAATACAATCAGTCCTGTTGAAATATTGATTAGGGCAGGGCAGCCTTTTCAGTGACATGTCTCTCTTGTTGCAAGTTAACATGTCTACAAGGGTAAAAAATATCTTTCAGGTACAGGAATGTATTTTAACACGGTGGTCACATTTTTCATGCAGACACCATGCAGATAATTATAAGATTTTGACATATGTGTTAAAAGCAAGATCCAGGATCTCATTTCCAAACAGAATCCATGGCTGGGAGGAATGACTCAAATAGCATTTTGACTTAGTTAGTAAATCTGTGGAGCATTAGACAGCCTATAAATATCATCAGAAATTGGCAAGTTCTTCTTTCAAGGTCTTCATAAAATGTTAAAGGGTTGACTGTAACCAACTAATGCAGTCAAACTTCTGAAAAAATGATATTTAAGTAGAAATCAGATACAAATTCTGAAAATCAAAAAAATTCATCTTATATCCTGCCATTTTATTGTGCATTTCTGACATGTTTCTGAAGTTACACATATAATCACTGCTACTCATAGAGTTATAGAGCATAGAGTCATAACGGCACAGAAGGAGGCCATTCAGCCCATCGAGTCTGTGCCGGCTCTCTGTTGAGCAATCCAGTCAGTCCCATTCCCCTGCTCTATCCCCGTAGCCCTGCAAGTTTATTTCCCCCAAGTGCCTATCCAGTCTCCCCTTGAAAACATTGAGTGTCTTCGCTTCCACCACTTCCGTCGGCAATGAATTCCAGGTCATCTCCACTCGCTGCATAAAAATGTTTTTCCTCACGTCCCCCCTGTATATCTTGCCCAAAACTTTAAATCTGTGTCCCCTAGTCCTTGTACCATCAACTAGAGGGAACAGCCTTTCCCCGTCTAGCCTATCCAAACCTGTCATAATCTTGTACACATCTATCAAATCACCCCGCAACCTCCTTTGCTCTAATGAAAAGAATTCCAGCTTCTCCAACCTTGTAGCTAAGATCCCCCATCCTCAGACCATTCTGGTAAATCTCCTCTGCACCCTCTCAAGGGCCTTCACATCCTTCCTAAAGTCTGGTGACCAGAACTGAACGCAATACTCCAGTTGTGACCTAACCAGAGCTTTATAAAGGTTCAGCATAACTTCTCTAATTTTGTACTCAATACCTCTATTTATGAAACCCAAGATCCCATATGCTTTGTTAACCACTCTCTCAATATGTCTTGCCACCTTCAGGGACCTATGCACATTAACCCCCAGGTCCCTCTGTCCCTGCACATTATATAAAACTGTGCCATTAAGTGTATATTGCCTCTCCTTGTTCCTTCTGCCAAAATGCATCACCTCACACTTCTCTGTATTAAATTCCATCTGCCACTTCGCTGCCCATTCTGCTAGCCTTTCTATGTCCTTTTGCAGTCGATTGGTATCATCATCACTGTTTGCCACACCCCCAAGTTTGGTGTCATCGGCAAATTTAGAAATTCTACACTGTGTTCCAATATCCAGGTCATTTATATATATCCAAAAAAGCATTGGCCCCAGCACTGACCCTTGGGGAACACCATTGTCTACTATCCTCCAGTCTGAAAAACAGCCATTTACCATAACTCACTGTTTTTTGTCCTTAAGCCAATTTCTTATCCAAGCTACCACTGACCCATCTATTCCATGAGCCTCAATTTTGTTAACCAGCCTTCTATGTGGCACTTTGTCAAACGCCTTCCTAAAATCCATGTAGACAACATCCATTGCATACCCTTCATCAATCCTCTCTGTTACTTCATCAAAAAATTCAATTAGATTATCAAACACAATCTGTCTTTTACAAATCCGTGTTGGCTCTCCTTAATTAGCTTAAACCTCTCCAAGTGCCCGTTAATTTTTTCTTTGATTATTGTTTCTAAAACTTTACCCACTACTGATGTTAAACTGTCTGGCCTGTAGTTACTAGAATTGTCCTTAAACCCTTTCTTGAACAATGGTGTCACATTTGCCACTGTCCAATCCTCAGGCACCTCCCCGCATCTAGGGAAGATTGGAAAATTACAGCAAACCCTTCCGATATCCTCCCCCAATTCACTTAGCAACCTGGGATGTAAGCCATCTGGACCAGGCAACTTGTCCACTCTAAGCATACCCAGCCTTCCTAGTATATCCTGTCTATCAATTTTCACCCCTTCCATTGCTTCCTCCTTTTCCACTTCTACTGATATTTTGTCAGCATCCACCTCCTTAGTAAACACCGATACAAAGTGCTCATTGAGTACTCTAACCTTGCCCTGCACCTCTAAGCATATATCACCTTCTTTGTCTCTAATAGGCCCCACCATGCCTCTTACTACCCGCTTATTGTTTACATGCCAGTAGAATATTTATATTATATTGAAATATTACAGATTTCTTTCAACTAGAAAGATAAACTTCATGCTGTCTGCAATTGGAATACAGTAATCATGTAGTTTAATGTGCTTATAATGGGACTATGTTACTACCTTAAGCTAAATTTCTAGGAATATTCTTTGGTCTTATAGGGGCAGAAATTCGGTGTAGCTCCGTTTGGGACACCTTTGAAAGTTGAAAAACTAGCGCCAGGCGCTAATCATTCTGACCTCCCACAAAATTCACTTTTAGTGCTCCAAGAGGGAAGTGGAGTGCTAAATCAAGTGCCAACCACTTCTCGTAGGGTGCTAAAGTCCGTGAGTGGGGCAGTAGCAGCAGAGCACTGAACAATTTCGGCCGCATTGTAAACAGTACTCTTTCATCACAGAGGCTGCTTTCCTCGCTTAAAGGGAAGGGTCAATGATGTTGCACAAGCTAGTTGTCATCAGTTCTGTTTTGCAAGGTGACCTACGCGACTGCCATTACAGCCCCAAACACTCCCACAAAGTGGAGGGCTTGGACATCTTGCACCAATGAAACATCAAAAACTTTCCACAAGCACCAGACTGGTGCAAATAATAAAGGTTGCGCTAGCTGAAAAGTATTCCCTTTTATTACCACTCCCGAAGTGGCCAGCTGAGTTCACAACGCCTCCTCATGCTGGCGTTGTCGGCGCGAGACGATAAAGCAGGGGGCGAGAGTGAATTTTCCATCCGGGGCGATAACCGGGCTCTGTGCACTTTATGACTTCATGATCTGTGAGGCGCTAGAGGCCCAGGTGCTAAGAGTTAGCGCCAGCGTTAAACCGGCACTGAAGTTCACGGGCGTCGCTGCATTCGCTGCACTCCAGCGATAACCCCTTAGCGCCCCCGCCAGGCACTAATGGGAGGCACTAACATACTGAATCTACTTGAATCCAGTCTTATGGTGTAGATCTGGGCAGGGATTTCCTACTACCTCCAGCTTCAGATTCACCAAGCAAAGAGATAGATGCATTCATAACATACACAATAAAGCAGAATGCAGTACTCCTACAAACTTGTTGATACAAGTTAAACAGCTTCCTTTAAGCAAATTAATCCACAGCATAGTGATAGTCAATATTATTGCAAATAAATAATCTAAACAGCTAGATTTTTTGACATTTAACAGCTGCCTGGCTGATCGTCTGAACCATCCTTGGTTGCCCTGAGAAGGTCGAAGTAGACTTTCTCCTTGAAACATTGCAATGGTGATGGTGTTCCCACAATGATGTTAGGTAGGAAATTCCAGGATGAAAAATTGGAGCTCTTTTCATTTGAACAGAGAATGTTATGGGGAAATCTGCTAGAGATTTCAAGATGTTGATGGTGGTGGACTTGTTGATGGTGGTGTCATTGAAGGTTGGGGAAGTGGTTGGACCTATTCTTGTTGCAGATGATCATTGCCTGGCACTTATGTGGTGCAAATTTTATCTTATACTTGTCAGCCCAAGCCTGGATGTTGTCTAGGTCCTACTGTAGGCTGGCATAAGCAGTTTCATTGTTGGAGGCGTTGTTAATAGAGGTGAACACTGTAGAGTCATCAGCAAATAGCATCACTCCTGACCTTATGATAGAGGGAAGCAGTTGAAGAAGGATGGACTGAGGAAGCTGCCCTGAAAAACTCCCATAGTGATGTTGGGCATCTGCGATGATTAGCCACCAACAACCATAACCATTTTCCTTTGGGTAAGGTATGATTCCAGCAACTGGAGTAAACCCATTAACCCCTATTGGCCTCAGTTTTGGTAGGTCTCCTTGATGCCAAATGCTGCCTTGATGTTCAGGGCAGCTACTCTCATCGATGACCACTGGAAGAATGAAGCGGGAAGTTAGAACAATTTTTTTCACATAGAAGGCTATTAGAAAATGAAATGCTTTGCCACAAGTGGCCATTGAGACAGGATGTAGAATAATTTAAAATGGAATTGGATAAATATTTGTGAAGGCAAAGTATAAAAGGATAGAGGGAAAAGAGAAGGAAGTGGGATTAATGTAGCTTCAGCTGAGGAGGTGGGATGGCACAGGTGCAATGGGTTGAATGGCCTCCTCGGATCTGTAATTTCCATGAAAATTTCTATAATTTTAAGATACTGTCAAGTACAGATTTTGGAAATTGCGTGCACATTCAGATATAGGCATTTTCTGTAAATTATCCATTAACAGGAAGGGATTCCAATCTTCAATCTGCAAGTTGCCTGTGATGCACAACAACAACAACTTGAAATTCTATAGCGTCTTTAACGTAGTAAAGCATCCCAAGGAGCTTTACAGGAGCGATTATCAAACAAAATTTGACACCGATCAACATAAGAAGGTACAGAAACATAGAAACATAGAAGATAGGAGCAGGAGTAGGCCATTCGGCCCTTCGAGCCTGCTCCACCATTCAATGAGATCATGGCTGATCATCCAAATTCAGTACCCTGTCCCTGCCTTCTCCCCATACCCCTTGATCCCTTTAGCCTTAAGAAATATATCCAACACTTTCTTGAATATATTTAATGAACTGACCTCCACCGCCCTCTGTGGCAGAGAATTCCACAGGTTCACCACTCTCTGGGTGAAGAAATTCCTCCTCATTTCAGTCCTAAATGGCTTACCCCTTATCCTTAGGCTATGACCCCTGGTTCTGGACTCCTCGGCCATCAGAAACATCGTTCCTGCATCTAGTCTGTCCAAGCCTGACAGAATTTTATAGGTTTCAATGAGATCCCCTCTCAATCTTCTAAACTCCAGTGAGTATAAGCCCAATCGACACAATCTCTCCTCATACGTCATTCCTGCCATCCCAGGTATCAGCCTGGTGAATCTTCGCTGCACTCCTTCCATGGCAAGAACATCCTTCCTCAGGTAAGGCGACCAAAACTGCACACAATACTCAAGGTGCGGTCTCACCAAGGCCCTGTACAACTGTAGCAAGACATCCTTGTTCCTGTACTCGAACCCTCTTGCTACGAAGGCCAACATACCATTTGCCTTCTTAACCGCCTGCTGCACCTGCATGCTTACCTTCAGCGACTGGTGCACAAGAACACCCAGGTCTCTTTGCACTTCCCCTTCTCCCAATCTATTGCCATTCAAATAATAATCTGCCTTCCTGTTTTTGCCACCAAAGTGGATAACCTCACATTTATCCACATTATAGTGCTTTTGCCATGTTTCTGCCCAATCACCCAACCTGTCCAAATCATACTGGAGTTTCTCGGCATCCTCCTCACAGCATACCCTCCCACCCAGCTTTGTGTCGTCTGCAAATTTGGAGATATTACATCCAGTTCCCTCATCCAGATCATTAATATATATTGTGAACAGCTGGGTTCCTAGGACCGATCCTTGCGGTACCCCACTAGTCACTGCCTGCCACTCGGAAAACGACCCGTTTATTCCAACTCTTTGCTTTCTGTCCACCAAACAGTTCTCTATCCAAGTCAATACCTTGCCCCCAATCCCATGTGCCTCAATGTTGCATGCTAATCTCTTAAGTGGGACCTTATCGAAAGCCTTCTGAAAGTCCAAATACACCACATCCACTGGTTCTCCCTTATCTATTTTACCAGTTACATCCTCAAAAAATTCCAGTAGATTAGTCAAGCATGATTTACCTTTTGTAAATCCATGTTGACTTTGTCCGATCCTGTCACTGCTTTCCAAGTGCTCTGCTATTACATTTTTTATAATGGACTCTAGCATTTTCCCCACTACCGATGTCAGGCTTACCGGTCTATAATTCCCCGCTTTTTCTCTACCACCTTTTTTGAATCGTGGGGTAACATTAGCTACCCTCCAATCCATGGGTACTGTTCCAGAGTCTATTGAGTTTGGAAGATGACCAGCAATGCATCTACTATTTCTAGGGCCACTTCCTTAAGTACCCTGGGATGTAGATTATCAGGCCCTGGGGATTTATCGGCCTTCAGTCCCATCAATTTTCCTAACACCATTTCCCTAAAAAAATTCATTTCTTTCAGTTCCACCCTTTCATCAGACCCTATGTTCCCCGGCATCTCTGGGAGGTTATTTGTGTCCTCCTTTGTGAAGACAGAACCAAAATATGTATTTAGTTGGTCAGCCGTTTCTTTGTTCCCCATTATAAATTCCCCTGATTCTGACTGCAAGGGACCTACGCTTGACTTCACCAATCTTTTTCTCTTCACATATCTATAAAAGCTTTTACAGTCAGTTTTTATGTTCCCTTCAAGCTTACTCTCATATTCTATTTTCCCTTTCTTAATTAATCCCTTTGTCCTCCTTTGTTGAATCCTAAACTGCTCCCAATCCTCAGGATTATTGCTTTTTCTGGCCAATTTATATGTCCTCTCCTTGGATCTTATGCTATCCCTAATTTCCCTTGTTAGCCACGGTTGAGTCACCTTTTTTGTTTTATTTTTATGCCAAACTGGGATGAACAAATTCTGTAGCTCATCCATTCGGTCTTTGAATGTTTGCCATTGCCTATCCATCGTCAACCCTTTGAGTGCCATTCCCCAATCAATCCTACCCAACTCGCTCCTCAGACCATCGTAGTTTCCTTTATTTAAATTCAGGACCCTCGTCTCTGAGTCAACTACTTCATTCTCCGTCTTAATGAAGAATTCGATCATATTATGATCACTCCGACCCAAGGGGCCTCGTACAACAAGATTGCTAATTAATCCTTTCTCATTACATAATACCCAGTCTAAGATGTTAGCACAGATGACCAAAAGCTTGGTCAAAGAGATAGGTTTAAAGGAGGAGAGAGAGGCAAAGAGACAGAGACGTTTAGGGAGGGAATTCCAGAGCTTAGGACCTACACAGCTGGAGACATGGTCACCAATGGTGGTGCGATTAAAATCGAGTATGCTCAAGAGGCCAGAATTGGAGGAGTGCAGAGATCTTGTAAGCTTGTATGACTGTTGAAGTTTACAGAGATAGGGAGGGGCAAGGCCATGGAAGGATTTGAAAACAAGGAAGAGAATTTTTAAAATGAGGCGTTGTTAGGTTGCCCACTGCCAAACATCCTCAATCACCACATGATTCATTTATCTATCAAAGTTTATGTCCAGCAGAAACTTTCAAAGAAAATAACCATTTCACTGGATGAGCCTTGTAGAATCATAAGTATCCACTCAGACTATGACTGCTGACTAATGTCTCCAATTGAGAACACACCCTAAGAGGCACTACAACCAAACTCTTAAAGTAAACCTGCAAGCAGCTGTTAAGTGCACCTTGGGAGCACTTAAACAGAGGTGAAGATGTCTGGATATATCTGTTTGTGTCTGTGATATACTTCTGGCACCAAAGGCATTTTTCTGGTTTTAAACAACAAAAAATTTTGGGGAAAAATTGTGTTGCTTTACGCCTCTGGTTAGTGCCCCTGGGGTGCAAAGCACCTAGCGCCTAGGTGTGGTGCCACTAATGCCTCCCGCAAAATTCAGCGGGAGGTTAGTAGCAGTGGTAGCCGGTAGTGCCCCGTGGTGCTGCTCCTCCAGCGATGACATCATCGCCGTATGCAGCGCCCCGCTCGTGCCCCGGCCGTAAACTTCGGTCGTGCCCCCGACCTACCGCTGGATGATATGTCCAACAGTGTCAGGCGGCGTTTTTGCGCCCGCGGTGGAGCAAATTGAAGGGCAGCTGCCGGGCGGCTTTTTTATACGGGGTGCCGACCGCGGTCGATCCTCTTGAGTGCCAAGCTGTTTTTCTGGCACCCCGCTCCCCGGTGGTCCAGCAGGGCCCCGGTGTGCACAGCGCTAGGCCCCTCCCCTTTAATTAGGGGAGGGAGGCCTGCAATACGGCGGTGTTACGTGCACATAGCACCATGATATTCAATGTTAGCAGCCCAGGAAGGAGGGGGCGTGCTTCCAGTAGCTCCCCGCCTCCTGCTTGGGGCACTACCACTGAATTTACGATGCAGGGGTGTTAACGCTTTTGGGGCGCTAAAAGTAGCGCCCCGGTGAAGTTAGCGCCCCAAAGGGGGCGCCACCGAATTTCTCACCCAAATTGATAAATGGAACCCAAGACTGGCAGTTATGATAGCTTTGCAATAACAACATGGGATAGAAATTCATTGGTACCCAGGGCTAAAGAAGATGACAAAGAAGGCATTATAGCATGCGGGTCTTCCAGAATAGAATGTCATACTTCAACATGACAGAGGAGCAGTGTGTGCGGAGGCTGTACTTCAGCAGGCAGGCAGTCACTGACCTATGTCACCTGGTGCAGCAGGAATTGCAGCCAAACACCAGGGCACACGCAGCACTGCCTGTGGCTCTGAAGATTACGGTGGCGTTCAACTTCAATGCCACTCATTCCAGGCTGCAACAGGTGACATCTGTAACAGTTTGCTGTCCATCCGCCCATCAAGCAGGTGGCGGATGTCCTCTTTGAAAGGAGAGAGCAATGCATCACTATCCGCATAGAGGCTGCTGATCAGGAGAGAGCTCTCGGTTTTCCCACATTGCTGGGTTTCCCCAGGTGCCAGGTTTCATTAATTGCACACACATTATCCTGCATTCTCCCCTTCACAGACCAGCTGTGTTGCATGACAGGAAGATGTTCCACTCCTTGAATGTTCAGCTGGTCTGAGACCAGAGGCAGTGAATAACGCAGGTCTGTGCTCAGTGTCCCGGCAGGTGCCATGACACCTTCATATGACACCAGTCCTCAATCCCCATTTTCTTTGACCCAGGCCAGCGATGTCAGCCTTTCTCCTTGGAGAAAAAATGTATCCTCTCTACACCTGGCTTATGACTCCTATCAGGATCCTGGGCAATAACATGACGATAAAATGAGAGCCACACAAGAAGAAAAGGTCTCATTGAGCAAACCATAGGCAAAGGTGACTGAACTGATCCGGTATAGCCTTGAGTGAGTCTCCAGTTTTGGTTTTTGCATGCTAAACAACTATGCCATTCGGAGGCACCAAGCCTTGCAGCCACCATAGGAGGAAGGAGCAACAAGAACAACAAAACAACTTGCATTTGTATAGCGCCTTTAACATAGTAAAATGTCCCAAGGTGCTTCACTGGAGCATAATGAAACAAAATTTGACACTGAGCCACGTAAGGAGATATTAGGACAGGTTACCAAAAGCTTGGCCAAAGAGATAGATTTTAAGAAGCGACTTAAAGGAGGAGAGATATGTATAGAGGCAGAGGGTGATATGCCATCAATGACTCAAAGACAAGGATTCAACTGAAGGCTTTTAATCACTAAGAACATAGCAGCATAGCAGGTCTTCCCACATCGGGTTCGTCTGGTAGTGAGTGACTCATGCAGCTCCTGAGACCTTTATATGGCAAAAGACAGGGGCGTAGCCAATACACACAATAGGAACAAAAGGGTGCAGTTCACACAATACAAGCAGGTAAAATACAAGCAGGTCTGATGAAGGCATATTTCATCACATTCACCCCTTCTACAGATTTAGTCTGTCCGGGGGTGTGATAGTCCTTCCTGAACGTCGCAACAGTACCTCGGGTTCCGACCGGGAGTCCGTGGTGCCCTCCTGGGCATACCCATGTGCTGGGGGTGTTGCAGGTACTTCTGGGGGCGGTGAGGATACCTCTGGGGATGGTGGAGGTTCTTCTGGGGGTGCTGGTGATGGGTCGTCGTCGTCGCTTCCTGCCGAGGCAAGGTCCTTTATGGACACGGTGTCTTCACGCCCGTCGGCGTGCTTGACGTACGCGTACTGTGGGTTTGTGTGGAGTAGGTGTACTGCCTCCACGAGGGGATCCGTTTTGTGGCCCCTCACATGCTTCCGTAACAGGACTGTCCCTGGGGTGGAGAGCCACGAGGGTAGGGACACTCCTGAGGTTGATTTGCGGGGAAAAACAAACATCTTCTCGTGAGGAGTGGCGTTAGTAGCAGTACACAGTAGCAACCTTATCGAGTGGAGTACGTCTGGGCGGACCTCCTGCCAGCGGGAGGTGGGGAGGCCTTTAGACCTTAGTGCTAAGGTGACCGCCTTCCACACTGTCGCGTTCTCCCTCTCCACTTGCCCATTACCCCGGGGGTTATAACTAGTGGTCCGACTCGTGGCCATCCCCTTCGACAGCAGGTGTTGGTGCAGTTCATCGCTCATGAACGACGCCCCCCTCTCAGTGTGGATGTAGTTAGGCATGCCGAACGTGCAAAACAGGTTGCCGAGGCACTTGATGACCGTGGCACTGGTCATATCTGGGCAGGGGTAGGCGAATGGGAAGCGGGAGTACTCGTCCACAATGTTGAGAAAGTACACATTGCGGTCGGTGGAGGGGAGTGGTCCCTTGAAATCTAAGCTCAGGCGCTCGAATGGCCGTGTAGCTTTGACCAGGTGGGCTCGGTCGGGCCTGAAAAAACGGGGCTTGCATTCCGCACAGGTGCGGCAGTCCCTGGTCATAGACCGGACCTCCTCGATGGAATAGGGCAGGTTACGGGATTTTATAAAGTGGAATAGCCGGGTGACCCCCGGGTGGCAGAGGCCATTGTGGAGGCCCTGTAGCCTGTCCCCCTGGATGCTGGCACACATCCCTCGTGATAGGGCGTTGGGGGATTCGTTGAGGGCCCCCGGCCTATATATTATGTCGTACTCAAACGTGGAGAGTTCGATCCGCCACCTGAGAATTTTGTCGTTCTTGATCTTCCCCCTCTGTTTGTTGTTAAACATGAAGGCTACCGACCGCTGGTCGGTAAGCAGGGTGAAGCGTTTGCCGGCTAGGTAGTGCCTCCAGTGCCGCACTGCCTCCACTATGGCCTGGGCCTCCTTCTCTACCGAGGAGTGCCTGATCTCGGGCCCTTGGAGGGTTCTTGAGAAAAAGGCTACGGGCCGCCCATCCTGGTTGAGGGTGGCTGCTAAAGCGAAGTCGAACGCATCGCTTTCGACCTGGAAAGGGATGTTTTCGTCCACTGCCCGCAGCGCGGCCTTCTCAATGTCGTGTTTAATGCTGTTGAAGGCGGCGTGGGCCTCGGCTGTGAGCGGGAAGGACGTTGATTTCAGGAAAGGACGGGCCTTGTCGGAATAATTGGGGACCCATTGGGCGTAATAGGAGAAGAACCCCAGGCACCTTTTCAGGGCCTTGGGAGTGTTTGGTAGGGGTAGCTCCAGTAGGGGGCGCAATCGGTCGGGGTCCGGACCGATTTCCCCGTTTTCCACCACGCAGCCCAGGATACAGAGGCGCGTGGTGCTAAAGACACACTTATCCTCGTTGTAGGTGAGATTGAGTCTGAGGGCGGTTTTCAGAAATCTCGCGAGGTTCGAGTCGTGGTCTTGCTGGTCGTGGCCGCAGATGGTGACGTTGTCTAGGTATGGGTAGGTGGCTGTTAACTGGTTCTCATCGACCATGCGGTCCATCTCCCGCTGGAAGACCGAGACCCCATTCGTTACCCCAAAGGGGACTCTGAGGAAGTGGTAGAGACGTCCGTTCGCCTCGAAGGCAGTGTATGGACGGTCCTCCGGCCTAATGGGGAGCTGGTGATATGCCGATTTTAGGTCGATGGTGGAAAACACCCGGTATTGCGCGATTTGGTTAACCATACCCGCTATGCGGGGCAGAGGGTAGGCATCTAGCTGGGTGTATAGATTAACCGTCTGGCTATAATCTATCACCATCCGCTTCTTTTCGCTACCCTTAACTACTACTACCTGGGCGCGCCACGGGCTGGTACTGCATTCGATGATACCCTCCCGCTTGAGTCTTTCTACTTCCGACGCAATGAACCATCTATCCTCCCAGCTGTACCGCCTACTCTTGGTCGCTATGGGTCGACAGTTGGGTGCGAGGTTGGCGAACAGAGAGGGCGGCTTGACCTTCAGGGTAGCCAGACCGCACACTGTGAGGGGCGGCTGGGACCCACCGTAGGTAAGCGTGATACTTTGGTGGTGGCACTGGAAGTCCAGACCCAAGATCACGCTCACACAGAGATCTGTCATTATCAATAGCTTAAAATCTCTGTAATCATTGCCTTTTACCGACAACATAACCGCGCAGAAACCTGTAATTTTTGAGGTATGAGTCTTATCGGCCATGGCGATTTTGCCCTGTGTGGGGACTATCGTTAGAGAAAGTCGTTTTACCAGGCTAGGATGAATAAAGCTTTCGGTGCTCCCGCAGTCAATCAAGCATTTAACCTTGTTCCCGTTTACCTCTATGTCCATCATTGATTTAGACAACGGATGTGGCCTGGATCGAGGCCACCAGTGGGTCCTGGAGGTCCGTGTAGTCGGGGCAAGATGGTGGACTCCATGAGGGTGGACAAGATGGCTTCCAAGATGGCCGCTCCCACGGCGCGCACGCGGCGGTGGTGGAGTTGGAGGCGGGGTTCCCTCTGCAGACTTTGCTGAAATGTCCTTTCTTCCCGCATTTAAAACAGGTGGTGCCCTTCGCTGGGCACAGATGCCTGGAGTGTTTGTCCTGACCGCAGAAGTAGCATTTCGGGCCCCGATGCATCGCGGCAGTAGTGGGGCTCCTGGGTGGAGGCTGGGGCTCCGATGGTGCTGGGCTGGCTTGAGACCTGGGAGGTGAAGATGGCTTCCAAGATGGCGGCCCCCATGGCGCGCATGAGGTGGAGTGGGCCACGTGGCCTGGGGAACAGGATTCAGAGTTCCTCTGGGCCATATCCAGTGATCGCGCTATATCTGTAGCCTGTTTTAAGTCCAGTCCCTCCTTTTCAAACAGTTTCTGCCGAATATAATTTGAACTGAGGCCCGCAATAAGGGAGTCTCGAATCAGCTCCTCCGTGTACATGATGGCAGACACGGCCTTACAGTTACAGTCTCTGCCCAGTACTTTTAGGTTTAGTATAAAGTCCTCTAGTGACTCACCATGCCGCTGCGTGCGAGTAGTCAGAAGATGCCTGGCGTACACCACGTTTATTGGCTGCGCGTAGTGGGCCTTCAGGATGGTGCAGGCATCCTCGTAGCTGGTGGCATCTTGGATGAGAGGGGAGACCCGATGGCTCACCCAGTTTCGCAGGATTCCCAGTTTCATGTCTCCGGTAGCGGTTTCGGCTGCGGCTATGGCAGTGGATGAGTTTGCAATGAAAAATTCGAAGCATTGGAACCAGTGTCCGAACTGTGTGGCTGCGTCTGAGGCATGGGGGTCCAGATCCAAGCGCTCTGGTTTCAGGAGTCGATCCATCTTGGTGTTTTAGTGATTAAAATTGATATGCCATCAATGACTCAAAGACAAGGATTCAACTGAAGGCTTTTAATCACTAAGAACATAGCAGCATAGCAGGTCTTCCCACATCGGGTTCGTCTGGTAGTGAGTGACTCATGCAGCTCCTGAGACCTTTATATGGCAAAAGACAGGGGCGTAGCCAATACACACAATAGGAACAAAAGGGTGCGGTTCACACAATACAAGCAGGTAAAATACAAGCAGGTCTGATGAAGGCATATTTCATCACAGAGAGGGAATTTCAGAGCTAAGGGCCTCAGCAGCTGAAGGCACACCCACCAATGGTGGAGCGATTATAATCGGGAATGCACAAGAGACCAGAATTGGAGGAGCGCAGAGATCTCGGATGGTTATAGGGCTATTGGAGGTTACAGCGATAGTGAGGAGCAAGGCCATGGAGGGATTTGAACAGAGGGATGAGAATATTAAATTTGAGGCATTGCCGGACCGGGAGCCAATGTAGGTCAGTGAGTACATGAGTGATGGGTGAATGGGACTTAGTGCACGTTAGGATGCGGGCAGCAGAGTTTTTGATGAGCTCAAGTTTATGGAGGGTGGAAGATGTGAGGCTGACTAGGAGAGCTTTGGAATATTTGAGTCTGGAGGTAAAGGCATGAATGATGGTCTCAGCAGCAGATGAGCTGAGGCAGGGTAGATGCAGGCGATATTACTGAGGTGGAAGTAGGCAGTCTTGGTGATGGAGAGGACATGGGGTCAGAAGCTCAACTCCAGGTCAAATAGGAAACAATATCTGGGAGAGCTCAATCAAAAATACTGACCAATGAAGGGGAATTTTAATTCCCTCTGCCCAGCAGAAAATGGACGGCACAGGATTTAAAATTCAAGTAGTACGCTCAGCGCTCCTTTTCTTCCCCGCTGCTGTTTTAACACTAATGTTTTCTCAGGTGCTGAGGGGCCGCCTGACATAGGTGGGCACCTCATATATAAATGCAAATTGGAGTCCTATCACCTGGATACTATTTTAACTGCCTATGGAGTGGAGTGCCTGCCACAGACGATTTGCTCAGTAAAAGCAGATGGACACCCACCAGAGGCCCTGTAAGGTAAAATATCATTGTGGGGTCTGGAAAAGGGCTCTTGCTCCTCCAAGATCCACAAAGAAAGTTTAAGCTGCTGCTACCCTAGCCTCTCCCCACTTCCCATCCAGGAAACCCTCCCGACCCCTTGTGCCCCCACCCCCACCTGATGACTTGCCTGACTTCCAGCCTGGTCACTTCCCGGCTTCCCGGTCTTTGTAAGCAGAAAGCCGCTGAGCTGCCACTAGACACAAGTTTTGGACATGCAGCTAGCCATCAGTTAATGAGGCCCAGCTGTCAGAGTGTACTGAGCCTTGCTCTGCAGCTCCAGGGCGGGCCCTCATGCATCCCACCAACTTCCTGCCCGGCTGTTAATGTTCACCCTTGAGTGTGCAGATGACTACAGGTTAGAAAGTGTTTACCATTAGATGGAGAAAACATTGGAATGGAATATTTAGGGCAGAATGCAGTAAAATTAGATTATGGATTACTGTTATGTAGCAAATCAGACAATTGTTTATCAAGGTACAACTCAACCGCCAGGTAACAAACCATCAAGGAGAATAAACAGGTCTGATCAATACATGGAAATGTTTTAAGAGCATTGTCTTCTGGGGCATAAGGGACACTGTACTACATTGGCAATCTTACCCAACGGGCAGTAGAATTTTGACAGCAGAAACTCTCGTTTCTTGCATGATTGATCAGATCCTCTTTGCCAGTCTGTGTCCAGTGGAGTGGAATCATCTGCAAGGACAACTACATGCTCCATGAGCTGATCGACAAATTAAGGTCATCAGATATTTATTCCGAGAGCTATCTGAACAGAAGTACCTGCCTTTTTCTTGTTTCTGAGCTCACTGGAAGTATATTGGCCATGTAGAACTGATTCATTGATTGATGTCATAGAATCAGCTAATACTATGAATCTTTGCTAACTCACATTTCTAGCAAGTAATAATATGTAGGAAAAAAAGAACTAATAACCTCAATATTTGCCATGCAAAATTTGCTTTCAATAATTTGCTGGTGTGCTTTTTTGCCAACTCTTGCTTTCTCTCTCACTCTTTGATGTACATTGAACTTTGGTGAGAAGCACACACTCTATATCTATAACAGTTAGTTGCAGCTGATCATTAACACTTAATAAATTGCATCAAATAGGTTTTTAATGATTGCTCATAGGTCACTGCACAGTATTAAACATCCTACTGTTGAAACCAGGAAGGTCTGGTTTGAATGATGGATCTTTAATGACAGTATTTATGAGAGTGCTGGCACTAAGGCTTTTGTATTTCACAAACTTGTAATTATGATGTTTATGAAATAATTACACATATTGCACTTTTATTTTTCCCATCTGATATTGGAGATTTAAGGGCAGATGTTCAATTGTTCAGTACTTGCAATTGAAAAACTGGACTGAGTAGCATATAATTAAATAGATTTGGAAAGGCTTTCAAAGTGACTAATGATTGTGATAATTCATTATTATTATGAATTATGAAAATTGCTTCAGTTGCTTTTGTAGTTTTCAAATTTGGGGTTTGACCTTTGTGCTACTTTTTGTCATTTATCTTCACATAATTAATCCACAAAGAAAATTATCCAGTGTAAAACTTAAGATTTATGAGAGCTGAATGTTGAACTGTTGAATGTAAAACGGTTTCAATAGATTTTCAACAGTAAACTGTATAAAGTTACTGGTGGTAACTTTCAACTCCAGCGGGGGAGTAAAACTGGTGGTATTGGATCAGCTGCCCATTATATATCCCACCATATTTTCCTTTCTCTTGAAGTCAATGCAAAGGAAAATTGGGTGGGATGAATAGTGGGCAGCCAATCCGATACCACCAGTTTTACATCCCCCGCTAAAGTTAAAAGTTACTCCCACTGAAAATTCAATTTTAATGGTAAGTTAAATCATCCAATTGGAGGTTGGGTGATTTTTTTCCAAATACATCACTTTACTAAGTTGAAATAGGACACCAACTTATGTAAGTGACTGACATATTGCCTTAGTGATGGTACAGGGCAGCACAGAGTAGATTCAAAAATAAATTGCATTTATGTAACACCTTATCATTAATGGCACAGTGTTCAGCTCCATTGGTAATTCCTCAGATAATGAAGCAGTCCATGTCCATATGCAGAACGGCCAGGACAACATCCAGGCTTGGGCAGATAAGAGGGAAGTAATATTTGTGCCACACAAGTGCCAGGCAATGACCATCTCCAACAAAGGAAGTCCTAACCACTCCCATCCCCCTTGACATTCAACGGCATTACCATCACCAACTCCCCCACCATCAACATTCTGGTGTCACCATTGACCAGCAATTCAACTGGACCTGCCACATATAATGCCATGGCTACAAAAGGCTGGGTATTCTGCAGCGAGTGTCTCACCTCCTGACTCCCCATAGCCTTACCACCACCACCAAGGCACAAGTCAGGAATGCGATGGAATACTCTTCACTTGCCTGGATGTGTTCAGCTGCAACATTACTCAATAAGCTTGACACCATCCAGGATAAAGCAGTCCACTTTTATTTATTTGTTCCTAGGTTGTGGGTGTCACTGGCAGGGCCAGCATTTATTGCCCATCACTCATTGCCCTTGAGAAGGTGGTGGTGAGCTGCCTTCTTGAACCGCTGCAGTCCATGTGGTGAAGGCGCTCCCACAGTGCTGATGGGTAGGAAGTTCTAGGATTTTGACCCAGCAATGATGAAGGATAGGCGATATACTTCTAAGTCAGGGCGGCGAGTGACTCAGAGGGGAACTTGGAGGTGGTGGTGTTCCCATGCGTCTGCTGCCCTTGTCCTTCTAGGTGGTAGAGGTCGCGGGTTTGGGAAGTGCTGCTGAAGAAGCCTTGGCGAGTTGCTGCAGTGCAACTTGTAGATGGTACACACTTGCAGCCACGGTACGCCAGTGGTGGAGGGGGTGAATGTTTAAGGTGGTGGATGGGATGCCAATTAAGCGGGCTGCTTTGTCCTGGATGGTGTCGAGCTTCTTGAGTGTTGTTGAAGCTGCACTCATCCAGGCAAGTGGAGAGTATTCCAGGCAGGTGGTGGAGAGAAAACGGGGAATTACAGGCCGGTAAGCCTGACATCGGTAGTGGGGAAAATGCTAGAGTCCATTATAAAAGATGTAATAGCAGAGCACTTGGAAAACAGTGACAGGATCAGACCAAGTCAACATGGATTTACAAAAGGTAAATCGTGCTTGACTAATCTACTGGAATTTTTTGAGGATGTAACTGGTAAAATAGATAAGGGAGAACCAGTGGATGTGGTGTATCTGGACTTTCAGAAGGCCTTCGATAAGGTCCTGCATAAGAGATTAGCGTGTAAAGTTAAGGCACATGGGATTGGGGGCTCTGACTTGGATAGAGAACTGGTTGGCAGACAGAAAGCAAAGAGTTGGAATAAACGGGTCTTCTTCCGAGTGGCAGGCAGTGACTAGTGCGGTACCGCAGGGATCGGTCCTAGGATCCCAGCTATTCACAATATATATTAATAATCTAGACAAGGGAACTAGAGGTAATATCTCCAAATTTGCAGACGACACAAAGCTGGGTGGGCGTGTGTGCTGTAGGAGGATGTCGAGAAACTCCAGGATGATTTGGACATGTTGGGTGATTGGGCAGAAACATGGCAGATGCAATATAACGTGGATAAATGTGAGGTTATCCACTTTGGTGGCAAAAACAGGAAGGCAGATTATTATCTAAATGGCAATAGATTGGGAGAAGGGGAAGTGCAACGAGACCTGGGTGTCCTTGTGCACCAGTCGCTGAAGGTAAGCATGCAGGTGCAGCAGGCGGTTAAGAAGGCAAATGGTATGTTGGCCTTTGTAGCAAGAGGGTTTGCGTACAGGAACAAGGATGTCTTGCTGCAGTTGTACAGGGCCTTGGTGAGACCACATCTTGAGTATTGTGTGCAGTTTTGGTCGCCTTATCTGAGGAAGGATGATCTTGCCATGGAAGGAGTTCAGCGAAGATTCACCAGGCTGATACCTGGGATGGCAGGAATGACGTATGAGGAGAGATTGGGTCGATTGGGCTTGTACTCGCTGGAGTTTAGAAGAATGAGCGGTGATCTCATTGAAACTTATAAAATTCTGACAGGACTGGACAGACTAGATGCAGGAAGGATGTTCCCGATGGTCGGGGAGTCCAGAACCAGGGGACATAGTCTAAGGATAAAGGGTAGGCAATTTAGGACAGAAATGAGGAGGAATTTCTTTACCCAGAGAGTGGTGAACCTGTGGAACTCTCTACCACAGAAGGCGGTGGAGGCCAGTTCATTAAATATATTCAAGAAGGAGTTGGATATATTCCTTAAGGCTAAAGGGATCAAGGGGTATAGGGAGAAAGCAGGGACCGGGTACTGAATTTGGATGATCAGCCATGATCGCATTGAATGGCGGAGCAGGTTCGAGGGACCGAATGGCCTACTCCTGCTCCTATCTTCTATGTTTCTATGTTTCTATCACACTCCTGCTTGATTGGCATATTGCGCACTAGCTTAAACATCCACTTCCTCCACCAGCGGCGTAATGTGGCTGCAATTTGTACTATCTACAGGATGCACTGCAGCAACTTGCCAAGGCTTCTTTGGCAACAACTTCCAAACCCACGACGAAAGGTCATCGACCTGAAACGTTAACTCTGTTTCTCTCTCCACAGATGCTGCCTGACCTGCTGAGTATTTCCAGCATTTGCTGTTTTTATTCCAAACCCACAACTTCCACCACCTAGAAAGACAATGGCAGCAAATGTATGGGAACCTCTGCCCCAGCCAGAGACAGGTCCAGCTCTCTTTTGAAGGAATACATGAATCAGCATTCACAGCACAAACCAGCAACCTGTTCCACAGGTCTATTATTCACTGGGAAAAGAAGAACCACTGAACATCTAATCTAGTTCTGCTTTACATAACTTATAATCGTGGCCCCTGGTCCTCCCTAATCTATGAAGTTGAAATAATTGGTCGACATAAGCACAATAAAAGTTTGAATTTGTTAATGTCAGTGTTAAGGCCAGATAGCTACAAAATGCCTAGTAGAAAGATATGGGCCCAGAAATTCGGGTCCCAACGCACGAGTACGCACGGGGTACTCACGCGTGGACCCGATGGAAGTGCCGGTTTCTTGCATGCACTGCGCATGCGCGGGAAACCGGCACTTCCGTTCCTCTGAACGAAGGGGTTCAGAGGTTGAACGCGTGCGCGCGTGAGTCTGCGCGTGCGCTTTGAACTTACGTTTTTTTTACAGGTTTTTCCGTGAGGGTAAGTCTTTAGATTTTAGAAATGTAAAAACCAGGCGTAAGGCCTGCATTTTAAAAGGTAAGTGGTCAATTAATAAAAATTAAAACATTTTTTCCACAGGTTTATTATTTTTAAATACTTTAAAGCAAGGTAAGTTTATTTTTAGCCCCTTTTTTTATAAAATTATTGTTTTCAAAAATTTAAATTATTGTTTAAAATAGTTATTTAATGTAATTTATAGTTTATTTAAAAAGTGTGATTTAAAAAAAATGTATTTGAAGGTTTACTGTTATTTTGGGGCCCGTATATTCATAAGTTTAGACAGGTCTTCCTGTCAATCTTATGAATGGGCTTTTCCCTCCTCTGATTGGCTGCCCATGGCTCACGTGATTCCAGGGGACGTATCGCACTAACTACGCTCCTGGGACATGCAAGCACAGCGTGCCGGGAGTTGGAGCAGGCCCCGGAGCGGAATTCCACGGGAGCCCAGAGCTCAACTGCCGGCGCGCAAGGTAAGTGCAGGTCGGGGGCT
The DNA here is from genome assembly GCF_052327205.1 of Somniosus microcephalus. Lineage (NCBI taxonomy): Eukaryota > Metazoa > Chordata > Chondrichthyes > Squaliformes > Somniosidae > Somniosus > Somniosus microcephalus. The sequence goes on from NC_140988.1 coordinate 244,399,646, forward strand.
TGCACCCGCGGGAAGCCCCCGACCCGAATTTCTGGGCCATGATGTGGGCGACACTGGCAAGTTCAGCATTTATTGTCCATTCCTAATTGCCCTTGATAAGGTGGTGGTGACCACTTCTTGAACCGCTGCAGTCCTTGTGGTGAAGGTACTCCCACAGTGCTGTTAGGGAGGGAGTTCCAGGAATTTGACCCAGTGACAATGAAGGATTGGCAATATGCTTCTAAGTCAGGATGGTGTGTGACTTGGAGAGGAACTTGGAGGTGGTGGTGCTCCCATGTGCCTGCTGCCCTTGTCCTTCCAGGTGGAAGAGTTCGCGGGTTTGGGAGGTGCTGCCGAAGAAGCCTTGGCGAGTTGCTGCAGCGCATCTTGTAGATGGTACACACTGCTGCCACGGTAAGGTGGAGGGAGTGAATGTTTAAGGTGGTAGATGAGATGGCAATCAAGCGAGCTGCTTTGTCCTGGATGGCGTTGAGCTTCTTGAGTGTGGTTGGAGCTGCACTCATCCAGGCAAGTGGAGAGAATTCCGTCACACTCTTTACTTGTGCCTTGTAGATGGTAGAAAGGGAGTCAGGAGGTGAGACACCCGCCGCAGAATACCTAGCCTCTGACCTGCTCTTGTTGCCACAGTATTTATATGGCTGGTCCAGTTAAGTTTCTGGTCAATGGTGACCCCCAGGATGTTGATGGTGGGGGATTCGGAGATGGTAATGCCATTGAATGTCAAGGGACGGTGGTTAGATTCTCGCTTGTTGGAGATAGTCATCACCTGGCACTTCTGTGGCGTGAAAGTTACTTGCCACTTATCAGCCCAAGCCTGAACGTCAGCCAGATCTTTTTGCATGTGGGCATGGACTGCTTCATTATCTGAGGAGTTGTGAATGGCACTGAACACTGTGCAGTCATCAGCGAACATCCCCATTTCTGACCTTATGTTGGTGGGCAGGTCATTGATGAAGCAGATGGTTGGGCCTAGGACACTGCCCTGAGGAACTCCTGCAGCGATGTCCTAGGGCTGTGATGATTGACCTTCAATCACCAGAACCATCTTCCTCTGTGCTAGGTATGACTCCAGCCAGTGGAGAGTTTTCCCCCCGATTCCCATTGACTTCAGTTTTACTAGGGCTCCTTAATGCCACACTCGGTCAAATGGTGCCTTGATGTCAAGGGCAGTCACTCTCACCCCACCTTTGGAATTCAGCTCCTTTGTCCATGTTTGGACCAAGGCTGTAATGAGGTCAGGAGCAGTGTGGTCGTGGCGGAACCCAAACTGGGCATCAGTGAGCAGGTTATTGGTAAGTGCCGCTTGATAGCACTGTCAATGATACCTTCCATCACTTTGCTGATGATTGAGAGTAGACTGATGGGGCTGTAATTGGCCGGATTGGATTTGTCCTGCTTTTTGTGGACAGGACATACCTGGGCAGTTTTCCACATTGTCGGATAGATGCCAGTGTTGTATCTGTACTGGAACAGTTTGGCTAGAGGCGCGGCTAGTTCTGGAGCACAAGTCTTCAGCATGATAGCCGGGGTGTTGTCGGTGCCCAGCCTTTGTTGTATCCAGTGCGCTCAGCCATTTCTTGATATCACGTGGAGTGAATTGAATTGGCTGAAGAGTGGCTTCTGTGATGGTGGGGACCTCAGGAGGAGGCCGATATGTATCATCCACTCGGCACTTCTGGCTGAGGATGGTTGCAAACGCTTCAGCCTTGCCTTCTGCACTCACGTGCTGGGCTCCATCATCATTGAAGATGGGGATATTCATGGAGCCTCTTCCTCCCGTCAGTTGTTAAATAGTCCACCACCATTCACGATTGGATGTGGCAGGACTGCAGAGCTTTGATCTGATCCGTTGATTTTGGGGTCACTTAGCCCTGTATGTAGCATGCTGCTTCTGCTTTTTAGCATGCATGTAATCCTGTGTTGCAGCCTCCCCAGGTTGGCACCTCATTTTTAGGTATGACTGGTGCTGCTCCCAGCATGCTCTTCTACACTCCTTATTGAACCAGGGTTGGTCCCCTGGCTTGGTGGTAATGGTAGAGTGAGGGATATGCCGGGCCATGAGATTACAGATTGTGGTGGAATACAATTCTGCTGCTGCTGATGGTCCACAGTGCCGAGTGGATGCCCAGTTTTGAGCTGCTAAATCTGTTTTGAATCTATCCCATTTAGCATGTTGGTAGTGCCACACAACACAATGGAGGGTGTTCTTAGTGTTAAGACGAGACTTCATCTCCACAATGACTGTGCGGTGGTCACTGCTGCCAATGCTGTCATGGACAGATGCATCTGTGACAGGTAGATTGGTGAGGACAAGGTCAAGTAGGTTTTTCCCTCTTGTTGGTTCACTCACGGGGGCACGGTGGCATAGTGGTTAGCACTGTTGCCTCACAGCGCCAGGGACCCGGGTTCAAATCTGGCCTCGGGCGACTGTCTGTGTGGAGTTTGCACATTCTCCCTGTGTCTGCGTGGGTTTCCTCCGGGTGCTCCGGTTTCCTCCCACAGTCCAAAGATGTGCAGGTTAGGTTGATTTGGCTATGATAAATTGACCCTTAGTGTTAGGGGATTAAATACGTGGGGTTACGGGGATAGGGTGGGATATGTGTCAGTGCAGGCTCGATGGGCCGAAATGGCCTCTATCTGCACTGTAGATTCTGTGATTCTGTAATTCTGTGATTCACCACCTGGCGCAGGCCCAGACTGGCAGCTATGTCCTGCAGGACTCGGCCAGCTCGGTCAGTAGTGGTGCTACCGAGCCACTCTTGGTGATGGACATTGAAGTCCCCCACCCAGAGTACATTCTGTGCCATTGCTACTCAGTGCTTCTTCCAAGTGGTGTTAAACATGGCAGAGTATTGATTCATCAGCTGAGGGAGGGCGGTAGGTGGTAATGAGCAGGAGGTTTCCTTGCCCATGCTTGACCTGAAGCCATGAAACATCATGGGGTCCGGAGTCAATGTTGAGGACTCCCAGGGCCATTCCTTCCTGACTGTATACCACTGTGCCGCCTCCTCTGGTGCAGCAGGACATACCCAAGGATGGTGATGAAGGTGTTTGGGACATTGGCTGAAAGGTATGATTCTGTGAGTATGACTATGTCAGGCTGTTGCTTGACTAGTCTGTGGGACAGCTACCCAATTTTGGCACAAGTACCAGATGTTGGTGAGGAAGACTTTGCAGGGTTGACTGGGCTGGGTTTGCCATTGCTGTGTCCGTAGCTGGTGCCGAGGTTGATGCCGGGTGGTCTGTCTGGTTTTATTCTTATTATTTTGTTTTGTAGCGGTTAGTTACAACTGAGTGACTTGCTAGGCCATTTCAGAGGGCTGTTAAGAGTCAACCACATTGCTGTAGGCCCATTCTACTCAACCTCTCCTCAAAGGACAACCCTCTCATCCCAGGAATCAGTCTAGTGAAACTTTGTTGCACCCCCTCTAAGGCAAGTATATCCTTTCTTAGGTATGGCGACCAAAACTGTGCACAGTACTTCAGGTGTGGTCTCACCAAAGCCTTGTACGATGGCAGCAAGACTTCCTTACTCTTGTATTCCAACAGCCTTGCAAAAAAGGTTTAGCATAACTTCCTTGCTTTTGTACTCCATTGTGCCCGATGCCTGCTACCTTCCTCCTAAAGTAATATCAGCAAGGTGTCCTTCAACAGGCAATAGGGATATGCAAAGTGTCTAACACCTATTTTAGGCCTGGGACACCTAAAAAATGGGCCTGACGAATTTAGCAGTGGGCCACATACCTGTGCAGATTGGGATGCTTTGCGCCCATTTCACGCCCAAACAATAGGTGTAATGCATACCATTTTCTACCCCTAAGTGCAATATTAGCTCCTCTATGTAAGGCTACTATAGCTGATCCTAAACTTTGGTTTCATTTTTACTGACATACTGATTTACATTGTCATAAGTTTATTGATGTGACCTTTATAAACCTTGAGATGTAACTATTCTCAAACCAGCTGGAGATGAACGGGTTTGAAATAAAGGTCTCTCAGGTTGAAAATTATAATTACAACTGACCTTGCACAAAAGGAGTTCACAAACACAAAGGTTCATGCTGCATGTAATGTAGTCATTTGTGTTATGATTCATAAATGTCAGCTACCATGCCCTAATTTATGAAGACAGCCATATTTGACTATGTTATAATATTAACAGCACAATTTTACGTGCAAGAGTTACTCAACTGATAAAATAGAGTGATAGAATGATTGGACCTTTATGAATTTGTACAACATCTCAAAATAAGACATTTTGGCCTAGAAATTCAGTATAGCCACGTTTGGGGCGCTACAGCCAGGCGTTCGCTAAATTTAGCGCCAGGCGCAACTTAGCACCACCTTCGCCGATATTCAGTTGCATCACCCCAAGAGGTTGCAGCTGCACTAAAGCAGGCGATGCACGACTATCATAAGGCGCTAAGCCGGCGTGCCGAGGTGCTAACACGAGGGCGGGCGCAGCGCAGGTGCAGCGAGTTGTTGATTGAAGGCAGACACGCTGGCACCGGTCAGCTCTTAAAGGGGGAGGGTGGACTTGTTTGGCTGCCACGCCCTGCACACTGCAGCCCTGAAGCAAGGCCTGACCATTGCTGAATCATCATTTCAATGCCCAGGACCATGCAGAGGGCTAGGGAGCGAGCGGAGCACTTCAGCGAGGGTGCCCTGAGGCTACTGGTTGGCGCAGTAGAGCGCAGGCGACCTGTCCTCTTCCCTGACAGTGGGAGGAGGCCGCTTCCCAGCGAATACCGAAAAGCCTGGAGGGAGGTGGCAAACAGGGTGACCACCAACAGCATGGTTGCCAGGACTCTACTTCAATGCAGGAAAAAGTTCAACGACCTTACTCGGGTTGTCAGGGTGAGTACCCTTTCCACTATCCTGTTCATCCCTGCATGTGAACCTCAGTTTCTGGCCAAAGGGACCTGAAAGCCCCAATGCCCAGCCCTCATCCAAGAGCTATGGGACTCTCATGAAAACCACTTGCACATTCAGCACTTTACACACTGTCAGGGCTATTCCACCATGGGAAGCAGTGCAGGCAAGATCAGGGCTTGACACTGTCAGGGCTATTCCACCATGGGAGGCAGTGCAGGCAAGATAAGGGCTTGACACTGTCAGGGCTATTCCACCATGGGAAGCAGAGCAGGCAAGATCAGGGCTTGACACCGTCAGGGCTATTCCACCATGGGAAGCAGTGCAGGCAAGATCAGGGCTTGACACAGTCAGGGCTATTCCACCATGGGAAGCAGTGCAGGCAAGATCAGGGCTTGACACTGTCAGGGCTATTCCACCATGGGAAGCAGTGCAGGCAAGATCAGGGCTTGACACTGTACTTAGAGGCCGTCATTTTTCTCTTGCAGGGCAAGCTGGCCCACAATTGCAGGCAGCAGCGACGGATCGGGGGAGGCCGTCCTGACCTCAAAGAGCTCAGCGACCTGGAGCAGCATGTGGAGCGCATTATGGCAGGCGGGCTGATTGGCCCCGTCGCCAGTGGAGATGCCGACCCTGTTCTGGACAGCAATGGTAAGGTCATCACCTTTTTGACCTCTCTCTTTCCACTTGTGCCTCACACCAGCATCCTTTGCCACTATCGAAGCAACGCAGTGCATAGCAGCCCTCATGCCTCCCTCGCTGCCGCCCTGTCCTCACTCTAAAGCAACTCTTGTGCCTCCCTGCTTTCAGATGCTGAATCGCCAGTTGAGGAGGCGGGCCCTCAAGCTGCCACTGTCAGTGATTCTGATTTCAAGGAGGAGGAAGAGGAAGAAGGCCCATCAGTGCCACCCTCAGCCGAGGCAGCCCATGGCCATGATGGGGACACGTCTTCCCTGGAGGGGAGCAGGGGGGAAGGGTCTGAGGAGAGTGAAGCTCCGGGGCCCAGCGGGATGTAGCAACGCGGGAGGGGTGGGGAAGCTCAGCGGCCTTCTCCCCGGAGGTTGAGTGCGGCTTCCAGTCCTGCTACGGTGAGCGCAGAGGAGGTGCGGCTCCTTGGTGAAATGGGCGCCCAGGCTGAGCGCAGGCACACTGAGCTCATGGCTGCAGTGGCAAGGATGCCTGACTCCATAGAGTCACTGGCAAGGAGTGCTCAGGAATTCGGGGCAGCACAGACCAGGAGTCTGCAGGAATACGGGGCAGCACAGGCCAGGAGTCTGCAAGAATTTAGTGCAGCGCAGGCAAGGAGTCTGCAGGACTTCGCGGCAGCACAGGCGGCTTCCAGCCAAGTGCTCAGTCGTGCCGTGCATTCACTGGCTGGTCTGATTCAGACACAGATCAGGGCCACATGGGCACTAACTGCTGCCACCCTCGCTGGATCGGCCAGGCATCGCCGGGGCCCTCGCCGCGCCGCAGCAGTCCAGCAGTCTGTGCTTCAGCAGATTGCTGCGCATGCTGCAGTGCTGGCCCATGCGAGTGCCAGTGTATCAGCCGACCAGGGAGTGCCTGTGCTCTGTCAGGTTGGCAGCATTCCTGCAGCCAACACTGTCACTCCTCCACTGCAGCTGCCACCGCCCATAGGACAGACTGCTGCCGCCCAAGCAGAGTTGGAGCAGTCAGCAGCTGGGCCCTCCAGGCCCAGAGCTGGTCCAGGCCATCCCCCAAGGGAATCTGCCATCTCACCATCTGACCCACAGCAGCCTTCCCCCAGCCTTGCTGCAGCCACTGGGGTCCCATTGAGGAGGAGCGGCAGGGCGGTAAGGGGGCACTTGCGGAAGCGAGGCAGATCACCCTCGCAGGGGAAAAAGTATAAGGTGTGGCCAAATGTTTTTTTTATATATGAAGGCCGAGAATGTTTTTTTTATATATGAAGGCCGAGACTGTTGTGTTTGTTTTTTATGAAGGCCGAGACTGTTGAGTTTGTTTTTTATATGAAGGCCGAGGATCATGGTCATTTTTGTTTAACTGTTTTTTACATTTTCTGAAGGTTGTGAGAGCCAGTTACGTCTCTGACTGTTTTTTGGGGGGTTTATCTGAATTAGTTTGTCATGCGGGAAGGGCACAGAGTTTGCACAGTAAAAAACTTTTCTTTAATCACATTGTCCATGTTTGCACTTTAAACTATTTGTTGCCTTGACCGGCTGAGGGCTTGCGGAGCGGCTCCATTCATGTTCATTCATTGGCACAAGCCATTCACTGAGAGGGGGCCTAGAACCGAGTTGCAATAAGCCACCGACGGATGGCCCTTGCACATTGTGCCTCACTCCCATCTTGGTGCTCCTCCTCCTCCTCCTACTCCTCCTCCTCCGCTGGTCGTCCTCCAATGTCTGCTGGCAGTGGCTGAGTCCTGAGGATAGCCAGGTTATGCATCATGCAGCACACTACAATGAAATGGGAGACTCACTCAGGCGAGTACTGTAGGGCTCCTCCGGAACGATCCAGGCAGTGGAACCATTGCTTGAGCATGCCAATTGTGTGCTCAATGATGTTCCTGGTAGCTTGATGGCTGTCATTGTATCGCTCTTCAGCAGGGCTGCTGGGCGCACGGAGTGGGGTCATCAGCCAGTAGCACAAAGGATAGCCTTTGTCCCCGAGAAGCCATCCTCGTGGGTGAGCCTGGGCTTTGAAAATGTCTGCCACAGAAGTCTGGCGCAGGATGAAGGCATCGTGGCTGCTGCCTGGAAAGCAGGCATTGACAGCTAGTATGAGCTGCCTGTGGTCACACACCAACTGGACGTTGAGCGAATGGCAGCCCTTCCGGTTGCGGTAATCCTCGGCATTCTGTAGAGGTGCCCGCAAAGCCACATGCGTGCAGTCAATGGCGCCCTGGACCATGCGGAAGCCCGCTATTCCTCCAAATCCCATTACACACTCTTGCTGCTTGTCCAGGGTCATGGGGAAAGAGATGAACTGACGTCTCCTTCTGAAAAGGGCATTGGTCACCTGGCAGATGTAGCAATGTACCGCGAACTGGGAGATGTTGGCAATGTCCCCAGTAGCGGATTGGAAGGAGCCGGTGGCATAGAAGTTGAGAGCCACCATCACATTCACTGCCACTGACAGAGATGTCCTGCTCCTCAGCTGTGGCTGCAGATCTCTGCGAAGCAGATGGCAGATCTCAGTGACCACCTCCCTTCTGAATCGCAGCCTCCGAACACACTGCTCCTCAGACATATTCAGATATGAGAACTGCTGGCGGTATACCCTGGGTGGGTAAGGCCTACTGTGCCGATGCCAGTTGGCCCTTCTCCATCTGGCCATGACTGGCACTCTCTCACGGCATCTCTGAGCCCTTTGAATGCAATGCAGTAAGCCAACATTTCCACCCATTGCAGCCCCCATTATATGTGGCGACTCAAGGCTATGGCACTGAAAGTTAAATCCAAGTGCAAAGCTCTGGCCTGAAGCCACAAGTACCTGTGCGAGCAGTCAGTCAAACCAGCAAGCTCTCTCCCTTTGTCTCTCTCCAAATATCCGCCTCTCACACAGAAGGATTGGCACAAAATGGCTGCCACTTATAATGCAGGAGCAGTCCCCTTTAAATAGCATCCCCCGCGCCCCGCAGCGACTGGGAGCCGTTCTACTCAACCAGTCACTGGGGGAGCCAGGCGCACAGAAGGGCAGCGCCACTGAAGTTCTGGTTCGGGGCGCACCAAGGGCGTTGCATCATGAATTGACGTCAGGATCTTCCTGCGCAGCTGAGTGGGCGCTGCAGTTTTGCACCGCCGCTGAATCTTGAGTGGAGTTCGCGAGAGGCGCAGATAATGCTGCACCCGGGCGCTAGCTGCTTAGCGCCCCACTTCTCTGTAATGATCAGTAACCTGTCATTCTGGAATGGTACACTAGGTGGTGCTGTATGTATATAAGAGTGGACTACCCAGGATGCACTAGGCTACCCACAAGGCAGCAGTCAAGATGGAGGCCTCTACAGATACTGTACCTAGTCCACATATGCTCAATAAAGTGTCTAGCAAAAGCTAGCTGTTCTTAATAAAAACAACTAGTTATTAATGAGCGTAACATGGTACCAGAATTGGTAAGATCTGCTGAATATTGTGCAACGCGACATGGAGAATTTGAAGCCACCAGAGCGTTTGAAACTCACAGGAAATGTCGACTACAATTGGCAGACTTTTAAACAACAATTCGAGCTCTACATTGCTGCCATCAGGTACGGTACGAAGCCAGACACTAGGAAAATAGCGTTGCTGCTCACGGTTGCAGGCTCACAGGCGATAGAGGTATTTAATACATTTGTATTTAATCCAGAGGAGAACAGAGAAAAATTTGACGATGTGCTAAAGAAGTTTGATACACATTGTTCTCCCAAAAAGAATGAAACCTATGAGAGGTACATCTTCCGTTCTCAGACACAGCAGCAAAATGAGACTTTTGATAGCTTTTTGACTGATCTGAAACTGAAAGCACAGACATATAATTTCTCTGAGCTGAAAGCATCCATGATTCGTGACCAGATTGTGTTTGGTATTCATGATAAAAAAGTCAGGGAACGTCTGTTGAGAGAAACCGAACTAACATTGGAAATTGCTGTGAAAATATGCCAAGCTAGCGAGCTAGCACAAAAGCATGCCAAGACTTTCAGTGAAATCAATGATGATGCGATTGCAGTAAGTGCTGCTGTCGGTGCTGTGTCCTACAAGGGGAAGAAACATGGGCAGAACAGAAGTGAAAAGCAATCGGAGGAAGGAATTTTTAATTGTAAATGCTGTGGATACAAACACCAGTTAAAACAATGTCCAGCATTTGGAAAAATGTGCACAAAATGTCATGGAAAGAATCACTTTGACAAACAATGCTTTTCAAAAATAAAAACTAAGAAAGGGCAACGAGTTAATGTAATTGAGGAGACTGATTTAAGTGAGACATGTTTTGTAGGAATGGTGTCATGTGACAATATCAAAAAGGATACAGAAAATGTGCAGCCCTCAGGAATTAACAATGCTGAACATAAAGTTAATGCAGTAAAAGAGGACAAATGGATGATCCCACTGCAGGTAAATAGAGCATTAGTTACATTGAAACTAGACACTGGGGCAAAAGCAAACTTAATCAGTATGAGTGACATTAACAATATGAAAGAAAAGCCCAAAATACAGAAAAAGTCAGTACTACTGAAGGACTATAATGGACAGAAAATAGATAGCTTAGGTGTATGCAGACTTAAAGTGACAGTCAAAGACAAAGTGCATCATCTCATGTTTTCTGTTGTGGCTGAAGGACTTGATTCACTACTGGGTGACAAAGCTTGTGAGGACTTAGAACTGGTCAAGAGAGTATACCGTATAAACTGTGCCGTAAGCAGACCAGATGACTTGGTGGATTCTGTAGTGAATAATTTCCAGGATGTGTTCAAAAGGATTTGGAGTTCTACCATTCACTTACAAAATCCAGCTAAAGGAGGATGCTCAGCCAGTGGTACATGCTCCACAAAGAGTTCCAGCACCACTGCGTGGCCGGCTCAAGAATGAACTGGACAGAATGACCACACTAGGAGTCATCGGGAAAGTCGAAGAGCCAACAGACTGGGTTAACTCCATGGTATGTGTAAAGAAAATGAACAATGATCTAAGAATATGCATGGATCCAAAGGACTTAAATGCAAACATAAAACGTGAACACTACCAGATTCCCAAGCGAGAGGAAATCACCAGTGAAATGTCAGGTGCCAGATACTTTACAAAGCTCGATGTCTCACAAGGATTTTGGCAACTGAAACTGGATGAAGAGAGCACCAAATACTGTACCTTCAACACACCATTTGGCAGGTATTGTTTCCTCAGAATGCCTTTCGGGATAATATCTGCATCTGAAATCTTTCATAGAGCAATGGAACACATAATTGAAGGTCTGGAAGGAGTTCAGGTCTATGTTGATGACATCATCATCTGGGGCTCCACACTGAAAGAACACAATGAGAGACTGACTAAAGTGCTACAGAGCATACTGGAATGGACTGAAGCTCAACAAAGCCAAGTGTCAGTTTGGCATCCAGGAAGTCACTTTCCTAGGAGATAATCTATCTGGTAAAGGAATAGAGCCAGATATGGAAAAAGTAAACGCCATACTCAAAATCCCCGACCCACTGACAAAAAAGGAGTGCTACACATCATGGGGATGATAAACTTCATTGGAAAGTTCATTCCTAACTTGTCAGCCAAGACAGCCTGTCTGTGAGACCTGCTACGTTAAACAAATGAGTTTGCATGGACAGAAAGACATGAACAAGAGTGGATAAACCTCAAAACAGTGCTGACAACCACACCTGTACTCACCTTCTTTGACCCAACAAAAAGAATCAAAGTGTCAACGGATGCATCAAAAGATGGCCTAGGTGCGGTCTTGCTACAAGCAGAGGGTGAAGATTGGAAGCCTGTTGCCTATGCCTCCAGGTCTATGACTGATATTGAGTATCGATACGCCCAGATTGAAAAGGAATGTCTAGGCTTGGTAGTTGGACTAGAAAAGTTTCATGGCTACATATATGGACTTATATTGAGACAGACCACAGCCCACTGGTTGCCATCATAAAAAAGAACCTGAATGAGATGTCTCCAAGGATTCAACGACTCATGATGAAGCTGCAAAGATATGACTTTGAACTGATCCACACACCAGACAAATACATAGTATTAGCAGATGCACTATCCCGAGCACCCACAATGAGTCATGTGAGCTCTACTGTAGAAGACGTGGATGTTCATGTGAGTATGGTCACTGCTGCGCTGCCCGTGTCAGACACAAAATCAAAGCAAATAGCAGAAGAAACAATAAAAGATACAGTATTACAAACAGTAATAGAGAACATTCATCATGGTTGGCCAAATGTTCCTGTCCAAAATATTTTCACATAAGGTCAGAATTGAGTGTCGCAAGTGGACTATTACTAAAACAGAACAGAATAGTCATTCCACAGGCTCTACGCCAAGACATGCTCAAAAGGATTCATGAGGGACACCTGCAAAAGGAAAGCAAGAGACACTGTTTATTGGCCTGGCATAAATAAGGACATTGGGAACATGATAGGCAAATGTGAGACATGTCAGAAACACCAAAACAAACAAGCAAAGGAACCAATGATAGTAGCTGACATACCAACAGCACCAGGTGGATAAAGGGGAACCAGTGAACGTAGTGTATTTAGACTTCCAAAAGGCATTTGACAAGGTGCCACACAAAAGATTATTGCTTAAGATAAAAAATCACGGGATTGGGGGTAATATTCTGGCATGGATAGAGGATTGGCTATCTAACAGAAGGCAGAGAGTTGGGATAAATGGTTCATTCTCAGACTGGCAATCAGTAACTAGTGGTGTTCCACAGGGGTCAGTGCTGGGTCCCCAACTCTTTACAATCTATATTAACGATTTGGAGGAGGGGACCGAGTGTAACATATCAAAGTTTGCAGATGATACTAAGATGGGAGGGAAAGTAGTGAGTGAGGAGGACATAAAAAACCTGCAAGGGGACATAGACAGGCTAAGTAAGTGGGCAGAGATTTGGCAGATGGAATACAATACTGGAAAGTGTGAGGTTATGCACTTTGGCAGGAAAAATCGTAGAGCAAGTTATTATCTTAATGGCAAGAAACTGGAAAGTACTGAAGTACAAAGGGATCTGAGGGTCCTGGTGCACGAACTCAAAAGGTTAGTATGCAGGTGCAGCAAGTGATTAAGAAGGCCAATGGAATGTTGGTTTTCATTGCTAGGGGGATAGAATATAAAAATAGGGAGGTATTGCTTCAGTTGTACAATGTATTGGTGAGACCGCACCTGGAATACTGCGTACAGTTTTGGTGTCCATACTTAAGAAAGGACATACTTGCTCTCGAGTCAGTACAAAGAAGGTTCACTCGGATAATCCCGGGGATGAGGGATGGACAAATGAGGAGAGGTTGAGTAGATTGGGACTCTACTCATTGGAGTTCAGAAGAATGAGAGGCGATCTTATTGAAACATATAAGATTGTGAAGGGGTTGGATCGGGTGGATGCGGGGAGGATGTTCCCAATGATGGGTGAAACTAGAACTAGGGGGTATAGTCTTAGAATAAGGGGCTGCTCTTTCAAAACTGAGATGAGGAGGAACTACTTCACTCAGAGGGTGGTAGGTCCATGGAATATGCTGCCCCAAAAAGCTGTAGAAGCTACATCATTACATAAATTTAAAACAGAAATAGACAGTTTCCTAGAAGTAAAGGGAATTAAGGGTTACGGGGAGCGAGCAGGAATTTGGACATGAGTCTAGGTTCGGATCGGTCATGGCCCTGTGGGTAGCGGAGCGGGCCCAGGGGCCGTGTAGCCTGATCCTGCTCCTATTTCATGTGTCTAATTCTGTTAGATTCAGGAGATGGTTCTGTGATAGTGGATTGGCGGTTAGGATGAGATCAGCCATGATCTTATTGAATGGCGAAGCAGGCTTGAGGGGCTGATTGGCCTACTCCTGCTCCTATTTCTTATGTTCTTATGTTCTTATGGCAAAAGGTTGGTATGGACCTTTTTCATTTAAATGGTAAAGACTATCTAATAGTGATTGACTACTATTCTAACTATCCTGAGATGGCACTGCTCTCAAGCACCACAGCAAGCAGTGTCATAATGCATGTGAAATCCATCTTCGCCAGACATGGAATTCCCAGGATTGCCGTTAGCGACAATGGTCCGTGCTTCAACTGTAAGGAGTGGCAACAGTTTGCAGCACATTATGACTTTCAACACATCACATCCAGTCCTTTGTATGCTCAGTCGAATGGTAAGGCAGAGAAAGGTGTTCAAGTTCTCAAGCAGCTGCTGAAGAAAGCGACAGAAAGCAAGTCTGATCCTTATCTCGCCCTGCTGAGCTACCGAGCCTCACCTTTGGACTTTGGTTCTTCACCTGCTGAACTCCTAATGGGGCGCAAGTTGCATACCACACTACACTGCTGTGCAAAAGAAAAGCAGAGTAAGGAACTGAGACAGAGACTTCAACTGTTAAAGCTGAAACAGAAATCATACTATGACAAGTCATCCAAAACTCTGAAACCATTGACAAGGGATGATGTTGTCAGGATTGAGGATCCAGATGCATGGAACAGGAAAGCTACAGTTCTTGAGGAAGTAGGACCAAGGTCATCCACTGTTAGAACTGAGGAAGGACAGATTCTCAGGAGGAACCCGCCGTTCCCTCCTAAAAACACAAGAGACTATCGAAGAGCAAATCGATGACAATGCCGCAACTGAATCTTGTCACTCACCACCAGAACAATCTGACACAAATACACATACAGGCTCTCATGAAAACACATCAGACTTACCTGTGCTGAGAAGATCCACACATGAAGTAAAAAAGCCTGATAGACTTAATCTTTGAGTACAAAGAAAACTACATTGAAAATGTATTGACTGTTGAAGATGTTTATGTTGTTATTGATTGATACTGATTTTGTTTAACCTCAAAGAAAGGGGGATATAATGATCAGTAACCTGTCATTCTGGAATGGTACACTAGGTGGTGCTGTATGTATATAAGAGTGGGCTACCCAGGATGCATTAGGCTACCCACAAGGCAGCAGTCAAGATGGAGGCCTCTACAGATACTGTACCTAGTCCAAATGTGCTCAATAAAGTGTCTAGCAAAAGCTAGCTGTTCTTAATAAAAACGATTAGTTATTAATGAACATAACATTCTCCTCCTCCTAAGGCGCTAGCGGCTGGCACTAACAACTGAATTTCTAGGCCTTTAAACCTGAAAATGTTTGCAAATAATTCTTCCACTAGCTATTTCTCATGGGTTCTCTATATGTAGTAGTAACAAATGTTGTGGATAGTCCTGCTTAAATACACCAAATATGCAGAAACAGATCAGCATAATACACACCAATTGATGGCAGTAATCTTGATGGTGGCATTCGTTAAAAGGGAACATTTCCTCAGACATTAATTTCCTGTAAATGCTGATAGAAAAATCTTCTATTTATGGAAATAGTTTAGACTTTTGGGATGGATTTTTAAAGTATTTTTTCTTGAGCTGTGGGTGATGCTGGCAAGGCCGCATTTATTATATTTGGCACACCATCGATCAGCCTGCTATATGGGTGTTGTAGCATAAAATTTAATCCTGCTACAATACTCAATATTGGGGCTAACAGATAGAGGTTTATTTTCGCAAAAGCTTTTTGACATTCATAGATATGCTGATATGTGCTCTTAATTCGTATGATAAATGAAGCCTAAATCGGCTCCAGCAGGCCTTGAGGAAAAGGACTTTTAAAAGCACACATGGTAAAAGAATGGTAAAAGAGGATAGATCACCATAGCAACAAAAACGAGTCCAGCCCGGCTGGAAATCATTTTGAACATCTGTGGACCTTCAGTTGTGGGCACTGAGAGAAAAGAAGTGAAGTGTCAATCAATCATGGGTTGTATCTGAAGGAACCTATTGTGGATAAGCCACCGCCCCAGAGGTGTGGTTTAATGTTAAAAAGAGCTTTTAAAAGCTAGGCAGAATTCAGAGTGGAAAGGGACACAGCTCCACCGCAACTGCTCCGACCTCACCTTTCACTTCCTGGTGGCGCCACCTCACCTGTTATCTTCCTGACTGTTCGTTACCTCACAGTTTCATGCCTATGCAGGCTTACAGACTGATAACCTGGCTACAAGAGAAGGGCACGCTGCACTACAACGCCATCCATCCAACTACTTGGAATCTGCCCGACAGGCTTGAGCCAACTATAAGTATATGGGGGAGAAATTGGGTGTTGCCCTGTTTGGGTCGCTAACTTTTAAAAGTTGAAAAATTAGCGCCAGGCGATAAGGCTTTCCAACTTTTAAAAAATTTGGGGTTTGCGCTCCAGGAAGGAAGTGGAGCATTAAATCAAGCGCTCCACTTCCTTCCTGGAGTGCAACAGGCAGCAGGCGGGGTGGTAGTTGTGAAGTGCTGCACAATGGGCTGTACAGAGCTGCCACGTTGGAAGGCTCCTTCCCTCCCTTAAAGGGAAGGGCCATCACTGTCGGCTCTGCAAGAGGAAACCTTACCTGGTCCCGAGCTGCAGCAGAATGCCGGGCTGATCACTCGTTGGCAAACAGAAATGAAACACAAAATGAAGAGCATTTTTTTCACTTACCTCGGCCATCTCGCCTTTAAGTATTGCCCCCAAAGCACCTGGCCTCCCGATCAATGCCTCCTGCAGCTGCTGGTGTTTTGCCCAGCGATGCTGCAGGGGGCAGAACCGCAGTTCGGGTCCGGGGTGCTGTCAGGGCAATGCACACGACGATGACGTCACGATCTCTGGGCGAAGGAGATCGGAGCGCAACACCATACTGCCGCCGCAAACCCCCCGCCGAATATAATGGGAGTCGATCTTCTCGCCATGCCCAGTCGATTAGTGATTAGCGCCCTGTTATCGCCCCCCAGAAGCAATAACAGGAGGCGCTAAGGAGGCCAATTTCGAGCCCTATAACTTTTGTTATGGGGTTAGTCTAAGGTAGACATTTAATTCCAAAAGGTTATGCATTTTGGAAGTTCAGAAGCTGTTGCTGTTTTGTTGTTACTGCAATTCTAATTCATGCATAAACCCAAGATGTTGTTTCGATTCTAATGCAAATTTTCTAATGTATTAATAATAAATTATTTTTTTCTTTATAAAGTCATGGTTCGTGCCTGAAGTTTCTTTAGGAAAAAAATTCACTAATTTAAAAATAAAATTAAATCATGTGGTGACAGAAGGAAATTCCCCAAATTAAAGTGTAAAATCATCAGCCACAACTGTTTGGTATTCACACCTTTCTACCAGGGATACAAAAACTTTTTCATGCTCAGCAGAACAAGGATCATAAACTGAATATCACAGTTTTATATTGCCTTCGACAGGGGGAATACAAGATTAAATAGTATTATTTTTTCTAATTAATAATTAACACGAGATAATACACTTTGGGGGAAAAATCCATCCCCTTAGCACCTCCTGTTAGCACCAGCAGTTGGCGCTAATGGGGCGCTAGAGCAGTATCGCTGGGGAGAGGCGATTCCAGCGCCGCATGCCAAATCCCACCTCCCCCCCCACCATAGCATCGCCAGTAACAGTTATCACCGGGAGCCTCAACGCCAGGTGGATCGTGACATCAGTAAGTGTGCTGGCATGAAGCAGCAGGAAGCCGGCTCCAGGGATGTTATTTAAAGGGATTTTAAGTAATGACTTGCAGCTGTCAGGTTAGTGGAGTTTCAGCAGTTTCTTGTCAGTTTCACATAGTCCAAAAATTTCATTCAGTAATTTCAAAGTTATTTTGTATCAGGAGTGGTGTGGCAACTAAAAGTAGCTACATTTATTCAAAAAAAAAATCAAACTGTTGCACTTGGTAACATTAATGGGGGCTGTACTGGCAGTTGACCTCGCCCTTCTGTAGGGGTTCGCAAAATCCCTCAGCCCCGAAGATACTGGAGATATTAATCACAGAATCACAGAATCACAGAAACCCCACAGTGCAGATAGAGGCCATTTTGGCCCATCGAGCCTGCACCGACACATATCCCACCCGATCCCCGTAACCCCTACACCAACACATATCCCACCCTATCCCCGTAACCCCACATATTTTAATCCCCCTAACACTAAGGGTCAATTTATCATAGCCAATCAACCTAACCTGCACATCTTTGGACTGTGGGAGGAAACCGGAGCACCCGGAGAAAACCCACGCAAACACGGGGAGAATGTGCAAACTCCACACAGACAGTCACCCGAGGCCGGATTCGAACCCGGGTCCCTGGCGCTGTGAGGCAACAGTGCTAACCACTATGCTATATCGTGGAAATTGCCTCTGGGTTGGACAATGTTTTAAACATACCCAGAATCACAGGGGGGGCTGCGTTGAGTTGGGCAGCACGTGGACAGCACCGGAATCAAGGAACTTCGTGGAAAAATTCGCACACTTTAAGACAGCACATTTTATTTTTTTAAATGTACTCTTGAGTTTTGAACTATGTAAATTGCAAAGGGACAAAAATGGCCATCAGAAAAGCATGGCCAAGGACAAAGGGGCTTGGAAAACAGCTCGTGTAGGTCTGTGAAAAGTGGGAGGATCAAGCAGTGGCAGTCAGATTCTGTCAATCAAAAAAAGGGAGTTTCCCTTCCCTACAGAGGCAATGTCTGTTTACAGAAACTGCTGCAGGATGTTGACACAAGCATTATCCACTTAGGCTGCGGTTTCAGTGACCGCAGGACAAAGGGCTTCTGTTTACCTAGTAATCCAAATCCATTCAAAACCCCCTCACACACAATGAAACATACCTAAACTATGGAAGAGACTTTTTTTAGACTAAGAAAAGGAATGAATGGGTTTGAATCACCCATTACTCAGCCAATAGGGCAGTTGGATCCCTTTTGTTTTAGCCAGATGAACTTGGACGTGGGCGGGAACATTTCGGCCCCAAAATGAAGACACATTCAAACCACTCCAAGCTTTATTCGAAACCCATTCCAGACAAAGGAAATAGTTTGTCCACTGGGAAATAGCCCATTTGAATCAGCCAATCATGGCCTTTCTCTTGTGTATTCAAACTTTTCGGCGCAAATTTGCACACAGACCTTTTCAGCACCAAAACAGCAGGAGCTCCCAGGATATAAAGATAGCTTCTCAGAAGCATAGCTCTCTCTTATTTTTTTCTTGGAATGCAGGTGAGCTCCTCTCTCTCTTTGGACCACAGGTGAGCAGGTTTCTGACTCCTCAGCAAGGCAACCTAGTAAGGAGTTAGAGGGGTGGTAATTTAAGGGAAATTGCTAAGATTGTAAGACTACATTGTAGCCATTTATCCCTCGTTTTTGCTGTCTGCCTTCCCCTGTTAAGCAATTTTACTTTGATCGTGTGGTGTAGTTTCTTTATTGCTTTGATCGTGTGGTGTAGTTTTCTTCAGTTAATAAAGTTTGATTTTCTCGCATCCAGACCATTTTGTCCGTTTTAGTATATCATTAATTATAAGTTCCTCCAGTCAGAACTGGAAGGGTGGGTTTAGCGATTCGAAACCGCTGTTTGGTATTGGTCTCAGTGCAGTGGAAAAAAAGGCTGCTTGACCAGGTAAATTACCATAAACCAGGTAAAGGAAGGTAAATTACCGCAAACCAGGTAAAAGATGCCCCGCTACACTCCAGGATCTATGGCAGAGGGAGCGGAGGCAGCGAGTCAGACTAGAACATGTGACCAGAGGGAGGAGGAGGGCTATCAGGGCTCTCAACAGGAAGCCTTAACCTCTGAGGGTATTCCAAGAGCACTTCTCCTACCTTCAATTAAGCGCGGAGTAGTGTATTAGAAGGCTCTGCTTCACTAAGGAGGTGGTCACAGAACTCTGCCACCTCCTGCAACCAGACCTCCAGCCTCAGATCAGGGTGACCACGGCTCTCGCAGTGGCAGTCAAGGTCACTGTCACCCTCAATTTCTTCGCCAGCAGATCCTTCCAGTCTGCAACAGGAAACATAGCAAAACATCTCGTAGTTTGCCATCCATTGCTGCATCCAGGAGGTTACAGAGGCTCTCTACATTAGGAGAAGGGAGTACATTTCCTTCCCCATCACCAGAGATAAGCAGGATGAGTGTGCATGTGGCTTTGCCAGGATAACAGGATTCCCCATGGTACAGGGCACCATTGACTGCACCCACGTGGCTTTTCGGGCACCACATAACAATCCTGACATCTTCTGTAACCACAAAGTCTAACACTCACTTAATGTGCAGTTGGTATGTGACCACACACAGCGAATCCTCAAAGTCAATGCCCGCTATCCTGGCAGCAGCCACGGTGCCTTCATCCTGCGCCAGACTGGTGTGCCAGCACTCTTCCTCCCACCACGTCAAGCTTGTGGCTGGCTGCACAGAGACAAGAGCTATCCGCTCTCCGCCTGGCTGGTGACTCCCTTCCGCAACCACAAAACTCCTGCCCAGCACTCAAATAATGAGAGACATGCTGCCACCAGGAACATCATCGAGCAAACCATCGGCCTTCTGAAACAACGGTTCCACTGCCTCAGGAGGAGGAAGAGGGAGAGGAAGAGGAGGAAAAGGAAGAGGAAGATGAGGAGGATGACGACGATGAGGAGCAAGGGCCGAGGCAGCCACTCAATTGGCCTTCCAGAAGGGCGGTCCGTGACTGCCTCATCAGACTGCGGTTCGAATGGATTAAACCCCAGATCCCCGTTACTTACCACATGCCCATCATTCCATCCCTGTCGCAGGCTATATCACAACGCAAAGCTGAAATGACAGACACCACAAATGAATCCAATTTGAATTAATAAATTTATCAAAACTCAGTGAACACATATTTACAACAAAAATATTAACTATTCACCCTTGTGCAATCCCTTCGTGCCTCTCATTACTGTGCCTTTGCCTACTCTAGGGCTCCTACGAAGTGTTGGCCCAGTGGCTGCAGCATGGCGGGTGGAAGGCTGTTGAGTGTCTGTGCGGGAGACTTCAGATGGCCTTGCAGGACACCCTCGACCAACTCTGGACCTGCAAGGCCCGGCTGTACACTGCACCACCATAGAATGGGCGGCAGCAGTCTGGGCTGACTGGATGACAGGCAGTGACAAGGGCAATGGTGGAGTGGCAGTGATGGGAGCAGGAATGCTGTCATCCTGAGAGAGAAGAGCAGATTCCTGCTCCACTGACCCACTGCCACTCCCCGAGGCAGCACCTCAGCATCACTATCAATCTGCTGGAGCACAGATTGCTGGCCTGCTGCAACACTGTGAAAGCCCCGGTGGACGGTGGTAGACCCAGCCACAATGGCAGCAGTCAGAACTTGCATGGCATCAAGCTGAGACTGCATGAAAGCAGTCTGAGATAGGATGCCACCAAGCATAGACTGCAGTACAGCACTAAGATGTTGCATCGCTTCTGCCTGTGCTGCAATGGAAGCTGCCAGATCGCCCATCACATGTGGCATCAGGTCTGGGTCATCATGATCTCTCTGGGAGTCTACCATCCTTTGCAGACTGGAAATGATGGGCTCCATGGTGTGCGCAGAGCCTTGTGCAATGTTGGAGGTGGACTCCTCCACGCTCCTTACCATTGCCAAGAGGCTCTCGGGCACCCTTGCCATTGCACCTATCATCTCCGTGTGCATGCCCATCACCCTTCTTCTAAACACCTCCCCATCGAAGTCCTCATCGAGTCATGTGCAGCAGAACTCACGTGCAAGCTCGCCCTCCAGGGAGCTGGCCCCCGAGCTACCTATTCCCCCTGGCCTTGCCGCAGCCTACTCGTTCCTGGTGCTTCACCCTGCGCAGATCACGCTGCTATTCTAGCCTCTTAAGAATGCATATCTGAACTGGTGCCTGCGTGTGAAACATGCAGTTACGCGGTGTCTTCTTCCTTCTCCACTTCTCCCACCTCGCTCGCTACGGTGCCCTCAGGGACAGGCTGCTCAGGTGCTTGCTCATTATGTGAAAGCTTAACGGCACAAGAGTCAGGTTAAGGTGAGGAAAGGGGGGCAGGAAGGGAGAAATGCAGGAGTAGGGATGAACATACTATTGTTGCCCCAAGGAGGTCAACATTGCTGTTGGCCACGGCACCCACCACCTGGTGCCCAATAATCTGCAGCACTCGATTCTCCAGCGCAGACAGTGATTGGGTGTCAGCTTGTCCCCCGCCTGTGCGCTCCTGCTCCCTCCTGTTGTGAGCCACCTTGTCCTACAAGAGAAAGGAAAGTGTGTGAGTGAATGTGGAGCAATGCGTTTGGGTGATGTGCCTGTCACAGTTGAATAGATGGCATTGTGTGCAGGGTGTGAGATGTGGGTGTGAGTGTCATTAGGTAGAGATTGTTGGTGGATGGGTGCTCGGGGTGTGGTGCTTTGGGCAGTGTGTGAAGAGTGTGGTACAGCTGGTGGTAATTAGCATTTGTTGAAGCATTGACTCAGCCTGACCACCTGAGTGAGGTCGTTAAATTTCTTCCTGCACTGTGTGTGGATCCTGGGGACCACAGTGCTGCCCGAGACATGCTGCGCTACCTCCATCCACATGGTCCAGAAGACTTGCGGCGAGGGCCTCCTGCCACTTGTCGGGTACAGCACCGCCCCCTGTCTCTCCACAGCAAACACAAATGCATCCAATGCTTGATCGTAGAATCTGCGTGCTCTCCCCCTGGGGCGTGGATCTACCATGAGTACAGCTGCTTCAGTCCTCCGGCTCCTTCTCCTTGACCTGCTGCTGCTTGCTGAGGCAGCTGCACAGCCAGCAATGCTGAGAATGAGGTTCTGCAGCATCAATGAACATCCCCTTTAAGTACTGAAAAAAGCCTGTGGCAATCATGACTTGTGATTAGACTGCACCTGATATTGGTCCACTTTGAGTGTAACACCTATGAGCTTGGGCTTTGAGATTTAGGACTCCAATCATTTTTTTGAGCAGTGAGCATGAATTTTGCATGCTGTCTAAAGTTTAACAGCCTTAGGTAGACTGGTAAGGTAAGGATAGCCAGTCTTCTGTAGTGTATGTACCTTTAAGAGAGAACTACTTTTACAGCTCCTGTATACTGTAGTACCGGCAGTGACCACACCTGTATATAAGCCTTGAGCATGCCTCTGTACCCCCAGTCTTGAGACTACCCTACTCCAGTAAATACCTGTTGATTGTTAAGTTACAGCATCCGTGTGGTTATTGAAAAACATCATACTCTCAGAATCACGGATCTAACAGTGGCGACGAGTGTCGATTCGAATCTACCTGCAACTCTGCATTTCCCTTCCAGGATTCGCTCCGGGAGGGTGTTGGAAGAAAGTCGAGGCCAGAAACACGGGCGTCAACCACGAGCAACCGCCCAGTCATCCGGCAGAGAGTGAACATCGCAGGGGAGGCTGTGGAGAGCCGGGCTTGGTTCCCCAGCCACGGCGATCAGCAACAGACTGACGACAGGTACCAGGTACAGTGCAGACCCTTCCTGGACAGCGGCGGCTGGAGCCGACCGACGGCAGAGAAAAAGCCGAGCAGCGTCGACGGGGTAAGATAGAGGGTGAAGCGCACAGGGCGCAGCCGGGGGTTGAAAACCGAGCGGCATCGAGGAAAAACAAAATGGAGAGAGAGAGGGTAAAGCAGCAGCCAGGTTCAGGACTGAGCGGCGGAAACGGGAAAGGCGCACAGAAAAAAAAACGCGCAGAGCGCAGCCAGGGCTCAAGGGTTGAACAGTGTCCGCAGGGAGAAGAAGGGAGAGCGCGGGAGACGCCATTGAGCCACGGAGAAGAAGGAAGAGCGTGGGAGACGCCATTTTTAGAAGCCGCAGCGGAGAAGAAGGGCGAGCGCGGGAAGAAAGGAAAGCGCGGGAGATGCCATTTTGTGCCAGCGGAGAAGAAGGGAAAGTGCGGGAGACGCCATTCTTGACAGTTAAATCACACCCAGGGATGCCGAAGAGTGGCAGTATCTCTACGTTCGACAATGAAGTCTAAGATTGGGCGACATATGTGGAACGTATTGAGGTGTACTGCAGGGCGAATGAAGTGTCAGATGCTAGGTAAGCACTGGTTTTGTTAAATTCCATGGGTGCAAAAACTTATGGGTTACTGCAAAACCTAATAACCCCAGAGAAGCCTGTGAATAAGAATTTCGAAAGCATAGTAGAAATCCTACAGGACCACTTAAACCCCACACCGCTGCTGATAGCAGAACGATTTAAGTTCCATAAAAGGAACCAACACAAAGACGAAAGCAATGCTGAGTACCTAACGGAACTGCGCAAGCTATCGAAACACTGCCAGTTTGGAGTGGCACTAGCAGATACGTTAAGGGACAAGTTTGTGTGTGGGCTTCAAAGTGAAGGAACCCAGAAACGGCTTCTATCAGAAAAGGATCTTACGCTGGACAAGGCTTTCAGTATGGCAGTATCACATGAAGCAGCCGCAAGGGGCGCTGCAGAGATACAACGGAGACCGCAAGAATATGGCACCAATGAAATGTCCTATGGAACAGGGAAGTGTTATCGCTGCGGCAGAACAACACACGACCAGAAGGATTGTTGGTTCAAGGACCAAGTGTGCAGACAGTGTGGAAAAGCAGGACACATAGCAAGAGTCTGCAGGTCTGGGAAGAAAACCAACAGCAAGAAATCTCCACAGGAGAAGTACAAAAAGGTACACAAGGTGATGGACAGTAGTTCAGATGAACAGAACAGTGACACAGACTCCAGAAGCAAGGAGCTGGGTTGTCTGAAACTACATAAGGTAACCAAAATGGAGGATCACCAGACTATCTGGGTTACACTCAAGATAGACAGAGTCCAAGTGAAAATGGAATTGGACACAGGATCAGCCCTAACAGTCATAAACCAAAGGGACTACAAGCTGCTATTTTCACATATACCCTTGAAAGCTACAGAGATTGTCTTGAAGACGTACACAGGGCAAAAAGTCTACCCCAAAGGAAAAATAAGGGTGAAAGTGATATACAAAGGCCAGGAAATACCTAAAATGGACTTATATGTATTGCCAGATGGAGGACCACCACTGCTAGGACGTGAATGGATCCGGCAGATACAATTAGATTGGCATTCCATACAGGCACTGAAGGTTGAGGCCAAAAAGGATGACGACGTCACACCTGGACGACTGTCAAAAATGCTAACTGACGCAAAAGAAGTGTTCCAGGAGGGACGCGGAACAGTAAAAGGCATAACAGCAATGATTAAAATAGAGGAAAATGCAAGCCCAAAGTTTCTTAAGGCCAGACCAGTGCCTTATGCGATCAGACCAGCCGTCGAAGCAGAGCTGGAAGGGTTGGAACATTCAGGAGTACTGTCCAAAGTAGACTGGAGTGAGTGGGCTACACCCATCATTCCTGTAATGAAGAGGTCGTTCAGTAGTACGCCTGGGGAACCAAAGAAGGTCCGCATCTGTGGGGATTTTAAGGTGACAGTGAACCCAGTCCTTCACATGGTACAATATCCGCTTCCACGAATTGAGGATATTTTCGCCTCGCTATCTGGAGGTAAACGTTTCACCAAAATTGATCTAGCCCAGGCGTACTTGCAAATGGAGGTGGAAGAAGCCTCGAAACAATACCTCACGATCAACACTCATAAAGGTCTCTATCAATACAACCGGCTGGTGATTGGGGTAGCATCGGCTCCGGCTATTTGGCAAAGGGCGATGGATCAAGTCCTGCAAGGGATTCCAGGGACCCAGTGTTATTTGGACGACATCCTGGTCACGGGCGAAAATGACAGTGATCACCTCGCTAACTTGGAGAAGGTGCTCACCAGATTAAAGGAATATGGGCTACGAGCTAATTGCCACAAGTGCGAGTTTTTCCAGAAGCAGATCTCGTATTGTGGCCACGTCATCGATGAAGAGGGGTTACATAAGTCCCCTGACAAGATTGAGGCAGTAGTCAAGGCTCCAGCACCGGAAAATGTGTCACAACTGAGGTCGTTCCTTGGGCTGGTAAACTACTACCATAAGTTCTTACCAAATTTGTCCACGGTATTACACCCACTGAACACCCTACTGCAAACAGGGGTACCATGGAAGTGGAATGATGAACGTAGACAAGCTTTCCAGGAGTGTAAAGTATTGATCACATCAAAAAAGGTGTTGGCCCATTTCAACCCAGCACTACCAGTTCGTTTGGCATATGATGCATCACCCTATGATATTGGAGCGGTGCTGTCGCACAAATTCCCAGACGGGTTGGAGAGGCCAGTAACCTTTGCGTCTCGGTCACTAACCTCAGCCGAGCGCAACTACGCCCAGATTGACAGGGAGGCCCTCAGCCTAGTATGGGGAGTAAAAACATTTAACCACTATCTGCATGGGCAGAAGTTCACCTTGCTGACTGACCACCAACCACTTGTCTCCATCTTTAATCCTAAGAAGGGCGTTCCAGTGATGACTGCACAACGGTTACAGAGATGGTCCCTGTTTCTAGGGGCGAATCAATATGAAATAGGATATAAAGGCACGAAACAGCATGGAAATGCTGATGGGCTGTCACGCCTGCCACTGCCTACTGTGGAGGAAGCACCAGCAGTGGACCCTATCGAGATATTTTATTCGTCAATAATTTAACGATTGCCAGTAACGAACGCGGATATAGAGAAGGAGACCCGCAATGGTCCGACACTGTCTCGGGTATATGATTTGACGGTGAGGGGCTGGCCAACACATGGCGACTCACTGTTGCCAGCATTCTCATCCAGAAGAGAACAGCTGTCAGTATGCCAGGGGACAGTGATGTGTGGATCCCGAGTGGTGATTCCACCCAAGTTAAGGGAGAGAGTGCTAAATGAGCTTCATGAAGGTCATCTGGGAGGGGTAAAAATGAAAACCCTTGCTAGGGCTTATGTGTGGTGGCCGGAGATCGATCAACAAATCGAGGACCTGACCAAGAGCTGCTCAGGATGCCAGAAGGTCCAAAATGCACCACCACATGCCCCTCTACACCCATGGGAGTGGCCCTCCTCTCCATGGCGACGGGTGCACATTGATTTTGCTGGTCCATTCATGGACTCAATGTTCTTAATAGCAGTGGATGCTCACTCGAAATGGCCTGAGGTGATAAAAATGTCCTCAACCACTACAGAGAAAACGATTGCAGTCCTACGGACCATATTTGCCAGGAACGGCTTGCCAGATCAGATTTGCTCTGATAATGGACCACAGTTTGTGTCCGAAGAGTTTCAGAAATTTATGAGAAGGAATGGGGTCAGGCATTACACACCCGCCCCGTATCATCCAGCCACAAATGGATTGGCTGAGAGGTTCGTACAAACCTTTAAAAAGGCGATAAAGGCCATGTGCAACGATGAAATTCCACTACAGCATAAGGTGGACAATTTCCTATTCGCCTACAGAATTGCGACACATGCAGTCACCAACCAGACCCCGGCCATGATGTTCTTTAACCGAAGGTTGAGATCTCGTCTGGATTTGCTCAGACCAAATGTGCGAAGAAATGTTGAGGATAAACAATTCCAGCACATCAATGAGAAGCCGACAAGGAGCTTCAATGTAGGACAACCAGTCTTGGCCCGTGACTACCGAACAGAGAAATGGCAACCCGGACCGATATGCACAAGGCAGGGGCCATTAATGTACACAGTGGATGTCGGGGAGAACATTGTGAGACGCCACGTCAATCAGATCTTAGCATCACAGGAACGAGTCAACCCCATGTCTCGAGTACCTGGGGATGAACCCGACATACCGGTAGCATCTACCTCAGAACCAGTAGCAGTGGAAACCGATGAATTAACCGACGAAAAGGGGCCAGGATCGCCTCCGCACCAAGAACAAGAACCTCAGGAAAGGCGCTATCCCGAAAGGATCAGGAAGCCGCCCCAAAGACTGAATCTATAAATGGACTATTGTTGTTTAATGTACAGGTAGACTATCCTTTATCCGAAAACCTCGGGACCAGCCGAGTTTCGGATAAAGGAGAATTTCAGATTTCGGAAGGTGGGTCGGCGGGGGTCCACGGGGGGGTCGGCGGGGGTCCGCGGGGGGGTCGGCGGGGGGTCGTGCGCACGACTTACGCTGACGCTCAGCGTAAGTCAGTCGGGGTCGGCGGGGGGTCGTGCGCACGACTTACGCTGACGCTCAGCCTAAGTCAGTCGGGGTCGGCGGGAGTCAGGGTCGGCGGGGTACGCGAGGGGGTCGGCGGTTGTTGAGGCCGGCGGGGTCCGCGGGGGGCTCGGCGGTTGTCGGGCTGGCGGGGTACGCGGGGGGGTCGGCGGTTGTCGGGGCTGGCGGGGTTGGCGGTTGTCGGGGCCGGCGGGGTCCGCGGGGGGGTTCGGCGGTTGTCGTGGCTGGCGGGGTCGGCGGTTGTCGGGGCCGGCGGGGTCCACGGGGGGGTCGGCGGGGGGTCGTGCGCACGACTTACCCTTTATCCGAACTTCCGAAACCGGAACCCTCTAAAAACCGAACGTTTTTTCGTTCAGCATAAGTCGTACGCACGACTTACGCTGAACGAAAAAACCTTCGGTTTTTAGAGGGTTTCGGTTTTCGGAAGTCCGGATAAAGGGTAGTCTACCTGTACATGTTAAAGTGTTAATTGTTATTTGAATATTATGAGTACTGCTAATCTAAAAGGGGAGGAATTGTAGTGTATGTACCTTTAAGAGAGAACTGCTTTTACAGCTCCTGTATACTGTAGTACCGGCAGTGACCACACCTGTATATAAGCCTTGAGCATGCCTCTGTACCCCCAGTCTTGAGACTACCCTACTCCAGTAAATACCTGTTGATTGTTAAGTTACAGCATCCGTGTGGTTATTGAAAAACATCATACTCTCAGAATCATGGATCTAACATCTTCCACCCTACCACTTAAATGGGCAAAGCATGCAAGTCACCATGACTAAAGCTGCATGCTAATCCCTCAGAAAACTTTATAGGGGACAAAAGTCATTGGGCCTTTTGGAACTGCTGCTATAGCTCCGGTAAGAGTGTAGCAGAGGGGCTGAAAAATAGGCTGCGATCTGGCTACACAAGGTCTATGTATTTTTTAGAAGTTCCCACAAGGGCATTCAAGGGGGAGGGCTTCTGCCTGCCCATTACAGTTCCTTGATGTGGGGTGGGGTGGGTGGTGGTGGTGGGGCATGGTTAAGGGCAGAGACTTCTAGGTTGGCAGTCTCTGTGTCCCTGACCTGGCAGCAGATCAGTAAGCCAAGTGGGATAGGCATACCAGCCCATCGAACAGTGAAAGAGGAGCTCAACTGGGGCGGAACCTTGTTTATCAATGTATGCTACAAATGTGATGCAGTTAATTGGATGATGTACAACTTTATTTCACCTCAAGCAAATTTCCTCCAGCTAACGGGCTGACATGCAAATGTATCATTAATATCCACTCATATATTAATTTGTGAGAAGAGCAGATGAAGAAAACCACTAAAAAAAATTCTAGATCCCTTTGTTCACTTTTTTATTCAATACCTGTAGTAAGTAAACTTCATTCAAAGATAAACAAAATGACATGTTTCACAAAGTTATTGCGCCAAATCCTGCTGGGAAAATAACGGCATGTCAAATCAAATCAAATCAACTTTTATTGTCATTGTTAGTGCACAAGTGCAGTACATGGTGAATGACAGACGCTGTTATTAATGCACAAATCGGCCAGCAAGTTCAGGAGATTAAGGGATACGCCATGAGTTACGAATCTCCAGAACTTGCTGGTTGATTTATGCCACTTTGCCGTTTGCTTCGCACAAACGGCACCTCCCCCTTTGCTTCCTCGTTATTTTTAAAAACTTGCTGGATTTGTACATTAATTGCCCATTAAATTCACTGCAGAAAGTTAGAGCTGGTAATGAAGAGCGTCAGTACCCTTTTAACAGTGTGATAATTATCAATGAAATGCCAATCAACCTCACTGGCCCAGAAAGGGAAGAATTTAAACTGTTCAGTCTCATTCTTGCATGTAGTAAATTCTTCTTAAAGATTTAAAAAAATGAAACGCTAATTTAAAATATTGTCTTTCATTTATCCTATCTTTTTTCCCCTCTCTTTATTTCTCTCTCTGTACCTGATTTGGCTCTAATTCACCCTCCTGTTCCGTTGTTCCTCTGTTTCTTTCTCAATCCTTTAATCTCATTGGTTAAGAAGATACACTGTTGGTCCGGCTGTTCACTAAGATCCCAGATGCCCCGTTGCCCTCGCAAAGTCATTAAAAACATAAGAATATAAGAATTAGGAACAGGAGTAGGTCATACGGCCCCTTGAGCCAGCTCCGTCATTCAATAAGATCATGGCTGATCTTCGACCTCAACTTCACTTTCCCTCCCGATCCCTATTGTAAGGTTCGCAAAATTCTACAGACTCCCTCAAACCCAGAAAAGAAGAGATATTGGACTGTTTTAAAGATTATGGGGCCGAAAAGGGGCTTAAAGTTAAAACCCCAAGATTTTGGTTATTTAAAAGAGGACATGTCCAGGCCTGTGGAAGGCTGCGACAAAGGGGTTGGGATGAGCCTCTGTAAAACAAGCCGTTTGAGTACTGGCATAGGCCAAACTGTCTGGGAATGTTCTGGACTGTCTTAGTCATTCCACATAAATGACAATAGGCCTACAGAAGGACAGTTCCCGCCAAAATTGCAGAGCCATCAAGAATATGCATAATGCAGTACATGCCACTGATCAACAAAAGGGATCCTGAACCAAGCAGGAGAAGATAAGACTCACTAATCAGACCAAAGTTTAAACAGCCATTAAACATTAATTTAAGTTTCGATGAACCATCCCGAAACTAGTTTACACCAACTTAAGTCAATTAAAAGTAGATGGGACCAGCCCGGAACCCGTTAAAGAATTTAAAACTATTAAAGTTAACGAGCAGGCCAAAATTAACAATGGGCCAGAGAAGATTTGGCGGGCAGATAAGCAAGGCCTCAAATGGTATAATTGAGGCCTGCTTTTCAGTTAACAGTCAGTCAAGCGCAATGCAGAGAGCAGTACAGTTCCTACAGACGGAGGCACAGCTCATTCGAAAGACACACCAGCCTCGGGACAATCAATTGACGGAAGGACGACAGAAGGAGAACAGAAAGGAATTGCGGCAACCAAGGGCCCCAAGAAAACAAACAACCAACAATATTACCAACAACTAGGTAATATTGGGCCACTGCGACCAGCAAGACACCAACCTGGAAGAAACCGAAGATTCGCAAGTTTGTTTCCACTCTACAAGCTATCCTGACTTACCCCTGGGTAAGATTTGATGAAAAAGACTCTAAACCCTATACCTAACCAAAGGAAATTGGGTACTTGCCCGATAGATCCAATACGCACCCGACCGCATCAGCGGACACGCGAAGACTGAAAACCCAACGCAAGTGAAGTCTTCTATCACGTCCGGGGTATGGCAGGCCCCAACTGCCAGACCTAGGAGAACCCTGAAATCGCAAACCTCTACAACTGTTAAGAAAGTCGTTTGGTGAGCATTTTCCCTGGTCCTCTGGATTCCAACCTAATTAGTGTAGTGGGATTGGGAGGGGTGAAGTATTTTGTCTACTGTCATTCTCCCTCATATATTCTGAAGTGTTCCACCTTTTAGAGTAATAAGATTATTGTGTTGTGTATATTTTCCTGTCTCAAATAAAAATCCAAATTCTTTTCACCAACTCAGTTGTCTGTTGCAATTTCATTACAACCCCCAAATAAGTCCAAAGTCTAGAACCAAGGGAGTGGGAGCCATTCGAACCGCTCAGGAGTCAGAGACAAAGCTGACCACACACACCACCCCTTACACTATATCTCTTGATTCCCCTAGAGTCCAAAAATCTGTCTATCTCAGCCTTGAATATACTCAACGACTCAGCATCCACAGCCCTTTGGGGTAGAGAATTCCAAAGATTCACAACCCTCTGGGTGAAGAAATTCCTCCTCATCTCAGTCTTAAATGGCCGACCCCTTATCCTGAGACTATGACCCCTAGTTCTAGACTCTCCAGCCAGGTATCAGATAACTAATGGTGTATGGCGTGAGATGGCCTGCTCCAGAAAGATTTGGCCAGTTTAATTTACCTCAAAGCTCAATATTCTATTTTTTGGGGAAAATGGCATTGAAATGGCCTAATACACAGGCTGCAAATGAAGAGGAAGCGGTTTGCTTTATCAGGAGGAAGGCAGAATAAATGTGCTGCTTACTGTTGCACACAATTCTAGTAGGGTCCATTAAGGATGACATAAACCTATGATGGCAAATCCCATGTCCTCTGAGAGGTACCATTTCAAGCATTGTACACAACCATGCATTTTGCATACATTTTTTCTTTGTGCCAAAGTTAGTTGCATGTCACACTTTTCTTCTGGTGGAGATGGTTGGTGGACATGGGTCAGCAAACTAATGTCTCAGCTTCCAGCCCAATGCCGTGTCTTACTGTTAGGGAGTTTCTTATTGAAGTTAGCAGCCTTCCATGCAGAGGCTGGCTCAGGTCTACTGGGAACCAATTGCTCCCCAGTGTTTCTTCTTCTTCCAAAAATGCAGTCACCATGGACTGCTGCTTCCTGCTGGCATCATGGCTGCTTCCTGGATAATGATGTACATAATGATATTTCTGTGGCCAAATACTACTTGGCCTTGCAAAAACAGTGCCTACCACTTGCTTCATACATGTCTGCACTGCTGACTGCCTGATGTGATATACGTTCCTAGGGTGGCTTGGAAGGATCCAGTAGCATAACATTTTCATGCTGTTGGTCACATTCAATATTACAGAATGAGCCGCCCTTGTTCCAAATATCATCTGCAGATCGCGCTGCAACAGACGGGACAACTGTGCTGCAGTCTGTTTTGTGAAGCGAATGCAGTGAAGAAAGGTCTCCTCTATACATGTGGAAAGCTCTATCAATGCTTGTGACAGGGTTGCGATCAATGTCTTCCCTAATTTCTTTTTGGGTGTGCGGTCCCTTTAATGGGCTGCGCGGCCCATCCACAATTTCACACATGCGCGGAATCACCCATAGAAAAGCCGGTAGTGGCCTGCGTGGGACCTCCAGATAGCTGCATGGCCGCGCAGCTTGGCTGGTCCGTTGGTTGTGATGACTGTAGACAAATACCTCTGGTGTCATTGCTTTTGCATTTGGCAGCCTCTCGTAAACTTTTCTGAAACATGTTGCATGTTCCAAAACTAGCAAGGAATATCCATGCTCACCATTTAAAAAAAATAATCTTGGGATGCAGGCATCGCTGAAAAGGCATTTATTGCCCACGCCTAGTTGCCCAAAGAAGGTGGTGGTGGGCTGCCTTCTTGAATCGCTGCATAGTAATTTGATACTATTGAGTGGCTTGCTAGGTCATTTCAGAGGATGGTTAAGAGTCAACCAAGTTGGTATGGGACTGGAATAACATATAGGTCAGACTGGGTAAGGACGGCTGGTTTCCTTCCCTAAAGGACAGAAGTGAACCAGTTGGGTTGCTACAACAATCTGATAGCTACATGGTCACTTTTACTGATACCAGTTTTTATTTCCAGATTTTTTAAACTGAATTCAAATTCTCAAAGTGCCATGGTGGATTTGAACTCACATTCTCTGGGTTATTAGTCTAGGTTTTATGATTAGTACTTCAGTAACACTCTGCTACAACACATTGGCCTAGAAATTGGGTATAGCCTCGCTTGAGGCGTTAGAACTGGCGGAGCGCTAAGTTTATAGCCAGACGAAAGTTATCGCTGCCTGGCGAGATATTGGGTTGCATCGCCCCCAAAGGGGATTGAGGCGTTAATTCAGCCGTTGCACGGTGCTCTTAAGGCGCAAAAGTTCAGGCGCTACTCAATATCGACGCGGATGGGCGCAGCGCAGGTGATCTCAATTACGGGAAACCACGAGACCTCCAGGCGCTGGCCGGCTCTTAAAGGGGTGGGCCAGTCAGCTTGAGCTTCAACACCCAACGCCCTGTATGCCTCAGATTCGGCGCTCGCCCTTGTCTGGCGGTACAAACTTGTTCAGCATGGAGAAGGTTAGACAGAGAGCAGAGCGCTTCAGCACTGAGGCTCTGGCCCACTTGGTGGCTGCAGTTGAACGCCGTCGAGAGGTCCTGTATCCGGATAATGGCAAAAGGCCGAATCAGAAGGCTTACCGCCGATCTTGGAGGGGGGTTGCTGTGAGGGTCAACTCCAGCAGCATGGCGACCAGGACCACTGTTCAGTGCAGGAAGAAATTCAACGACCTCACACGGATCGTTAGGGTGAGTGATGGTTTAGCAATCTTCTGATTCCCTCCATCTGCAGCTGACTTCGGGCACCCTGCTGCAATGATGCCCCAATGGCCATCTGTCAGCATGCACCCATGGCTCTTTCTGGGCACACACATGGACAGATGTCTCAAGGCCTCATGTAAGGGCTCTTGCACCATGGGGGGCATGCGATGATCTCTCAAGGCCTCATGTAAGGGCTCTTGCACCATGGGGGGCATGCGATGATCTCTCAAGGCCTCATGTAAGGGCTCTTGCACCATGGGGGCCATGCGATGATCTCTCAAGGCCTCATGTAAGGGCTCTTGCACCATGGGGGCCATGCGATGATCTCTCAAGGCATCATGTTACAGAACTTCCCTTTCTTTCCCCTGCAGTCCAAGCTGGCGATGATCCGGAAGGAGCAACGTCGAACCGGTGGCGGACCTCCACAAGTGGTCACTCTGATGGATCTGGAGGAGAGAGTGCACCAGATACTTGGAGACGTCTGTCTGGTCCTGTGACCACTGCATCTGCAGACCCCATTACCGACAGCGAGGGTAAGACTCTCACCTTTTTCATCTGTTGCCTTCCACTTGGTCCCCCCGCCAGCATGCATCCTCAGTGTGCAGCCATGTCAGAGCCTTGCCGCAATCTGGCATGCCTTTCAGCAAACCTGTCCTTTTGCTAAAGCCACTCTTCCACCTCCCACTTTCAGAAGAAGCAGCACCAACTCGGGCTCAACGCGCTGAAGCTGCCAGTGCCAATGCCACTGGAGGCGAGGACCAGGAGGAATCCGGATCAGCCATTGCAGAATCCGGGGAGCTGACTGTAGTGTATGTAACGTTCCACCTTTAAGAGAACTATTTTAAGGGTTGCACTGCTTTATCTTGGCTGCTGTATACTGTAATACCGGTGGTGACCACACCGGTATATAAGTGCTGTGTAATGATTTATTGGGCAGTTCCGCCCTGACCCACGACTAGTAAAGACCTGTTAAATTTTACTCTTGTGGTCTGTGTATTAATTCCCAGTATAACTCACAGGCTTAACAGTGGCGACGAGTACGATCTTACCCTGCGGCAGAGACTATCCAAGGCAGTTTAACGGGCATCGAGAGGAGGCATCCGCCCTCATCATTCTGCTGAGAGAAGACTCGGGTCTGCAGAGCAACGGAAGAATTCTAACACGAAGCCTTCCATCAGCAACAGGCAGGATCATCCCTTCTATCACAGTGGTGAGTAAGCCGATCAGCGACAAACAGCGAGTCGGTCACGTTGACTGTGAAGGAGGGGAGGGAAAAACAGAGGATATAAGGGCGGAGAACTCGACCACGGCCGGGGGAAAAGAGCCGGACAGAAGTCGGGGCCAGAGGCGCTGAGACTGGGGCAGCGTAAGGCACGGAAGCCGCGGTGAAGGCAAACGCAGCCGGTGTGAGAGACCGGGCTGCAAGCGGGCTGGGAGACGCATCAGCGTCGAGAGCAAGCTCGACCGCGACCGGTAAAAAAAAGGCCGGGCAGCTACCGAGGCCGCGAGGCGCAGCGACTGAGAACCGCTTGCGCGGGAGAAAATTTAAAAAAAATAGGAAAAAAACCGCGGAGAACTCAGCCGCAGCCGGGGGGGAAAGGACCGGACTACAAGAGGGGCTGGGAGGCACGGTTGAAAACCGCTGGGGAGGGCGGACGCAGCAATACGGCAGTCGCTGTTACAGCCAGCGGGAGAGACAGAGCCCGAGCGAGCGGGAGAGACAGAGCCCGAGCGAGCGGGAGAGACAGAGCCCGAGCGAGGGAGAACGAGACCGAGCGAGGGAGACCGAGCGAGGAAGACCGAGACCGAGCAAACGCGGGAAGCCGCCATTTTCGGAGGCGGGGAAGAAGACAAGCGCGGGAAACCACCATTTTGAAAGTAGGCGGGGAAGAAGACAAGCGCGGGAAACCGCCATTTTGAAAAAAAAAGTTAAAGAAAAATTTCTTTTTGTTTTCTCAAGAAGATTGCGAAGATGCCCAAGCGTGGTAACATCAACGATTTCGACCCCGATGTTGAAGATTGGGCCACGTATGTAGAACGCATAGAGATATATTGTAAGGCAAATAAAATATCAAATGAAGATAAAGCACTAACCTTACTAAACTCAATGGGTGCAAAGACATACGGGCTATTGAAGCATCTTCTATCACCAGCTAAACCAACGGATCAGACTTTCGCTAATATTGTTGCTGTCCTGAAGGATAATTTGAACCCCACACCGCTGATGTTAGCGGAATGATTTAAATTTTATGCGAGAACGCAACTGGAAGAGGAAAGCAACGCGGAGTACTTAATTGAACTGCGTAAGCTAGCGAAATACTGTCAGTTTGGGGAAAATCTGACAGAGGCACTGAGAGACAAATTCGTGTGTGGGTTGTCGAAAGAAGGAACACAAAAGCGGCTACTTGAAAAGAATGATCTTACACTTGATAAGGCTGTCACTATTGCAGCATCGCACGAAGCCGCAGCGAGAGGCACTGCGGAAATGCAGCTGAAGGCAGCGGTACTCAGCGTAGATCAAATGGCTTCGGGTACAACGAAATGTTATCGTTGTGGGAAGACAACACACGATCAGAACCAATGCTGGTTTAAAAACCAGGAATGTAGAAAATGTGGCAAGCTTGGTCACATAGCTAAAGTATGCCGGTCAGGAAAGAAGACCAGCAACAAAAAGTCACCGCAGAAAAAGTACAGAAAGGTACATAAGGTGGCTGAGAAGAGTTCGGATGAACAGAATTCGGATTCAGACTCCAACAGCAAGGAACTGGGTAGTCTGAGAATTCACAATGTGAGTAAGGAAGCTGACCGACAAACTATCTGGGTCACACTGCAGATTGCAGAAGTCCAAGTGAAGATGGAATTGGACACCGGATCGGCATTGACGGTCATGAATAAGCAAGATTACAAAAAGTTATTCAAACATATTCCCCTACGGAATACGGAGATAGTGTTGCAGACATACACGGGGCAAAAAGTATACCCCATCGGGAAGATAAAAGTCAAGGTGATACACAAGGGCAAAGAACACCAAGGAATGGACTTATATATACTACCTGAGGGAGGTCCACCACTTCTGGGACGGGAGTGGATCAGGAGAATAAATATGGACTGGCACTCCCTAAACGCAATAACGGTAGATTCCGGACAGAAAGATGTCAAACCTGAACGATTGTCTAGAATATTGGATGAGGCTAAAGAGGTGTTCCAACAGGGACTGGGAACACTGAGAGGAATTAAGGCAAAAATCAAGATTGCAGAACATGCAAACCCAAAATTTTTCAAAGCCAGACCGATACCTTATGCGATACGACCTGCTGTGGAAGCTGAACTGGAAGGGCTTGAACGTTCAGGAGTACTGTCTAAGGTGGACTGGAGTGAGTGGGCCACGCCCATTGTTCCCGTCATGAAGCGTTCATCGAGTAACAAGCCAGGGGAACCGGGGAAGGTCCGCATCTGTGGAGACTTCAAGATCACAGTTAATCCGGTGCTTCACACGGTGCAATATCCGCTTCCGCGGATTGAGGATATCTTTGCTTCATTGTCTGGCGGGAAACACTTCACCAAGATAGACCTGGCGCAAGCGTACTTACAGATGGAAATTGAGGAAGAGTCGCGCCAGTATCTCACAATCAACACGCACAGAGGCTTGTATCGATATAATAGGCTGGTTTTTGGAGTGGCTTCGGCTCCAGCAATTTGGCAGAGGGCCATGGAGCAGGTCTTCCAGGGAATTCCAAGCACTCAGTGTTACTTGGACGATATCCTGATTACAGGAGAGGACGAGGAGGAACACCTCGCAAATTTGAAACTGGTGCTCACCAGGTTGAAGGAATATGGCCTTCGAGTTAATCGCCAGAAATGTGAGTTCTTTCAGAAACGGATCTCGTACTGTGGTCATGTCATTGACCAGGAGGGGCTGCACAAGTCACCTGACAAGATCGAAGCTGTTGTGAAGGCCCCCGCTCCGGAAAATGTTTCCCAGTTGAGATCGTTCCTAGGGTTGATTAACTATTACCATAAGTTTCTGCCAAATCTATCCACGGTGCTGCACCCGCTGAATGCTCTGTTGCAGAAGGAAGTACCATGGAAGTGGAGCGAGGACTGTAAGAAGGCCTTTCGCAAAAGCAAGGCATTGATCACCTCAGAGGAAATGTTGGCTCACTTCAACCCAACGCTATCTATTCGTCTAGCTTGTGATGCTTCCCCTTATGGTATTGGAGCAGTACTCTCACACAAGTTGCTAAATGGCTCGGAAAGGCCAGTCGCATTTGCATCCAGATCATTGACCTCCGCTGAGCGCAACTATGCTCAGATAGATAGGGAGGCTATCAGCCTTGTGTGGGGAGTAAAGAAATTCAATCATTACCTACAGGGCAAGAAGTTTACACTGCTGACAGACCACCAGCCGTTGGTATCCATATTCAACCCTAAAAAGGGCGTTTCCATTATGACAGCGCAAAGGCTACAGAGGTGGTCCCTTTTCCTAGGGGCACACCAATATGACATAGAATACAAAGGATCAAAACAGCATGGGAATGCTGACGGTTTATCGCGCCTACCGTTGCCAACGGTAGAAGAGGCGCCTACAGTGGACCCAGTGGAGATGTTCCACTCAACCATAGTGGAATGTCTACCAGTAACAAATTCTACGATCGAAAAGGAAACAAGAAATGACCCGACTCTCTCACGAGTCTACGATTTAACGGTGAAGGGATGGCCAGCACATGGCGAACCAATGTTGCCAGCATTTTCGCAAAGAAGAGAACAGCTGTCAGTGTGCCGAGGAACTTTGATGTGTGGATCCGGAGTGGTGATTCCACCCAAACTCCAGCATAAAGTGCTAAAGGAGCTTCACGAGGGGCATCTGGGTGGAGTGAAAATGAAGAACCTAGCCAGAGCGTTTGTGTGGTGGCCAGGTATCGATGGAGACATCGAAGAAATGACCAAGAGCTGTCTAGGATGCCAGAAGGTCCAAAACGCCCCACCACAAGCTCCTCTGCATCCATGGGAGTGGCCCTCATCTCCATGGCAAAGGGTACATATCGACTTTGCTGGTCCATTTATGGACTCAATGTTCTTAATCGCGGTGGATGCACACTCCAAGTGGCCGGAGGTAATAAAGATGTCCTCCACCACCACGGAAAAAACCATCACAGTATTAAGGACCATATTTGCCAGGAATGGGCTGCCAGAACAGATCTGTTCTGATAATGGACCGCAATTTGTGTCCGAAGAATTCAGGAAGTTCTTAAAAAACAATGGGGTTAAGCACTACACGTCCGCCCCATACCATCCCGCCACCAATGGATTAGCTGAAAGGTTTGTCCAGACCTTCAAGAAGGCCATAAAGGCCATGGGTAATGAAGACATAAATCTACAACATAAGGTAGATAACTTCTTGTTGGCGTACAGGAATGCAACACATGCGGTCACAAACCAAACTCCCGCCATGATGTTTTTCAATAGAAGACTAAGATGCCGGCTGGATTTGATCAAGCCAAACATCAGAAGGGACGTAGAGAACCGGCAATTTCAAGGCATGAATGAAAGGCCAACTAGAACCTTCCAGATAGGTCAACAAGTTTTGGCCCGGGACTACCGTACCGAGAAATGGCAGCCTGGAACTATTTGCAAACGACTAGGACCGCTGATGTATACCGTGGACATTGGTGAAAGCATAATAAGGCGCCATGTTGACCAGATCATAGAGTCATCCGAAAAGGGCCAACCTACTCCACAACTCTATATGCCTAATGATGAAGCAGAGATACCCATAGTATCTACCTCCGATCTGGTAATACTGGAATCAGATGAACCTGACACTGGCATTCAAGCCGAATCGACCTTGCCAGAAGAACCTACTACACCACCGAGGCATTATCCGGACCGAGTCAGGAAGCCTCCAGAGAGACTGAATCTGTGAACTGTTTTTACATGAAGTTGTGTATATATGTTATGATGTTATGTTTAATGGGAATATATACTGTTAACCTAAAAAGGGAGGATTGTAGTGTATGTAACGTTCCACCTTTAAGAGAACTATTTTAAGGGTTGCAATACTTTATCTTGGCTGCTGTATACTGTAATACCGGTGGTGACCACACCGGTATATAAGTGCTGTGTAATGATTTATTGGGCAGTTCCGCCCTGACCCTCGACTAGTAAAGACCTGTTAAATTTTACTCTTGTGGTCTGTGTATTAATTCCCAGTATAACTCACAGACTTAACACTGACACATCTACAGACTGGGGATAGTAGTCCCCTGGAGGGGAGGGGGGGGTGCTCTGAGGATGAAACAGTTGCCGGACCAAGCGGCATGCAGCAACGCACGGGGGATAGGCAAGTTCGGCCACCGTCTCCCCGGAGGGCAAGGCAGGTCGTGATGACTGCTGCACAGAGTGCAGATGAGGTGCGTCGCCTGGCTGAGATGAGCAAACAGGCCCGGGTCAGACACACGGAGCTGATGGCTGCAGTCAAGAAGATGCCTGAGTCAATAGATTCATTGGCTAAGAGTATGTTGGACTTCGGGGCAACAATGGAGAGGACTCTCCAGGGCTTTGGGGTAACAATGAACAGGACTCTGCAGGTGTTTGGGGCTACAATGGACAGGTCTATCCAGGGCTTCAGGGCAACAATGGACAGGACTATCCAGGGCTTCGGCCCAACAATGGAGAGGACTGTCCACGGCTTTGAGTCGGCTATGGACAGGACTGTTCAGGGCTTCGGACAATCCCTGGAAAGGTCTGTGCAGGGCTTGTCTGAGGCAGTGGAGCGGTCGGCACCTGGCTTGTCCGAAGCAATGGGAAGAACTGTCCAGGCCTTCTCCGAAGCACTGGCACCTGGCACACAGGTCCTCACTGTTGCCACGCAGTCACTTGCTGGGCTCCTCCACAGCCAGATTGACGCAACGCGATCTCTCACTGCAGCCACCCTCTCTGCATCAGTTAGGATCACCCCGGGCCCTTCCAGTCCCATACAAGGCCAGCAATCAGTGGAGCATGCGATTGTGGCGGATGAGCCGAGCCGCTCCCCTCAGATAGCCAGTGTGTCGTCCGACCA
Source organism: Somniosus microcephalus (assembly GCF_052327205.1). Classification (NCBI taxonomy): domain Eukaryota; kingdom Metazoa; phylum Chordata; class Chondrichthyes; order Squaliformes; family Somniosidae; genus Somniosus; species Somniosus microcephalus. The sequence continues at coordinate 244,440,304 of NC_140988.1, forward strand.
AGGTGCAGGTGTCCTCTCTCGGCAGGAGACCACTGCACATGCCAGCGCTGGGACGCCTGCATTGCAGCTGCCACCACCTGCAGGCCACACTGCTTCCAGCCATGGTCACATCAAGCATCCCGCGTCCGCACCCTCCAAGCCCAGAGGTCGGCCAGGCCGTCCCTCAGGGGCTTCTGCACTTCCAGACAGTCAGCAGGCGTCCCCCAGCCTTGAGGCCGCCACTGGGGTCCAATTACATAGGAGCAGCAGGGAGGGAAGGGGCCGGGCGCGAAAGAGAAGTCGTTCTCCCTCAAGGGGCCAGTTGTAGAGGGAGCTGCTGAGACGTTTGTTTGTCCAAATTCAAGGACACCCTCACCTGCTGTTATATTTGCAGAAGGTTTGTTGAGTTTTGCGGCTTTGCCGAACAGTTCACAGTTATTTTGAAAGTTATGGTTTCTGTTGACATTACGTTGTTTAGCTGTAATGAAAGACTTTTGTGCCAATAAACAGAAGTTTCAATGTGGCATGGTGCATGTAACTAGTTTCAGTGATGCTGGCATTCAGAGGCCCTCAAACATCCAAAGTGCGCATGAGTTAAGACTCTCATCATTCCGCCACAGGGGTCTCGACACGAGTCCAGATGAGCCTCTGACGTATGGCCCTTCCACTTTCAGCAGCCCTTCCATCTTCCTCCTCCTCCTCCTCCTCCTCCTCATACTCCTCCTCCTCCTCCTCCTCCGCCTGCTCTTCCTCCTCCTCCCCCTCCTCCTCCTCCTCATACTCCTCCTCCTCCTCCTCCGCCTGCTCTTCCTCCTCCTCCTCCTCCTCCTCCTCATACTCCTCCTCCTCCGCCTGCTCTGCTGGTCGTTGAGGGACAGCTGGAATTGGCTGGGTGCGCCGATTCGCCAAGTTGTGGAGCATGCAGCAGACGACGATGATGTGTGCCACTTGCTGCGACGAGTACTGCATGGATCCCCCCGAATGTTCCAGACATTGGAAACGCTTTTTGACAACACCAATAGTGTGCTGTTTACTGTGCCTGGTCGCCTGATGGCCGCTGCTGATCAGATCTTCTGCTGGGGTGTCGGCCACACGGAGTGTTGTCATCAGCCATGGCCAGAGAGGATAGCCCTTGTCCCCAGTAAGCCAGCCTCGTCTTCGAGGCAGCCCCTCAAAAAGGTTACAAACTGAGGTCAACCGCAGGATAAAGGCATCGTGGCTGCACCCTGGGAAATGTGCGGTGACTGCCATGATGATTTGGCGGTGGTCACAGACCAGCTGCAAGTTGAGGAAGTGCAACCCCTTGCGGTTGCGGAAGTCCCAAGGATGATGGCATGGCGCCCTCAAAGCCACGTGTGTGCTGTCACTCGCCCCCTGCACCATGGGGAACTCCGCAATAGAAGTGACACCCTGTGCTCCCTTCGCCTGCTTGTGCAGGGTCCGAGGGAAGGTCATGATTTGACGCCTTCGCCTATAAAGGGCTTCTGTAACTTGCCGGATGCAACAGTGGACTGCAACCTGAGCGACAGTCGCAATGTCCCCAATGGCTGACTGAAAGGATCCGTTGGCATAAAAATGGAGGCCATCAGCCAGTTTAGCCATCACGGACAGAGAGGTTCTGCAGCGTTCACGCGGCTGCAGATCCTGACCAAACAGGTGGCACAGATCAGTAACAATGTCCGTCCAGAATCTGAACCTTCCCAAACACTGCTCCTCCGACATGTCAAGGCTTGTCACCTGCTCCCTAAAGACCCTCGCAGCTTCCCGTCAGATTGGCCGACCTCCATTGCCCCTCCTCCCTCTGGCCAATCCCGGCCCTCTCTCCCGCCGTCTCTCTGCCCCTTCACAGTGTTGGGCGATGAGGCCGTCGCCCTCCAAACAAACTCTCATTCCGATGCCAATTGGTCAAAAGGCTTTTAGGTGTAGTGCTGCAAGTGCTCCGGACAGGTTTGAAGGACCCAAGTACTGTAAAGCTAAATTCCCAGAACTCGGCTCCACATTAGCTCGCCAACTCTCTCGAGCAACGATCGCAATGAGCAGGCCAAGTGGCAGAAGATTCTGCACTAAAGCTGTCCCCTTTAAATAGCGCCCCCCTACTCCGAGAAGGGCCTGTTAGCCCTCCTTCGAACTGTCACTAATAGCGCTGGGCGCTAAGGCTCCGGGCGCCACCCAATATGCGCTCAGGCAACCCTAGAAGGCGTTGCACACTGAAATGACGTCATGAACTGCTTGCGCTCGCGGGCGCGCGCAAACACTTAGCGCAGGCGCTAAATGTATCGTCAATATCTGAGTTGTCGCTATCTTCATAGCGTCCGCCCCAACATAGGGCTTCGCCCCAATTCTAGGTCTCTTTAGGCGCTCAGCGCCGGCGCTACCAACCCAATTTCTAGGCCATTGTATTGTCCCTCGAACAAAAAAAATGATGCTCTATCACTTACTGAAGATGGGAGAGAGAACTGATGGAGGTATAGGATAATTCCAATACAGGAAAGCAATTACCAGCAAGGTTTGTATCCTGGGCGCATTATCAAAAGCTAACCTAGTTATCAAAGCCAGTGAAGATGCTGTCAAAGGCAAAGGGAGTTAGGACATACCTATGAGGTTGATCTAAAATTTAGAAGTCAAAAAATATAGATTAAGGAGAATAGAAACAATTTGAAAATGCAACAGATGTCCACATCAGCCAAGAATAGTGAAGGAACATGTGAACAGTTAAGAAACCCAAAATGTAAAAGTGATGGGTTTTTGCAGCAGAGTTCACAGATTGGAAAATCATGGGGCTGGTGCTTGAGACTTTCTAAACTGCACTCCTGATGGGTCAACTACCTCATCACAGGCAAGGACTTGGAAGGTCTACCCTTATATATCACCCTGTTAGCCATTGGGTGATGCTGCAATCTACTGTATGCAGTGTGCACAAATTCCCACCATGCATCAGTAGATTTTCCCATTGCTGTTCGTCCTGGAATGGAGTGGGCAGTTGATTTTAACCCTACCTGCCTGGTGGAAACAACAGAAAGTGCATCAACAATTTTGATGACAGAGGACTCACCTGAGAGGCCCATTCAAACTTCAAGGCACATGTTGATCAAGTTCTTGAGTCACAATACTTGTAACAGACACTCAATGATGTCATCACACATCTCTGGGATAGTTCTAAATTTTGAAAGTCCAAATTTAAAAAAAAATTTCAATGGATAAAAAGCAAAAACATCAAAAATCATAGTAGTTGGCAGCTGGAGACTCTAACATAAATTTCAGGGTTCAAATAGTCACATGAGTTTCATTCTCACAATTTATGCCCTAATTGTTTTGTGCCTTATAATTCTCTCACACAGGTAACTATCCATCATTACATATAATAACAGTAATTAAGTGTGAAGTTCATTTTTTTAAATGTACAAGTTAATGCATCATTGCACTGTACTGACAGATCAATGAAGAACTCATAGAAAAATCATTTAAGATGATAGAATTTCTTACTTCAATTCACAGAAATAAGTTTCTACTGTGCTAATAATCTATATAGGCTGGCGAAATAGATCCATATTATAAAACTGCATCAGTTGATTTTTGAAATTAGGTAATGTGGTAAGCTACAGGCTCATGCCCACAATTACCCACACAGTTAATGATTTTGACTACTATTAAAAGAAATGCAAATTGAGGGTAGTGGTCATCTACTCGGGGCTTATCCATAAAAGGACATTGTCACTAACAGCTTCTTCCAACCATCACAGTTCAGGGGTTTCACTTGCTCTTCATCGTCAGTAAGGGCCATGCTGCTAAGGAACACTTTTATGCTATCATCCCATCTTCTATTGGGTCTGCCTTGTTGCCTCTTCCATGTTGGTGGTAGTTTGGTGGTGAATACTCTGGCAGGGTCAGACTCGGGGTGGCACATGAGGTGACCATACCCGGTAGCGATCAATCAAACACAACAGTAGTGGTTAATTAGTTAGGTTGCCAACAGACTGAGGCTTAATCTTTAGTAGTGTGCAAAGTGATTTAGAATCAAAGAAGCCTTGTCCACCTACCAAACCCACAACCTCCATCACCTAGAAGGAGAAGGGTAAGTGCATGAAACACCAACACCTCCAAGTCCCGCTCCAAGTCACACACCGCTTCCCGTTTCCTGGACAATCACATGTGCAGGAAGTGCCGTCAGCTGGGGGAGCTCGAGCTCCGGGTTTCGGAGCTTGAGCAGCAGCTGACATCACTGCAGTGCACCCATGAGGCTGAGAGCTACGTGGATAGCACGTTTCAGGAAGTGGTCACCCTGCAGCGTAAGAGTGTGCAGGCAGAGAGGGAATGGGTGACCATCAGACATGCAAGGGGGACCAGGCAGGTAGTGCAGGAGCCCCCTGAGTGCAACTCACTCTCCAATCATACTGGTGAGGACAATGGTTACGCTGGGGGGTACAGCCAGAGCCAAGTCCACGGCATCACGGGCGGCCCAGCTGTACAGGGTGGGGGAGGAGGAAGATTGGGTAGGCAATAGTGGTAAGGGATTTGGTAGTTAGGGGAACAGACAGGCGTTTCAGTGGCCAAAGACGTGATTCCAGGATGGTATGTTGCCTCCCCGGTACCAGGCTCAAAGATGTGGCTGCAGAACATTCTGAGAGGGGGAGGGTGAACAGCCAGAGGTTGTGGTCCATATCGGTACCAACAACATAGGTAGAAAGAGGAATGATGCAGGCAGATTATGGAGAGCTCGGAAAGAGAGTAAAATGCAGGACTTTAAAGGTAGCTATCTTTGGATTACTCCCGGTGCCATGTGCTAGTGAGTATAGAAATAGGAGGATAGAACAGTTGAATGTGTGGCTGGAGAGATGGTGCAGGAGGGAGGGCTTCAGATTCCTGGGGCATTGGGGCTGGTTCTGGGGGAGGTGGGACCTGTACAGGCCGGACGAGTAGCACCTCAACAGAGCCTGTACCAATATCCTCACGGGGAGGTTTGCTAGTGCTGTTGGGGAGGGCTTAAACTAAGTTGGCAGGGGGATGGGCACCAGGATGTAGCATTAGAAAGGAGAAACAAAGGTCACAAAGGATTGGGAGAGACGGATAGCACTAGAATAAGAAATAGTAAGGTATTAGGTGGGATCAGACTAAGAGAGAACACAGGATGGTCTAAGATAGGTTTACAGTGTATGTATGTGAACAGACGAAGCATAGTAAACAAGGTTGGTGAGCTGCAGGTGCAAATAGCCACATGGGAATATAATGTCGTGTCAATAACAGAGACCTGGCTCAAAAAAGGGTAGGATTGGGTATTAAATATTCCTGGATATAAGGGGGGTGATTTTCACTCAGAAGTCGGGAAGGAGGCTGTAGTGTATGTACCTTGAAGAAGGAACTATATTCTGCAGCCCCTGTATACTGCAGTACCAGTAGTGACCACCCCTGTATATAAGCCTGTGAAGTAACTTTGTATAGTAGTTCCAGTTTTGTCTCCATTCAGTAAACACCTGTTATAACCAACTTCTGCAGTCCGTGTCTCAATTACACACGGACATTACATTGGCGACGAACAGATCCGAACTTACCTACAGTTCTGCACCACCTCACAGGGATCCATCCCTGAAGCGAATTTATTAGAGGTCGAAGCCAGAAGGAAGAAATGCCCCCAAAAAAACAAACAGAAGAAACGGGCGTCGACCGTGGGCAACCGCCCTCTGATTCATCGAATTCAAAGGTTTGCAGGAGAGGCTGTCGAGAGCTGGGCTTGGTTATCCAGTCTGTTTTGATTTCTTTTTGGGTTCAATAAAGACTCATTTCTGAAAGAGAATGTTGTTTAATCTAAAGTCTTGTTCAAGACTTTCGACAGCTTTTTACAGAACACACTATACTGTGATGCAGCTAGAATGAAACTGAAAGTAAAACTCCCCTGGACTGCTTGTCTCTCACATGACCTCTGCTGGTCAGGCACAAGTAATCAAAAACACAGACAAATATGCTGCAAGGCATAAGTAATCAAACACAGACAAATATCATCACTATTTGCTGATATCATTACATCTCCCTTTCTTAAAACAAAAGTATTTTACTTTTAACTAACAACATTTAATGAACTTACATTATCATTATCATGATCAAGGTTTTTAACCCTTGCTTTGTGTGTTCACATGAAATATGTCAATACACTAGAACTTGAAGAAAGAATAAGATAACATTACTTCCTTCTTTAACAATAGTCCTTAAATTTGCTCAATGAGTCTCTCAGGAGGCTTCACATGTCTTGAGGATTTTCTGATTGATTGTCCTTGAATCTGAATTGTTGCCTCAGATGATTGGTTCTCAGCTGTGTGATCAGGTTGTTCACCAGTATCAGTCTCTTGACCTGCTGTGGCTGGTCCCATGAGAAGATCTCGACGATTTCTTCTCAGAACAGCACCCTCATCTGTCTGAATGGTGTATGATCTTGGTTGAACTTCACTCAGGACAGTTCCCTTCTGAGTCCATGTGTTTGTTTTGTCTTTCAACCTTACTTGGTCACCAGTGTGGAGTTCAGGTAGGTTTTGTGTTCCTCTGTCATAGTAGTACTTTTGCTTTTCTTTCTGTTGTTCTTTGAACTTCCTCACTTTCTCCCCCTCTTTTGTTTTCAGGAGGTTCTCCGGGATGGGTAGGTTTGACCTTAGCCGACGTCCCATCAGGAGTTGGGCTGGTGACATACCACACTCGAGCGGCGTTGTGCGGTATACAAGCATGCTTTGGTAGAAGTCAGTTCCACTGTCTTTTGCCTTGTACATCAGTCTTTTCACTGTCTGGACCGATTTTTCCACTACTCCATTGGACTGTGGATAGTGAGGACTTGACGTTGTGTGGACAAAGTCCCACTCTTTGACAAAGTGTCGGAAATTTGCATTGTTAAACTGGGGTCCGTTGTCTGTGAAGACCTCGCTTGCCACGCCATGTCTGGAGAATATGGCTTTCATACTTCTTATCACGGCTTCTGCAGTGGTGGTGTACAGTCTACAAACCTCTGGATACAGGGAGTAATAGTCTGTGACGACAAGATAGTCCTTCCCTTGACATACGAATAGGTCAGCGCCTACCTTCTGGTAAGGTCTGTCTGGTGCTGCGTGTGGCTTTAGTGGTTCTACTGGATTGCTTGCTCGATATTTCAGGCATATTGTGCAGTTTGACACCTCATTTGTCACATCTTGGTTGATTCGTGGCCAGTACATCACCTCTCGTGCTCTTTTCTTACACTTTTCGATTCCCAGATGTCCTCCATGGATCTTTTTTAGCATCTCTCTTCTCAGACTCTTTGGGATAACTATTTTACTTCTTTTGTAGATGATGTCTTTGACCACTGATAGTTCCGCCCTGCAGTTCCAGTACTCTGCTATATCAGGTGAGCAGTCTTGCTTCATGTTGGGCCATCCATCCAAGATGCTTTTTCTCAGTCGTCTCATTGTTTCATCTTTGTTTGTCTCAGTCTTTATGAGCTCCATTTTTGCATCTGCTATGGGCAGTGCACTTGTGATCATGTCCACGTAGGCGTTCACTTTTTCATCCATTGTGGTGTTTGCGGGCTCACTTGGGTCAACAGCTCTGGACAACGTGTCTGCTGTATACATCAGCTTACCCGGTGTGTACGCAACATTCAGTTCATCACAGACTGTCTCTCTTTCACTTTCCACAACGAGGACTCTCTTTACCAGGTTCAGTCTCTCACAGGCTTTTAAACCTAGTATGGCTTGCACATCCTTTGGCACCACGATTAATGCTAGCGTGTGCTCTCTGTCCTTGTGTGTTACTTTGACAGTGCATTTTCCTTTCACTGGTATATCAGTACCTGAGTATCCGGTCACTTTCACTTGTATTCCATGTAACTTTGGTCTGGGTCTAATTCTCTTAAAATCGGTCTCTGATATCACATTAACTTGTGCTCCAGTATCCAATTTAAATGGAATGTGTATGTCGTTCACTTTTAGTGTCAACATCCAGTCTCTTTCTTCTCTTTTGTTTTCAGACACAACATCTACATAGAATTCCTCTATGTCGCTTGCATCTATTACATGGACCTTGCTTTGTTACACTTGGTTCTTGCAGCAACGGGCATAATGGTTGTTCTTGCTGCAACTATTGCATGTTTTACCATATGCTGGACACTTTCTTGGTGGATGCTGTGTACCGCATCGACTACATGACTTCCGATTGTCCCTTTCATTTTCGTTTGCTGGCCACGTCTCTTTTTTCACATTGGCGCTCTCTTTGGTAAACGGTTTGTATCCGTTCATTCTCACTGCATCCACGTTGCAGCTACTGTCACTGAACAGCTCCTTTGCCTTAGACCATTATCTCGAATACCACACACCAGTCTGTCTTTTATCAGCGAGTCTGTGAGTCCCCCAAATTCACACGATTTGCTCCGGTTTCTCAGTTCAGTCACATACTGATCAATAGTTTCACCGATTTTCAGCACACATGTGAAAAATTTGTGCCTCTCAAAGGTCACGTTGCGTTTAGGTATGCAGTAGGCCTCAAACTGTTCCATTATTTTATCTAGCTTCATTTTGTCTCCATCAACGGCAAATATGAAATTATTATATACCTCCAGCGCTGCATCACCCACTACATGTAAAAACACGGACGATTTCTGTTTATTACTTTTATCGTCAGCTCCGATTGCTGATAAATACAACCCTACACGTTGTTTGAATCTCCTCCAATTTTCAGCCACATTACCGGTCAATTGAAGCATCGCCGGTGGGTGTAAACCTTCCATTTTTTCACTTCGTTAGCTATTCTCTAATGGTAAGCAACGATGTTCACTTCTGGCTTGCTAATATGTGGAGAGCTGATTTCGCTTACTTGCCACAACTGCTTTCACTGTCCCATCAAGTTGCTAACTTCAGATTTTTTCTCTTTCAGCCACTTCTGACATCATGTTTTGATTTCTTTTTGGGTTCAATAAAGACTCATTTCTGAAAGAGAATGTTGTTTAATCTAAAGTCTTGTTCAAGACTTTCTACAGCTTTTTACAGAACACACTATACTGTGATGCAGCTAGAATGAAACTGAAAGTAAAACTCCCCTGGACTGCTTGTCTCTCGCATGACCTCTGCTGGTCAGGCACAAGTAATCAAAAACACAGACAAATATGCTGTAAGGCATAAGTAATCAAACACAGACAAATATCATCACTATTTGCTGATATCATTACACAGTCTATGGTGTTACAGCTAATCGGGCTGGTAGCAGGTAGTACACTGATCCTTTCTGGGCTGCGGCGGGCTAGAGCTCAATCGGGTGGCTTTTCAACGGGGCCGAGCAGCGTTGTCGGGAAGAGGAGAGAGAGAGAGAGGGTGGAGCACACAGGGCGCGGCCGGTGCTACGAAGCCGGGCAGCATACAGACCCGAGAAGAGGGAGGGAAGTGTCCCATAGGGTCTGCTCTGACGACGGGAACAGTAATTAAAATAAAAGAAAAAGAAATTAGAAGCCGCGAGGAGCTGCAGTTTGCCACAGGGACCGCGGAGAGGGGCATTGGCAGCAGCGCGGGGGGAAGCGCGTGAAGACTATAGGGCGTCACCATCAAGGCATAAAAACACCAGCAACAGCGCTGGCAGCAGCGGAAAGGACAGAAAGCGCGGGAAGCGCCATCTTAATCCAGCGGGGAAGAAGGCAAAGCACGGGAGGCGCCATTTTGTTCAATCGGGGAAGAAGGCAAAGCGCGGGAGGTGCCATCTTAGATCTCCAAGATGCCGAAGACTGGCAATATCACTGCCTTCGATAATGCAATAGAAGACTGGACCACGTATGTGGAAAGAGTCGAAGTATATTGCAAGGCAAATGAAGTAGCCGATGAGAAAAAGGCATCGGTACTGCTAAACTTAATGGGTGCAAGAACGTACGGCCTATTGCGGAACCTGATCACTCCAGTCAAACCGATGGAGAAGAGTTTTAACGAAATTGTTCATATCCTACAGGAACACCTAAATCCTACACCGCTGCTGATAGCAGAAAGATTTAAATTCCACAAGAGAAATCAGCATAAAGATGAGAGCAATGCTGATTACCTTATGGAACTACGCAAGCTATCAAAGCACTGCCAGTTCGGAGCAGGACTGGCAGATACCCTACGGGACAAATTTGTCTGTGGACTCCTGAGTGAAGGAACACAGAAGAGGTTACTCTCAGAGAAAGAGCTGACGCTAGATAAGGCTTTCAGCGTGGCAGTATCGTACGAAGCAGCAGCAAGGGGAGCTGCGGAAATACAGCAAAAGCCACAGGAATATGGCACCCACAAAATGACACGGGGATTTGAAAAATGTTATTGCTGCGGCAGAACAACCCATGACCAGAAGGACTGCTGGTCTAAGGACAAAACATGCAGGCAATGCGGAAAGATGGGACACATTGCACGAGTTTGCAGGTCCGGGAAGAAGACTAACGACAACAAAAAGACAATAAGGAAAAGTACAGGAAAGTACAAAAGATGACGGACAGTAGTTCCGAAGACCAGAAGAGCGATATTGAATCCGGGAACAAGAGACTAAGCTGTCTCAAACTACACAACGTAATCACAAAAGAGGATCACCGAACCATTTGGGTCACCCTCACGATAGCAGGGTCCCAAGTCAAAATGGAATTGGATACAGGATCAGCCCTGACCGTCATGAATCGACGAGGCTACGAGCGGCTATTCTCACACATACCCTTGAAAGACACATCCATTGTCTTGAAGACATATACGGGGCAGAAAGTATACCCCAGAGGGAAAATAAGGGTGCCTGTCGAATACAATGGCAAGGAAATACAGAAATTGTATCTGTACATACTGCAAGATGGTGGGCCACGGTTATTGGGATGTGAATGGATCAGAAAGATAAGTTTAGACTGGCACTCCATTCAGGCACTGACTGTGGCTGGTAAAAAGGATGACAACATCACACCTGGACGATTGTCAAAAATCTTGGCTAAAGCTAAAGAGGTATTTCAACAAGAACTGGGAACTCTTAAAGGCGTAACCGCCTCGATAAAAATAGAAGAGAATGCAATTCCCAAGTTTTTCAAAGCAAGACCGGTACCGTATGCAATTCGCCCAGCCGTCGAGGCAGAGCTGGAGAATCTGGAGAATGCAGGCGTGTTAACTAAGGTAGACTGGAGCGAGTGGGCGACACCCATCATTCCTGTCATGAAGAAAACGTTAAACAATAAGTCTGAGGAGCCAAGGAAGGTTCGCATCTGTGGGGACTTCAAGGTGACTGTGAACCCAGTCCTTCACACAGTACAGTATCCTCTTCCGAGGATAGAAGATATTTTCGCCTCACTATCTGGACGGAAACGTTTTACAAAAATTGACCTAGCGCAAGCATATTTGCAGATGAAGGTTGAAGAATCCTCTAGGAAATATCTCACGATAAACACTCACAAAGGTCTTTACCAGTATAATCGACTGGTATTCGGAGTTGCATCAGCTCCGGCTATATGGCAAAGAGCGATGGAACAAGTCCTGCAAGGGATTCCGGGGACTCAGTGTTACTTGGACGACATCCTAGTGACAGGTGAAAATGACAGTGAACACCTTGCCAACCTAGAGCAGGTGCTCACTAGACAAAGAGAACATGGGCTATGAGCCAATCGCCCCAAGTGCGAGTTTTTTAAGAAACAAATATCGTGTTGTGGCCACGTGATTGATGAAGAGGGGTTACATAAGTCCCCTGACAAAATTGAAGCGGTAGTTAAGGCTCCAGCGCCTGAAAATGTGTCGCAACTGAGGTCATTCCTCGGATTGGTGAATTACTACCATAAGTTTTTGCCGAATTTGTCCACAATTCTGCACCCACTGAACGCCCTGCTACAAACTGGAGTAGCATGGAAATGGAGCGATGAATGTAAGCGGGCCTTTCAGAAGTGTAAAGGCCTGATCACTTCAAGAGAAGTATTGGCTCACTACAACCCATCACTACCGATATGACTGGCGTGTGATGCGTCTCCCTACGGCATTGGAGCGGTACTGTCACATAAATCCCTTGATGGTTCAGAGAGGCCGATAGCTTTTGCGTCACGCTCGTTAACTGCAGCCGAGCGTAACTACACCCAGATTGACAGAGAGGCCCTCAGCCTGGTGTGGGGGGTGAAGAAGTTCAATCACTACCTGCACGGACAGAAATTTACTCTACTAACTGATCATCAACCTCTTGTCTCCATTTTCAACCCTAAGAAGGGCGTCCCGATAATGACAGCACAACGGCTACAGAGGTGGTCCCTTTTCCTAGGGGCACACCAATATGACATTGAGTACAAGGGAACTGAACAGCATGGGAATGCTGATGGATTGTCGCGCCTACCGTTGCCGACGGTGGAAAAAGCACCTGCAGTGGATCCTGTGGAGATATTCCACTCGACCATAGTCGAATGTCTACCTGTGACGAATGCAAACATAGAAAAGGAAACATGAAATGACCCGACACTCTCCAGGGTCTATGATTTAACGGTGAAGGGATGGCCAGCACATGGCGAACCACTGTTGCCAGCATTCTCGCCAAGAAGAGAACAGCTGTCAGTGTGCCGAGGAACATTGATGTGTGGATCCAGAGTAGTAATTCCACCCAAATTGAAGGATAGAGTGCTCAATGAGCTTCATGAGGGTCATCTGGGAGGGGTAAAAATGAAGAACTTAGCCAGAGCGTTTGTGTGGTGGCCGGGAATCGATAGAGAAATCGAAGAGATGACCAAGAGCTGTACAGGATGCCAGACGGTCCAAAACGCCCCACCACAAGCCCCTCTACATCCATGGGAGTGGCCCTCATCTCCATGGCAAAGGGTACACATTGATTTTGCTGGTCCATTTATGGACTCGATGTTTTTAATTGCGGTGGATGCACATTCAAAGTGGCCAGAGGTAATAAAAATGTCCTCAACCACCACAGAAAAAACTATCACAGTCTTACGAACCATATTCACCAGAAATGGGCTGCCTGAACAGATTTGCTCCGACAATGGACCACAGTTTGTGTCTGAAGAGTTCCGGAGGTTCTTAAAGAACAATGGTGTTAAGCATTACACATCCGCCCCATATCATCCAGCCACCAATGGATTGGCTGAGAGGTTCGTTCAAACATTCAAGAAGGCTATCAAGGCAATGTGTAATGAAGACATACCCCTACAACACAAGGTGGATAACTTTTTGTTTGCCTACCGGAATGCGACACATGCGGTTACCAACCAAACTCCAGCCATGGTGTTCTTCAATCGAAGACTAAGATGCCGCTTGGATTTGGTTAAGCCAAACATCAGAAGAGATGTGGAGAACAGGCAGTTTCAGAATATGAATGAAAGGCCAACCAGGAGTTTCAAGATAGGTCAACCAGTTTTGGCCCGGGACTACCGCACAGAGAAATGGCAGCCAGGAACGATCTGCACACGGCAAGGACCTCTAATGTATACCGTGGACGTTGGAGAGAGCATTGTAAGATGCCATGCTGACCAGATTCTACAGTCACTGGAAAACGTCAAATCTACACCACGATCCTATACACCTGGTGATGAAACCGAAGTACCAATTGCATCTACCTCAGAATCGGTGATATTGGAAGCAGATGAACCAAACAACGACGTTGATCCCGAATCAACTTTGCCAGAAGAACCTGATACCCCAAAGAGGCGTTATCCGGACAGAATCAGGAAGCCTCCTCAAAGACTGAATTTATAATTGATTAACTTCAGCTAATGTATATAGCAACTGTAATTGTAAATATGTTATTTAATTATTAATCGAATGTTATGTACTGTTTAGCTAAAAGGGGAGGAATTGTAGTGTATGTACCTTGAAGAAGGAACTATATTCTGCAGCCCCTGTATACTGCAGTACCAGTAGTGACCTCCCCTGTATATAAGCCTGTGAAGTAACTTTGTATAGTAGTTCCAGTTTTGTCTCCATTCAGTAAACACCTGTTATAACCAACTTCTGCAGTCCGTGTCTCAATTACACATGGACATTACAGAGGTGGGACTGCAACTTCCGGTTTTGTAGTCCCGCCTCCATCGAGATGCAGCCAATCCACACGATTTTAACGTGATTGACCTTGTTGAGCCCGCCCAGCGGGCTCAGCAGGCCAATTTAAGGGCCACCCGGCAACAGGTGACGTCACAGACTGAAATTTCATCTGTCAAGACGTTTTGACAGATGAAATATCAGTGTTTCACAGCTGTTTGAAGCGATCCGCGCCGACGCCCAAATTCAGTTGACATTTAGCGCCGGCGCAAAGTGTTTGCGCCCGCTCAGGTGCGCGCGCAGCTTATGACGTCATATCGTCGTGCAACGCTGTTTGTGCGCCCCAAACCGGAAATTCAGTGGCGCCCGCCCAATGTGGGCGTGGCGCTGCTAAGAACTGTGAAGTGGAACGCAACAGAGGCCCTGTGGGCCTCGGGGAGCGCTAATTAAAGGGCACTTACACTGACCTATAAAGCCCAGCCATTTTGCTGCAATGACTTTACTGCTTTGGATTTCTGGACAGAGACCAAGGGACAGAGCTAACTGATTTGGGACAGCATAGGAGAGGTATTTTTGGCTTCTGGCCAGTGCTTTGACATTTGACTCATTGTGATTTCACTGTTTTCAACTTCATTATGGGGTCTGTATGGGGGTGCAACCCTGAGTTGCAGCATTATGTGTGAAGGGCTCGCAGACGCTGTGAGAGAGGGCCAGCCATGCCTAGACGCAGAGGGGCCATCAGGCGTCGGCAACGTAGGCCTTTCACACTCAGGCAATACCGGCAGCAGGTGTCCTATCTCACCATGACTGCGGCGCATTGTGTTAAGAGGCTGCGCTTCAGAAGGGAGGTGGTTGCAGAGATCTGCCAGCTGCTTCACAGAGATCTGCGTCCACAGCTGATGTGCAGGACGTCTCTCTCGGTGGAAGTGAAGGTCACGGTGGCTCTGAGCTTTTATGCAAGCGGCTCCTTCCAAGCCGCTGCTGGGGACATAGCGAACATCTCCCAGTTTGCCGCGCATCGCTGCATCCGGCAGGTCACCGATGCACTTTTCGCGAGGAGACACCAATTCATCTCCTTTCCCATGACCCGACAGAGGCAGGAGCAGCATGCAGTTGGATTTGGCAGGTTCGCGGGCTTCCCCATGGCGCAGGGCGCCATTGACTGCACGCATGTGGCTATGCGGGCACCTATCCACAATGCCGAGGATTACCGCAACCGGAAGGGCTACCATTCCCTCAATGTACAGCTGGTGTGTGACCACAGGCAGCGCATCCTAGCTGTCAATTCCCGCTTCCCAGGAAACAGCCACGATGCATTCATCCTGCGCCAGACTACTGTGGCTGACATGTTCGAGGCACAGCCTCCACCAAGGGGATGGCTTATTGGGGACAAGGGCTATCCTTTGTGTACATGGCTCATGACCCCGCTCCGCGCGCCCAGGACCCCAGCGGAGGAGGCATACAACGAAAGCCATCAAGCCACAAGGAACATCATAGAGCAAACGATAGGCATCCTCAAGCAATGGTTCCGCTGCCTGGATCGTTCCGGCGGCTCTCTACAGTACTCGCCGGATAGAGTCTCCCAGTTCGTCATCGTGTGCTGCATGCTGCACAACCTGGCTATCCGCAGGACTCAGGCACTGCCACCTGACATTGCACCACCACCTCAGGAGGACGAGCAGGAGGACCATGAGGAGGAGGAGGAGGAGGAGGAGGAGTACCAGCCCAGGAGGGAGCCACAAGGTCCAAGGGCCGTCCGCCGGGGGCTTATTGCTCGACACTTCTAGGCCCCCTGTCAGGGAATGGGCTGTGGAAATGTACGCACCTGAAGGCAGCCGCTCCGCAAGCCCTCAGCCGGTTAACGCAACAACCACTTGAAACATGACACCTGGACATGCTGAATAAATAAAACGCTTTATTTCACAAACTCAGGGCCCTTCCCACATGAAACAGAAAAACAGACAAGAGCCCCAAAAAACAGTCAAAAACATCTGTTGCTCCCAAAACCTGGGGAGGACTTACAAAACTTGGCCATCCAAATGGCCTTCAACATCGGCCTTACAAAAATAAGGGCCCCCCTCCACAACACAAACACCCCCATAAAAACAAACAAGGCCTTGATCTTCGGCCTTCCCAAAATAATCCCCCCCAAATCACAAGCCCCCCCATATATAAAAAACCGCTCTCACCACACTCTAGTGGGTGTGCCGAGAGGGCGAGTCCTTAGACAGCCTTCCCCGGCCCCTGCCCGACCTGCTGCTCCGCCTCAACCTGGGCCCTGTGGCTGGGACAAGGCTGGGGGAAGGCTCATGAGGGCCCCGAGGCGTGTCGGCAGATGCCCTTGGGGGTCGGCCTAGACGATGCACGTCCCGGGAGGGGCCGGCTGCTGACTGCTGCAGCTGTCGCTGGCCAGCATCAGTGCCAGCAGCAGCTCATCGCACCTTGGCTGGGGGAGTGGCAGTGTCGGCTGCACCAAGGGGGCAAGCTGGCTGATGGCAGGCACACGATGTTCGCCAGAGACACTGGCACTCGGCCGGCCTGGCAGTGCAGCAGGCGCAGCTATCTGGTGGAGGCCAGACCGCTGTGCTGCAGCAGGGCGGCGGGTGCCGTGGCGAAGCCTCTGCGCCACAGCGAGTGTGGCAGAAGTGAGTGCCCGAACTGCCCTGGTATGTGGCCGCATCAGCTGTGCCAGTGTCTGGACGGCACCACTCATCTCGCGAGTCGCGTCCTGCACTGCCGCGAGATGCTGGACACCCCTGTCAAGGGCTGCCGCGAGTTGTTCCACCCCCCTGGCCTGTGATTCCCCGAATGCGACCACACTCTGAGCCAGGGACTGAATGGCCTGAGGCATCTGGTCCACAACCCCCATGAACTCCTGGTGGCGCCGCTCAGAGGCCGCCGAGATCTCTTCGAGGAGGCGCACCTCCTGGGCGAGGACCCTCTCCGGACTGGAAGGAGGACTCTCCCTCTGGGGAGAAGGCGGCCGAGCTGGCCGAACCCTCCCGCCTGCCTCAACCCCACTGGGCCCAGGATCTGCCCTCCCCTGCAACACCTCCCCCCTCTGGGGAGCAGGCCGGCGTGCTGCCGGACCCTTCCCGTGTGCCTCAACCCCACTGCGCCCAGGATCTGCCCTCCCCTGCAACACCTTCCCCCTCTGGGGAGCAGGCCGGCGTGCTGCCGGACCCTTCCCGCGTGCCTCAACCCCACTGGCCACAGGATCTGCCCTCCACTGCAACACTTCCCCCTGGCTCTCCTGCAGGCCAGACGTCCCCCCTCCATTGCCATCCCCTGGCTGAGGCTTCCCCCGATGTGCCGCCTTCCTCCTGGTCCTCGTCGTCCTCCTCCTCCAAGGGCCTGGCACTCGGAGCTT
Organism: Somniosus microcephalus; assembly: GCF_052327205.1. Lineage (NCBI taxonomy): Eukaryota > Metazoa > Chordata > Chondrichthyes > Squaliformes > Somniosidae > Somniosus > Somniosus microcephalus. Next base: position 244,457,599 of record NC_140988.1, read on the forward strand.
CAGGGACCACCTCCTCCTCAGCAGCTGAAAGCAGGGAGGCATAAGAGTAGCTTTAGAGTGAGGACACGGCGTCAGCGAGGGAGGCCTGAGTGGTGGCATTATGCGCATTTGTCGGTCAGTGGGAAAGGATCTAGATCTGAAGCGCTAGGGCAACGAGAGAGGTCCAACCGGTCATGTCCTTACCAGTGGGTTCCAGTACAGGGTCCGCATCTCCGATCGCAACAGGGCCAGTCACCCGGGAACGCATGAGTCCAGCCACGCTCTCCTCCAGATCAGTGAGCGCCTGGTACTGGGGACGGCCTCCACCGGTGACAGTCTGGCTCCTCAAATTCCTTGCCAGCTTGGCCTGCAAGAGAAAGGACGGACTCTAAGTACAGTGTGGTGCCCTGTTGCTGTGTGCACTGCCTCCCATGGTGGAATAGCTTGGCCAGTGTGGTGCCCTGTTGCTGTGTGCACTGCCTCCCATGGTGGAATAGCTTGGCCAGTGTGGTAAGTGCAGAAAGTGCTATTGATGGTCATGCCAGTGCCATTGCTGCGGGAGGAGGGCTGCCCATTAGGCCTTTGAGGTCCCTTTGCCCATAATGTGAGGTTCACATGCAAGGATGAGGAGGACACTGGAAAGGGTACTCACCTTCACCAACCGAGTGAGGTCGTTGAACTTCTTGCGGCATTGGTCCGCACTCCTGGGGACATCGCAGGTGGATGACACCCTGCGGGCGATTCTCCTCCAGGCTTTCCTGTACTCGCTCCTGGGAGCCTTGTTGCCACTGTCCGGGCACAAGATCTGTCTTTTGTCCTCCACACCATTAATGAGCACCCTCAGAGCATGCTCGGAGAAGCGCTGCGCTCGTTCACGGGCCCTCTCCATGTCTCCTGGCGCTATTTTGGCCCACCAGCAGTGTTGAGGCCTAGCTGCAGGGCTCCAGTATGCAGGGCGTGGCAGCAGTCAAAGTCGACCCTTCCCCCTTTAAGAGCAGGCCGGCGTCAGGGTGTCTGCTGTCAATCAAAACATGACCGCACCTGCGCTGCGCCCGGCCTCGGCGTTATCAGGCCGCATTGCCGGATTAGCGCCTGAACAGAGCATTGCAACGCCAGTTTCAGCGCTCGGCCAAACTCTTGGCCAACTCTACTGAATTTCGGCGAGGTGGCCTGCACTTTCCGGCGGGCGCTAACTTTAGCGAGCGCCCGACTTTAGCGCCCCAAAAGTGTCCAGACTGAATTTCTAGGCCAGGTACTTTAAACTTCTTTACACACTTTAGACACACCAAACACACTTACCTTTGCACTCATGCACCCATCACTCACCTGAACACCGACATCTCGACCCTCCAAACCCTTCAACCCGACGGCCCGACTCCTCTAAGCTGGCGTGGTTTGGAGCTGTCGGGAATCCCACAGTTCAAGATTAAAAATAGGGATTAGGATAAAAACTGCCTGTTAACTACCTGTTAACAGGCAGTTAATTGTCACTAATCCCTTCCCGCTTTGGGTAGGCGGGTCCCAGTGCGGGGCGGGTACCCGCCTCCTTCTGAAACTTACATGGAGGTGGGTTTTGGGTGGGATGGTGTCGGGACCCCCAAATTCGGGGCTTTAACCCCCCGCATGCCTCCAATCCCGACTCCACGGGTCAGTTAAAATCGAGGAGGCTAAGGAGAATGTTACAGTGCTGGAGAGAGAGGATGTCCTGGAGGGGTCAAGGACAGAATCTATATGGCTAAAGTTAAGAAATAAGAGGTGCCATTACACTACTAGGTGCATTCTATAGGCCACCATCTAGTGGGAAATATATGGAGGAGCAAATTTGCAGAGAAATTACAGAGAGATGCAAGAACTAATGCATAGTGATAATGGTAGACTTCAACTATCCTAATATAGATTGGGATAGTAATAGTGTAAAGGGCAGAGAAACAATAATCAGGGACAAAATTAACAGTCACTTGGGCAAGTGTGGATTAATTAAGGAAAGCCAGCACGGATTTGTTAAAGGCAAATCGTGTTTAACCAGCTTGATCAAGTTTTTTGATGAGGTAACAGAGGGGGTTGATGAGGGTAATGCTGTTGACATGGTGTACATGGATTTCCAAAAGGCGTTCGACAAAGTGCCACATAATAGGCTTGCCAGCAAAGTTGAAGCCTATGGAATAAAAAGGACAATGGCAGCATGGATAGGAAATTGGTTAAGTGACAGGAAACAGAGTAGTGGTAAACGGTTGTTTTTCGGACTGGAGAAAGGTATACAGTGGTGTCCCCCAGGGGTCGATCTTGATATATATTAATGGCTTGGATGTGGGTGTACAGGGCACAATTTCAAAATTTGCAGATGACACAAAACTTGGAAGTATAGTGAACAGTGAGGAGCATAGTGATAGACTTCAAGAGGACATAGACAGGCTGGTGAAATGGGCGGTCACGTGGCAGATGAAATTTAATGCAGAAAATTGGCTGAGATCAATGTTTTTTCACGTTTAGTACACATTCTGCACAATTCCAATTCTAGGGAATTGGTTCAGTGAAAGCGACAACCAGCCTTCCTTTTTCATGACCTGTTTTTGATTAATTTTCCTTCAGTTTTCTGTTAATTACTATTATTGGCCTGTAAGAACATAAGAAATAGGAGCAGCAGTAGGCCATATGGCCCCTCAAGACTGCTCCGCCATTCAATAAGATCATGGCTGATCATCCACCTCAACTCAGCTTTCCCGCCTGATCTCCATATCCCTTGATTCCCCATGAATCCAAAAATCTATCTATCTCAGCCTTGAATATACTTAAAGGCTCAGTATCCACAGCACTCTGGGGCAGAGAATTTCAAAGATTCACAACCCTCTGAGTGAAGAAATTCCTCCTCATCTCGGTCTTAAATGGCCTACCCCTTATCCTGAGACTATGCCCCCTAGTTCTAGACTCTCCAGCCAGGGGAAACAACCTCTCAGCATCTACCATGTCAATCCCCTTCAGAATCTTGTATTTTGTAGTTTGTTGGTAAGTGGAATGGATTGAAGGCCTTGCAACTGATGCACAGTTTGGTGCAATTAGTCTCAGAATTAAATGCCAGGGATACATGGCTGCCTCCAGATTTTGTGAAACTGGCACAAAATGTTAGTTTCAAAAGTAATGATGCCAAGTAAAAGGTTCTCAAAAGTAAGGGGGCAAAATTCACCTCCTTTGTGCCCGCTGTTAGCGTCTCGGGGGGGGGGGTGCGCTAACGGGGCGCAAAAGGCTTATCGCCCGGGCGGTGTGCTGATAGCGCCTGCTGAGAAATTCGATGGAGCGCTACTGAGGCACTAGCCGATAGGGGCGCACCCCCGCTGGTAGTGCCCTGGGCCGCTGTGCCGCCGGCGATGATGTCATCACCAAGCGACGCGATCCCTTAGCGTCCCACGGTGGAAATTTGGCTGTGCCCCATGGGGCTGCCATGGCCGATGTCAGCGATAGCCTCGCGGGTCGTGAACCAGGCTACACACCGCTAGTGGGTTGATAATTAAAGGGGCAGCCTGGCTGCGCCCCGCGCCGACAATTTTTATTTTGGCCGACCTCCAGGTTGGCCCCTCTTAGCGTCCCTTGGCTTGGTCCGTGGCTGCCATCATGCCACCCGGCACCACGTCTTGGTGCCGTGCTATGGTCATGGCTCCACACCACCCTGGTGGGCTAGTGGAAGCTGTCAAGCAGCCTGCAGAGAGCGCAGCATCCCTCCCCTTTAACGGAAGGGGAGGGCCACTGAACGCGTCAGCATTACGTGGTGCGGCTGCGTAGCGCTCCAGCGCTACCGCACTTTGCGCCCCAGGCACCACCCTGAGAGGAAGTGAAGTGCCTGAGATAGTGCTCCGCTTCCTCGCCAGGACAGTAAGCCCAATTTAGCGGCCGGGGCGGTAAATGTCCGGCGATAATTTGGTTACCACCCCTAAACAGGGCATTACCGAATTTCGCCCCCTTATGAGGCAGAAATTGGTTATGGCCCAATTTTGGGGCGTAAAAGCAACGCCGCACAGACACCTGGGAGGCTCACCACATATTGTGTTTCGGGGTTCAGGCCTCGTTCCAATAATTTGAGCGAGCTGCCAGTGCCTCCAGGCAGAAACAGAATACAGAAATGTCCCCATATTAACTCAGTTCTACCTGTACAGAGCAGGTTCAAGAGGTCGTATGGCCTACTCCTGCTCCTGTTGCTTATGTTCTTAGAAAGCACACTGTGTACTTTCCAGCAAAGCTGAAAAGCTCCACAAGCCCTAATTCTACCAAAAACATTATTGAAATTGAAGAAAGACATTACAATCTGAAACTATCATTTTTAACAACAAACTTTTAACATTTTCTTTTAAGCTGTGAGGCCTAGGTCGTTGTCTTGGGTCGCCATTTAATCCTGACCATGCAGGGTATTGAAGACATAAGCAAGTTGTCATCTGTATTTCAGTTCAGGGGCAAAACTGTTGTTGATGAATGGATCTGTGGAACGAGTGATGGAGTTCTAAAGGTTATGCTACAGACTGGATCCATAATTGCCAACTTGATGAGTTATGGCTCTCTCTTATGCTACTGTAGATAGGTGCCAAGCACATGACAGACAATTCTCTACCGAGGGAAGGGTAATTTGGAGTAAGTTGATTTTTTTCTGTGACTCCTGTGTCTGAGTGCCAGGCAGGTGGATCATACAGGAAATGTGAACCCGCCTGTTTTTCCAGGTTCACATCATTATTACGGCCCCAGTGTGACCCTGGCACTTGGCAGGGCCTTGAACCTGGAAATAGGGTGGAAATACAGCCACAGTTGACAAGCCTGAAGCAGTGAGAATAGCCACTTGTTTCAGGGCCCAAAAATCTCTGGAGAGGCTGAAATATAAAATACTTACTTACCTTTCTAGACCTTCCTTGCCCTGCTGCTTGCCTCTCTCAGATCCTCTCAGTGGGGACAGGTGCAAGGTCCAATGTCAACTTCTTCTGGTACCTCCCGAAATGGCCACCCTTCTGCCGTTGTGAGGAGAAAACGAGGTGGGAGGGCTAAGAAGGCCCCAACCACCTCGTTCTGTTTGCCCTTTATTTGCATCAATTGCAGGTATAAGTATTTCACCTGCTCCCAGGGAAAGCCTTGTATGTTCCCCAGACACACAGGACACGAAAATTGGGTTCTTTTCACCCCAAGTTAATCTTGTGCATCTGCTAGTATTCAGCTATGGAGCAACTTTGGTGGAAGCCTGAAAGCAAGTATCTAGCCCTACTCACAGAATCACAGAAACGCCACAGTGCAGATGGAGGCCATTTCGGCCCATCGAGCCTGCACCGACACATATCCCACCCGATCCCCGTAACCCCTGCACCAACACATATCCCACCCTATCCCCACGTATTTAATCCCCCTAACACTAAGGGTCAATTTATCATAGCCAATCAACCTAACCCGCACATCTTTGGACTGTGGGAGGAAACCGGAGCACCCGGAGGAAACCCACGCAAACACGGGGAGAATGTGCAAACTCCACAATGACAGTCACCCGAGGCCGGATTCGAACCCGGGTCCCTGGCGCTGTGAGGCAACAGTGCTAACCACTATGCCACCGTGCTGCCTCTTGGCATAGGGAGCAAATGCCAAAAATAGTTTTAAAAAAATAAGAAAAAGCTGTTGATTTCAATCTCCACAAGCAGTAGGATTGTAACAGACAAGCTGGAGTATGAGCAGCATAGATATAAGTGATTGCTTTAAATTTCATTCAGCTATCTTTCCATCTGAAGGACTTTCAAATAAATTTGATATAAATTGCAATATTTGATGAACCAACTTATCCATTATGAACATTGTATTATAGATTGCGGGAGTCATACAGCTTTAAGCAGCTAGATGGGGAATCTGCAGCAGAACAAATTAAATATCCGGGCATCAATTTTGACAGTTATAATACACAGTGAAGGTTAATGGGACACTAGCCTATTTTTTGATCTCCTCGTATCATAATTGAACACTATCAAAAATCGCATTTATTGATTGGTCTGAAATTTTGGAATCCAGCTGTGGTGATTATTGAAGCAAAGCTGTCTTTTTAGTGCACAGCAAAATTACATTAAAAACTCTGAGAGCTCAATATAAATGTTTGTTAATGGATTCCATATTGAGGTAAATAGAATATTGTGTGGCACAGTGCTGAATCTAGTGCTTTTAGATGCATGAAATGACTTTGTTTTAACAAATCTATGTCTCATACTAGAAGCACCTTATTGTCTTTTACTTCAAAGGCCCAGATTTCCCCTAGGTGTGAAAGGTGCAAATGTTACTTGAGCTTGGATAAGTACTGCCTGACCTTGGGGCAAGCATTCAATGTGCTTTTACCCTTTTCCAACTGCCAATGGCTGTACAGAGGTTGAAACAATGGTAACAATTTTACTATTTTCCATTATTGTTAACTACAAAACAATTTAAACCCCTTCATATGGTGCATTCTGCGAAGGGCAAAAAGTAAATGAGACTTTGGATAGGAGAAATCAAGTTGTTTCAGGTTTTAGTTCTGAAAATCCAAATTCCAGCAGGACTATTGTAGTGTATGTAACCGTTCCACCTTTAAGAGAACTATTTTAGTAACCGTTCCACCCTTAAGAGAACTATTTTAAGAGCTGCACTACTTTATCTTGGCTGCGGTATACTGTAATACCGGCGGTGACCACACCGGTATATAAGTGCTGTGTAATGATTTATTGGGCAGTTCCGCCCTGACCTTCAACTAGTAAAGACCTGTTAAAGTTTACTCTTGTGGTCTGTGTAGTAATTCTCAATATAACACACAGACTTAACAGTGGCGACGAGTACGATCTTACCCTGCGGCAGAGATACATCCAAGGCAGTTTAACGGGCGTCGAGAAGAGGCATCCGCCCTCATCATTCTGCTGAGAAAAGACTCGGGTCTGCAGAGCAAAGGAAGAATTCTGACACGAAGCCTTCCATCAGCAACAGGCAGTGATCATCCCTTCTATCACGGTGGTGGGTAAGCCGATCAGCGACGAGCAGCAAGTCGGCCACGTTGACTGTGAGTAGGGGAGAAAATAAAAAAGATTGGAGGATATAAGGGCGGAGAACTCGACCACGGCCGGGGAAAAGAGCCGGACAGAAGTCGGGGCCAGAGGCGCTGAGACTGGGGCAGCGTAAGGCACGGAAGCCGCGGTGAATGCAAACGCAGCCGGTGTGAGAGACCGGGCTGCAAGCGGGCTGGGAGACGCAACAGCGTCGAGAGCAAGCTCGACCGCGACCGGTGAAAAAGGCTGGGCAGCTACCGAGGCCGCGAGGCGCAGCGACCGGGACAGCGAAAGGCGCGGGAGAATTTTTTTTTAAAAACCGCGAAGAACTCAGCCGCAGCCGGGGGGGAAAGGACCGGACTGCAAGAGGGGCTGGGAGGCACGATTGAAAACCGCTGGGGGAGGGCGAACGCAGCAATACGGCAATCACCATTACAGCCAGCGGGAGAGACAGAGCCCGAGCGAGCGGGAGAGACAGAGCCCGAGCGAGACCGAGCGAGCAGGAGAGCGAGGGAGACCGAGCGAGCGAGGGAGAACGAGACCGAGCGAGTGAGGGAGAACGAGACCGAGCGAGCGAGGGAGACCGTGCGAGCGAGGGAGACCGAGCGAGCGAGGGAGAACGAGACCGAGCGAGGGAGACCGAGCGAGGGAGACCGAGACCGAGCGAGCGGGAGTGACAAGAGACAGCCAGCGGGGGTGAAAGGCAAACGCGGGAAACCGCCATTTTAAAAAGGCGGGGAAAAAGACAAGCGCGGGAAACCGCCATTTTAAAAAGGCGGGGAAGAAGACAAGCGCGTGAAACCGCCATTTTGAAAAAAAAAGTTAAAGAAAAATTTCTTTTTGTTTCACAAGAAGATTGCGAGGATGCCTAAGCGTGGTAACATCAACGATTTCGATCCCGATGTTGAAGATTGGGCCACGTATGTAGAACGCATAGAGATATATTGTAAGGCAAATAAAATATCAAATGAAGATAAAGCACTAACCTTACTAAACTCAATGGGTGCAAAGACATACAGGCTATTGAAGCATCTTCTATCACCAGCTAAACCGGCGGATCAGACTTTCACTAATATTGTTGCTGTACTGAAGGATCATTTGAACCCCATACCGCTGATGTTAGCGGAACGGTTTAAATTTTATGCGAGAACGCAACTGAAAGAGGAAAGCAACGCGGAGTACTTAATTGAACTGCGTAAGCTAGTGAAATACTGTCAGTTTGGAGAAAGTCTGACAGAGGCACTGAGAGACAAATTCGTGTGCGGATTGTCGAAAGAAGGAACACAAAAGCGGCTGCTTGAAGAGAATGATCTTACACTTGATAAGGCTGTCACTATTGCAGCATCGCACGAAGCCGCAGCGAGAGGCACTGCGGAAATGCAGCTGAAGGCAGCGGTACTCAGCGTAGATCAAATGGCTTTGGGTACAACGAAATGTTATCGTTGTGGAAAGACAACACACGATCAGAACCAATGCTGGTTTAAAAACCAGGAATGTAGAAAATGTGGCAAGATTGGTCACATAGCTAAAGTATGCCGGTCAGGAAAGAAGACCAGCAACAAAAAGTCACCGCAGGAAAAGTGCAGAAAGGTACATAAGGTGGCTGAGAAGAGTTCGAATGAACAGAATTCGGACTCAGACTCCAACAGCAAGGAACTGGGTAGTCTGAGAATTCACAATGTGAGTAAGGAAGCTGATCGACAAACTATCTGGGCCACACTGCAGATAGCAGGAGTCCACGTGAAGATGGAATTGGACACCGGATCGGTGTTGACGGTCATGAATAAGCAAGACTACAAAAGGTTATTCAAACATATTCCCCTACGGGATACGAAGATAGTATTGCGGACATACACGGGGCAAAGAGTATACCCCACCGGAAAGATAAAAGTCAAGGTGGTACACCAGGGTAAAGAACACCAAGGAATGGACATATATGTACTACCTGAGGGAGGTCCACCACTTCTGGGACGGCAGTGGATCAGGAAAATAAATATGGACTGGCACTCCCTAAAAGCAATAACGGTAGCTTCCGGAAAAAACAAAGATGTCAAACCTGCACGATTGTCCAGAATATTGGTTGAGGGCATATGCAGCAGTGACAGTGACAAAGCAGAGAGTGAGAACTCGGTGAAGATAATCAGCTCAGACTCTGGAACTGATGATGGTAAGACCAGCCCATGTGCAAAAGGCAAGTCTAAAATGGACTTGCAGACTAATGATGGAAAAACGAAGGAGTGCATAAATGCTTCAGAAGAGAACAAAGTATCAGAACAGAATTCCACTGAACAACAACAACATAGGTTGACAGAGAATTCTGAGTCTGTCCAGTCTACAGACATGCACATTTCTGAGGAACATCGGGCTCGAACTCAACTCAATTTCAAACTACAACAGCAATTAGAACAGATGATTCGCCGTTTTGAGCAAGAGATGAATGCAAAGAAAAAGTTCTTTGACACAGAGCGAGAGAATCTGGAAAGACAGCAGAATCAGCTGATTGAGAAAATGGAACAGGAACACACAAACCGTCTGCGCGATGAGGCCAAACGAATCAAAGTTGAGCAAGAAAGGGAATATGTCAAATTCATCGATCAGTTGAAAGCTAAGAAGAAAGAGCACCCTTTTGTGAGCAGTGTCAGCAGTAGTAAGCCACTCAGGGAATTGGTGGCAGAGGCAAAAACTGAAGATGCTGCAGAGATCACGTTTGTTGCTGAAAGCGCTACTTCCAGAGCTTTGCTTCGAATTAAAGAATTGCCAGTTAAAATTGTGAAACCCTTAAGAGAGAAGATTGGCATGGAGAAACATCGTGTCATTTTCGAATGCAAGGTTTCCAGGCCAAATGCTGCTGTCAAGTGGTATTACAAAGACAAAGAGATTCATCCCAGTCATAAATATGAGATTGTGAGTGAAGATGTGTACAGGAAGCTCGTTATTAATAATGTCGCTTTTGAAGATGAAGGCAACTACATGTGCGATGTCATAGATGACCAAAGCACAGCAAAGATATATGTAGAAGAGCAATCAATTGCCATCATTAAACCCATATGTGATGTGGAAGTGACAGAGCCAAGTGACGCCATTCTTGAGTGTGAGCTTTCAGTTGCTGACGTGAAGCCTCCAAAATGGATACTAAATGGTGAAATTCTTCATGCTTCTGAAGATGTGGACATTGAGCATCGTGGCACTATTCATCGGCTCACTCTGAAAAAAAACAACTTGTAAGATGACCGGCTTGCTGCAGTTTATCGCAGGGAAATCAAAATCTGAGGCGAGGCTGACTATTAAAGAGCCTCCGTCAAAGGTAGTCAAAGAACTACAGAACATTACAGTGGAAGAGAAGCATTCTGCTACTTTGAGCTGTGAGCTTACACCTACTTCCAAGATGGTCAGATGGTACAAAGACCAGAGCTTAATCGAATCTTCTGACCGATACAAATTTAAACAAAATAAGAATGTGGTAGAACTTACCATTACAAATCTCACACCCAAAGACTCTGGTGAATATAGCTGCAAATCAAGTAATGCACAGACCACAGCCACACTCACAGTTGAAGCTCCAAAAATAGAAATAATAAAACATTTGGAGGACGTAGATACTGAGGAGGACAGCAATCTTGTATATTCTTGTGAGTTGTCCCATGATGATGAAGATGATGACTCATCTGAACCATTATCACCCCTACCAGGTCACGCACGTGGTCCCTCCGAACTGAGCCAAATCAGTCTGGAAGCAGAAAAACTTCCCAAGGTACTCGAGCCTTTAGAAGTCAGCAATGCTGGTTCTGAAGTTACGAAAGTTCAAGCTGTTAAGTCCAGTGAAGGACTATTAGATGAGTCACCCCAGCAATGAGAACCTACGACACCACCGAGAACTACTACGCCACCGAGGCGTTATCCGGACCGAGTCAGGAAGCGCAGGAGGCGCCTCCGCAGAGACTGAATCTGTGAACTGTTTTTACATGAAGTTGTGTATATATGTTATGATGTTATGTTTAATGGGGAATATATATATTGTTAAGCTAAAAAGGGAGGATTGTAGTGTATGTAACCGTTCCACCTTTAAGAGAACTATTTTAGTAACCGTTCCACCTTTAAGAGAACTATTTTAAGAGTTGCACTACTTTATCTTGGCTGCGGTATACTGTAATACCGGCGGTGACCACACCGGTATATAAGTGCTGTGTAATGATTTATTGGGCAGTTCCGCCCTGACCTTCAACTAGTAAAGACCTGTTAAAGTTTACTCTTGTGGTCTGTGTAGTAATTCTCAATATAACACACAGGCTTAACAACTATAAAGGAGCTTATCGTGTTCTCTCATTATACAATAAATAAAGGTTCCCAAACAGTCAGGGGGAGATAGAGGAACAGATATGTAGACAAACCTCAGAAGATTTCAACTTCCTCAATATTAACTGGGATAGTCAAAGTGCGAAAGGATTAGAGGGTGCGGAATTCTTAAAGTGCATCCAGGAGAGCTTTTTGAGCCAGCATGTAGAAAGCCCTACAAGAGAGGGGGCGGTACTGGACCTAATTCTAGGGAATGTAGCCGGGCAAGTGGTAGAAGTGTTAGTAGGAGAGCATTTTGGTGACAGTGACCATAATTTGGTGAGATTTAAGGTCGTCATGGAAAAGGACAAAGAAGGACCGGAAATAAAGGTTCTAAATTGGGGGAAGGCTGATTTTAATATGATAAGGCAGGATCTGGCCAAAGTGGAGCGGGATCAGCTTCTTGTGCGAAAATCCACATCAGAGCAGTGGGAGTCTTTCAGAAAGGAAATAGAGACAGAGTACAACAGCAACATGTTCCCTTAAAGGTCAAGAGTGGGACCAACAAGCTCAGGGAACCCTGGATGTCAAGAAATATACGAGGATGGATTAGGAAAAAAAGGGAGGCTTTTGGCAGATACAAAGGACTAAAAACAATGGAAGCCCTAGAGGGGTATAGAAAGTGCAGGGGGGTACTTAAAAAAGAAATTAGGAGAGCGAAGAGGGGGCATGAAAAAACACTGGCAGGCAAAATAAATGAAAATCCCAAGGTGTTTTATAAGTATATTAAGAGCAAGAGGATAACCAGGGAAAGAGTAGGGCCCATTTGGGACCAAAGTGGCAATCTGTGTGTAGAGCCAGAAGATGTAGGTAAGGTTTTAAATGAATATTTTGCATCTGTGTTCACTATGGAGAAGGACGATGTAGGCATAGAAATCAGGCAGGGGGATTGTGATATACTTGAATAAATTAGTATTGAGAGGGAGGAGGTACTAGCAGATTTAACGGGCTTAAAAGTGGATAAATCCCCAGGCCCAGACGAGATGTATCCCAGGCTGCTGTGTGAGGCAAGGGAGGAGATTGCAGGGGCTCTGACACAAATTTTCAGAACCTCTCTGGCCACAGGGGAGGTGCCAGAGGACTGGAGAACAGCTAACGTAGTACCATTATTCAACAAGTGTAGTAGGGATAAACTAGGGAATGACAGGCTAGTGAGCCTAACATCAGTGGTAGGGAAATTATTGGAAAACATTCTGAGGGACAGAATTAGTCTCCACTTGGAAAGGCAATGATTAATCAAGGATAATCAGCATGGCTTTGTCAGGGGGAAATCATGTCTGACCAATTTGATTGAATTTTTTGAGGGGGTGAATAGGTGTATGGATGTGGGTAGTGCAGTTGATGTGGTCGACATGGTCTTCAGTAAGGCTTTTGACAAAGTCCCACATGGGAGACTGGTCAAGAAGGTAAGAGCCCATGGGATCCAGGGCAACTTGGCACATTGGATCCAAAATTGGCTTAGTGGCAGGAGGCAGAGGGTGATGGTCGAAGGTTGTTTTTGTGACTGGAAGCCTGTGTCCAGTGGTGTACCGCAGGGATCGGTGCTGGGTCCTTTGTTGTTTGTAGTGTACATTAATGATTTAGATATGAATGTAGGAGGTATGATCAGTAAGTTTGCAGATGACACGAAAAATGGTGGGGTGGTAAATAGCGAGGAGGGAAGCCTCAGGCTACAGGATGATATAGATGGGTTGGTCTGATGGGCTGAACAGTGGCAAATGGAATTTAACCCTGAAAAGTGTGAGGTGATGCATTTTGGGAGGACTAACAAGGCAAGGGAATACACAATGAATGGTAAGACCCTAGGAAGGACAGAGGATCAGAGGGACCTTGGTGTGCATGTACATAGATCCCTGAAGGCAGCATGACAGGTAGATAAGGTGATTAAAAAGGCATATGGGATGCTTGCCTTCATGAGATGAGGCATAGAATATAAGAGCAGGGAGGTTATGATGAAGCTGTACAAAATGCTGGTTAGGCCACAGCTGGAATACTGTGTGCAGTTCTGGTCGCCACACTATAGGAGGGATGTGATTACATTGGAGAGGGTGCAGAGGAGATTCACCAGGATGTTACCTGGGCTGGAGCGCTTCAGCTATGAAGAAAGACTGGACAAGCTGGGGTTGTTTTCCTTGGAGCAGAGAAAGCTGAGGGGGGACCTGATTGAGGTGTACAAAATTATGAGGGGCATAGATAGGGTAGATAGAAAGGAACTTTTCCCCTTATTAGAGGGTGTTGTGTCTGTGTGTTGATAGAGACACTGAGAACAGGAGTTGGTTTCATAGGTGTTTACTAAACAAAGTCTGGAGGGGAACTAACTGATACAACACAATATACAGGCTTATATAGCCCGAGTGGCCATTACCGGCATTACAGTACACATGGGGCTCTTAAACGCACATACACTACAATTCCTCCCCTTTTAGCCAACCAGTACATAATATTTTAAGTAATTATTAATTACATGTTACAAGAAAAATAATCTACACATTGCTGCAGTTAATTAATTATAAGTCAGTCTCTCTGGTGGCTTCCTGACTTGGTCCGGATAACGCCTCGGTGGTGTAGTAGTTTCTGGTGGTGTAGTAGGTTCTTTTGGCAAGGCTGATTCGGCTTGAATGCCAGTGTCGGGTTCATCGGGTTCCAGTATCACCGGATCGGAGGTAGATATGGGTATCTCTACTTCATCGTTAGGCGTATAGAGTTGTGGTGTAGGTTGTCCCTTTTCGGATGACTCTATGATTTGGTCAGCATGGCGCCTTATTATGCTTTCTCTGATGTCCACGGTACACATCAGCGGTCCTAGTCGTGTGCAGATAGTTCCAGGCTGCCATTTCTCGGTACGGTAGTCCCGGGCCAAAACTTGTTGACCTATCTGGAAGGTTCTAGTTGGCCTTTCATTCATGCCTTGAAATTGCCGGTTCTCCACGTCCCTTCTGATGTTTGGCTTGATCAAATCCAGCCGGCATCTTAGGCTTCTATTGAAGAAAATCATGGTGGGAGTTTGGTTTGTAACCATATGTGTTGCATTCCTGTATGCGAACAAGAAGTTATCCACCTTGTGCTGAAGTTTTATGTCTTCATTACCCATGGCCTTTATGGCCTTCTTGAAGGTCTGGACAAAGCTTTCAGCCAATCCATTGGTGGCGGGATGGTATGGGGCGGACGTGTAGTGCTTGGTCCCATTGTTTTTTTAAGAACTTCCTGAATTCTTCGGACACAAATTGCGGTCCATTATCAGAACAGATCTGTTCCGGCAGCCCTTTCCTGGCAAATATGGTCCTTAATACTGTGATGGTTTTTTCCGTGGTGGTGGAGGACATCTTTATTACCTCCGGCCACTTGGAGTGTGCATCAACCGCGATTAAGAACATTGAGTCCATAAATGGACCAGCAAAGTCGATGTGTACCCTTTGCCAGGGAGATGAGGGCCTCCCCCATGGATGTAGAGGGGCTTGGGGTGGAGCGTTTTGGACCTTCTGGCATCCTAGGCAGCTCTTGGTCATTTCTTCGATGTCTCCATCGATACCTGACCACCATACAAATGCCCTGGCTAGGTTCTTCATTTTCACTCCACCCAGATGCCCCTCATGAAGCTCCTTTAGAACTTTATCCTGGAGTTTGGGTGGAATCACCACTCTGGATCCACACATCAAGGTTCCTCGGCACACTGACAGCTGTTCTCTTCTTTGCGAGAATGCTGGCAACGGTAGGCGCGATAACCCGTCAGCATTCCCATGCTATTTTGATCCTTTGTATTCTATGTTGTATTGGTGTGCCCCTAGAAAAAGGGACCACCTCTGTAGCCTTTGTGCTGTCATAATGGGAACACCCTTTTTAGGGTTGAATATGGAGATGAGGGGTTGATGGTCAGTCAACAAGGTAAATTTTGTCCGTGTAGGTAATGGTTGAATTTCTTCACTCCCCATACCAGGCTGAGTGCTTCCCTGTCGATTTGGGCATAGTTACGCTCAGCTGAGTTCAATTACCGTGACGCAAAAGCTATTGGCCGTTCCGAGCCATTAGGGAATTTATGCGATAATACTGCTCTTACGTCGTAAGTGGATGCATCGCACGCCAGTCTGATTGGCAGTGATGGGTTGTAATGAGCCAAAACTTCTTTGGGCGTGATTAAATCTTTGCATTTATGGAAGGCACGTTTACAGTCTTCGCTCCATTTCCAAATTACTCCTGTTTGTTGCAGTTCATTAAGAGGGTGTAGAAGGGTTGATAAGTTCGGTAAAAATTTATGATAGTAATTTATTAATCCCAGGAACGACCTTAATTGTGAAACATTTTCAGGTGCTGGGGCTTTTATGACCGCTTCAATTTTTTCAGGTGACTTATGCAACCCTTCCTTATTAATGATGTGGCCACAATATGATATTTGATTTTGGAAAAATTCGCACTTGGGGCGGTTTGCTCGTAGGCCCCGTTCTCTCAGCCTAGTGAGCACCTGCTCCAAATTGGCAAGGTGCTCGTTGTCCTTTTCTCCTGTTACAAGGATGTCGCCTAGGTAGCATTGAATCCCCGGAATCCCTTGGAGGACTTGCTCCATAGCTCTTTGCCAGATAGCTGGAGCGGATGCTACTCCGAAAACCAGTCGATTGTACTGGTACAGACCTTTGTGTGTATTTATCGTGAGATATTTTTTAGAGGCCTCTTCAACCTCCATCTGTAGATATGCCTGTGCCAAGTCAATTTTGGTGAAACGTTTCCCTCCGGATAGTGAGGCGAAAATATCTTCTATCCTCGGAAGAGGATACTGTACCGTGTGAAGGATCGGGTTTACAGTCACCTTGAAGTCTCTACAGATGCGAATTTTTCTCTGTTCTTCAGATTTATCATTATTCAATGCTTTCTTCATGACTGGAATGATGGGTGTTGCCCACTCGCTCCAATCTATTTTGGATAATACGCCTGCCTTTTCCAAATTCTCCAGCTCTGCCTCGACTGCTGGACGAATTGCGTATGGCACCGGTCTTGCCTTAAAAAACTTGGGAATTGCTACATCTTCCACTTTTATTGAGGCGGTGATGCCTTTCAAGGTTCCTAGTTTCTCTTGAAACACTTCTTTGGCGTTGGCCAAGATGTCTTTTAATCGTTCAGGTATGAAGTCATCTTCGTTTTTTTTCTTACTGGTCACCGTCAGTGCCTGAATGGAGTGCCAGTCTAAATGTATTTTCCTGATCCATTCACGTCCCAACAGCGGTGGACCACCATCTTGTAGAATGTATAAATACAACTTTTGTATTTCCTTGCCGTTGTATACAACACGCACCCTTATTTTTCCTTTGGGGTATACTTTCTGCCCCGTAT
The DNA here is from genome assembly GCF_052327205.1 of Somniosus microcephalus. Lineage (NCBI taxonomy): Eukaryota > Metazoa > Chordata > Chondrichthyes > Squaliformes > Somniosidae > Somniosus > Somniosus microcephalus. The sequence continues at coordinate 244,474,242 of NC_140988.1, forward strand.
ATGTTTTCAAGATAATGGATGTGTCTTTTAAAGGTATATGCGGAAATAACCGCTCGTAATCCCGTCGATTTATGACGGTCAGAGCTGATGCTGTATCTAGCTCCATTTTAACTGGGGACCCTGCTATCGTGAGGGTAACCCAAATGGTCTGGTAATCATCTTTGGCAATTACATTATGTAATTTGAGACAGCTTAGTCTCTTGTTTTCGGTGTCCCTATCGCTCTTCTGGTCTTCGGAGCTACTGTCCGTCATCATTTGTACCTTTCTGTACTTTTCTTTATTGATTTTTTTTTCCTGTCTGTGGATTTTTTTTGTCCAGATCGACATACCCGTGCAATGTGTCCAATCTTTCCGCATTGCCTGCATGCTTTGTCCTTGAACCAACAGTCCCTCTGGTCATGGGTGGATCTGCCGCAGCGATAACATCTCTCAAAACCCTGTGTCATTTCATGGGTGCCGAAGTCCTGTGTCTTTTGTTGTATCTCTGCAGCTCCTCTTGCGGCTGCTTCGTATGATACAGCCATACTGAAAGCCTTGTCCAGTGTTAAATCTTTTTCAGAAAGCAGCCTTTTCTGTGTTCCTTCACTTCAGAGACCGCAGACGAATTTGTCTTGATGATAATCTGCTAGTCCTGCCCAGAATTGGCAGAGTTTTGATAGCTTTCTTAATTCAGTGAGGTAATCAGCGTTACTTTCATTCTTGTGTTGATTTCTCTTGAAGAATTTGAATCGTTCCGCTATCAGCAGCGGTGTTGGGTTTAAGTGCTCCTGTAGGGTATCAACAATTTCTTTAAAATTCTTGTCCTTTGGTTTGGCTGGAGTGATTAAATTTCGTAACAGCCCGTATGTCTTTGCGCCCATTAGACTTAGCAGTACTGAAGCTTTTTTTTCATCTTCTATTCCATTTGCGGTGCAATATACCTCCACTCTTTCCACATATGTGGTCCAATCCTCTATCTTGTTATCAAAAGCATCAATATTGCCAGACTTAGGCATCCTAGAAATAAAATGGCGATTCCCGCGCTTTTCTTTCTTTTCTGCAGAAAAGATATGGCGCTTCCCGTGCTTCCCCACCGCTGCTGCCGATGACAACGCTGTTTCCCGCGGTTTCCGTTCTTTTTATTTATTTATTTACAGTTGGAGACTCGTTCCCGCCGGACTCTCTCTCTAGGTCTGAACGCCGACCTGCTTGCAGCGCCGGCCGTCTCCCGAGTGCTCCCTCCCCGTCTGTTACTGCTTGCCTCCGCTTTCACTGCTTGGCCCAGCTGTAGAGCCAGCCGCTGGAGCCCCAGCCCGATGCCCAGGAAGGATTATTGCAGTACCTGCCACCAGCTTGGCTAGCTGGTGAAACCACAGCTTTTTCTTTTTCTTGATTTTTCTTCAACTTTGGACGCCAGAGGAATCGATGTCCTTGAGGTGCTGCCGAATTGCAGGTAAGTCCGTTTCCAATTCGTCGCCACTGTTGTGTCTGTGTGTTGATAGAGACACTGAAGACAGGAGTTGGTTTCACAGGTGTTTACTGAACAAAGTCTGGAGGGGAACTAACTGATACAACACAATATACAGGCTTATATAGCCCGAGTGGCCATTACCGGCATTACAGTACACATGGGGCTCTTAAAGGCACATACACTACAGAGGGGTCAATAACCAGGGGGCATAGTTTCAAGGTAAGGGGCAGGAGGTTTAGAGGGGATTTGAGGAAAAACGTTTTCACCCAGAGGGTGGTTGGAATCTGGAACTCACTGCCTGAAAGGATAGTAGAGGCAGGAACCCTCACAACATTCAAGAAGCATTTAGATAAGCACTTGAAACGCCATAGCATACAAGGCTACGGACCAAGTGCTGGAAAATGGGATTAGAATAGACAGGGCTTGATGGCCGGCATGGACACGATGGGTAGAAGGGCCTCTTTCTGTGCTGTACAACTCTATGACTCTATAATTCTATGAAAAAGAGAAGTGGGCCATCAATATACAGTCAGCAATCTGATGTCGCCCCATTTGAGCACTAAGAATAGACAATTGGAGAATATATATGTGAAAAACTAACAATATTGTTGTGGCTAGTGCTACTGCTGGCAATTGCTCAAATACCACATGCTACGATGATAGGGAAAATCACAGTCAGATAGAAATTTAATTTTTTAAACAAATAGTCCTAAAAATATTTTGGAGCATTTGGGGATTCGTGACTAATTTGTGAATAACTCCGAACGACCCATTTGTGTCACTTTGGGTTCACTATTCAGTTTGGTTCTCACTCTTAATGCCATGATTTTTACTTACGGTTTTTTTAAATTGTTTTCAACTCTGATTGCTTATTTTGGCAGTCCTTCCAGCCAGTCATGCCTTTGACTGCATTTGCAATGCAACTAGGGCTTGTTAACAGGAATACTGGGGACAATCTATGATTATATTACCTGGAAGGAATTCTGCATACCTCAATCACACGTTTAAAATCCTGATGAATGTGGCATTCTGCCTTGGTGATGCACTCAGTAAAGTACGGCATCCTCGCTACAGAATAAATAAACTTTCTAATTAACTATACTGCTTTTCTTCCGTTTAAGCCAGTGGATCACCATAAGCTCTGGTAATAAATGTAAGTTTAATTCTAGATAATAGAGGAGCTCAAATCTTGATAAAATTAGCTCTGGATAAGAAGAATTACTTTTGTCTTTGGAATAACAATGGTTGATTATAATGAATCATGTAAAAAAGGAAGAACGACTTGCATTTAGATAGCGCCTTTCATGACCTTAGGACACCCCATAGTACTTTGCAGCCAATGAAGTACTTTTGAAGTGCAGTCACTGTTGTAATGTAGGAAACATGGCAGCCAATTTGCACACAGCAAGGTCCCACAAACAGCAATGTGAAAATGACCAGATAATCTGTTCTATTGATGTTGGTTAATGTAATGTTTATATTATTGCTAGAATTACACGCTGGACAATATTATCACTTGAAGGAATCGTGGACAATGATTGCTAGTACTAATTTCATAGAAGAAGTAAAGACAAGCTCCTCAGGTATACCTTTAACATATCAAGTCTGATTCACCCTGACATGTGCACATTATGATGCGTTTGCTGCTGTGTCATACGCAGTGTTGACTGCACTGAAAGCAACACATACAATAAACCGGGCAAAGAAACCCTCTAATCACTCAGTCATATCCCACAGAGGTATGTAAAACAGCAAGGCTGTAGTTCTTTTATTTGGTTCAGTAAACATCAGCTTCTCTGGACCACAGGGAATGAAAAGTTCATATGTCGAGCCATCTGGGATGTCGATATGTTCATGCATGCAGATAAATACCAAAGCTGTCAATGTACAGAGAAGTTCCTAGTGAGCCCCTCTGCGTCCCTCACTTCCAACTGCATGTCAGCTATAGGTTGCATTAAAAGGACAGTGAAGATACATATTCATCATTCAGTGACACGAGGACAATATATCTCACCATTCTTCAGAACGTAGTTAATACATTTCTGAACATCCTAATTAATATATTATGGTGCAGTTGGCAAGATATTTATAGTGATGGTTAGCCAAAGGATCTAATTTGTTGAGCTGTTTCCAGGCCATCTAGAAATGTTCAGTCTTTTGTGATGGGATTTCAGCATTTCTTAGCTCTCAACAGATTACATGTGTGCCTGAAAGGAGCCTTATGACAAAGTGTTATAATAAAGCCTAGGGATACTCACTATTCCCGTTGGGTGTGATTTTTAAATCTATGTAAATTCATACAATTTTGTTGCAATGTGACTAAGCTAGAATTTGTCATAAATCTCACATTTGTAAAAATAATTAAGGAAAAGTTATGCATTTATCAGGTTTGTAACAATCTTGGAACTTAACATGGATATAGTCTCATTAATTGAAATACTCCCCCATAACGTGCTGTTGAACATAGGCTTGTCCAGGTCTCCATACCTTAAAACAGTTCAGTTGGGTGTGTTAGTAAGAGCGCAACTGTAGATTCCTCAATGTGACTTGGTGGCATTCAGAAACACTCAGAAATGCAGTGGATGCTGCAGCCAAACATCTGCAAGATCAGTACTACATCTACAAGGGCAGTATTGTGCAGGTCATTACCAATAAAGTTACACCATTGGTGTTTCAAGATGTTTCAGTCGAGTCTCCCGTCAGCCACAAATACACTCAAACTTCTGATTTCTTATTTATAAGTTCTGTACCACACAATTAGAAACAGAACATGATGAATCCACAGAAATATTTCAAATTTGCCAGTTATAGGGCTAGTGATTGATGTCATGAATCTTATCATTCATGGAGAAAAGACTCATGAAATAACACTGGGCAGCAAGCTGGTGGTGCCGTCCAAGGAGTATAAAAACTCGGGCGTGGGCCCAGCTTGTTCAGGACGTTTCTGTAACCAGGAACTAGTGATGTAACTAGAATCTCATGATTGTGAAACAGTTGATTAAAGCCTTGTTTTATACTCAAACCAAGTGCTCGGTAGTCTTTTTACATCAATTTAATCAATTGCTCTGCTCCACGCTTTGAGTGGTTTTGGGACCAGATGGCTACGACTCAAACTGTAGAAGGGAATTCGGACAAAGTAATCAATCCATCATGGAGAAACTACTCAGGCCTGCTCGTCTCGACCTGGACCCGAATTCACTTACAGCTGCTAAGGTATGGAAACACTGGTATTGTACCTTCAGCAACTTCCTTGAGGAGTGTGGTGAGAATGTTCCTAATAAGTTACGAATGCTTGCCAATTATGTATCCCCTCATGTGTTTGAATACATCAAAGACTGTGTAGACTATGATGCCGCTGTTCAAATGCTACAGCAACTATATGTTAAGGCCCCAAACAAAATTTTTGCTCTGCATCTACTGGCCACAACTCGACAACAGCCTGGGGAATCACTTGATGAATTCCTTCAGAAACTTCACAGGCTCAGCAAAGATTGTAATCTTAAAGCTGTCACAGCTGAGCAGTACCAGGAGGAGTTAATTCATGATTCCTTTATTAATGCGTCTCCCTTCATACGCTAGCGCTTGTTGGAGAATAAAACCCTCAAGTTACAGGCTGCCTATGACCAGGCATGTTCTCTGGACTTTGCAAAGAGGAATGCAAATACCTATCTTTCACAATGTGCGCGGGCTGCTGCTATCACTTTTAGTGACTCCTTCGATAGGCCTCGGGCGGAAGCCCTCAATGTTGATGACTCCAACCTGGCTGATGACAACCCTAGCCTAGAAGCCTTCACTGATGACAACCCTGACCTAGCAGCATCTTGGCAATCTGGAAGGATGTGTTTCTTCTGTGGAGGTGCATTCCACTATAGGAAATGTTGTCCTGCTCGTAACGCAGTCTGCAATCATTGTAGTAAAAAAGGTCACTTTTCTAAGGTATGCCAGTCAAGGGCCTCTGTTAGTAAGAAAGGCTACTTTTCTAAGGTATACTGGTCGAGAGCCCCTGTTTATTTTGCAGCTGCAATCTATAAAACTGCTCCTCCCCCAAGAACCACTGCTAAGGTTACAGCTATCAAGGGTAAAACTGCCCCTCCTCCCATCATAGCTGTTTTTCCCCAAAGTCTGTCCCATACAGCCACAAAGGTTTCAGTAAATGGACACATTTTGAGTGCACTAATCGACTCATGCAGCTCTGACAGCTTCATTAGTAAGCGGGCTATCAGTAAGTTAAAACTGTGTATTTACCCCTCGGACAGGGAAATTGCAATGGCTCTGACGACACTGACCACCAACTTTTCTGGCTTTTGTCTTGTCGACTTTATTCTCAGTGGCCGCACTTATTTCTCCACCCGGCTCGGGGTGCACAAAAACCTATGCAGTGATGTGCTCCTGGGACAGGATTTCCAGAAACAACACAAAAGGCTCACTTTCGAGTTTGGAGGGTCAAAGCCGGAGCTTACTATTTCCAAAGTACCGTTTTGTGCGCTTTCGGCGGCTTCGCTCGACGAACCCTCCTTGTTTGCCAATCGTTCCCCCCGATGTAAGCCCATAGTTACTAAATCACGACATTTCAGCCAAGATGATCGATCCTTTATCGAGGCAGAAATCTCTTGCATTCTAGCTGATGGTATCATTGAGCCATGTTCATCTTCCTGGTGGGCTCAAGTTGTCGTTGTTAAAAATCCTCTGAAGCAACACAAGAAACGTCTTTGCATCGATACTCACAAACTATTAACCAGTATACTGACCTGGATTCTGACCCACTACTACACATCGATGACATGGTCAATAACATTGCCAACTACAAGGTATTTTCAACTTTTGATTTAAAGAGGGCATACCATCAAGTACCGTTAAAGGACTCTAACAAAAAGTATATGGCCTTTGAGGCCAATGGTCGGTTTTATCAGTTTTGTCACCTTCCATTTGGGGTCACCAATCGGGTGGCCGTCTTTCAGCAGGCAATGGATAGACTAGTCAAACAAGAGAACTTAACGGACACTCTTCCATGTCTGGATAATATCACCATTTCTGGTCATGACCAGAAGGAGCATGATGCCAACCTCTAGAAATTTTTTGATGTCCTCCGTCGTCGCAACTTAACCTTAAATGAGTCCAAATCTGTGAAACCAGTACCATCAGTCAACATCCTTGGCTACTGGGTGGGCAACGGTGTCATCAAACCGGATCTGGAGCGACTTTGTCCGCTTCAGGAGCTCCCTCCCCCTACGAATCTCGACTCTCCTCGTCGGGCCCTCGGCATGTTTGCCTATTATGTGAAGTGGATACCCCACTTCTCCGACAAGATCCAGCCCCTGCTTCACGCAAAGTAATTTCCATTGGAGGCAGCGGCTATTTCAGCTTTCAACCTCCTCAATCGACAACTGCAAAAAGCCACGCTTCGTTCCATCGATGAAAATCTTCCTTTTGTGGTCGAGTGCGATGCATCGGAGGTGGCGGTCTCGGCTACCTTGAATCAAGGTGGACGACCCATTGCATTTCTGTCCAGAACTTTGCAGGGTAGCGAGCTCCATTATCCTCCTGTCGAGAAGGAGGCTACAGCTATCATGGAGTCATTTTCTCGTTCGTCGCCATTTCACGCTTATAACAGATCAGCGCTCTGTGGCCTTTATGCTGGATAACCGGAAATGCACTAAGATCAAGAAAAACAAAATTCAACTCTGGAGGATGGAATTGGCCGCCTTTGGCTACACCATACATTATCAACTCGGCAAAGAGAATGTGGCCCCGGATACCCTCACGCGTGCATTCTGCTCTCCTATTTCAACTGCGACTCTTGCGGATTTTCATACTGACTTATGCCATCCTGGCGTTACCCGTATGTTACACTTTGTGCGATCTAAAAATCTCCCATTTTCTACAGAAGATGTGAAAAGAACTTGCTCCACCTGTAGAATCTGTGCAGAATTAAAACCGCAATTCTTCCGTCCATTGGATGGCTCGCTCATACACGCTATGCAGCCTATGCAGCGACTCAGCATTGACTTTAAAGGGACATTGCCTTCCTCAATGCGAAACACCTATTTACTTACTATGGTGGACGAATATTCACGCTTTCCCTTTGCTTTTCCATGTCACAATATGCTTACTTCCACAGTGATCAAATGCCTCAATCAAGTCTTTTCCCTTTGCAGTACGGCCAATTTCATCCACTCTGATCGGGGTCCCTCCTTCATGTTGTAATGATATCAGCAAATAGTGATGGTATTTGCCTGTTTGATTATGATGCCTTACCAGAATATTTGCCTGTTTGATTATTTATGCCTTACCAGCAGAGGGCATGTGAGAGAGACAGTTTAGTTTTAGTTTCGCTTTAGATGGATCTCTAAGATGGTGTCTCCTGTAATGCTGTTAACAGAGTTGAACATACTTTAGATTAAAAGACATTCTCTTTCATGAATGTGTCATCATTGAACCCACATACAAATCAACACATGGTGTCAGAAGTGATTGAAAGAGATGAAGAGGAAAAATCTGAAGTTAAATCAGCTCTCCACATATTAGCAAGCCAAAAGAGAACATCGTTACTTACCTTTGAAGAATAGCTAACGAAGTGAAAAAATGGAAGGTTTACTCCCACCGGCAAAGCTTCAGTTGACAGGTAATGTGGCTGAAAATTGGAGGAGGTTCAAACAACGTTTGGAGTTGTATTTAGCGGCAATCGGAGCTGATGAGAAAAGTGATAAAATGAAAGCGTCAGTGTTCTTACATGTCGTGGGTGATGAAGCGCTGGAGGTGTATAATAACTTCACATTCGCTGCTGATGGAGACAAAATGAAGTTGGATAAAATAATGGAACAGTTTGAGGCCTACTGCATACCTAAACGTAACGTGACGTTTGAGAGGCATAGATTTTTCACATGTGTACAGAAAATGGGAGAGAATATTGATCAGTATGTGACTGAACTGAGAAACGGAAGCAAAACGTGTGAATTTGGGGGATTGACAGACTCGCTGATAAAAGACAGACTGGTGTGTGGTATTTCAGATAATGGTCTAAGGGAAAGACTGCTAAGAGAGCAAGATCTAGACCTGGGAAAAGCCATAGCGCTGTGTAGGGCTACAGAGACTGTGAAGTCGCAGGCAAAGGAGCTGTTCAGTGACAGTAGCTGCAACGTGGATGCAGTGAGTAAGAACGGACACAAACCGTTTAACAAAAAGAGCGCCAATGTGAAAAAAGAGGAATGGCCAGCGAACAAAAATGAAAGGGGCAATCGAAAGTCATGTAGTCGATGCGGTACACAGCATACACCAAAAAAGTGTCCAGCATATGGTAAAACATGCAATAGTTGCAACAAAAACAACCATTATGCCCGTTGCTGTAAGAACCAAGCGCAACAAAGCAAGGTCCATGCAGTAGATGAAAGTGAGATAGAGGAGTTCTATGTGGATGTCGTGTCTGAAAACAAAAAAGAAAAAAGAGACTGGATGTTGACACTAAAAGTGAATCACTCACACATTCCATTTAAATTGGATACTGGAGCACAAGTTAATGTGATATCAGAGACTGATTTTAAGAAAATTAGACCCAGACCAAAGATACATGGAATAAAAGTGAAAGTGACAGGATACTCAGGTACTGATATACCAGTGAAAGGAAGATGCATTGTCAAAATGACACACAAGGACAGAGAGCACACACTAGCATTAATCGTGGTGCCAAAGGATGTGCAAGCCATACTAGGTTTAAAAGCCTGTGAGAGACTGAACCTGGTAAAGAGAGTCCTCGTTGTGGAAAGCGAAGGAGAGACAGTCTATGATGAACTCATGAAAGAGTACAACGACCTATTTCAGGGTCTAGGCTGCCTTCCAGGAGAACACACGATCAGAGTAGATAAAAGTATGCCAACGGTCATACATCCATGCAGAAAAGTTCTGTTTGCTCTTCAAAAGCAACTGAAGGCAGAGTTGGACAGGATGGAAAGCCTGAACGTGATTCAGAAGATAGATGAGCCAACTGAGTGGGTGAGTTCCCTCGTCGTTGTGGACAAAAAGAATGGAAAGCTCAGAATTTGCCTGGATCCAAGAGATCTAAACAGAGCAATAAAGAGAGAGCACTTCAAGCTTCCTACATGTGAGGAAATCATGTCACAGTTTGCAAGTGCAAAGTATTTCAGCAAGTTAGATGCATCATCAGGATTTTGGCAGATGAAACTGGACGAGGCAAGTTCAAGACTGTGCACGTTCAACAGTCCATTTGGGAGATACAGATTCCTAAGTTTACTATTTGGCATTGCCTCAGCTCCTGAAGTGTATCACAAAACTATCCATATGATCTATGAGCACCTGGAGGGAGTTGATACATCAATGGATGACATCATAGTATGGGGAACCACGAGAACTGAGCATGGCGAGAGACTGAAAAAAGTGCTGGAAGCAACAAGGAAAACAAACCTGAAGCTGAATAGAGAGAAATGCCAGCTCGGGGTGACAGAACTGACATTCGTGGGAGATATCCTCAGCGGTGAGGGCATCAGACCAGATCCCAGAAAGGTGTCCGCCATTGAGAATATGCCAAAGCCACAATGCAAAAAGGACGTGCAGAGGTTTAATGGAATGATCAACTACATGGGTAAATTCATATCCAACCTCTCAGAAAAGATGGCGCCACTGAGACGACTAACTGAAAAGAACATAGAATGGGAATGGAAGCATGAGCATGAGAAGTCATGGAGCGATCTAAAGAAACTGCTCACAGAGGAACCAGTTCTGAGGTTTTATGACCCAGCGAGACCCATCAAGATATCATCAGATGCATCACAGAGTGGGCTCGGTGCCGTTCTTCTGCAAAAATATGACTACTGGCAACCTATTGCATATGCATCGCGCTCAATGACAGACGCGGAGACGCGATATGCTCAAATAGAAAAGGAGCTGCTCAGCATCACATACGCCTGTGAAAGATTTCACCAGTTTGTGGCAGGACAAGCAATCAGTGTAGAGACTGACCATAAGCCCTTGATTGCACTGTTCCAAAAGCCACTAAATAGCTGTCTGCTTAGAATACAAAGAATGATGATCAGGCTGCAACGCTATACACTGAATGTTGCGTACATACCGGGTAAGCTGACGTATACTGCAGACACGTTGTCCAGAGCTGTTGGCCCAAGTGAGCCCGCAAACACCAAAATGGATGAAAAAGTGAATGCCTACGTAGACATGATCACAAGTGCACTGCCCATAGCAGATGCAAAAATGGAGCTCATAAAGACTGAGACAAACAAAGATGAAACACTGAGACGACTGAGGAAAAGCATCTTGGATGGATGGCCCAACATGAAGCAAGCCTGCTCACCTGACATGGCAGAGTACTGGAACTGCAGGGCGGAACTATCAGTGGTTGAAGACATCATCTACAAAGGAAGTAAAAAGAGATGCTAAAAAGGATCCATGGAGGACATCTGGGAATCAAAAAGTGTAAGAAAAGAGCACGAGAGGTGATGTACCGGCCACGAATCAACCAAGATGTGACAAATGAGGTGTCAAACTGCACAATATGCCTAAAATATCGAGCAAGCAATCCGGTAGAACCACTAAAGCCACACCCAGCGCCAGACAGACCTTACCAGAAGGTAGGCGCTGACCTATTCGTATGTCAAGGGAAGGACTATCTTGTAGTCACAGACTATTACTCCCTGTATCCAGAGGTTTGTAGACTGTACACCACCACTGCAGATGCTGTGATAACATGTATGAAAGCCATATCCTCCAGACATGGCGTGGCAAGCGAGGTCTTCACAGATAATGGACCCCAGTTTTACAATGCAAGTTTCCAACACTTTGCCAAAGAGTGGGACTTTGTCCACACAACGTCAAGTCCTCACTTTCCACAGTCCAATGGACTAAGTGGAAAAATCGGTCCAGACAGTGAAAAGACTGATGTACAAGGCAAAAGACAGTGGAACTGACTTCTACCAGAACATGCTTGTATACCGCACAACGCCGCTCGAGTGTGGTATGTCACCAGCCCAACTCCTTATGGGATGTCTGCTAAGGTCAAACCTACCCATCCCGGAGAACCTCCTGAAAACAAAAGAGGGGGAGAAAGTGAGGAAGTTCAAAGAACAACAGAAAGAAAAGCAAAAGTACTACTATGACAGAGGAACACAAAACCTACCTGAACTCCACACTGGTGACCAAGTAAGGTTCAAAGACAAAACAAACATATGGACTCAGAAGGGAACTGTCCTGAGTGAAGTCCAACCAAGATCATACACCATTCAGACAGATGAGGGTGCTGTCCTGCGAAGAAATCGTCGGGATCTTCTCATGGGTCCAGCCACAGCAAGTCAAAAGACTGATACTGTTGAACAACCTGATCACACAGCAGGTCAAAAGACTGATACTGTTGAACAACCTGATCACACAGCTGAGAAATCATCATCTGAGGCAACAACTCAGATTCAAGGACAATCAATCAGAAAATCCTCAAGACACGTGAAGCCTCCTGAGAGACTCATTGAGCAAGTTTAAGGACTCTTGTTATAGAAGGAAGTAATGTTATCTTATTCTTTCTTCAAGTTCTAGTGTATTTACATATTTCATGTGAACACACAAAACAAGGTTAAAAAACCTTGATAATGATAATGATAATGTAAGTTCATTAATTGTTACAGTTAAAATGCAGAGTAATACAAAGAAAACATGTTGTTAGATAAAAGTAAAATACTTTTGTTTTAAGAAAGGGAGATGTAATGATATCAGCAAATAGTGATGGTATTTGCCTGTTTGATTATGATGCCTTACCAGCATATTTGCCTGTTTGATTATTTATGCCTTACCAGCAGAGGGCATGTGAGAGAGACAGTTTAGTTTTAGTTTCGCTTTAGATGGATCTCTAAGATGGTGTCTCCTGTAATGCTGTTAACAGAGTTGTACATACTTTAGATTAAAAGACATTCTCTTTCATGAATGTGTCGTCATTGAACCCACATACAAATCAATACATATGTCAAGCGAACTCAAAAGTTATCTTTCCCAATGGGGAATCGCCACAAGTAAAGCAACACCATATCATCCCATCGGTAACAAACAGTTTGAGAGATACAACGCTATCATTTGGAAAGCTGTTCGTCTTACACTGAGGTCACGCAACCTACCAGACCAGCAGTGGGAAACTATGCTCCCTGGCGCGTTGCATTCCATCAGGTCTCTTCTTTCTACATCCACCAATGTCACTCCTCATCAGCAATTCTTCAGGTTCCAGCATCGCTCCACTCATGGGATGTCCCTACCATCATGGTTGGCAGCTCCCAGCCCCATGCTGCTCTGAAGATTCGTCCGATCTTCCAGAAATGATCCCCACTTCGAGGAGGTGGAACTAACAGATGTTAATCCCACATACGCGCACGTGCGGTACCCTGATGGCCGGGAGTCCACCGTTTCACTCCAAGATCTGGATCCCTGTCCAACCGGTACCACAGACCCGATGGATAGAGGGACCTAAAGTAATAATGCCGACATTCTGTGATCCTTTGAGGATGACGCCCTACCTGGGACATCAAGGGATCTGCCGGCTACTCCACTGGATCAACTTGGGGAGCCGAGCGCTCCCCACAGGATGACCACCCGAAGCCAGGACGCCGGTCAGTCCCCGGCTACCAAGCAAGATTAAGCCAGCTCTGCGCTTGTGGGGGCCCACACCCAGAGTCACGATCTCCCTAGTCTCCCTCAGGTCGATCAAGGCGACACGGGCCCTGTTGATCTACCAATATGGACCAAGCGACCCAGGGACCAAGACACGGTCTGAGGAGACGTGCCTTCCAGCCACAAACAAAGATCTAAAAGACTGCGGCTATTCACGGTCCAACTAATCCGCTAGAAGGAAGTCGTCGGACTTCCAAATCTTTCAGGCGGGAAGAATGTCATATCATTCATGGAGAAATGACTCATGAAATAACACTGGGCGGCCAGCTGGTGGCGCCATCCAAGGAGTATAAAAACTCGGGCATGGGCCCCGCTTGTTCAGGACGTTTCTGTAACCAGGAGCTAGTGATGTAACTAGAATCTCATGGTTGTGAAACAGTTGATTAAAGCCTTGTTTTATACTCAAACCCAGTGCTCAGTAGTCTTTTTACATCAATTGATTTGAAAGAAATCAGCAAACAAATGTCTATGGCCTCTTCTTCATAATGTGACTCTGTTTTCAAGAAAATGTACTCACTTGGCATTCACGTGCTACAATACAAAATGCATTATCAAATACTGGAATGCGTATATTAAATAGGGAAGACTATTCATCAAATAAGGAAACAAACATAGACCAGAAATATATTTATTCTGTAGATAGGGCATTAGCTTGTAATATTAATGTAAGTGGAGAAATGTGAATAAAATAATATTTACTGTGACTTTGAATTCTGCATTAGCAAACAAGAAAACATTCAAATAAAATGTATTTGTTTTCTGATAAATCCTGACCTAAATATGAAACACTGACTATTCACAATATAGAAGGAAATGAGCCACCATAGCATAACATTGCAATAGGCTTGAAGTTCACCGTCAAGGTTGCTGTACATAGGGTTGGATGTTCCATTCTACTGAATATTCTACTCGGTTTGATAATAATACTATGCTGACAGGTTCTGGTGACCAATGAGTTTCTATTACATCTATATTTATGGGGTTTTTTTTTTGAGAAAAGAGTAGTGCAGGAAGAAGCAGTGACTGATAGACTGTGGAAGAATGGAGAAAACATAAACATAAGAACCTAAGAAATAGGAGCAGGAACAGGTCATTCGGCCCCTTGAGCCTGCTCTGCCATTTAATGAGATCGTGATCGCTGATCCGAATTTGGCCTCAACTCCACTTACCCGCCCACTCCCCATAACCCTTGACTCCCCTGTCTATCTCAGCCTTGAATATATGCAATAACTCAGCTTCCACATCCCTGGGGTAAGGAATTCCAAAGATTCACGACCCTCTGAGAGGAGAAATTCCTCCTTATCTCCACGGACATAATCGATAGATCCTGTTCGGCTGATTTGGAATTCCCCATGGTAAGGTGCAGACCCTTCTACCTGCCTCGGGAATTCACGGCTGTTATCATCACTGCGGTCTACATCCCACCACATGCTAATGCCAAACTAGCACTGAAGGACCTCTACAGGGCCATCAGCGAACAACAAACTGCGCACCCAGACGGAGCTTTTATCGTCGCGGGGGACTTCAATCACATAAACCTAAAATCTGTGCTACCGAAATTCCACCAGAATGTTTCCTGCCCCACAAGAGGGGAGAACACACTGGATCAAGTCTACACGAGCATTGTAGATGCTTATAAGGCCATTCCCTGCCCCCACCTTGGGAAGTCTGACCACCTCTCCCTGTTTCTAGCCCCGGCATACAAACCGCTCATCAAAAGCGTGAGAACATCAGTGAGATCAGTGAAAGTATGGCCAGGGGGGGCAGTCTCGGAGCTTCAGGATTGCTTCGAACGCACTGATTGGGGCATGTTTGCCCATAATGACATCGAGGAATACGCATCCACAGTGCTATTCTACATTAACAGTTGTGTCGAGGTCGTCACGACCCATAAAAATATCAGGACATACCCCAACCAGAAACCCTGGATGAACGGAGAGGTCCGCTCGCTGTTGAAAGCACGCGACGCAGCATTTAAATCTGGTGACGCGGCGGCTTACAGTGCAGCTAGGACCAACCTAAAAAAGGGTATCAGGACTGCCAAAAGGAAACAAACACTGCGGATAGAGGATCATTTCCACAACAACTCGGACCCCCAGCGCATGTGGCAAGGCATCCAGTCCATCACTGACTACAAGAGTAAAAACACCAGCCCCCCGGTTAGCGATGCCTCCCTTCCGGAGGAGCTTAACAACTTCTACGCTCGCTTTGACAGGGACAACAGGGAGCCGGCTACGAAAGCCTTGCCACCCCGGAAGACCAGGTGCTCACTCTGTCGACCTCCGACGTAAGGGGTGTTCTACGCGGAGTGAACACACGAAAGGCTGCTGGACCTGATAGCATCCCTGGATGGGTACTCAAGGAATGTGCTGATCAGCTGGCTGATGTCTTCACCGCCATCTTCAATCTGTCATTGGCCCAGGCAGTAGTCCCCACATGCTTCAAGACCGCTACCATTATTCCTGTGCCAAAGCAAACGGCTGTGACGTGCCTGAATGACTATCGACCTGTCGCACTCACACCCATCATAATGAAGTGTTTCGAGAGACTGGTCCTGGCTCACATCAAAGCCAGTGTTCCCGCCTCTCTTGGACCAACACCAGTTTGCCTATCGTGCAAACAGATCAACGGAGGACGCAACCACAACTGCTCTACACTCTGCACTGAATCACTTAGATGGTAAAGAGACCTACATCAGAATGCTGTTCATAGACTACAGCTCAGCATTCAACACTATCGTCCCCAACAAGCTGGCCACCAAACTCCAAACTCTTGGCCTGAACACTTCCCTCTGCAACTGGACCCTGGACTTCCTAACAAACAGACCCCAGTCTGTCAAATTAGGTAACCACACCTCCCCCCCCCTAACCCTGAACACGGGGGCCCCACAAGGATGTGTGCTGAGCCCCCTCCTCTACTCCCTCTTCACCCACGACTGTGTGGCTGTTCATGGTTCCAACACCATCATCAAGTTTGCGGATGATACCACGGTAGTAGGCCAGATCATCAACAACGATGAGTCAGCCTACAGGGAGGAGGTCCAGCATCTCGTGAAGTGGCCCTTAACATCAAGAAAACCAAAGAAATCATTGTGGACTTCAGGAAGTCTAAAGGCGGAAGTCACACCCCCATCCATATCCATGGGGCTGTGGTGGAAAGGGTGGACAGCTTTAAGTTCCTCGGAGTCCACATCACGGAAGACCTCTCCTGGTCCCTCAATATCTCCTCTCTGGTGAAGAAGGCCCAGCAGCGCCTATATTTCCTAAGGAGGCTGAAGGGGTGTAACCTGTCACCCCTGATCCTCTCTAACTTTTACCGCTGCACAATAGAGAGCATCCTGACAAACTGTATCACAGTATGGTATGGCAGCTGTAGCTACTATGACCGGAAAGCCCTGCAGCGGGTAGTCAAAACTGCCCAACGCATTACCGGCACCCGGCTACCGACCAGAGAGCACATATACCAGAAACGCTGTTTACGGAGGTCACGGACCATCATCAAAGACCCTACCCACCCCAGCCACAGTCTGTTCGCCCTCCTGCCATCTGAGAGACGCTACAGATGCATTCGCACCCGAACGACCAGATTTAGGAACAGCTTCTTTCCCAGGGCTGTCATCCTACTGAACTCCACAAATAAACTCTAAAGCCTGCACATCTGCCAATGCACTTTATTATGGTTATGTTTATGTTAATGTATTACAAGCCAAATGAATGTTTAATGTTTAAATGTCTTTATCTAAATGTACACTCTCGGGAGCCACAAGCCTACATTTCGTTGTACTGCACTTGTGCACTAACAATGACAATAAAGTTGATTATTATTATTATTATTATCTTAAATGGGTGACCCCTTATTCTGAGACTATGCCCCCTCGTTCTAGATTCCCCAATGGGGGGAAACATCCTCTCAGCATCTACCCTGTCCATCCCCCTCAGAATCTTATATGTTTCAATAAGATCACCTCTCATTCTTCTAAACTCCAATAAGTATGGTCCAACCTGCTCAACCTTTCCTCATAAGACAATCCTTCGATCCCAGGGATCAAACTAGTGAACCTTCTCTGACTGCCTCCAATGCAAGTATATCCCTCCTTAAATAAGGGGACCAAAACTGTATGCAGTACTCCAGGTGTGGTTGCACTAGCACCCTGTACAGTTGTAGCAAGACTTCCCTACTTTTATACTCTATCCCCCTTTAAGTAAAGGCCAACATTCCACTTGCCTTCCTAATTACTTGCTGCACCTGCATGTTAACTTTTAGTGTTTCATGTACGAGGACACTCAAATCCCTCTGTACCACCGCATTCCGTAGTCTTTCTCCATTTAAATAATATTTTCCTTTCTATTCTTCCTACCAAAGTGGATAACTTTACATTTTCCCACATTATACTACATCTGCCAAATTCTTGCCCACTCACTTAACCTATCCGTGGATAGGGAACTGGCTGTCAGATAGAAAACAGAGAGTTGGAATAAACGGCTCATTTTCTGAATGGCAGGCAGTAACAAGTGGGGTACCACAGGGATCTGTCCTGGGCCCCCAGCTGTTCACAATTTACATTAATGACCTGGATCAGGGAGTCGGATGCAGCATTTCCAAATTTGCAGACGACACTAAACTAGGAGGGGGGGTGGGCTCAGAGGAAGAGACCAGGAAGCTCCAGAGCGATTTGGACAGACTGGGCGATTGGGCGGATAAATGGCAGATGCACTATAATGTGGACAAGTGCGAAGTTATCCACCTTGGGTGCAGGAACGGGAGGGCAAATTATTATTTAAATGGCAATAGATTGGGAGAGGGGGAAGTACAGAGAGACCTGGGTGTTCTTGTACACCAGTCACTGAAGGCGAGCATGCAGGTGCAACAGGCGGTCAAGAAGGCAAACGGTATGCTGGCCTTCATAGCAAAAGGGTTAGAATACAGGAACAGGGATACCTTGCTGCAGCTGTACAGGGCACTGGTGAGACCACACCTCGAGTACTGTGTACAGTTTTGGTCGCCTCATCTGAGGAAGGATGTTCTTGCCATGGAGGGGGTGCAGCGGCGATTCACCAGGCTGATACCAGGAATGGCGGGAATGACCTATGAGGAGAGACTATGTAGTTTAGGGATGTACACACTGGAGTTTAGAAGATTGAGAGGGGACCTCATAGAAGTGTATAAAATTCTGACAGGTCTAAGCACTTAATTGCCTCTATAATGCCATTTTGAGAGGCCTTTCTAACTTTAACCATTTCCCCCGTGCTGCACATCTCCTCTGGAACACGCCAGTTAATCCTGGCGGCCTCACATGTGGATGGCTTACTAACAACTGCAGCTCCACCATTAAAAAGGACTTTTCAACACTGATCATTTGCAAGGTGGCAGGGCTTTGTTTTCTCAGGTCTGGGAGAAGTTTTAGCAGGCCTACTCATTGTGGAAGTTTTGAGGCTGAGATCCATCTGCAGTGTGACCTCCTAGGAAACCCTTAAGTGACTGAGCACTTCCTCAACTGAGGTATATACCAGAAGCAAGGGAACCATTTATTTCCTTTCCTCCTAGATATCAGATTCGGATGAAGACCAGCCACGGCAGCAGCAGCTCCCGGAACAACAGCAGCACCAACAGCAGGAGCAACAACAGGAGCGCCAATCTGCTGCTCACCCACCTGAAGCTGCACAGGCCAGAAGGCGCCAGCGCATGGAAGCACGTCGCTGCAGGAGATACCTGCAAAACAAGGTTTACAGACAGGGGATGAGCTACCTCAACATGACTGAGCAGCAGTGCCAAAGGGGGCTGAGACTTTCGCGAGAGGTAGTGGATGACATCTGCGCAATGCTGCAGCAAGACCTGGAGCCCAGAGGAGCGGGTGGACACCCCTTACCAGTGGCCGTCAAAGTCACCACCGCACTCAACTTTTTTGCTTCAGGCTCATTCCGGGGATCAGCAGCAGACATGAGCGGCATCTCCCAGGCGGCCGCACACACTTGCATCATGCAGGTAACCGATGCCCCCTTTGTCATCGCACACAATTACATCAACTTCTCCAAGGATCAAGCAAGTGTAACCGCGTGTGCGGTTGGATTTGCTAATCTAGCAGGCTTTCCAAGGGTACAGGGCATCGTTGACTGCACACATGTGGCCCTTAAGGCATCCCATCACAATCCAAGTATTTTTGTCACCCGCAAGGGCTTCCACTCCCTCAACTTGCAACTGGTTGGACCACAAGAAGGAAATTTTGCATGTTTGCGCCAAATACTCTGGAAGTTGCCATGACTCCTTCATCCTGCGCCAGTCTAGTGTGCCTCCACTCTTCAGTCCGCCAGACCAACTTTTCAGATGGCTACTTGGAGACCAGGGCTATCCCCTGAAGACGTGGCTAATGATGCTGTTGAGGAGGCCATCCAACAAAGCTGAGGAGCGCTACAACTCCAGTCATATTCCCTCCAGATCCATAATCGAGCAAACCATCGGCTTGTTGAAGATGCGATTCAGATACCTTGATAGATCAGGTGAAGCCACGCAGTACTCAGCTGCCGGGGTCTCCAGAAACATCGTGGTCTGCTATGCACTTCACAACATAGCACAGCATTGTGGCTTGTAGATGCCTGAGGTAGAAGTGACTCATCACATAGCCTCCTCAGATGAGGAGGAGGAGGAGGAGGAGAGCGACAACGAACAGCTTGCGGAGACGCATCAACCAGCCAGATTTGCTTAGCCTGCCCAATCAAACACTTTTGCCTCGCACCTTCTTACCAGAGCATCGACAATGGCCAAGAACCTGCGGATTCCTATCACGATACCACCATACTGACAATTGCAAGTCACCCTAAGCCCTCAATGTGGAATTCCCATTTGCGAAATGACACAGGCCACAACTTGAACAGTTTGCCATCCAGTTTTTTTATCACAAAGTCACGGATGGCTTTTCAAAAATAAACATAACAGAACACCCAAGTGACTACCCTTGTGGAACAGCACCTCATCTTCCGATTAGGCACTTTACAGCCTTCCGGACTCAATATCGAGTTCAACAATTTCAGATCATAACCTCGGCCCCTATTACATTTTTACTTATATTTTTTATCCACACCTTTGTTTTGGTTCCCCCCCCTTCCTTTTATTTTTCTCTCTCCCACACGGCAGCTGTCTCCCATTCTGCCAGCGCATTTCACACCTAATCTAGAGCTGTCTTTTGTCTCCGCCAGTCCTATCACCATCTCGTCTCGTTTTGAATACCTCTTAATGTCTCTTCTTCTCTTTTGTTCTCTCCCAGTCCGGCCTCTTAATCTATTTCATCCCCTGTGCCTCTTTAGTCTTGATAAAGGGTTTTGACCCGAAATGTTGACTCTAATTTCTCTCCACGGATGTTGCCTGGTCTGCTGAGTTTTTCCAGCATTTTCTGTTGTTATTACCCTTGTGACTTCTTGTGCTTTATCTTCCTCTTACGCATGCTCCTATGTGGTGCTTACCCTGTGGCTTCAGCAGATGTGCAGGCCCCGTGCTCACTTTCTTGCTGCTCCTGCCTCGACACCTTTGGTGGGCATCCTCTGGGGTTGCGAGCCTGTGAGGGCTCGGCAACAGTCTGCTGCTCCTGCGGTTGTGCAGGGGCTGAGGCGCCGATCTTAGTTGGGTGAGGACTCTGGTAAGGCTCTAACCGAGGGCTCTGCAGTGGCATGGTCGTGTAAGCTCTTGGAGAGGAGCCCCCACTTCCTTGTTTTCTGCCACCAACATCCCTCTCATGGGTCAGCCCCACTTCAGAGCTAGCAAGTGGCTTGACAGCACCTTGCTGCACTTCGGGGGGCCATGAGGACCTGTTTCTGCACTGTAAGTCCTACTCCAGAGGACTTCCATGAAGGTCTGGTTTCTCTGCTCAATATCTGACCATCGCTCCTCAAGAGATGTCAGTCTATTCTGAACAATGACCATGTTTTCAAGCCCCTGGCGACTAAGCTCCTCCATGGCCGTGGCCATCCTCTCTCTACCATAGCCATCCTCTACTCTATGGTAGCCAGCCTTACCACGGAGGTAGCCATCCTTTCCACGGAGGTTGCCATCCTTTCCATGGTGATGCGTTCATGCGCCAATGCCTCCACAAGGGCTCTGCTCATGTTAGTGATGGACTCCTCCATTCGCTCCACACTCGCAGCGACCCTGGAGACAAAACCTGCCAGTGACTCCTGCATCTGTTCCTGGAGTTCCAGCACTGCTCTCCTTCTGGATGGACCTGGAGGCACAGGGTCGACATGCAGTGGAGCCGAGCTGGGAGGGTCCTGCGCCCTCCGATGAGGACTCTCCACTATTGTCCCTGTCTCCACCATCTGCTGATGCTCACTTGTGAGCTGTGATACACCAGGTGACAACTCTACTCTATCTGCCAAAGTTCCCACTGAGGTGTGAGTGTCTGCGCTGGTGCTGGGTGCGCTTAATTCTGCTGACGCTGCGCCCTCAGAGGTTGCAGCTTCCTCTGAGGAGTCTTGGGGCTCAGGCTGTTCCTCCTGGACAGTGGGGAGGGAGGCTGTCGATGGTCCTGTGGGGGAGTAAAGGAAAGAGTTAGAGATGTGAGATAAACGTTGCATGCACATTGAATTGTGCAGATGATCATAAGTCAATCTGTTAGAGCATCAGAATCAATATCAGTCACTCATGCAATGTCAATGAAAGAGATGAAAAACTATTCTGTGACCAGCTTGCTCTGATGCGCCCGTCTGTCTGTCCCCCACTTGCGCATCCTCCTCGACTCCCACGATCTCCAGGGCCACCTCCACTGCAGCGGTGAGCTGAGCTATTGAGGGTGGCCCTCCTCCTGTCCTCGCCCTCTCCCTCTTATTGTGGGCTCTCTTTTCCTGCAATGAGGAACACAAGTGGAATTTGAGTGAGAATGAAGGAGTGAGTGTAGAGAATCCATAGCATAGATGCTTAGAAAGACACAAAGATGGAGTGAGGCGCCAAGACCAAGGGCCCTCCCTGTGTGTTGTAAGTTGTTGTCATTGCATCACAGTGATAGGGAGTGTGAGGGCTGCATAGTCGAATAGTTAAATGAATGTGAACATACAGAGAGAGGGAATGGTTAAGGGTGCAGGGATGTCAGTGTCAAGTGGGATGTGGAGGAGGAGGTTGACAAAGCAGAGTACTGGTGATGAGAGGCGATGGGGATCAGATTGAGGGTCATGGTGATGGAATACTCACTTTTCCTGTGCGGAGAAGGTCATGAAACCTATTTCTGCACTGCAGCCAGGTTCTGCTGCACATTGAAATGGCATTCACCTCCTGTGCCACTTGCAGACACACAGCTTTCGTCTGTTATGGAGGGTTTTCCTCCCTGAAGAAGGAAACAGCACTTCCTTATTCGCTTTTGCTCCCTCCACCAGAGCTTGGAGGGAGTTCTCATCGAATCGGGATGCACACTTTGGTCTGGTGCTGGACATGGTTGCAGCAGGAATCCCTCAGAAGCATTATGCTAAAGTTGAAAGTCTGAAAAAGAACCAAGGCTGCTTGCAGGCCTTAAATGCAGTTGCATAGATGACATCATCGGAGGTGAGTTTCAGCATCAAAATATTTATTGGGCCAGGGGTTCCCACACGCTGGAAATCAAGTGCCCAATTAGGGCAAAATCGCTCATTTGTCCTGCCTCAAATCAGAGGCGGGGTCCGGACATGATGACCACCTGACCCGCCCCCAACCTGCCCCCAATGACAAAATCCAGCCCCTTATGTCCTCCTCACAACTTACTTTCCTACCTATCTTTGTATCGTCATCAAATTTGGCTACAATACACTCGCTTCCTTCATCCAATTCATTAATATAGATTGAAAATAGCTGAGACCCCAGCACCGATCCCTGTGGCACCCCACTAGTTACAGATTGCCATCCTGAAAATGACCCATTTATCCTGACTCTCTGTTTTCTGTTCATTAGCCAATCCTCTATCCAATCTAATATATTACCCTCAACATCATGAGCTCTTATCTTATGCAGTAACCGTTTATGTGGCACCTTATTGAATGCCTTTTGGAAATCCAAATACACTAAGTGGGCAGGATTTTCATTGAGCCGTGGAGGTGGGATTGGAGGCGTGTGGGGGGTTAAAATCTTGAAATCGTGGGGCACGAACCCATCCCGCCCCCAACCCGCTTCCATGCTAGTTTCAAAGGAGGCGGGTACCCACCCCACGCTGGGACCCGCCTCCCCGAGGCAGGAAGGGGATTAGTGCCAATTAACTGCCAGGTAGTTAACAGGCAGTTTTTAGCCTAATTGCTATTTTTATTGGTGAAGTGTGGGATTCCCGACAGCGCCAAACCACGCCAAGTTAGCGAGGCGGGCCGTCGGGATGAAGGGCATGAAGGGGTGTAAGATTTGCAAAATTGCTACATTTCCCCGAAGGTTGTTATTAATAAACGGGACCCTGTGTGAACATTTTAAATCAAAAAGGGTACCCAAGATGGCGTCCGTGCCTCGTGGCAGAAAGCCTGTGAGATTTTAAAACTGGACTCTGCAATGCAGACAGCTTGTGGATCGAAACCAAAGTTACAGTTTCTGTGAAGAGAGACTTTGTATTTTTAAACCAGACAGGACTTTGAATTATGTATTAGACCGAATTGGAGACAAATCTAAATTCAGTTAGGCCTATAGTTAAGGCTATCAAGCCGTTTACATATATAATCAGAAACAGATTAAGAAAGCCATCGAGGCTGGGCAGGCCCATCAAGGAACATTCATGACAAAGCAAGTCGATTATCGGGCCGATAGATGCGATTACCGGCCATCTAAAAACAGTTAGTATGGATTGCTACCATTATTTAAAATAGCCCGCCAAGATTAAGACAAAGAACTAACCTGATTTGGTGCGCAGATAAGAGTTTTCGAAAAGAGTATAATTGAAGGCCCCGGGTAGCAATCTCTCTCTGCTCTGCTTGGCTCTTCTGCCCCTCACCCTCATGGCTGTCGCTCTTTCCCCGTCCCGCACTTAACCCCTGGCCTTTGCCCGTGCCTTTTGCCACTCCATCTGGAAATCGCCCAGGCACTGCATCGGGCGGACACGGACAATTCAGGCCAGGCGAGGCAGGATGCGACAAGGGGAGGAGGGAAGACCAACTGAGGAAGACCAACTGAGGAGACGAATTGAGGGTAGGCTTCGAATCATCGGGCCTTCAGTCTCAGCCAACCTGCGACTATCTTTATGCAAACTCAAACTGTCGGCCGAAGAAGAGGAATCATCCCTGCAAGGTAAAGTACCCAAACAGAGACGTTAACTTTGGGGTACTCGAACCTGGACAACACCCTTGCAGCGCCCGGAGACCACGTGACGACGGCAGGCTCCAGAAAGCACCAAGAGCGAACCCCGAACCCCACCGCTGTTTTGAGTCCAACAAACCCTTTTGATTGGTGAGCATAAATTCTGGCCCCTCATAGCTTAATCTAGTTAGGTATAGGGGGTGGGATAAGGATAAGGGGATTGTGAAGATAGTTGTTTTCCCTCGATGTGCCGTGTGTTCCCCATTCCCTGTATAAGCATATAGTTATTTGTATTTGCCTGTAATTTTATATACTGGTAACTTCTCTTAAGACTGTATTAATTTTTCCTGCTTAATAAAATCCTGAGTTTTGCTTACATCCAAACCACCTGTCTACTCGAGTCTTTTCTGCATCGCTACCTGTACTTAAGTCAAGTGTCGAGAATTTCAGGGGCATGGGAGTGATTCGAACCACTCATGGGCAGTCAGAGGCACAACTGACTGGGCTCACGCGCCACCCCCTACAGGAGTCAAGATGTCCGGTGTTCAGGTGAGTGATGGGTGCATGAGTGCAGAGGTAAGTGTGTTTGGTGTGTGTAAAGTGTTTAAAGAAGTTTTATTTACATGTACTTATCTGTACAGCCTTCCTTCCTTCAGGTCTCGGGAGTCCCTCATCTCATCGGCACAGAAAGCAGAATGGCTGCGATCTGTCAAAATCTGCAGCATTCAGCTTTCTGTTCCAGAGAGATCTCTAAATCATCCTGAGAGGAAGGAATTAACTTAGAGTACAGATTGTCAGTGTTTGACACCTCCAATCAGCTATGAATCACTGATATTTCATCTGTCAAAAGCTCTTGACAGATGACATGTCTCTCTGTGACATAACCTGTTGCCGGGTGGCCCTTAATTGGCCTGCTGAGCTCGCTGGGTGGGCTCAACAAGGTCAATCAAGTGAAAATCGCGTGTTTTGGCCACAACTCGATGGAGATGGGACTACAACCCCGGAAGTTGTAGTCCCGCCTCCTATACGCCTCCTCAATGAAAATCCAGCCCACTACATCTACTGGTTCCTCTTTATCCACCCTACTCCTTACCCCCTCAAAGAACTCTAATAGATTTGTCAAACACAATTTCCCTTTCATAAAACCATGTTGACTCTGTTTGATTGTATTATGATTTTCCACGTGCCCTGCTACTACTTCCTTAATAATGGTTTCGAGCATTTTCCCAATGACAGATGTGATACGCTTATCAATTACTTCATAAAAGGTGATGAGTCGAAGAAGAGATGACGAGTCGAAAGAAGAGATGAATAAGGCTTTTATTAGCTAAGAAGAGACCATGCTTCTTCGTGATTGACTGAACAAGTCTGAACGAAACCCACACAGTGGTGGGTGGAGTCAGCTGAGGCATGCCTCCATACACAGCGCCACCCAGAGGTGGCAATATACAATACAGTGGTTTACCACATTCACCCCTTGTTTAATGTGAAGTCCGGCGGGGTGAAGGGTACTACAAGTTAAGTCTATCAGGAGGCCTTGTCTGACGTCCTGATCGTCGTGGTGGCGGCGGTGGTGTTGCAGCATCCGACGTCGGGTCTGGTGTCTGGGTGGTTGGCGAAGATTCCTGGGGCTTTGGCATGCCGTCTGCAGGGGTTGGGTTGGGAGGGGTGGTGGGGGATAACAGTGGTAAGGGGGATAACGGTGGTAAGGGGGATAACGGTGGTAATTCAGGGGTACCCGAGGGTGCGAGATCTCGTATGGAGACCGTGTCCTCCCGCCCGTCTGGGTATGTCACCCAGGCATACTGGGGGTTGGCGTGTAGGAGGTGCACCCGCTCGACCAGGGGGTCCGTTTTATGCGTCCTCACGTGCCTCCGCAGTAGGACGGGCCCAGGAGAAGTCAACCATGCCGGTAGCGAGGTTCCCGATGTAGACTTCCGGGGGAAAACGAACATTTTCTCATGAGGGGTCGCATTAGTGGCAGTACAAAGCAGTGACCGAATGGAGTGGAGCGCTGCAGGGAGGACCTCCTGCCAGCGGGAGGTCGGAAGGCCCTTAGATTTTAGTGCTAAGAGGACTGCCTTCCAAACCGTCGCGTTCTCCCTTTCCACCTGGCCGTTCCCCCGGGGGTTGTAACTGGTGGTCCTGCTCGTGGCGATACCTCTTGTTAGCAGGTACTGCCGAAGTTCGTCGCTCATGAACGATGAGCCCCTGTCGCTATGTATATAGCTGGGGAACCCGAACAGAGCGAAGATGTCATTCAGACACTTGATGACCGTGGTACTGGTCATGTCTGGGCAAGGGATGGCAAAGGGGAAACGGGAGTACTCATCAACTATGTTGAGGAAGTACACATTGCGGTCAGCGGAGGGGAGGGGCCCTTTAAAATCGACGCTCAGGCGTTCGAAGGGGCGGGTGGCCTTGATCAGGCTTGCTCTGTCCGGCCTATAGAAGTGCGGTTTGCACTCGGCGCAGATTTGGCAGCTCTTGGTCATGGTCCTGACCTCCTCGATGGAGTAGGGCAGGTTACGGGATTTGATAAAATGGAAAAACCTGGTGACCCCCGGGTGGCAGAGGTCATTGTGGAGGGACTGCAGCCTATCACTCTGCGCGTTGGCGCATGTACCACGTGATAGGGCATCTGGGGGCTCATTGAGTTTCCCTGGCCGATACAAGATATCATAATTGTAGGTGGAGAGTTCGATTCTCCACCTCAAGATCTTGTCGTTCTTGATTTTACCCCTCTGCTTATTATTAAACATAAAAGCTACTGAACGCTGGTCAGTGAGCAGGGTAAATCGTTTCCCGGCCAGGTAATGCCTCCAGTGACGCACCGCTTCTACAATAGCCTGGGCCTCCTTTTCGACGGAGGAGTGTCTCGTCTCGGGGCCCTGGAGGGTCCTTGAGAAAAAGGCCACGGGTCTGCCCGCCTGGTTAAGGGTCGCGGCTAGGGCGAAGTCGGAGGCATCGCTCTCCACTTGGAAGGGGATGGACTCATCCACCGCGTGCATTGCGGCCTTCACGATATCGTTCTTGATAAGAGTGAAGGCTGCACACGCCTCTGGTGTCAGGGGGAAGGAGGTGGCTTTGATGAGGGGCCTGGCTTTGTCTGCATAGAGGGGCACCCACTGGGCGTAGTAGGAGAAAAACCCCAGGCATCTCTTCAGTGCTTTTTGGCAGTGGGGAAGGGGTAGCTCCATTAGGGGGCGCATTCTGTCGGGGTCGGGCCCGATGACTCCGTTCTCCACCACGCAGCCGAGGATGGCCAGGCGCTTGGTGTGAAACATACATTTTTCCTTATTGTACGTTAGGTTCAGCCGTTGGGCCGTACAGAGGAAATTTGCTAGATTAACGTCGTGGTCCTGCTGGTCGTGGCCGCAGATGGTGACGTTATCCAAATAGGGGAAGGTTGCCCGCAGCGCGTTCTGGTCAACCATTCGGTCCATCTCCCTTTGGAAGACCGAAACCCCGTTGGTGACGCCGAAGGGGACCCTAAGGAAGTGGTAGAGGCGGCCGTTTGCCTCGAAGGCAGTATACTGGCGGTCCTCATGGCGGATGGGCAGCTGGTGGTACGCTGACTTAAGGTCGATGGTGGAGAATACTTTGTATTGCGCAATCTGATTGACCATATCAGATATGCGAGGGAGGGGGTACGCGTCCAGCTGGGTGTACCGGTTTATGGTTTGGCTGTAGTCGATTACCATGCGGCGTTTTGCAGTGGTTTTAACGACTACAACCTGGGCTCGCCAGGGGCTAGTGCTACCTTCGATAATGCCCTCCTTCAATAGCCGCTCCACCTCAGAGCTGATAAAAGCTCTGTCCCCGGCACTGTACCGCCTGCTTTTGGTAGCGATGGGTTTACAGTCGCGGGTGAGGTTAGCGAACAGGGGAGGGGGGGGACTTTTAATGTGGAAAGGCTGCAGGTGGTTTGCAGCGGGCGATTTAAAAGTTGTTGGTTGCAGACTGTGAGTGGGGGGAGGGGTCCACCGTATGCTAGTGTGACACTCTTAAGGTGGCACTGAAAATCCAACCCTAGCAGGACGGCAGCGCAAAGACGGGGCAGGACTAGCAGTTTAAATTTTTTATATTCAGTGCCCCCTACTGACAGGGTCACCACACAGTAGCCGCTGATGTCCATTGACTGGGACTTGGACGCCATAGAAATGCGATGGTGCGTTGGCAGAATCGTGAGGGAGTGGCTACGTACCGTGTCGGGGTGGACGAAACTCTCTATGCTCCCGCTGTCGATCAGGCAACTGGTGGCGCGGCCGTTTACCGCGATATCCATCATGGAGCTGGATAGATGGTGAGGGAGGGCTTGATCCAGCGTCACGGAGGCCAGTATGTGGCTTAGTGAGTCACTATAGTCATCCGCCGAGACGGTGGTCGGTTCCGGTGACGAAATGGCGGTTGAGTGCGTTGGATACGATGGCGGCGGATGCCATGCGGCCGGGGGTACACAAAATGGCGGATAAGATGGCTGCTCCCACGGCCCGCACGCTGCGCTGCTGGCTGGCTTCCCCTTGCAGGCGTTAGCGTAATGGCCTTTCTTCCCGCAGCCCGAGCAGGTAGCTGTCTTAGCTGGGCAGTGCGCTCTGGGATGTTTTAACTGGCCACAGAAATAGCATTTTTGGGCCTGGTTACTGGGCATCGAAGCAGTTCTTACCGGAGGCTGCTGTCTCGGTTGGGTCGCTGCAGCGGTTGGTGCCGGGGGCGGCGGTCCCGTGTCCCACGGTTTCGATTGCCATGTCTCGGCGCCGTTACGGGGGTATGCCTCGAGGTTTCGGTGGGCCTCCTCTAACGAGAGCGCAAGGGCAATGGCCGTCTTCAGGTCGGGTTCCTTGCTTTCTAGCAGTCTCTGCCGGGTGTGGTCTGACTGGAGGCCCCTGACGAAGGCATCACAGGCGAGTCCCTGCGCGTGCTCCACAGCCGTTACCGCTTTACAATCGCAGTCTCTGCAGAGTGCCAGTAGTGCCCGTGCAAATGCCCCTACCGATTCTCCCGGTTGCTGCCTGCGGGATCCCAAGAGGTGTCGGGCGTAAATTGTGTTCACTGGGCGCGTATATTGCCCTTTTAGTAGCTCGAGGGCCGCCACGTACGTATTAGAGTCCCGGATTAGCATATATACTTGATGGCTCACCTGGGCGGTCAAAATTTTCAGTTTGTGATCCTCCTCTGTAACCTGTGAGATTGCGAGGAAGGATTCAAAGCAGCTCAGCCAGTGTTCAAACTTGGCTGATGCACCCACCTCTTGAGGGTCGAGGTCCAGGCGTGGTGGTCTGAGGGCTCTCAGCAATGTCTGCTGTATCCGTTGCTGTTGTTGCTCCTCAGGTGTCGCCATTTAACTTTTAGCTAATAAAATTGATACGCTTATCAATTACTTCATAAAAGGTGATGAGTCGAAGAAGAGATGACGAGTCGAAAGAAGAGATGAATAAGGCTTTTATTAGCTAAGAAGAGACCATGCTTCTTCGTGAGTGACTGAACAAGTCTGAACGAAACCCACACAGTGGTGGGTGGAGTCAGCTGAGGCATGCCTCCATACACAGCGCCACCCAGAGGTGGCAATATACAATACAGTGGTTTACCACAAGATGTTAGGCTAACTGGCCTATAGTTTCCTACTTTCTGTCTCCCTCCCTTCTTGAATAGGGGTGTTACATTTGCCATTCTCCAAACCGCTGGGACCTTTTCAGAGTCAAGGGAATTTTGGAAGATTACAACCAATGCATCCACTACCTCTGTAGCCACTTCTTTTAAGGCTCTAGGATGCAGGCCATCAAGTCCAGGGGACTTGTCAGCCTTTAGGCCCATAAGTTTGCCTAGCACTTTTTCTCTAGTGATAGTGATTGTTTTAAGTTACTCCCTCCCTTTTGCCCCTTGATTTTCTACTATTACTGGGATGTTTTTAGTGTCCTCTACTGTGAAGACAGATACAAAATATTTGTTCAATGCCTCTGCCATTTCCTTGTTTCCCATTATTATTTTCCCAGTCTCGTCCTCTAAATGATCCCGCTACTATACTAGCCTCTAAAGAACGCATAGTGCCAGTATCTGAGCTGGAGCCTGCGGGTGAGACATGCAGTGATGCGGTGTTTTCTTCCTCTTCCTCTTCTTCCACCTCACTCTCTATGGTGCTCTCAGGGACAGGCTTCTCAGGTGCTTGCTCATTATCTGAAAGCATAAAGGCACAAGATTTGGGTAAGGTGAGGGGAGGGGGACAGGAAGGGAGAAATGCATGCATACAGCATGATTAGCTGGAAAGTGCGAAACACTTGTGGGGTGATGGGGAAGTGGGATGTAAGAAGAAGGAGTAGGGATTAACATACCATTGTTGCCTCCAAAGGGGTCAACGTTGTCGGTGGCCACAGTGCCCACCACCTGGTGCCCAATAATCTGCAGAACTCTATTCTCCTGCACAGACAGTCATTGGGTGTCGGCTTGTCCCCCGCCTGTGTGCTCCTGCTCCCTCCTGTTGTGAGCCAGCTTGGCCTGCAAGAGAAAGGAAAGTGTGTGAGTAAGTGTGGAGCAATGTGTTTGGGTGATGTGCCTCCCATAGTTGAATAGCTGTCATTGTGTGCAAGATGTGGGATGTGGGTGTGAGTGTTGGTTGGTAGAGATTGTTGGTGGGCGAATGCTGGGGGTGTGTTGCTTTGGGCAGTGTGTGAAGATTGTGGTTCAGATGATGGTATATAGCATTTGTTGAAGCAGTCATTCACTCTGACCACCCGAATGAGGTCGTTACATTTCTTCCTGCACTGTGTGTGGGTCCTGGGCACTACAGTGCTGCCTGAGACATGCTGCGCTACCTCCCTCCACATGGTGCTGAAGACTTGTGGTGAGGGCCTCCTGCCACTTGCTGGGTAGAGCACCACCCTCTGTCTCTTCACAGCGAAAACCAACACCTTCAATGCTTCATCACAGAATCTACAGGCTCTCTCCCTGGAGCGTGGAACTGCCATGAGTACACCTGGTTCAGTCCTCCGGCTCCTACTCCTTGTCCTGCTCCTGCTTGCTGAGGCAGCTACACAGCCAGCAATGCTGAAAATGAGGTGCTGCAGCATCAATGAACCTCCCCTTAAAGTAGTGAAAAAGCCTGTGGCAATGATGAGTTGCGATTAGATTGCACCCGACATTGGCCCACCCTTTAAGTTTAAGAACAATGAACTTGAGTTTAAAGACTTGATTTAGGACTCCAATCATTTTTTTGAGCAGTGAACATGAATTTTGCTCGCAGTTTAAAGCATTACCACCTGCCGCTAATTCTCCATCTTTTCTACTGACACCGCCCATTCTTGGCTATAATGAATTTCTAGCCCTTGGAATTTTCTTTCCGGCCCTTCCATTTGAGTAAACCAACAGACAACACTAATTCAAAAGCAAAAAACTGCAGATGCTGGAAATCTGAAATAAAAACAGAAAATGCTAGAAATACTCAACAGATCAGACAGCATCAGTGGAAAGAGAAACAGAGTTAATGTTTCAGGTCGATGACCTTTTGTTAGAACTGGAAAAAGTATGGGATGTAACAGATCTTAAGGACATGCAGGGGCAGGGAAAGTGAGGAGGGAAGAACAAAAGGGACGGTCTGTGATCGGGTAGAAGGCAGGAGTGATTAAATGACAAAAGGTACGATTGTACAAGACAAAAGGAGATGGTAATGGGACAAGTAAAGAAACAAAAGATTGGTCTAGAAGAGGTGTAAATGGGAATGGCAGAATGCCATCCGAAAAAATATGTGCAGAGGTTATGGTCTGAAATTGTTGAACTCAATGTTGAGTTCAGAAGGCTGTAAAGTGCCTACTCGAAAGATGAGGTGCTGTTCCTCAAGCTTATGTTGAGCTTCGTTGGAACAGTGTAAGGGGCCGAGAGGATAGAGTGGGAGTGAAGCAGAGAACGAAAGTGACAGGTGACCAGAAGCTCGGGATCACACTTGCGGACTGAATGAAGGTGTTCCGCAAAGCGGTCACCCAATCTGCATTTGGTCTCCCCAAAGACCGCATTGTGATCAGTGAATATAGTATACTAAATTGCAAGAAGTACATAAATCGCTGTTTCACCTGGAAGGAGCGTTTGGGGCCCTGGACGGTGGGAAGGGAGGAGGTAAAACAGCAGGTGTTACATCTCCTGCGCTTGCACGGGAAGGTGCCGGGTGAAGGGGAAGGGGTGTTGGGGGTGATAGAGGAGTGGACCAGGGTGTAGCGGAGGGAGTGGTCCCTGCGGAATGTTGAAAGAGGAGGCGAGGGGAAGATGCGTTTGGTGGTGGGATCACGCTGGATGTAGCAGAAATTGCGGAGGATGTTCGTTGAATGTGGAGGCTGGTGGGGCGAAAGGCGAGGACAAGGGGAACCCTATCGTGGTTCTGGGAGTGAGGGGAAGAGGTGGGAGCAGAAGTGCAGGAAGTGGAACAGACACGGTCGAGGGCCATGTCAACCACAGTAGAGGGGAATCCTTGGTTGAGGAAAAAGGAAGACATATTGGAAGCACGAGTACGGAATCATCAGAACAGATGTGACGGAGACGGAGAAATTGGGAGAATGGAATTAGAGTCCTTACAGGAAGCGGGGTGGGAGGAAGTGTAGTCCAGGTAGCTGTGGGAGTCAGTGGGCTTATAGTGAATGTTTGTTGATAGCCTATCCCCAGAAATGGAGACAGAGAAGTCGAGGAAGGGAAGGGATGAGTCGGAGATGGACCATGTGAAGGTGAGGGAAGGGTGGAAATTGGAAGCAAAGTGAATGAAATGACTGCACTAATTGTTGTGTATGTACCTTTAAGAGAAGAACTGATTCTATACTGCAGTACCGGCAGTGACCACCCCTGTATATAAAGCCATAGCAGGCTTCTGTACTTCAGTCTTAAGTTACCCTCTGTTCAGTAAATACCTGTTATTATTGTTCTCCTGCAGTCTGTGTATTATTGATACTCGGACACTACACTAATTATTGTTTTCCCTTATTTTTTCTCTCCTGAGGGTAATGGTGACTTGTATGTCAAGGACCTGAAAATATCAATGGTTTCAGCTAAATAGTAAACAGGAGGGACAGAAAAGTTAATAGAATTGAAAATTGAGAGAGATGCATCGGGGGTGGCTGATTCGATATTGCCCACTTTACATCATCACCTGCAGTCAAAATTACCTCCAGTAGCTCCTTCAGAGATATGAGCAGCAATGAAGCTTGATGATTTAGATGATCAGATCCATCACTGAAATGTGATGCAAAAGTCAAATGTATAATTCCACTTATTAATTGGCCCTTGAAGAAAATGCTAGATTTGAATAATGATTGAGATCTAGTGACTAAAATGGTCAGATATAACAATGTACTGCAGCCTCCACACCTTGAGGAAATCCTGGCAAAATCAGAACCAGGGTAGGTCATCCCATGCACACAGGTTGTACACTAATTTCCACCCTGCTAGAGGCAGTAATAACACGCCTGTATTCTGATAAATTCTATGGGGAAGAAATTCTGTACCTTAGCGCATCCCATTAGTGCCTCCGGGGGGGGCGCTAATAGGGCAGCAGCAGCTTTGTGACCGGGCGTGGCGATAGTACCAACGCCCACAAAATTTATGTGGAGGTAACCACTAGCGCCATGATCTCCTGCGCCCAGAGACCGTGACAGCATTGCCGTGTGCATTGCTCCAGTAGCGCCCGGACCAGAAATTTGGTTCTGCCCCCTGCAGCATCGCTGGACAATAACATCGACAGCTGCAGGAGGCGTTGTTCGGGAGGCTGGGAGATTCAGAGGTGCAAATAAAAGGGGCTGTTGGTGCGGGTAGGAGAAAAATTTTAACAGCGCTTCAAGTGATTTTTTTCGCTTGCTCCTGGGCCACGATCAATCAGCCCCACACTCTGCTGGAGTGCATGGGGCTGATTGGGCCGGACCCCGGCTGCTGTCGGGGACCAGCTAACTGGTCCCAATGCAGAGCCTGCAGCGATGGCCCTTCCCTTTAAGGGAGGGAAGGAGCCTCGGATCGCGGCAGTGCTACATGGGACACTGTGCAGTGCTGCACCACTACCGTCCCGCCTGCATCCTTTAGCACTCCAGAAAGGAAGTGGCTCGCTTGATTTAGCACTTCACTTCCTTCCTGGAGTGCTAACACCAAATTTAGCAAAAGCTGGGAATCATTAGTGCCTGGCATTAGGTTTCCCAGCTTTCAAAAGTTAGCACCCCAAACATGGCAATACTGAATTTCTCCCCCTATGATTTTACTGTAGTGGTAATCCTTGGTTTATGGATAAACATAGAAACATAGAAACATAGAAGATAGGAGCAGGAGTAGGCCATTCGGCCCCTCGAGCCTGCTCCGCCATTCAATGAGATCATGGTTGATCATCCAAATTCAGTACCCTGTCCCTGCCTTCTCTCCATATCCCTTGATCCCTTTAGCCTTAAGAAATATATCTAACTCCTTCTTGAATATATTTAATGAATTGGCCTCTACTGCTTTCTGTGGTAGAGAATTCCACAGGTTCACCACTCTCTGGGTGAAGAAATTCCTCCTCATCTCTGTCCTAAATGGTGTAAGATTCGCAAAATTGAACATTGTCCCATAAGGGTCTATTGGCAGAAGAGGCCTTAACTTTAAAGACTGTTTTAAAAGAAGCCCAGAAAAAGGGGCATACAAAATGGCCACCAGACCCCGTGACCAGCTTTTGGGACACTTTAAAATGGTTCCTGCAGTCCCCAGACAGCTTTTTGTGGATTCAGCCCACAGTAGGTTCTGGAAGGCAGTTTCGGAGAAAATGAAACCAGACAGAACCACATACATATGGATTGGATGCAGATCCAGTCAGATCGACCGCAGATCCAGTCAGATCGGCCTGTAGATAAAGGCCATCTAAATGTTTCCCCAGACAAAGGAAAACAGTTTCATATTCATAGGGGGAACATCAAGAACCGTTTAAGACATCAGAAGGACGTTAAAAACAATACAGGGTCATTCCAGACCAGAGATGGCCGTTACCGGCCATCCCAATGTAGTTTAAAACATAATAACTACCCCGCTGTGCTACAAGCCCACCAAAAGTTAAACAAAGACTAACCTTGATTTGGCGGGAGGTAAAGGCCTCTTTTGAGAAGTATATCTGGGGACCCGGGGTAGCGATCGATGTTCTGAGAAAGTTCACAGGATCCGGGGCTTCATCTTGGGCTTCAGCTGGGCTTCTACATCGGTACGGAGTTCAAGCGGAGACAGCGGAGGATCGAGGTTCGGGATGGGAGGTCGAGTCAGCATCTAACTGTCGGGAGATCATCGACCAACCCCGGGACGCTGACAAAGATAGGTGAAACCTATATGAAAACGGTGAACCAACTGGGCTGTGCGACGAAACCCATGCGAAAATGGTAAAACAGTTGGTCTCTCCCCGCACCGACTTCCAGGCCTGCTGACATCCAGCCTGTCTGTGACCTTCACCTCGCGGAAGAAGAGAGAGTGTCGCAGCCCGCAGCGCTGACTACGTGGAGACAGGATGCCTGAAAGGATCAAAATGCAGACCTTTTTCAAAACTCTATACTTTCCAACTGGATTGGTGAGCATGTTTCTGGCCCCTCACAATCTGATCTAGATAGGCTTAGGAGGTGGGCATTTAAGGGGTAATTTTAACAATGAGTTGTTGTCCCTCGATGTTCCGTGTGTTTCCCCATTTCGTGATGACTTTTGTAAAGTATAATATGTCTGTATATATCTTAGCCAGTACTGTAGTATGATTTGTTTTTCCCTCCCATGTACCTTATTGGCTTGCAGTTTGATCTGTTCCTTTATGCAATAAAGTTTCATTTAATTTTCATTAAACCTGGTCCATAGAGTTTCCTCTGCATTGTAGTTCCTGCCTCAAAGTCCAGTGTCTAGAACCTAAGGGGCGAGTGGGACGTACCACTCAAGGTTTTACTGTGCAAGAGAGAGGGAGGCCTCTGGAGAGAGAGAGACCTCTGCGATCTAAGAAAACCCCTTACAATGGCTTACCCCTTATCCTTAGAGTGTGACCCCTGGTTCTGGACGCCCCAGCCATCGGGAACATCCTTCCTGCATCTAGTCTGTCTAGTCCTGTTCGAATTTTATAAGTTTCAATGAGATCCCCTCTCATTCTTCTAAACTCCAGCGAGTATCAGCCCAATCAACCCAATCTCTCCTCATACGTCATTCCTGCCATCCCAGGTATCAGCCTGGTGAATCGTCGCTGCACTCCCTCCATGGCAAGAACATCCTTCCTCAGATAAAGCGACCAAAACTGCACACAATACTCAAGATGTGGTCTCACCAAGGCCCTGTACAACTGCAGCAAGACATCCTTGTTCCTGTACTCGAACCCTCTCGCTACGAAGGCCAACATACCATTTGCCTTCTTAACTGCCTGCTACACCTGCATGCTTACCTTCAGCGACTGGTGCACAAGGACACCCAGGTCTCATTGCACTTCCCCTTCTCCCAATCTATTGCTGTTCATATAATAATCTGCCTTCCTGTTTTTGCCACCAAAGTGGATAACCTCACATTTATCCACGTTATATTGCATCTGCCATGCTTCTGCCCAATCACCCAACCTGTCCAAATCATACTGGAGTTTCTCGGCATCCTCTTCACAGCACACACGCCCACCCAGCTTTGTGTTGTCTGCAAACTTGGAGATATTACATCTAGTTCCCTCGTCTAGATCATTAATATATATTGTGAATAGCTGAGGTCCTAGCACCGATCCCTGCGTTACCCCACTAGTCACTGCCTGCCACTTGGACAAAGACCCATTTATTCCAACTCTTTGCTTTCTGTCTGCCAACCAGTTCTCTATCCACATCAATACCTTGCCCCCAATCCCATGTGCCTTAATGTTTCTATGGGGCAGCATATATTTGAAGTAAAAGAGTGGGCCAATAATGGAATCCTGATATGCCTGAGAGGTGACTGCAGAGATGGATGAAAAGCTTTTTCTGGAAGTTCGCTAGCCCCATTGGGACAAGTCCGAGTGGTTTTCTGAAAGTGGACCACAGATAAGAGATACTGGAGGATGCCATGATCTACATTAATAAATGCTTCTTAAGGGGTCAAAGAGAACCAGAAATGATAGTACACCATGGTAGCAGTCACAGAGGATGTCATCAGTAACTTTGTCTAATGCTGTTACGGTGCTCTGGAGAGGTTGGAAGTTAGATTGTAGGGATTCAAAAAGAGAATCTGGGGAAATATCAACAAGAACTGGAATGGCGATAATGCATTCAAGGATCTTGTAGAGGAAAGTAAGGTCAGATCGGGATCAGTCAAGTTTGACAAGTATTTTAGCTCTTTCTTACTAATAACAGATATGGTGTGGAGATGCCGGAGTTGGACTGGGGTGGACAAATGTAAGAAGTCACACAACACCAGGTTATAGTCCAACAGCTTTATTTGAAATCACAAGCTTTCGGAGCGCTGCTCCTTCTTCAGGTGAAGTGGAGAAATGCATAAAGACACAGCTTATATAGTCAGAGAATCATGTCAGATGTTTACAGGTAACCTTTCCAACTGCCATTTATCACACCTCGGCAGAGAGATAATCACAGCAGTCAAAGGTGTGAATGGTGTCCAAACAGGTCAGTCAGGGAAACATTACATCAAAGAACAATGAGGTGGGGTCACAAGGGGTCAAATATTGCAGATGCTGGGGTCTGTATGAAAAACAAAAAAACCGACAACTGGACAACCAGGAACACTACAGACAGTTACCCACAGATCCGACCAAAGAACACACCCGCCAACTCAACAGACTGATCAAAACCTTCGATCCAGACCTTCAAAGCATCCTACATGCTCTCATCCCATGTACTCCCCACGTGGGAGACTTCTACTGCCTCCCAAGGATACACAAAGCCAACACACCTGGACGTCCTATCGCATCAGGCAACGGAACCCTGTGTGAGAACCTCTCTGGATATGTCGAGGGCATCCTGAAACCCATCGTACAGGGAACCCCCAGCTTCTGTCGCGACACTACAGACTTCTTACAGAAGCTCAGCACCCACGGACCAGTTGAACCAGGAACACTCCTCGCCACGATGGACGTCTCGGCACTCTACACCAGTATCCCCCACGATGACGGCATCACTGCGACAGCCTCAGTGCTCAACACCAACAACAGCCAATCTCCAGACACCATCCTACAACTCATCCGCTTCATCCTTGACCACAATGTCTTCACCTTCGACAACCAGTTCTTTACCCAAACACACGGAACAGCCATGGGGACCAAATTCGCACCCCAATATGCAAACATCTTCATGCACAAGTTCGAGCAAGACTTCTTCACTGCACAGGATCTCCAACCAATGCTATACACCAGATACATCGACGACATTTTCTTCCTATGGACCCACGGCGAAGAATCACTGAAAAGACTACACGATAACATCAACAAGTTCCACCCCACCATCAAACTCACCATGGACTACTCCTCAGAATCAGTCTCATTCCTGGACACACGAATCTCCATCAAAGATGGACACCTCAGCACTTCACTCTACCGCAAGCCCACGGACAACCACACGATGCTTCACTTCTCCAGCTTCCACCCTAACCACGTTAAAGAAGCCACCCCCTATGGACAAGCCCTGCGAATACACAGGATCTGCTCAGACGAGGAGGAACGCGATGGACACCTACAGACACTGAAAGACGCCCTTGTAACAACGGGATATGACGCTCGACTCGTCGCTCGACAGTTCCGACGGGCCACAGCGAAAAATCGCATAGACCTCCTCAGAAGACAAACACGGGACACAACCAACAGAGTACCCTTCGTCATCCAGTACTTCCCCGGAGTGGAGAAACTACGCCATGTTCTTCGCAGCCTTCAACATGTCATCGATGACGACGAACACCTCACTAAGGCCATCCCCACGCCTCCACTACTCGCTTTCAAACAGCCGCCTAACCTCAAACAGACCATCGTTCGCAGCAAATTACCCAGCTTTCAGGAGAACAGCGACCACGACACCACACAACCCTGCCACAGCAACCTCTGCAAGACATGCCAGATCATCAACACAGATACCATCATCACACGTGAGGACACCACCCACCAGGTACATGGTACATACTCATGTGACTCAGCCAACGTTGTCTACCTCATACGTTGCAGGAAAGGATGCCCCGGAGCATGGTACATCGGCGAGACCATGCAGACACTGCGACAACGGATGAACGGACACCGCGCAACAATCACCAGGCAGGAGTGTTCCCTCCCAGTCGGGGAACACTTCAGCAGTCAAGGACATTCAGCCTCCGATCTTCGGGTAAGCATTCGCCAAGGTGGCCTTCGAGACACACGACAACGCAAAATCGTCGAGCAGAAACTGATAGCCAAGTTCCGCACCCATGAGGACGGCCTCAACCGAGATCTTGGGTTCATGTCACGCTACATGTAACCCCACCTGATGCAGGGTCATCCAGACTCGAGTCGACATTGGCTTGTTCTCTCTACACAGATGCGGCCGGACCTGCTGTGATTTCCAGCCAAAAAAAAATGTTTTTTGTCTGTTTTTTTGTTTTTCATACAGACCCCAGCATCTGCAATATTTGACCCCTTGTGACCCCACCTCATTGTTCTTTGATGTAATGTTTCCCTGACTGACCTGTTTGGACACCATTCACACCTTTGACTGCTGTGATTATCTCTCTGCCGAGGTGTGATAAATGGCAGTTGGAAAGGTTACCTGTAAACATCTGACATGATTCTCTGACTATATAAGCTGTGTCTTTATGCATTTCTCCACTTCACCTGAAGAAGGAGCAGCGCTCCGAAAGCTTGTGATTTCAAATAAAGCTGTTGGACTATAACCTGGTGTTGTGTGACTTCTTACATTAATAACAGATAAGCAGCCTCTGGGGCTTAGACTAACAGAAGTACTTCAATACCTAGTCCAAGTGCTTGGGCAATTAAAAGTGACTTTATATTCTGTCACACCTCTTCTAATATAATCAAGATTTTGCAGGTAGATCATTGTGTTGGGACCAAGAAGGACCACTGTGGTCCATTTGGCTGGTTTCAATATCTGGGAAATATCAGGGGAAATTTTCAACATCAGCTCAGCCCTTTTATACTGCCTTAGGCCTGCCTGATGCAAGTTTCAGGCATGCCTGCAAATTGGCAACCACTGCTCCTGCCTGAAACAGCTTACTTGATTATGCCAGTTGGGATCCTACACCAGTAGGAGGAATATATTGGCCCGGAATTTGCGGTCAGCAGCGTAGCTTATTTAACCCTACATAAAACATACATTTTAGGAATGTCTAGTTCCTATCAAGAGACTGAGGTCGACTCAGGCGATCAAACAAACGATGTTTAATGTAAAACTAATTGAGTTTAACAAACAGATGCAAGAAAACTACAAATACAGGTCTAGTCAGTTCGGAGGCTCCACGAGGACTGCTTGGGCGGTCCCGTGGCTGGCGTCATGACGTCATCACGTTTTTCCCGCCGGTGGGGATCATGTGATAAATGGCATGACGTCATCGCGTTTGCCCGTGCTCTTAAAGGGACCGCGCTCTGTACATGCAAACAGTATATACAAAGATACAGACTCAGGCTGTAGTTAAAATATTGTTAAAGGAAATTATATACATTTGATCAGAGTCCCTTAGTGGCTCCGCCACAACATAACTATGGTTTCCATTAATTTTAACTTATTGTTTTTTTTCTATTTAAACAAAATGGTAATAAATGTAATCAAAACAAGTTATTGTAATATCTGATTTGCATTAGTCACTCGGTGATGACAGGGCGTCACAGGGCATCATTGTAACTCATTAAGCCTCGCCCGCCATAGCTAAGCAATCAGGATTTTTAGAAAATTCTAGGCCTTTGTTGTTTCTCGAATAGTGATCTTTTACATATAAAATGGATTTCTGGAGGCTCTCAGATTGCACAATTGAAAAAGAAAGGATAAGCAAAGAAAAATTGCACAGCAAGAAAATGTTTTAGAAGCTTTTGAATGGAAACCAATTCAATGCAGCAGGAAATCTTCACAGTCATCAGAGAAGGCAGAGATGCAGAGTGGTGAAATATCTCACACATCTCATTCTGGTTCTGATGACACTGAAATGGAGCAGGACCGGTTTGATCATGATCTCATTAAATGGCGGAACAGGCTTGAGGGGCCGAATGGCCTACTGCTGCTCCTATCTTCTATGTTTCTATGTTTCTATGTTTCTATGAATCTGAGC
This sequence comes from Somniosus microcephalus, assembly GCF_052327205.1. NCBI lineage: Eukaryota > Metazoa > Chordata > Chondrichthyes > Squaliformes > Somniosidae > Somniosus > Somniosus microcephalus. The sequence continues at coordinate 244,515,776 of NC_140988.1, forward strand.
CTGAAGGAAATGAAGAAGATGGTAATCCTCCTACTATTGGTCTAAATGAAGTGCAGGAGGAGGAAGAGCACAAAGTGGAAAAAGATGAACATGAAGCACCTCATGTTTCTGTTGAGAAAATTGTTTTAAATGCAACAGGATGACATAGACAGCCGAGTACTTCATAACTGGAAAATAAAATTCTATCCAAAAAGGGATATCAAAGGAAAGCTGCTTCCCCATGCAGTTCTCACCTGCACACTTCCTAATGGAGGAAAATTGAAGCTGACTGGACAGCAATGACACAGCTTGCTGTTTATTGCATTCCATGTTGAATTTTCCAACCTCAGCCTTGCCAATTGGGTGGTCTGCAGATTGCAGCTGTCACCAGCCGTACAAGTGAAACCCTGACCACAGAAAACGTAATGCAAACAAGGAATGTTATATAAAATGAATAACAACAACACCAGCTAGAGGCCATCAATATAAGATAGTCACCAAGAAATCAATAGGAAATTCAGAAGAAACTTCTTTACCCAGAGAGTGGTGAGAATGTGGAACTCGTTACCACAACATCAACAACAACAACAACTTGTATTTATATAGCACCTTTAATGTAGTAAAATGTCCCAAGGCGCTTCACAGGAGTATTGAGAGACAAAAAAGTTGACACCAAGCCACGTAAGGAGAAATTAGGGCAGGTGACCAAAAGCTTGGTCAAAGAGGTAGGTTTTAAGGAGCTTCATAAAGGAGGAAAGAGAGGTAGCGAGGTTCAGGCAGGGAATTTCAGAGCTTAGGGCCTAGGCAACAGAAGGCACGGCCACCAATGGTTGAGTGATTATAATCAGGGATGCTCAAGAGGGCAGAATTAGAGGAGCGCAGATATCTCGGGGGGTTGTGGGGCTGGAGGAGATTACAGAGGTAGGGAGGGGCGAGGCCATGGAGGGATTTGAAAACAAGGATGAGAATTTTGAAATTGAGGTGCTGCTTAACTGGGAGCCAATGTAGGTCAGCGAGCACAGAGGTGATGGGCGAACGGGACTTGGTGCGAGTTAGGACATGGGCAGCCGAGTTTTGGATCACCTCAAGTTTATGTAGGGTAGAATGTGGGAGGCCAGCCAGGAGTGCTGTAGGGGGTGGCGTGTGCCCAGTCAGTTATGCCCCTGACTGCCTGTGAGCAGTTCGAATCACTCCCACGCCTCTGGGTCTCGACACCGGACTTAGGTACAGGCGGCGATACAGAAAACGAGTAGACAAGTGGTTTGGTGTAAGAAAACCAAGATTTTATTAAAACAGAAATAAAAATTACAAATACTGAAAAGTCACTAAGTGGTTACAGGCTTATCAAAAGAATATACTTAAATGGGAATGGGGAACACACAGCACATCGAGGGAAGAACACACATTAATAAAATCCCTTAACCCTTATCCCACCTATAATACCTAACTAGATTAAGCTAAGAGGGGCCAGGAATTCATGCTCACCAAGTCAAAATCTGCTGATTTATGATGGTTGTGGGGTTTGGGGTTCGTTCTTAGTGCTCTCTGGGGCCTGCTGTTGTCACGTGGTCTCAGGGCGCTGCAAGGGCATCATCCTGGTAAAGTACCCTGAGATTAAAGTCTTTGCTTGGGTACTTTACCTCGCAGGGATGATGGTTCTTCTTCTTCGGGTGGCAGTTGAATTTTGCATGAAGATCATCGCACGTAAGCTGGATTGAAGGCCCGATTATTCTAAGCGTTCTTCAATCTTCTTCCAAATCATCTCGTCTCAATTCATCTCATCTCGTCTCGTCTCGTCTCGTCTCGTCTCGTCCGGCCTGGTCTGCCCGTGTTCGCCTGGTGCTGTGCCGGGCGTCCCTGATGGATTTGGGGAAGACACGGGCGGTGGCCAGATAGTGAGCGCAGGAGGAAGAGAGAGCAACGTGGCTACCAATGGGCCTATAATTATACTCCCATTGAAAGCCCTTATCTGCGCGCCAAAGCAGGTCAGTCCATTGTCCAACTTTTGGCGGGCTGTTTTAAATGATTATACCAATCTAATTACTGGCTTTAGTTGGCCGTTTATCGCATCTGATGGCCCCGATGTCCGGGTTGTATTGTCATTAATGCATTTTAATCGGCCTGTCCAGCCTTGGTGGCTCCCTTGAGCTGTTTCCGATTATTTATGCGGACAAACTAATGACCTTATGCTTAGGCCTAACTGGGCTGATCTGTTTCGATCTGATGCAATGCATATTCAATGTTTGCCTAGCTGTCTGGCTTTTCACACACAAAGTCCTTTTCACAGAAATGCATTTTAAGTTTCGATTTCCCAAAGCTGCCTGCTCTGTGCTTCAGAGTGCATGCTTTTAAAATCTTACACGCTTTTGGTCACGAGGTGCGGACACCATCTTTTGGGTACCCTTTTTGAATTGTCCATACAGGGTCCCTTTTATTAATAACCTTGGGGGAATGTGGGAATTTTGAGAACCTTTCAGTGCATTGGAATAGTCAAGTCTAGAGGTAACAAAGGCATGGATGAGGGTTTCAGCAGCGGCAAGGGCGGAGACGGGCGATATTACAGAGGTGTAAATATGCGGTCTTACTTATGCTGCGGATATGTGGTCGGAAGCTCATTTCAGGGCCAAATATGACAGCAAGGTTGTGAACAGTGTGGTTCAGCCTCAGACAGATGTTAGGAAGAGAGATGGAGTCAGTGGCTAGGGAATGGAGTTTGTGGCGGAGACTGAAAACAATATTTAATTGGAGAAAATTTCTGCTCATCCAGAACTGGATGTCAGACAAGCAATCTGTCAATTTAGAGCCCGTGGAGGGGTCGAGAGAAGAGATAGTGAGGTAGAGCTGGCTGTCGTCAGTGTACATGTGGAAACTGACACTACTTTTTCAGATGATGTCGCCAAGGGGCAACATGCAGATGAGAAATAGGAGGGGGCCAAGGATAGATCCTTGGAGGACACCAGAGGGACCGATGTGGGAGTGGGAAGAGAAGCCTTTGCAGGTGATTCTCTGGCCACGATTAGACAGATAAGAATGGAACAAGGCAAGTGCAGTCCCACCCAGCTGGATGATGGTGGAGAGGTGTTGGAGGAGGATGGAGTGGTCAACCATGTCAAAGGCTGCAGACAAGTCAAGAAGGATGAGGAGGGATAGTTTACCTTTGTCACAGTCACAAAGGATGTCATTTGTGACTTTGATGGGAGCCGTTTCAGTACTGTGGCAAGGGTGGAAACCTGATTGGAGGCATTCAAACATGGACTTGCAGGAAAGATGGGCACAGATTTGGGAGGCGACAAGACGGTCAAGGACTTTGGAGAGGAAAGGGAGGTTGGAGATGGGGCTGTAGTTTACAAGGATGGAGCGGTTAAGGTTTGTTTTTTGAGGAGAGGGGTGATGATGGTAGATTTGAGGGTAGATTTGAGGGAGAGGGGGGCAGTACCTGAGGAGAGAGAACCATTAACAATGTCAGCTAACATGGGAGCCAGAAAAGGAAGTTGGGTAGTCAGCAGTTTGGTGGGAATAGGGCTGAGGGAGAAGGAAGTGGGTCTCATGGATAAGATTATCATGGAGAGATCATGAGGGGAGATTGGAGAGAAGCTGGAGAAAGATGTGAGTTCAGGGGGGAACCTTGGAGGAAGTTTGGCCTGATGGGCATGGGGAAGGAAGGGAAGTGACAGAAGCAACTGAACGGATGGTCTCAATCTTAGAGACAAAGAAGTCCATGAGCTCCTCACACTTGTTCTCGGAGGTGAGGGTGGAGGAGACAGGGGAGAGGGGTTTAAGAAGACGGTTAGCAGTGGAGAATAGAAGCCGGGGTTTATCTTTGCATTCCAGAATGATTCTGGAATAGTGAACAATTTTGGCAGACGAGAGCAGGAACCAATATTGTTTTATGTGGTCCAACCAGATCTGGCGGTGAATGGCTAAACCAGTTGTCCGCCTTATCCATTCAAGTCTGTGTCCCTTGGACTTAAGGGGGTGAAGATGAGGGCTGTACCGGGGGAACGGCCAGGGTGAGCGAGAGTAATTGTTTTAATAGGGACTAGGGCATCAAAGGTGGTGGTGAGGGTGTGGTTTAGCAGATCGGTAGCTGCAGAAATGTCATGGTGAACGGAGAGCCAAAGGCTGGACAGTTGGGATTTCATAAGTGCAGTTGTAAGAGAATTGGGAGAGTTGTTTCCAGGGGCGGACACAGAAGGAAGTAGGGTTGGGGGGTGGGGTGGAAGGGGAATGTGGGTGGAGAGCGATACGAGGAAGTGGTCAGAGATGGCCATATCTGTGATTGACACAATGGGAGTAGTGAGGCCTCGAGAGTTGGTAAGGTCGAGCGGGTGGCCTTGAATAAGCGTTGGGAAGTTTACATGGAGGGAGAGATTAAGGGAGGATAGGAGGCTAGTGAACTCAGAGGACAGAGAGCATGATGAATTGAGATGGAGGTTGAAATCACCGAGGCTGAGAAGTCGTTCGGTGCAGAGGCTGAGGGAAGAAAGCAGTGAAGATATCTTGATAATAATATTTTTATGGTACTTGGGTGGGCGATAGAGAACAAGAATTTTAATTGTGAGGTGAGAGTGGTGGAATAAGGTGAGATGCTCAAAGGAGGAGAAAGTGCCGGAAGCATAGGGGGAGAGACCAAGGTATGATTTGGTGATGAGAGCCACACCGCCACCACGGCGATCTGAGCGGGGCAAGTGGTGGAAGGTATAGCCAGGCGGGGAGGCTTCATTTAAGGGTAAGGTGTCATCACCCCTTAACCAAGTTTCCGTCAGGGCCATGATGTCGATGCAATCATCCACAATAAGCTCATGGATGGCAAGGGCCTTGTTCACAAGTGAACGGACACTCTGGAAGTAGATGTGGAGAGGGTCGATGATGGCTGCCCCACTGTCAGCGTCCACAAGGTCAGCGCTAGTGGGGATGAGTTGGATGGGGAGGAGATTGACAAGGTTACTCCCAGTGGGCGAGCTGGGTGGGAAGGCTGGCGAGAGAGTAGAATGGGACAGTTGAGGTTGCTGCTTGTAAGGAGGCAACGACGAGTGCCTCAATGGGCCATTCGTAGGATGCCAAGAGAGGCACAGAGGGAAGCTGTAGGCTTATATAAGAGGGAGTCAAGCCTGGGATGGTGGCAGAAGAGTAGGAAGGTCAAAGAGTAATGAATGATTGGGGTAGGAATTTTGGAAGGCAGAGTATCCGAGAGAGGGGAGATGAAAGGAGGCATGACGACAGGAGAGAACGGTCAGGGAGGGATAGAGAGAAAAGGAAAAGAGGGGGGAAAAGTGGAAAAATATTGAATGGCTCGGGTCCGGAGTGGCAGCCAAAGTGCGCATGCGAATGGACACGGGAAAAGCTCAGATTACATAGGCCTGCTTAAATGTAGTCATTAATGGAATACATATTTCCTGGTAGCAGGGAATAGGTTGGAGACAATAGTAAGGAGACCAGAATCAAAGTCAGGTCCCAGAGAAGGACAAATCCGACGTAAGCAGGATGGGGCTGGCATGGAACATCGAAAGGAGGTGGTTGAAGCGAATAGTATAGATGCATTGAAGGGGAGGCTAGATAAGTATATGGGGAGGGAATAGAGGGTTATGCTGATAGATTTAGATGTGGAAAGACGGGAGGAGGCTCGAGTGGAGCATAAACGCCGGCATGGACTGGTTGCGCTGAATGGTCTGTTTCTGTGCCATATATCCTATGTAGTCCTAAGTAACTTGCATTTATATAGTGCCTTTAACGTAGTAAAATGTCTCCAGGCACTTCACAAATGTGTTATCAAAGAAAATTTTACACCAAGCAACGTAAGGAGATAATAGGGCAGATGTCCAACAGCTTGGTCAAAAAGGTAAGTTTTAAGGAGCATCTTAAAGGAGGAAAGAGAGGTAGAGAGGTGAAGGGATTTAGGGAGGGAATTCCAGAGCTTAGGACTTAGGCAGCTGAAAGCAGGGCCACCAATGGTGGAGTGATTAAAATCGGAGATGCTCAAGAGGCCAGAATTGGGGCGGGGCACAGAGATCTCAGGGGATATTAGGGCTGGAGGAGATTACAGAGATAGGGAGGGGCAAGGCCGTGGAGGGATTTTAAAACAAGGATCAGAATTTTAAAATTGAGACGCTGCTTAACCAGGAGCCAATGTAGGTCAGTGAGCACAGATAGATAGATGTGAGAAGGAGATTCAAAGGTGATAATACCACACGCTCATTACTTGACAAAGATTATACAAATGTATTTTGGATTCTGTTTTGTTTTTTAGAGACCGAGGATTAGCTTTCCGTGGCACATGCTCCAAGCTGGTGATAAATCCATTGGGTTTTATTGAATTGTTAGCCAAGCATGATCAGATTTTGCGTGACCATGTTGATCATGTGGAAAAGGCACAGGTGCAAAATGAGAGACTTCAAGTACATTATTTGTCACCTGAGAGACAGAATATGCCAGGTATATTGTGAAAACAATCTTAGGCGAGGTTAAAGAGGCTAAGTACTTTTCAATAATTTGTGATGCAAACCAGACAGCTCACACAAGGAACAGATAGCACAAGTGATCAGATACATTCATCAAGTATCTGCAGGAAACTTAATGAACATTTCTTGTGCTTCAGAGACTTTACCAAGAAGAATGGCAAACAAATAATGAAGATGATTCAAAACACCATAGCTGAACACGGATTAGATTTCAAACACTGACCTGGACAAGCTGATGGTAATGGACTTGACATGGCAGGAAAGTACTCTGGAGCTCACACAGTGTTCCTTCGACTGAATCCACGGACAACTCCAGAGATCTCCAGGGCCACCTCCTCTGCTGGAGTCAATTGTATGAATACTGGAGGGCCATCTTTGATTTTCTGTCTCTCTCCATTGGTCTGGGCTCTCTTCTGCAAGGAGGGAAAGAGGAGAACTTTGAGTGAGAGTGATGGAATGAGTGTAAGGAATGTGTGGGTTACATCTGTAGAGGGTGACTATGAGGGAGTGGTGTGGCATGGTCAAATGGCCTCCTTCTGTGATGTTACTTGCTATCATTGCATTAGGATGAGGGTGAGTATCAGTGGTGGTTAGTCAGATGGGGATGTGAGTAGGTACATAGACAGAAAGGGATGGGTGGATGTGCAAGGTATGTTGGTGTGAGGAGTGATGTGCAGGTGTAGGCTAGGAAGGCAGAGTGATGGGGATGTGGTGAGCGGCACATCAGGATGAAGGTGAGTGTGGCATTACACTCACCTTTCCTGACCTCATGCGATCATTGAATCTTTTCCGGCACTGGATCCACATCCTCCTGACCATATCCCTGCTGCTGACCTCCTCTGCGATCTGCAACCATGCTGTCTTGAGTTTCTTTAGGGGGGTCTTTTACGCCTATCAGCAGGGAAGAGGACCTCCCTGCATGCTGTCACTACCTGCACCAGAACATCTGCCTTTGTGCATCCATGAGTGACACTTTTTTCACCTTTGTAATAGTAGCCAGAGCACTGCAAATGACTTTCAGCACTCCTTCATCAACCTTCAAATGAGATGTGTACAAGGCTGCTTTAAATATCAGCGCTGGAAACGGGTCATCGATGGCGTCATCAGACCCGTTCCATTTAATTGGGCTGGGAAATGTGCATGAATCTTTCAATTGGGGCCATTAAGTGAAAGTTGCTCTGAACAACGCGCTGAACATTGCGTTCCCAACCCGCTACACGCCCCACATACACAAAACCTGACTCCAAGATAAAGGCCTGTAACCCATTTTTAGTAGCTGTTCCGATCACTTTATTGTTAACCAAGCATTACATAGTATTTACAGAACAGAAACAGGCCATTCGATTCAACAGATCCATGATGGTGTTTCTGTTCCACACTAGCCTTTTACCCCCTGCTTCATCTAACCCAATCAACATACCCTTCTATTCCTTTCTCCCTCATGTGCTAATCTAGCTTCCCCTTAAATGGATTTATTCTAGTCACCTCAACTATTCCTTGTGGTAGCGAGTTCCACATTCTAACTGCTCTCTCGGTAAAGTGGTTTCTCTTGCATTCCCTGTTAGATTTATTAGTGAATATCTTATAATCATCACCACTAGTTCTGGTAAACCCTGCAAGTGGAAACAGCTTCTCCTTGTCTACCCTATCAAACCCTTTCATAATCTTGAAGACCCCTATCAGTTCACCCCTCAGTCTTCTCTTTTCTAGAGAAAAGTGCCCCAGACTATTTAATCTTTCCTGACAGATAGAAGTTTTCAGTTCTGACACCATCCTAGTAAATCTTTTTTCACCTTCTCCAGTGCCTCTAACTCATTTTTATAATTATGGAGACCAGAACTGTTCACAGTACTCCAAGTGTAGTCTAACCAAGTTTCTATACTAGTTTAACATAATTTCTCTGTTTATCAATTCTATCCCTCAATCAACATCACAAAAAAAAAAATCATCTGGTCATTATTGCTGTTTGTGTGAGCTTGCTGTGTCCAAGTTGGGTACTGCATTTCCTGCATTACAACAGTGACTTCACTTCAAAATTACTTCATTGATAATAAAGCACTTTGGGACTTCGCAGGTCGTGAAAGGCGCTATAGAAATGCAAGTCTTTCTTTATTTCCTCTAGAAATGAACCCCAGTGCTTTCTTTGCAATTGTATGGCTTTATTAACCTACGTCGTTACTTTTAGCGATTTGTGTATATGTACCCCCCAGGTCCCTCTGCTTCTCTATCCCATTTTAAAATTTAGGACTGTATTTTAATATGCAGATGCACTGAGAGCGGGAGGGGTCCGATAGCACATGGGAAACCTAAAATATGTTAAGCGTGTCTGTCAGTGGCTTTTTAACACAGCCATCTCATTATCATTTTACTTCATAGAATTATAGAATCATAGAATAGCACAGCACCGAAGGAGGCCATTCGGCCCATCGAGTCTGTGCCAGCTCTTTTGAAGAGCAGTCAAGTTAGTCCCACTCATAGAAACATAGAAACATAGAAGAAGGAGCAGGAGTAGGCCATTCAGCCCCTCGAGCCTGCTCTGCCATTTAATGAGATCATGGCTGATCATCCAAATTCAGTACCCTGTCCCTGCTTTCTCCCCCTATCCCTTGATCCCTTTAGCCTTAAAAAATATATCTAACTTCTTCTTGAATATATTTAATGAATTGGCCTCAACTGCCTTCTGTGGTAGAGAATTCCACAGGTTCACCACTCTCTGGGTGAAGAAATTCCTCCTCATCTCTGTCCTAAATGGCTTACCCCTTATCCTTAGACTGTGACCCCTGGTTCTGGACTCCCCCGCCATTGGGAGCATCCTTCCTGCATCGAGTCTGCCTAGTCCTGTTAAAATTTTATAAGTTTCAATGAGATCCCCTCTCATTCTTCTAAACTCCAGCGAATATAAGCCCAATCGACCCAATCTCTCCTCATACGTCATTCCTGCCATCCCAGGTATCAGTCTGGTGAATTTTCGCTGCACTCCCTCCATGGCAAGAACATCCTTCCTCAGATAAGGCGACCAAAACTGCACACAATACTCATGTTGTGGTCCTACCAAGGCCCTTTACAACTGCAGCAAGACATCCTTGCTCCTGTACTCAAATCCTCTCGCTATGAAGGCCAACATACCATTTGCCTTCTTAACCGCCTGCTGCACCTGCATGCTTACCTTCAGCGACTGGTGCACAAGGACACCCAGGTCTCGTTGCGCTTCCACTTTTCCCAATCAATTGCCATTCAGATAATCATCTGCCTTCCTGTTTTTGCCACCAAAGTGGATAACCTCACATTTATCCACATTATACTGTATTTGCCATGTATCTGCCCAATCACCCAACCTGTCCAAATCATACTGGAGTTTCTCTGCATCATCCTCACAGCACACATGCCCACCCAGCTTTGTGTCGCCTGCAAACTTGGAGATATTACATCTAGTTCCCTCGTCTAGATCATTAATATATATTGTGCCAGAAATTCAGGACCCCACGTGTGAGTATGCGCTGTGTACTCATGCGTAGGGCCAACGAAAGTGCCGGTTTCGTGCATGCACTGCGCATGCACTGGAAACCGGAACTTCCATTCCCTTGAAGGAAGGGGTTCACAAGTCAAACTGCTCCCAAGTTTGTTGCTTTTTCTGGCCAATTTATATGCCCTCTCCTTGGATCTTATGGTATCCCTAATTTCCCTTGTTAGTCATGGTTGAGTCACCTTTTTTGTTTTATTTTCATGCCAAACAGGGATGAACAAATTCTGTAGTTCATCCATATGATCTTTAAATGTTTGCCATTGCCTATCCACCGTCAACCCTTTAAGTAATGTTTCCCAATCCATCCTAGCCAACTCACGCCTCATACCATTGTAGTTTCCTTTACTTAAATTCAGGATCCTTGTCTCTGAGTCAAAAATTTCACTCTCCATCTTAATGAAGAATTCTATCATATTATGATCTCTCTGCCCCAAGCGACCTCGCACAATAACATTGTTAATTAATCCTTTCTCATTACATAATACCCAGTCTAAGATGGCCTGATCTCTAGTTGGCTCCTCAACATTTTGGTCCAGGAAACCATCCCGTATACACTCCAGGAATTCCTCCTCCACAGTATTGTTACTAATTCAGTTAGCCCAATCTATATGTAGATTAAAGTCACCCATGATAACTGCTGTGCCCTTATTGCACGCGTCTCTAATTTCCCATTTAATGCCATCCTCAACCTGAGCATTACTGTATGGGGGTCTGTATACAACTCCCACTAATGTTTTCTGCCCCTTGGTATTTCTCAGCTCTACCCATACAGATTCCACATCATCAGAGCTAATATCCTTCCTTACTATTGTGTTAATCTCCTCTTTAACCAGCAATGCTACCCCACCTCCTTTTCTTTCTTGCTTGTCTTTCCTGAATATTGAATACCCCTGGATGTTGAAGTCCCAGCCTTGTTCACCCTGGAGCCATGTCTTCGTAATCCCAATTATATCATATCCATTTACATCTATTTGCACAGCTAATTCATCCACCTTATTACGACTGCTCCTCGCATTAAGACACAAAGGCTTCAGGCTTGTTTTTTTTAACACTCTTAGACCTTTTAGAATTATTATTTACTCTGGCCATGTTTGATTTACACCCTTGATTTCTCTGACTGCCACTTTTGCTTTTCTCCTTCCTGTCTTTTGCTTCTATCCTTGCTTCCGTTTCCTCTGTCTCCCTGCACAGGTTCCCAAACCCCCTGCCATTTTAGTTTAAACACTCCCCAACAGCACTAGCAAACACTCCCCCTAGGACATCGGTCCTGGTCCTGCCCAGGTGCAAACCATCCAGTTTGTACTCATCCCACCTCCCCCAGAACCGGTTCCAATATCCCAGGAATTTGAATCCCTCCCTCTTGCACCATTCCTCTAGCCACATATTCATCTGAAATATACTTCTATTTCTACTCTGACTAGCACGTGGCACTGGTAGCACTCCCCTGCTCTTTCCCCATGTCACTGCAATTTTTTCACCTCCAAGTTTTTATCAAATTCTCTTTTGAAGGCTACTATTGAATCTGTATCCACCACCCTATCAGACAGTGCATTCCAAATCCCAACCACTCTATTTGTTAAAAAAAAATTCTCATGTCGCCCCACGTTCTTTTGCCAATCACCTTAAATCTGTGCCCTCTGGTCATCGACTCTTCAGCTATAGGAAACAGTTTCTCTTTATTTACTCTAACTAAACCGTTCATGAAGTAACTGTAATCCCTCATCCATGGAAACATTCTAGTAAATCTCTACTGTACTCTCTCCAAAGCCTTCATTCCCTTTCTAAAGTGTAGTGCCCAGAACTGGCCATGATACTCCTGCTGGGGCCGTCCTAGTGTTTTATATCAGTTTAGATTAACTTTTTATTTGTTTGTTTTGGGATGTGGGCATCGCTGGCAAGGTCAGAATTTATTGCCCATTCCTAATTGCCCTTGAGAAGGTGGTGGTGAGCTGTCTTTTTTAACCGCTGCAGTCCGTGTGGTGAAGGTACTCCCACAGTGCTTCTTGGCTTTTGTACTCTATGACTCTATTTATAAAGCCCAGGATTCCATATGCTTTATTAACTGCTTTGTTAACCTGTCCTGCCACCTTCAAAGATTTGTGCTTAAACATTCTCAAGTTTCTCTCTCTTCTTGCACTCCCTTTAAAATTGTACCATTTAGCTTTTATTGTCTCTCCTCATTCTTCCTACCAAAGTGTATCGCCTCACAGTTTTCTGCATTGAATTTCATCTGCCATGTGTCTGTCCATTCTACCAGCCTGTCTATGTCCTCTTGAAGTCTATTACTATCTTCCTCATTGTTTACAACACTTCCAATTTTCGTGTCATCTGCAAATTTCAAAATTGTGCCCTGTACTCCCAATGTTGTGTATGTGCCTTTAAGAGAAGAACTGATTCTATACTGCAGTACCGGCAGTGACCACCCCTGTATATAAAGCCATAGCAGGCTTTTGTATTTCAGTCTTGAGTTCCCCTCTGTTCAGTAAATACCTGTTTTATTGTTCTCCTGCAGTCCGAGTATTATGGATACCCGGACACTACACTGGCGACGGGCAGGTTCGAACTCACCTGCAGTGCTGCATCACCTCACGGGGATCTTTTCCCTGAAGAGAAGCTTCTTGGAGGTCAAAGTCAGAATGGCGGGCGTCGACCGCGGGCAACCGCCCAGGGATCCATCGGAGAGTTGCAGGGGAGGCTGTAGAGAGCTGGGCCTGGCTCCCCAGTTGAGGTGTTCCAGCAAGTCGTGCTGGTAGCAGGTAGTGCGCTGACCCTTCCGGACTGGGGGGGCTCGGGCTTGATTGAGCGGCTCTGCAAAGGGACCGTGCAGCGTCGTCGGGAGGAAGAGAGAGAGAGAGGGTGGAGCACACAGGGCGCAATCGATGCTCAAGAACTGGGCAGCGTGGAAAGGATAGAACGAGGGGAAGGAAAAGTGATACGTGCCGAAGCCACGGGTCGCCGCCATTACCCTGTAGAATGCTAGGAGCAGCGTGGCAGCAAGGGGAAGAAGGAAAAGCGCGGGAGGCGCCATTTTATTCCATTGGGGAAGAAGGAAAAGCGTGGGAGGTGCCATTTTATTCCATTGGGGAAGAAGAAAAAGCGCGGGAGGCGCCATTTTAAATCACTCAAGATGCCGAAGAGTGGCAGTATCACTGCTTTCGACAACGAGGTAGAAGACTGGACCACGTATGTGGAAAGAATTGAAGTGTACTGCAAGGCAAATGAGGTGGCCGATGGAAAGAAGGCGTTGGTATTATTAAATTTGATGGGCGCGAGAACGTATGGCCTATTGCGGAATTTAAATACCCCAGCTAAACCAATGGAGAAAAGTTTTGAAGAGGTTGTTAATATCTTACAGGAACACCTAAACCCTACACCGCTGCTGATAGCAGAAAGATTCAAGTTCCATAAAAGAAACCAGCACAAAGATGAGAGTAATGCTGACTATCTTACGGAACTACGCAAGTTATCGAAGCACTGCCAGTTCGGAGCAGAACTGGCAGACACCTTACAGGATAAGTTTGTCTGCGGGCTCCAGAGTGAAGGAACCCAGAAATGACTACTTTCGGAAAAGGACCTGACGCTAGAACAGGCTTTCAGCGTGGCAGTATCCTACGAAGCAGCAGCACGGGGAGCTGCGGAAATACAACAGAAACCACAGGAATACAGCGCTAACGAAATGGCGTATGGAGCAGAAAAGCGCTATCACTGCGGCAGAACAACCCATGATCAGAAGGACTGCTGGTTTAAGGACAAAGTATGCAGGCAATGTGGGAAAATGGGACACATAGCAAGAGTCTGCAGGTCGGGAAAGAAAACCAACACTACAAGAACTACTAAGGAAAAGTACAAGAAAGTAAAGAAATTGACAGACAGTAGTTCGGAAGATCAGGAGAGTGATAAGGACTCCGGGAGCAGGAGACTAAGTTGTCTAAAGTTACACAACGTGATCGCAAAGGAGGATCACCGAACCATTTGGGTCACCCTCATGATAGCAGGGTCCCTAGTAAAGATGGAATTGGACAACAGGATCAGCCCTAACTGTCATGCATCGACGAGACTATGAGCGGCTATTCTCACACATACCCTTGAAGGACACGTCCATTGTATTGAAGACATAGACGGGGCAGAAAGTCTACCCCAGAGGAAAAATAAGGGTGCCAGTTGAATACAATGGCAAGGAAACACAGAAACTGTATCTATATATAGTACCAGATGGAGGACCACCATTATTGGGACATGAATGGATCCGAAAAATACAATTGGATTGGCATTCCATTCAGGCGCTAACTGTGACTGATAAAAAGGATGATGACGTCACACCTGGACGACTGTCAAAAATTCTAACTGACACGAAAGAGGTGTTCCAACAAGGACTTGAGACTCTAAAAGGAGTAACGGCAATGATAAAAATCGAAGATAACGCAAACCCAAAATTTTTTAAGGCCAGACCGGTACCTTACATGATCCGCCCAGCTGTTGAAGCAGAGCTGGAGAGTCTGGAGCGTTTGGGTGTGCTGTCCAAGGTGGACTGGAGCGAGTGGGCCACACCCATCATTCCTGTAATGAAGAAATCATTGAGCAGCATGCCTGGGGAACCGAAGAAGGTTCGCATCTGTGGGGAATTCAAGGTAACTGTGAACCCAGTCCTGCACACAGTACAATATCCACTTCCACGGATAGAAGATATTTTTGCCTCACTATCTGGAGGGAAACGCTTTACAAAGATTGATCTGGCCCAAGCGTATCTACAAATGGAGGTGGAAGAAGCATCTAGGAAATATCTCACGATAAACACTCACAAAGGCCTTTACCAGTACAATTGACTGGTATTCGAGGTAGCATCAGCCCCGGCTATTTGGCAGAGGGCGATGGAACAAGTCCTGCAAGGGATCCCGGGGACCCAGTGTTATTTGGACGACATCCTGGTTACGGGCGAAAATGACAGTGAACACCTTGCCAACCTAGAGCAGGTGCTCATGAGATTACAGGAATATGGGCTATGAGCCATCCGCCCCAAATGCGAGTTCTTCAGGAGACAAATCTCGTATTGTGGCCACATGATTGATGAGGAAGGGTTGCATAAGTCGCCGGACAAGATTGAGGCTGTAGTCAAGGCTCCAGCACTGGAAAATGTGTCACAACTGAGGTCATTCCTCGGGTTGGTGAACTACTACCATAAGTTCTTGCCGAATTTATCTACAATTCTGCACCCACTGAATGCCCTGCTGCAAACTGGAGTAACATGGAAATGGAGTGATGAGTGTAAGCGTGCCTTTCAGAAATGTAAATGCCTAATCACTTCAAAAGAAGTATTGGCCCACTACAATCCAACACTACCGATTCGATTAGCATGTGATGCGTCTCCCTACGGCATCGGAGTGGTGCTGTCACACAAATTCCTTGACGGTTCAGAGAGGCCAATAGCCTTTGCGTCACGCTCGTTAACCTCAGCCGAGCGTAACTATGCCCAGATTGACAGGGAGGCCCTCAGCCTGGTGTGGGGGGTGAAGAAGTTCAATCACTATCTGCACGGGCAGAAATTCACCCTACTGACTGATCATCAGCCTCTGGTCTCCATTTTTAACCCAAAGAAGGGCGTTCCGGTGATGACGGCGCAATGGCTGCAAAGATTGTCACTTTTTCTAGGGTCACATCAGTACGACATAGAGTACAAGGGTACGAAACAGAATGGAAACGCTGATGGGCTGCCGCGCCTACCATTGCCTACGGTAGAGGAAGCACCTGCAGTGGACCCTGTTGAGATATTCCATGCGACCATAGTCAAATGTCTACCTGTTACAAACTCAAGTATAGAGAAGGAAACCCGAAATGACCCGACACTCTCTCGGGTCTATTATTTGACGGTGAAGGGATGGCCAACACATGGCGACTCACTGTTGCTAGCATTCTCGCCAAGGAGAGAACAGCTGTCAGTGTGCCGGGGGACCTTGATGTGTGGATCCCGAGTGGTAATTCCACCCAAGTTGAGAGATAGAGTGCTCAATGAGCTTCATGAGGGTCATCTGGGAGGGGTAAAAATGAACAGCCTAGCCAGGGCGTTTGTGTGGTGGCCGGGAATCAATAAAGAAATCGAGGATATGACCAAGAGATGCACAGGATGCCAGAAGGTCCAAAACGCTCCACCACAGGCCCCGCTACACCCATGGGAGTGGCCCTCATCTCCATGGCAACGGGTACACATTGATTTTGCTGGTCCATTTATGGACTCAATGCTCCTAATCGCTGTGGACGCCCATTCGAAATGGCCAGAGGTCATCAAAATGTCCTCCACCACCACGGAGAAAACTATTGCAGTCCTGCGGACCATCTTCGCCAGGAATGGCTTGCCAGAACAGATTTGCTCCGACAATGGGCCACAGTTTGTGTCAGAGAATTTCCGGAGGTTTCTGAGGAATAATGGGGTGAAACATTACACATCTGCCCCATATCATCCAGCCACAAATGGATTGGCTGAGAGGTTTGTTCAGACCTTTAAAAAGGCCATAAAGGCAATGTATAATGACGACATACCACTACAACACAAGGTGGATAATTTCTTGTTTGCTTACTGGAATGCGACACATGCAGTCACCAACCAAGCTCCAGCCATAATGTTCTTCAACCGAAGGCTAAGATGTTGCCTGGATTTGCTCAAGCCAAACATAAGACGAGATGTTGAGGATAAGCAATTCCAGCACATAAATGAGAAGCCAACCAGGAGCTTCAAGATAGGGCAACCAATCTTGGCCCGCGACTACCGAACAGAAAAATGGCAGTCAGGAATGATATGCACACAGCAGGGACCACTAATGTACACAGTGGACGTTGGAGAGAGCATCGTGAGACGCCATGCTGACCAGATTCTAGAGTCACAGGAACAAGCCAAACCCATACCACGAGCAGGTGCACCTGGTAATCAACCCGAAGTACAGATTGCGTCTACCTCAGAAGCAGTGGTATTGGAAGCTGACGAACCAACCAATGACAATGAGCCAGAATCAACTCCGCCGCAAGGACAGGATACTCGAGAAAGGCGCTATCCAGTCAGGATCAGGAAGCCTCCTCAAAGACTGAACTTATAAATGATTATTTCAGTTGATGTATATAGTACAGAGAAAATTGTAATTGTAATTAGTTATTATTTAGTTGTTAAATGAATGTTATGTACTGTTTATCTAAAAGGGGAGGAATTGTTGTGTATGTACCTTTAAGAGAAGAACTGATTCTATACTGCAGTACCGGCAGTGACCACCCCTGTATATAAAGCCATAGCAGGCTTCTGTATTTCAGTCTTGAGTTCCCCTCTGTTCAGTAAATACCTGTTTTATTGTTCTCCTGCAGTCCGAGTATTATTGATACCCGGACACTACACCCACGTCCAAGTCATTAATGTATATCAAAAAAAGCAGTGGTTCTAGTATTGAATTTTGGGGAACAAAAACAGCCATTCACCACAACTCTCTGTTTGCTATCCCTCAGCCAATGTTGTATCCATGCTGCTACTGCCCCTTTTATCCCATGGGCTTCAATTTTGCTAATAAGCCTAATATTTGGTACTTTATCAAACGTCTTTTGAAAGTCCATATACACAACATCAACTGCACTTCCCTCATCCACCCTCTCTATTACCACATCAAAAATCTCAATCAATTTAGTCAAACACAATTTGCCCTCAACAAATCCATGCTGGTTCTGCTTTATTGGTCAATGCTGCTGCTAATTCTTTTCCTAACTGGAAGTTAATCTGAATTCATATTCTTAAACTGCAGCGATGGGAATTGAACTCATGTTTCAATTATTAGTCTAAGCCGCTGGATTATTAGTCCCATAACATAGCCACTACATTACTGTAGCTATTTCCAGGCTCCCTGTCCAATCAATTGCAGCAGGCGTTTTGTGGACCCGCATGATGTGATCTCAGCTCCAGTATTTAAAGGGACAATCCAAACATGTAAGTTGAAGGAGTTGGACATTTGTCATTTAATCTCTCCTGCTTTCCACCCTATCACAGACTTTCCCTTTTGCTCTTTCCTCCCCTCCTCGCTTTCCCTGCCTCTGTACTGGCTTAAAACCTATCACATCTCTAAATTTTTCCAGTTTTGATGAAAGGTAATTGAACAGAAACGTTAACACTGTTTCTCTCTCTACAGATACTGCCTGATCTGCTGAGTATTTCCAGCATTTTCTGCTTTTATTTCAAATTTCCAGCATCCACCGTACTTTGCTTTTGTATTGAAGGAGTTGCAGTTGGCTGTCAGATAACTGAAAGTTTTGCAATGGAGTCGAGATGGGTAAAGGCTGCACCCTGCTTCACGGACGCCTCCCTGGATGTGCTGCTGGAGGCTGTGAGGAGCCG
Source organism: Somniosus microcephalus (assembly GCF_052327205.1). Classification (NCBI taxonomy): domain Eukaryota; kingdom Metazoa; phylum Chordata; class Chondrichthyes; order Squaliformes; family Somniosidae; genus Somniosus; species Somniosus microcephalus. The sequence goes on from NC_140988.1 coordinate 244,534,092, forward strand.
GAGCAAGATACTCTCCCCTAGCAATGGGAGAAAGAAGCCTGTTACTGAAACAAAGAAGGCATGGTTGGAGGTTGCCGAGGAGGTCAGCAGCAGGAGCGTGGTACCACGCTCCTGGATTCAATGCAGAAAGCAGTTTAATGACCTAAGCAGGGCAGGAAAGGTGTGTACAATGCCACATTCACCTACATCCTGCTGCACACATCACCCCACTCCTCACTCGGCCTTCTCAAGCCTACTCCATCACATCACTCCTCACACCCACTTACCTTGCAGGTGCACCCATTCTTCTCTGTGTATCCACTTCCTCACATCCTCATCTATCCAGCCACCATGCTCACTCACCCTCATCCTTATGCAATGTCATGCCTCTACCTCATAGTCACCCTTAAAAGTGCACCCCATCCATTGGATGAACGCATGCCATTACACTCACTCATAGATCTGTTCTTTCCCTCCTTGCAGAAGAGAGCACAGAACACCCGGGAGAGAGAGAGAACACTGGAGGGGTCCTCCACAGATATTGAATTGTTTTAATGTGGCTGCAATTGTTATGTTCTGATAATAACAGCCTGCAGTGGGAAGGATGTATTCATGAAGTCTACCGCAGTGCTATTTGTGAGCTATTTGTATTCTTCAATACACTTTTTTTGAAATCTACTGAAAATGTTCTTTGCTTCTATTGCAGCAAAGACAGGTCATCTAGAACATTTAATAGTTGATTCTTTGTCAGAATTCACTGAGAATCTGTTTTAGGCTGTGAGGAAACCAGTTTGTTGACAATCCTCTTGCCTGTGCTATACTGAGTAATGACCCTGTCTTACATTATTATTTGAATTTTAGTTCAGCTTCCATGACAAATTATGTGCTATAGACGTTAGATTCATTCTTTGTAAACTTCTCCTTTCCTTACATTAGAACCTAATAAACTCTGTCCTTATCCATCATCATACAATATTCAGCTATCTCCTATCATACTCATTTCATCCACTACATTTCAAAAAGCATGTATGATTTCCCATTAAATTACCCTTTGAGTACTGAATTTCTATTATAGCTTGAAGCACACCAACTCCTGCAGGCCATGGAAAGTTAATAAAGCACATTTGACTATGTTTAATTAAAGGTGGATTGTTTGATGGTTCCCTATTAAACTGAAATTGTTTAACATTGTTTCTCAGCTCATGCTAATGGTCGTTTCATAAGAAGTTCCTGAAAATTTTCTTTTAAAACAGATTGCAATTTCAGTGGTTTAGTATAGTTCACTGATTGCATTGTTGCTATGTTTAAAATTGAAACAAATTAGCATAAAATATTATACAGTATATAATTCATGCCCCAAGATAGTTTCTGACTGATAAACATATGCACTGTGGTCCTTTTCAGCTTTTTAATTTGAAATATTTTAACTGGGAGCCAGAAGTGAGCATATTATGATTTATTTAATAAAAGAATCTGTGAGTGAGTGTGTGTGAAATAGTTTTAAAACACCTGCCCTGAGAGCTGGAAATTATAGCAACTGATTTAACACCATGACAAACGTTATTAAAAAGTCAACAATATGCTCATTATAGCAACCTTTGTCTGCCCTCTTATTGTGGCACCCTCACTTACTGCTGAAACATTCACTAGAACAAATAACCTGTTGTATTATACACCCTGTTCAATCCTTTACTGTCATGGTACCACCACAACCTAATCACCAAAAACCATGTGGATTATAATTCCACAAAAGTGCAAAATGCTGCAATATCCATTCCTAATGCCATTGAGAAGGTGGTGATGGCGAGCTACCTTTTTGAACCGCTGCAGTCCATATGGTGAAGGTACTCCCACAGTGCTTCTTGGCTTTTGTACTCTATGGGCTGGATTTTAACTCAGGTGCGGGCTGATGTCGTGTTATCCGAATTTCATGTTTCCCACACAAATCTAAATGGATGTGGGAGATTGATGCAATTTTAACTCAATTGGCCAATTGATTTCCAACGTGTAGGAAGCCTTTGCAAATGGGTTTTTCATGACTGAAAGTCCCCTCCGATGACGTCATCATTGTTGCTGCATTTAAGGTCCACAGCAAGCCTTGCTTCTTCTGCAGACTGCCAAGCTTCTTCACTGTGCAGTGTGAAGGAGCTGCAGCAAAAATGACAAGTGGGAGGGTAAGATCAGCTCCTCGCTTTGATGAGGTGGCACTGCAGGCATTAGTCGATGGGGCTAGGGCCAACAGGGAGGTGCTCTTCCCTTCATCAGGGAGGAAGAGGCCTCCCACTCAGACCAAGGCAGTGTGGATGCAGGTGGCTGAGGCGGTCAACTCCTTGGGAGTCATCCGCAGAACCTGGATACAGTGCAGGAAAAGATTTCATGACCTTCAGTGCACTGGAAAAGTGAGTATGAATTTCCCATCACCCTCAATCTGATCCCCATTGCCTTTCCTCACCAGCACTCAGCTTTAGCAATCTCTTCCTCCACATCCCACTTGACACTGAAATCCATGCACCCTTACCCATTCCCTTTCTCTCTATGGTCACCTTCACATAACTATTCCACCATGCAGCCCTCACACTCCCTACAACTCTGATGCGTTGAACACAACTGACAACACACAGGGAGGGCCCTTGGTCTTGCAACCTCACTCCATCTTTGTCTCCTTCTAAGTATCTATGCTATGCAATCTCTGTCATAAATCTCATCATCGAGAAACTACCTATGAAATAACACTGGACGGCCAGCTGGTGGCGCCGTCCAAGGAGTATAAATACTCGGGTGTTGGCCCCAGCTTTCCAGGGACATTTTGTAAAGACAAGGAGCTAGTGGATACAACTAGACTTCCATGTTCTGAAATAAGTTGATTAAAGCCTTGCTTTATGCTCAAACCAAGTGCGTAGTGAGTTTTATTACATCAATTTAATCAACTTAATATCGACTCCACGCTTTGGGTGATTTTGGGAACAGCCAGCTGCAACTCGAGCCGTAGAAGGGAACTCAGACAAGTAATCGATCCATCATGGAGAAACTACTCAGCCCCGCCCGTCTTGACCTGGACCCGAATTCACTTATAGCTGCTAAGGTATGGAAACACTGGTATCGTACTTTTAGCAACTTCCTCAGGGTGTGTGGTGAAAATGTTCCTCATAAATTAGAAATACTTGCTAATTACATACCCCCTCATGTGTTTGAATATATCAAAGACTGTGTAGACTATGACCCCGCTATCCAAATATTACAGCAGCTATATGTCAAGTCCACAAATTAAATTTTTTCTTGGCTTCTACTGGCCACAACTTGACAACAACCCGGGGAATCACTTGACGAATTCCTTCAGAAACTTCGCAGGCTCAGCAAGAATTGTAATCTTAAAGCTGTTACAGCTGAGCAGTACCAGGAGGAGTTAATTCGTGATTCCTTTATTAACGTGATGGCGTCTCCCTTCATACATCAGCGTCTGTTGGAGAATAAAATCCTCAAGTTACAGGCTGCCTATGACCAGGCATGTTCTCTGGACTTAGCAAAGAGGAATGCAGACACCTATCTTTTACCATGTGCATGGGCTGCTGCTATCTCTTTTAGTGACTCTTTCAATAGGCCTCGGGCGGAAGCCCTCACGGATGACGACTCCAACCTGGCTGATGACAACCCTACCCTAGAAACCTACACTGATGACGACCCCGCCCTAGCGGCATCTTGGCAATTTGGAAGGAAGTGTTTCTTCTGTGGAGGAGCGTTCCATTACAGGAAATGTTGTCCTGCTCGTAACGCGACCTGCAATCATTGCAGCAAGAAAGGTCACTTTTCTAAGGTATGCCAGTCAAGATCCGCTGTTAGTAAGAAAGGTCACTTTTCTAAGGTATACCGGTCGAGAGCTCCTGTTAGTTTTGCAGTTACTATCTATAAAACTGCTCCTCCCCCAAGAGCCACTAGTAAGGTTACAGCTGCAATCTATAAAACTGCTCCTCCCCCAAGAACCACTATTAAGGTTACAGCTGTCAAGGGTAAAACTGCCCCTCCTCCCATCACAGCTGTTTTTCCCCAAAGTTTGTCCCATGCAGCCACGAAGGTTTTGATAAATGGACACATTTTGAGTGCACTAATCGACTCATGCAGCTCTGACAGCTTCATTAGTGAGCGGGCTGTCAGTAAGTTAAGACTGCATATTTACCCCTCAGACAGGGAAATTGCAATGGCCTGACGATACTGACCACCAATTCTTCCAGCTTTTGTCTTGTCGACCTTATTCTCAATGGCCGCACTTATTTCTCCACCCGGCTTGGGGTGCTCAAGAACCTATGCCGTGATCTGCTCCTGGGACAGGATTTCCAGAAACAACACAAAAGACTCACTTTCGAGTTTGGAGGGTCAAAGCTGGAGCTTACTATTTCCAAAGTACCGTTTTGTGCGTTTTCAGTGGCTTCACTCGACGAGCCCTCCTTGTTTGCCAATCTTTCCCCCCGATGTAAGCTCATAGTCACTAAATCGTGACGTTTCAGCCGAGATGATCGAGCCTTTATCAAGACAGAAATCTCTCGCCTTCTAGCTGACGGTATCATTGAGCCATGTTCATCTTCCTGGCGGGGTTAAGTCGTCATTGTTAAAAATCCTCCGAAGCAACACAAGAAACGTCTTTGCATCGATTACTCGCAAACTATTAACCAGTATACCGACCTGGATGCCTACCCACTACCACGCATCGATGACATGGTCAATAACCTTGCCAACTACAAGGTATTTTCAACTTTTGATTTAAAGAGCACATATCATCAAGTACCATTAAAGGACTCTGACAAAAAGTATACGGCCTTTGAGGCCAATGGTCGGCTTTACCAGTTTTGTCACCTTCCATTTGGGGTCACCAATGGGTGGCCGTCTTTCAATGGGCAATGGATAGCCTAGTCAAACAGGAGAACTTAACGGACACTTTTCCATATCTAGATAATATCACCATTGCTGGTCATAACCAGAAGGAGCATGATGCCAATCTCCAGAAATTTTTTGACGTTCTCCGTCGTCGCAACTTAACTTTAAATGAGTCCAAATCTGTGAAATCAGTACCATCAGTCAACATCCTTGGCTACTGGGTGGGCAGCGGTGTCATCAAACTGGATCTGGAGCGAATTTGTCCGCTTCAGGAGCTCCCTCCCCCTATGAATCTCGGCTCTCTTCGTCGGGCACTCGGTATGTTCGCCTATTATGCGAAATGGATACCCCACTTCTCCGACAAGATCCAGCCCCTGCTTCACGCAAAGTCATTTCCATTGGAGGCAACGGCTATTTCAGCTTTCAACCTCCTCAAGTGACAACTGGAAAAAGCCACGCTTCGTTCCATTGATGAAAATCTTCCTTTCGTGTTTGAGTGCGATGCATCGGATGTGGCGATCTCTGCTACCTTGGATCAAGGTGGTCGACCCATTGCATTTCTGTCCAGAACTTTGCAGGGTAGCGAGCTCCATTATCCTCCTGTCGAGAAGGAGGCTACGGCCATCATCGAAGCAGTACGTAAATGGAGTCATTTTCTCACTGGTCGCCATTTCACACTTATAACTGATCAGCGCTCTGTGGCCTTTATGCTGGATAACCAGAAACGCACTAAGATCAAGAATAACAAAATACATCTCTAGAGGATGGAATTGGCCGCCTTTGGATACACCATACATTATCGACCCGGCAAAGAGAATGTGGCCCCGGATATCCTCACGCGGGCATTCTGCTCTTCTATGTCAACTTCGACTCTGGCGATTCTTCATACTGACTTATGCCATCCTGGCATTACCCGTATGTTGCACTTTGTGCGATCTAAAAATCTCCCATTTTCTACGGAAGATGTGAAAAGAATGTGCTCCTCCTGTAAAATTTGTGCGGAGTTAAAACCGCAATTCTTCCGTCCATCGGACGGCTTGCTCATACACGCTATGCAGCCTATGCAGCAACTCAGCATTGACTTTAAAGGGCCATTGCCTTCCTCAACGCAGAACACCTACTTTCTGACTATGGTGGACGAATATTCACACTTTCCCTTTGCTTTCCCCTGTCTCAATATGCTTACTTCCACAGTGATCAAATGCCTTGATCAAGTCTTTTCCCTTTGCGGTACGGCCAATTTCGTCCACTCTGATCGGGGTCCCTCCTTCATGTCAGGCGGACTCAAAAGTTATCTTTCCCAACGGGGAATCGCCACAAGTAAAACGACACCATACCATCCCATCGGTATCGGACAGGTTGAGAGATACAACGCTAATATTTGGAACGCTGTTCATCTTGCACTGAGGTCACGCAATCTTCCAGACCAGCAGTGGGAAACTATGCTCCCTGATGCGTTGCATTCCATCAGGTCTCTCTTTTCTACTTCTACCAATGTCACACCTCATGAGCGAATCTTCAGCTTCCAGCATCGCTCCACCCATGGGACGTCTCTACCATCATGGTTGGCAGCTCCTGGCCCCATGCTGCTCCGAAGATTCCTCCGATCATCAAAAACCGATCCTCTAGTCGACGAGGTAGAACTTACAGACGTCAACCCCACGTACGCCCACGTGCGGTACCCAGATGGCCGGGAGTCCACCGTCTCGCTCCGGGACCTGGCTCTCTGTCCGGCCGGTTCCGCGGACCCGAATGATGGAGGGACCTGCGGGGATGAGGCCGACTCTCTGCGCTTCCCTGAGGATGACACCCTACCTGTGACATCGAGGGATCTACCGGCTGCCCAGTCGGATCCGCTCGGGGAGCCGAGCGCTCCCCGTGGGCTGGCCACCCCAGGCCAGGACGCCGGTCAATCTCCGGCTAACCAACGGGACGAAGCCAGTTCTGCACCTGTGGGGACCCACACCCGGAGTCACGATCTCCCCAGCCTCCCTCGGGTTGATCAGAGCAACACGGGCCATGTCAATCCACCGGCACGGATCAAGCAGCCCAGGGACCAAGACACGATCCGGGGAGACGTGCCTTCTGGCCATAAACAAAAATCTAAAAGACTGCGGCTATTCATGGTCCGCCTAATCCGTTAAGAGGAAGTCGTCGGATTTCCAAATCTTTTAGGCAGGAAGAATGCCATAAATCTCATCATCGAGAAACTACCTATGAAATAACACTGGACGGCCAGCTGGTGGCGTCGTCCAAGAAGTATAAATACTCGGGTGTTGGCCCCAGCTTTCCAGGGACATTTTGTAAAGACAAGGAGCTAGTGGATACAACTAGACTTCCATGTTCTGAAATAAGTTGATTAAAGCCTTGCTTTATGCTCAAACCAAGTGCGTAGTGAGTTTTATTACGTCAATCTCGACACTCACTCCTTCATTCTCACTCAACCTCCACTTGTCTCCCTCATTGCAGGAAAAGAGAGCTCACAACAAAAGAGAGCGAGCCAGGACAGGAGGAGGGACAGCCTCATTAGCCCACCTGACCCCCTGGGAGGAGGCTGTCCTGGAAATTATGGGCATTGAGGATGATTCGCACGTGGGGGATGGACAGACGGGTGCAACACAGCAAACAGGTGACAGAAAAGTTTCCCATCTCTCTCTTTGACATTGCATGAGCCGCTGATAATGATTGCGAAGCTGTAACAGATGGACATATGAGCACCTGCAAAATGCTATGTGCATGTAGCCTTTGCATCACATCTCTGACTCTTTCCTTTACTCCCCCACAGGACCATCACAAGCATCCGTCCCCCCTAGCCAGGAAGAGGAGGCTGAGCAGCCAGACTCCTCAGAGGAAGCTGCAACCTCTGAGGGCGCAGCGTCACCAGAATTCAGCGCACCCAGCACCAGCGCAGACACTCACACCTCGGTGGGACTTTCGTGACATAGAGTAGTGTTGTCACCTGGTGTATCACAGCTCACAAGTGAGCATCAGCAGATTGTGGAGACAGGGACAGCAGTGGAGAGTCCTAGTCGGAGGGCGCAGGACTCTGCCAACTCGGATCAGCAGCATATCGACCCTGTGCCTCTGGGTCTATCCATAAGATCAGAGGTGATGCAACTCCAGGCACAGATGCAGGAGTCTCTGGCAGGTTTTGTCTCTAGGGTGGCTGCGAGTGTGGAGCGAATGGAGGAGTCCATAGCAAACATGAGCAGAGCCTTTGTGGAGTCATTGGCGCATGAACGCATCACCACGGAAAGGATGGCTACCTCCGTGGAAACGATTGCTACCTCCATGGTAAGGCTGGCTACTGTACAGGAGAGAATGGCTACGGTAGAGGAGAGGAGGGCTACGGCCAAGGAGGAGCTTAGTCGCCAGGGTATGGAAAACATGGTTATTGTTCAGAATAGAATAACATCTCTTGAGGAGCAATGGGCATCTATTGAACAGAGAAACCAGACTTTCATGGAAGTACTTCTGAGTAGGGCTGCCATTGCAGGTACAGGTCCCCATGGCCCCCCTGATGTGCAGCAGGGTGCTCTCCAGCCACTTGCAGGCGCTGAGGTGGACTTGGCCCATGAGAGGGACATTGGTGGCATACCTCAAGGAAGTGGGGGCTCCTCTCCAAGGGCTCACACTTCCATGCCACTGCAGAGCCCTCGGTCAGAGCCCCACCTGAGTCCACACCCAAGTGAGATAGACGTCTCAACCCCTGCACAGCCGCAGGAGCAGCAGATTGTTGACGAGCCCTCACAGGCTCGCAACCCCAGAGGACGCCCACCAAAGGTGTCGAGACAGGAGCTGCAGGAAAGTGAGCAAGGGGCCTCCACATCTGCTGAAGCCACAGGGGGAGCACTACATAGGAGCACGCGTAAGAGGAAGATAAAGCACAAGTAGTCACAAGGGTAGTCACTTGGGTGGAATTTTGTGTTTTGTGTAAAAATGCCATCACGTCGTAATTGTACATAAAAATTCTGATGGCAAATGTTGCAGTTGTGGCGTCTGTCATTTCGCTATTGGGACTTCCACACTGAGGCCTTAGGAATACTTGCAACTGTCAGTAAGGTGGTCGGAGTGCTAGGAATCCTCTGGTTCTTGGCCATTGTCAATGCTCCGGTAAGAAGCTGCGAGGCAAAAGTGTTTGATTGACTAGGCTAAGCAAATCTGGCCAAGATGAGTGCGTTCCTTGCATCCTGAGCAGCAATGTTCTCGCGTAATGCTGCCGCTGGTTGATGGGCTCCTGCAGGATGTTTGTTTTCGCCCTCCTCCTCCTCCTCCTCCTCCTCATCTGAGGAGGATATGTGAGGAGCCACTTGGTCCTCAGTAATCTGCAAGCCACAACGCTGTGTCATGTTGTGAAGTGCACAGCAAACCACGATGATTCTGGAGACCCTGGCTGCTGAGTACTGCAGGGCTCCACCTGATCTATCCAGGCATCTGAAGCGCATCTTCAGCAAACCGATGGCTCTGGTGGACATGTGGCTGGAGTTGCAGCTCTCCTCAGCTTCGTTGGATGTTCTCCTCAACAGCATCATTAGTCACGTCCTCAGGGGATAGCCCTTGTCTCCAAGTAGCCATCTGGTAAGTTGGTCTGGTGGACTGAATAGCGGAGGCACACTATACTGGTGCAGTTTGGAGGAGTCGTGGCAGCTGCCAGGGCACTTGTCACAAACATGCAAAATTTCCTTCTTGTGGTCACACACCAGCTGAACGTTAAGGGAGTGGAAGCCCTTGCGGTTGACAAAAATACCTGGACTGTGATGGGGTGCTGTAAGGGCCACATGTTTGCAGTCAACGACGCCCTGCACCCTTGGAAAGCCTGCCAGATTAGCTAATCCAACTGCTCGCGCTGTGACACTTACTTGATCCTTGGTGAAATGGATGTGATTGTGCATGAGGACAAAGAGGGCATCGGTTACCTGCGTTATGCAAGTGTGTGCGGCCGCCTGGGAGATGCCGCTGATGTCTGCTGCTGATCCCTGGAATGAGCCTGAGGCAAAAAAGTTGAGTGCGGTGGTGACTTTGATGGCCACTGGTAATGCCTGTCCACCTGGTCCTCTGGGCAGCAGGTCTTGCTGTAGCATTGCGCAGATGTCAGTCACTACCTCTCGCGAAAGTCGGAGCCGCCTTTGGCACTTTGCTCAGACATGTTGAGGTAGGTGACCCTGCATCTGTAGACCCTGTTTGGGAGGTATCTCCTGCACTGACGGGCTTCCAGGCACTGGCCCCTTCTGGCCTGTGCAGCCTCAGGTGGGTGAGCAGTAGCCTGGCGCTCCTGCTGTTGCTGCTGTTGCTGCTGTTGTTCCTGGTTCTGCTGGTGCCGCGGCTGGTGCTCGAGCTCCTCTAATGCCCAGATGGGAAGGAAATAAATGGCTCCCATGCTTCTGGTATATGCCTCCGTTGAGGAAGCTCTGAGTGAAGGTGGCAAGAGGGGTTTCCCAGGAGGCCACACTGGAGATGGGTGTGAGGCTCCAACAGGTATGGTGAAGCCTTCTAAAAGTTGCCCCAAACATGAGACCACTAAGTCCTGCCACCTGCAAATGATGGCTGATCAAATCTCCTCTTTAATGGTTGACCTGCAGTTGATAGTCAGCAATCCAATAGTGCTTCAGCCTGGTTTCACAATCGTGTTTCCCACCAGGCGTGTTTTACGTGGGAAAAGGGTTAAATTTGCAAGGGCCTTTTAAAATAGGATTATAGAGGCCACTTAGTGGTTATTAAGGGTCTTAATGACCAGTCCCGCCTGTTGGATGCGGGACGGAGTCGGGACCATCAGACCCGCCTGAGTTAAAATTGCTCAGATTCGGGAACCAGGCGGGGGTCCCGGCCGCCAGTTTTTGCGATTTTAACCCCCCGCACGCCTCCAAGCCCGACTCCACAGCTCAGTTAAAATCGAGCCCTATGACTCTATTTATAAAGCCCAGGATTCCATAGGCTTTATTAACTGCTTTGTTAACCTGTCCTGCCACCTTCATAGATTTGTGAACAAACATTCTCAGATTTCTCTCTCTTCTTGCACTCTCTTTAAAGTTGTACCATTTAGCTTGTATTGTCTCTCCTCATTCTTCCTACCAAAGTGTATCACCTCACCCTTTTCTGCATTGAATTTCGTCTGCCATGTGTCTACCCATTCCACCAGCTTGTCTATGTCTCCTTGAAGTCTATTACTATCTTCCTCATTGTTTACAACACTTCCAATTTTCATGTCATCTGCAGATTTTGAAATTGTGCCCTGTACCCCCAAGTCCAAGTCATTAATGTATATCAAAAAAAGCAGTGGTCCTAGTACTAAACCTTGGGGAACAAAAACAGCCATTCACCACAACTCTCTGTTTCCTGTCACTTAGCCAATTTTGTATCCATGCTGCTACTCCCCCTTTTATCCCATGGGCTTCAATTTTGCTAATAAGCCTAATATGTGGTACTTTATCAATCGCCTTTTGAAAGTTCATATACACAACATCAACTGCACTTCCCTCATCCACCCTCTCTGTTACCACATCAAAAAACTCGATCAATTTAGTCAAACACAATTTTCCCTCAACAAATCCATGCTGGCTCTGCTTTATTAGTCCATGCAGCTGTTAATTTTTTCCGTAACTGGAAGTTAAACTGAATTCAAATTCTCAAACTGCAGCGATGGGACTTGAGCTCACATTTGAATTATTAGTCTAAGCCTCTGGATTAATATTCCCAATAAATGCTGACCTTGCCAGTGACGCCCACCTTCCAAGAACAAATGAATAAAAAAAGTTAATCTAAACCGATATAAAACACTAGGATGGCCCCAACAGGAGTATCGTGGCCAGTTCTGGGCACCACACTTTAGGAAGGGAATGAAGGCTTTGGAGAGAGTACAGTAGCGATTTACTAGAATGTTTCCAGGGATGAGGGATTACATTTACTTCATGAACGGTTTAGTTAGAGTAAATAAAGAGAAACTGTTTCCTATAGCTGAAGAGTCGATGACCAGAGGGAACAGATTTAAGGTGATTGGCCAAAGAACTTGGGGTGACATGAGAATTTTTTTTGAACACAAGTGGTTGGGATTTGGAATGTACTTTCTGATAGGGTGGTGGATATAGATTCAATAGTAGCCTTCAAAAGAGAATTTGATATATACTTGAAGGTGAAAAAACTGCAGTGACATGGGGAAAGAGCAGGGGAGTGGGACTAACTTGACTGCTCTTCGAAAGAGCCGACACAGACTCGATGGGCCGAATTGCCTCCTTCTGTGCTGTAATATTCTATGATTCTATGATTCTATGACAGCAGGGCTAAAGGTAAAGGACCTGAATTTACTGGGTGCTGTACCCGCTCCACCGCTGTAACTTCAGCAGAAGTGTGGCGGAAACCCCGTTTACAGTACCTAAATCGGGTTGCCACCACACATCCACCAAGGGTTGTAGGATTCGCAAAATTTCCACATTTCCCCAAGGTTATTAATAAAAGGAACCCTATGGACAATTTAAAAAGGGTACCCAAAGATGGCATCCGCACCTCGTGACCAAAAGCCTGTAAGATTTTAAAAGCCTGAACTCTGCAGCTCAGAACAAGCAGCTTTGGGAAATCGAAACTTAAAATGCAAAGGACTTTTGTGATTGGAGGGCCAGACAGCTAAACAAACAATTGAATATGCATTTTTGTCAAATTGGAACAGATCAACCCAGTTAGGCCTAAACAGGAGGCCATTAGTTTGTCCGCATAAATAATCGGAAACAGCTTAAGGAAGCCATCGAGGCTGGACAGGCCAATTAAAATGCATTAATGACAATACAGCCCAGACATTAGGCCATTAGCTGTGATAAACAGCCATCTAAAAGTAGTTATTTTAGATTGGTACAATAATTTAAAACAGCCCGCCAAAATTGAAACAATGAACTAACCTGATTTGGCGCGCAGATAAGGGGCCATCGAAAAGAGTATAACTGTAGGCCCTTAGTACCAATCGCTCTCTTGACTCTTGCCTCTTGACTCTTGCCTCTTGTCTCTTGACTCTGGTCGCTTGACTCTTGCTCTGCTTGGGCTACTGCAGCTCACACTCGAGCCCTGGCCTCGTGGCAGGTTCTCTTCTCGCTCCCTGCATTAAGTTGCAACCAAGGACATCCATACCAATAGCAGGGGAGGGGAATGAGACCCGAGTCCAAAGTCACCCAGGACACCCGGGCCACGAGAGAGGGCAGAGGAAACGAGGCGAGATGAACCGAGACGAAGAGTAAGGTAGACCCGACAAGAGCAGAGAAGGGCAGCAGAAGACGTATTAATTAAAACCCGAGCACCAAGTTATAAGCTGACGCTCGGGGAAGAAAGTATCTGAGGACAGTGAGGCTAAGTTGGTTGGGCGAACCCCGCAATTAAGCTGGTGCTTGAGGGCAAGCCCTTGTTGAACACTGTAACGCAGGTGTCCACGCCATGACCAATATGTTGGCATTCTAAGGATGGGTAATAAAATCTAAACAGTAAAGACTGCTAATCGTCTCATTGATGCAACGTTACCGCCGACGACCGCCCGAGGGGGAAGAAGAAGAGAACCCATCGTGATGAGACGATGACGGCAGCTGAGGAGAAGAAAGGTGTGTCGCAGCAGCAGCTCCAGCACCGTGCCCTGAGACCATGTGGCGATGGAGTACCCCAAAGGACAGCAGCCCAGACTTCAAAATCGCGATTGCTAAAACAACAAGTTTTGCTTTGGATTGGTGAGCATGAAATCCTGGCCCCTCATAGCATAATCTAGTGAGGTATAGGGGTGGGATAAGGATAAGGGGATTGTTAAAGTAATTGTTTTTCCCTCGATGTGCCGTGTGTTCCCCATTCCCTGTATAAGTATATAAGTTGTAGTGTTATATGCCTGTAATTGTGTTCTCTACCAGTAATTTTTCTCATAAGACTGTGTTTTCGTTTCTGTTTTAATAAAATCTTGGTTTTCTTACACCGAACCACCTGTCTACTCGAGTCTTTCTGTATCGCCGCCTGTACCTAAGTCCGGTGTCTAGAACCCAGGGGCGTGGGAGCGATTCGAACCGCTCACCAACAGTCAGGGGCATAACTGACTGGGCGCACGCGCCACCCGCCACCCCCTACAGCGTATAGTGGCGGATCAGCTACAACTCCAAGGAAATTGGCAGCTAGAGATGGGGCTAAATTTAACTTAACTCGCTGGGTGGGAAACCGATGGGATCGGGTGGAATGTCGGTTTTGCACCCTGCCCAATATTACTTTCCGTTGACTTCAAAGGGGAGTAAGATCAGGCGGGGTGTAAAACCAACGTTGCACCCGGTCTCGTCAGTTTCCCGACAGGCAGGTAAGGTTCCCAATATAGCAACAGGGTGCAGCCAAGCACAGAGGTATTTAATAAGTACTTTGAATCGGTCTGTACTAAGGATAAGGATTTTGGAGAGGAGGTAAGTACTGATCTTGGAGTACAAATACACAAATCACTAAAAGTTGCGCTGCAGGTTAGCAGGGCCATAAAAAAGCAAAGCAAGCATTAGGGTTTATTTCTAGAGGGATAGAATTGAAAAGTAGGGAAGTTATGCTAAATCTGAATCGAACCTTGGTTAGACCGCACTTAGAGTACTGCATGCAGTTCTGGTCGCCATATTATAAAAAGGATATAGAGGCACTGGAGAGGGTACAGAGAAGCTTTACAAGGATGATACCAGAAATGCGAGGGTATACATATTAGGAAAAGATGAACAGGCTGGGTCTCTTTTCTCTTGAAAAAAGAAGGTTGAGGGGTGACCTAATAGCGGTCTATAAAATGATGAAAGGTTTTGAATGAGTAGATACAGAGAGAATGTTTCCACTTGTGGGGAAGAGCATAACTAGAGGCCATCAATATAAGATAGTCACCAAAAAATCAAATAGGAAATTCAGAAGAAACTTCTTTACCCAAAGAGTGGTGAGAATGTGGAACTCGCTACCACAGGGAATGGTTGAAGCAAATAGTATAGATGCATTTAAGGGGAGGCTGGGCAATCATATGAAGGAGAAGGGAATAGAGGGTTATGCTGATAGATTTAGATGAGGAAAGATGGGAGGAGGCTCGAGTGGAGCATAAACACCGGCATGGACTGGTTGGGCGGAATGGCCTGTTTCTGTGCTGTATATCTTATGTAATCCTATTAGTCCTATGTACTGAAGTGGTTGAGAATGAGATGAGTGATATTAAAGTTAATTAGGTTAATACAAAAGAAAGTACCAGGAAACAATGTGATACGTCCTAGGATCCTGAGGGAGGTGACGGAGGAAATTGCTGAGGTTGTAGAAATTATGGAGGTATTTTTAACCCCCAAAAACAGGTGAGTTTGGGTCTGGTGGGGAGATAAAAAACATTACATTTCAAACCCAAACCCAACCCCCTCGACTCCGCCCATTTCCAGTTTTAAAATGGCGGGATGGAGGACGGGCACTCAATCCGCTCTCAGGAGGTGCATAGGTCATTGAAAGCTTTCCAGGCGGCTGAGTGCCTCCATTTTAACAAGCTCTCTATTTTTAACTCATATCGAATATGTTTCCATTGCCTCGGCAAACCCGGCATGTAAAAGGAGGCGAGAAAGGCTGGATCCATAAGGCGAGTGCCTTTACAGCACTGCTTGTGGGCCAGGAGGAGGATGAGGGGATTAAATTGGATAGGACCCATGAACAGGCATGGGGATTGCGGGGTGTGAGTAACCTGTGCCCGTTCACTGCGTTGCAGGCAGCATGGTAAATTCGTGCTGCCTGCTGTTTTACAAGATTGCTGAGTGCAGCCACACACTTAGCACTGTTGCAAGCCTCGCACCCACATCTCACAGCTTGCGCACACTGGCAGCTATTCAACCATAACAGCCACATCACCCAAACATATTGCAGGACACTCAGTGACACGCTTCCCTCTTTCTTGCAGGAAAAGGTGGGACAAACAACAGGCAGCAGAAACGAACTGGAGGAGGACAAGCGCACCTACATGTTTTAACACATATGGAGGAGACATTGCTGGCCATCATGGGCAAGGGCATTATTGAGGCCATGGCCACTGGTGTCACTGAAGTCATCGATGATGAGGGTATCTGCATATGGAATGCTCCTTCTCTCATTCCACATCTCACTCTGCCATCAATTTCTTCTGACTGAAAAGCTGTCAGCATGCACTACTTACTTTATCCTTTCCCCTCACTACAACCCAACCCTTGTCCCTTTTTCATTTCAAATACCCAAGAACTGGGACCTGCCCAGGCAATGGAGGAAGAGGAAGAAAACAGTGAAGTTGAAGAGCCACCGTCACTTGATCTTACACTTGCAGTCTCCAGCTCAGATACTGACACTGCACGTATTTTAGAGGCTTGGATAGAGGAGGGATCTGCATGTGGTGAGACATCAGGCACAAATGTGCAGGAGCCAGGGCACGGGGAAAGGATAGCGTAGGTGCCAGCTTGCTGGAGGGTGAGGTCGCACGTTAGTTCTGCTGCAGAGGACTCAGATGAGGACTTTGATGGGTCAGGCTACAGATGAAGGCTGATAGGTGTGCACAACCAAATGCTTGGTGCACTGGAAAGCCTGCTAGAAAGCCTGTGCTTAATGCCAATGAGCATGGAGGAGTCCAGCACCAATTTGGCACTGAGCTTTGGACAGAGCTTGCTGTCCATCCTTTCCAACATGGAATGAGTGGTCACCTCATCAGCACACCTGTGGAACCAGCCACGAGGCAGCATCTGATAGCCGCTGTCACAGCTTGCATTGCAGCACAAAAAGCCCCCATCAAAGGTCTGAGATCTGCAGTGGAAGGTCAGACTGCTGCCATCCAAGCTCAGATTGATGCCTTGCAAGCTCAGACTGCTGCCCTCATGGCTCTGGATACCACTGTTCAAAGGGGCTACCAGATTGTCACAGCAGTCCATCAATCTGCTCTGCAAGAGATCAGTAGGTTTGCTGAGATGCCACTCTGGGAGAGTGGCAGTGTTCCATGAAGCTTGAACCTGCAGTCCTCTCTCAGAGTGGTGTGGAGATGCCGGTGTTGGACTGGGGTGGACAAATGTAAGAAATCACACTACACCAGGTTATAGTCCAACAGCTTTATTTGAAATCACAAGCTTTCGGAGCGCTGCTCCTTCGTCAGGTGAAGTGGAGAGATGCATAAAAACACAACTTATATAGTCAGAAAATAATGTCAGATGTTTACAGGTAATCTTTCTAACTGCCATTTATCACACCTCGGCAGAGAGATAATCACAGCAATCAAAGGTGTAAATGGTGTCCAAACAGGTAAGTCAGGAAAACATTAAATCAAAGAAAAATGAGGTGGGGTCACAAGGGATCAAATGTTGCAGATGCTGGGGTCTGTATGAAAAACAAAAAAACAGACAAAAAACATTCTCCAAGGCTGCCTTCGAGACACACGACAACGCAAAATCGTCGAGCAGAAACTGATAGCCTAGTTCCGCACCCATGAGGACGGCCTCAACCGTTATCTTGGGTTCATGTCACGCTACATGTAACTCCACCTGATGTAGGGTCATCCAGACTCGAGTCATCGTTGGCTTGTTCTCTCCACACAGATGCGGCCAGGCCTGGTGTGGTTTCCAGCAAAAAAAAAAGTTTTTTGTCTGTTTTTTGGGCACCACTTAACAATCCTGAGGTCTTCCATAACCACAAAGGCTACCACTCGCTTAATGTGCAGTTGGTGTGTGACCACAGGCAGCACCCACGATGCCTTTATCCTGCACCAGACCAGTGTGTCAGCACTCTTCCATCCACTATGTCAAGCTCATGGCTGGCTGGTCAGAGACAAGGGGTAACCACTCTTCACTTGGCTCATTACTCCCATCTGCAACCCCAACACTCCTGCCCAGCACTCAAACAATGAGAGCCATGGTGCCACCAGGAACATCATTGAGCAGACCATCGGCCTGCGGAAGCAATGGTTACACTGCCTTGACCGCTCGGGCGGAGCCCTCCAATACTGAGTGGGTGGTGCATATCGTGGTGGTCTGTTGCATGCTCCACAACTTGACCATCATGAGGGCCCAGCCCTTGTCATCAGGGATTGTGGGACCACCTCAGGAGGAGGAAGAGTGAAAGGAGGAGGAGGAGGAGAACAAGGAGGAAGAGGAAGATGAGGAGGATGAGGAGGAACAGGAGTAAGGGAGGAGGCT
The DNA here is from genome assembly GCF_052327205.1 of Somniosus microcephalus. NCBI lineage: Eukaryota > Metazoa > Chordata > Chondrichthyes > Squaliformes > Somniosidae > Somniosus > Somniosus microcephalus. The sequence continues at coordinate 244,552,067 of NC_140988.1, forward strand.
GCCGCTCAATCGGCCTTCCGGAAGGGCGGTCCGTGATCGTCTCATCATACTGTGGTTCGAGTGAATTAAACCCCAGATCCCCGTTGCTCACCACATCCCCATCATTCCATCCCTATCGCAGGCCATATCACAGCGCAAAGCTGAAATGAGACACACTACAAAATAATGCAAACTGAATGAATAAACTTATCAAAATTCTGTGAACACATACTCACGACAAAAATATTAACTATTCACCCATGTGCAATCCATTAGTACCTCTCATTACTGTGCCTTTGCCTACTCTGGTGCTCCTACAAAGTGTTGGCCCAGTGGCTGCAGCCCGGCTAGTGGAAGGCTGTTGAGTGTCCGTGCGGGAGACTTCAGATGGCCTTGCAGGAAGCCCTCAACTAGCTCTGTGATACAAGTCCCAGCTGTAGACTGCACCACCTCAGCATTGGCGGCAGCAGTCTGGGCTGACTGGATGACAGGCAGCGACAATGGCAATGGTGGAGTGGCAGGAGCAGGAATGCTGTCATCCTGTGTTCTTCCTTCTCCTCTTCTCCCACCTCGCTCTCTACCGTGCCCTCAGGGACAGGCTGCTCGGGTGCTTGCTGATTATCTGAAAGCATAAAGGCACAAGAGTCGGGTTAAGGTGAGGGGAGGGGGGCAGGAAGGGAGAAATGCATGCATAGAGCATGATTGGCTGGAAAGTGCGAAACGCTTGTGGGGTGAAGGGGAAGTGGGATTTGGGAAGAAGTAGTCGGGATTAACATACAATTGTTGTCCCCAAGGGGGGGTCAACATCGCCAGTGGCCATGGTGTCCACCTCCTGGCGCCCAATAATCTGCAGCACTCTATTTTCCAGCACAGACAGTGGTTGGGTGTGGGCTTGTCCTCTGCCTGTGCGTTCCTGCTCTCTCCTGTTGTGAGCCACCTTGGCCTGCAAGAGAAAGGAAAATGTGTGAGTGAGTGCGGAGCAATGTGTTTGCGAGATGTTCCTGCCATAGTTGAATAGCTGCCATTGTGTACAGGGTGTGAGATATGGGTGTGAGTGTTGGCAGGTGGTGATTGTTGGTGGGTGAGTGCTGGGATGTACTGTAGTGCTTTGGGCAGTTTGCGAAGACTGTGGTTTGGATGGTTGTATGTAGCACTTGTTGAAGCATTCACTCACCCTGACACCCAAGTGAGGTCATTAAATTTCTTCCTGTACTGTGTGTGGGTCCTGGGGACCTCAGTGCTGCCCGAGATGTGCTGTGCTACCTCCCTCCACATGGTGCAGAAGACTTGCAGCGAGGGCCTCCTGCCACTTGCCGGGTACAGCACCGCCCTCCGGCTCGCCACAGCGAAAACCAAAGCCTCCAATGCTTGATCGCAGTATCTGCAGGTTTTCTCCCTGGAGCGTGGAGCTGCCATGAGTATAGTTACTATAGTCCTCCGGCTCCTTCTCCTTGTCCGGCTTCTGCTTGCTGAGGCAGCTGCACAGCCAGGATGAGCAAAAATTTTTACCAATTAAATATTGGGAAGACCGAAGCCATTGTTTTCGACTCCCGCCATGAACTCCATTCCCTAGCCAATGTAAAAAGGGGGGTTTTGGTTTTGGGATTTTTTGCCTGGTCAGTCAGCCGTGTGTCTGAGCTGTTCCAGCCCCGTGCGGTTCGAATCGCTTCCCCTTTGGTTCTGACCGCCGGACTTATTTCAGTAGCGATATAGACAAAACGAGACTAGTGGTTTGGTGCAAAGAAAACCAATGTTTTATTGAAATAAAGAATGAATTGCTATACAGAGAAAATAATTATGAATACAGCACACTTTTACTTAACAGGAAGGAGAATAGGAAAGACGGACACATCGAGGGAAAATTGACTAAAATGACAATTTAACAAAATTCCCCTTTAGTTCCCACCCCTTATACCTATCTAGGTTGCCTTGTAATGGGCCAGAAAGTTTATGCTCACCAGTCTACAATGTTGAAACACCTGCTCCGTGCCCTGTGGTCTGCCTTGGATTTTTCACCGCCCGAAGTAGAGATACCCCAGTAATTCAAATGTAGCTGCTGGTATTCCACTTCTTTGGGGGGGCTGTGATGACCCTCTTGAAGGCAGGGCACCGGAGGCGAGGTGGTAGAGAGAGAGAGAATGGCTTCCTGAGGGGCTACCTTTATACCCCATTGGGAGCCCTTATCTTCGTGCCCAAATCTGGACGTATCTGGGCTACACAGAGGGGACCGATCTGTCCCCATTGACCGTAATGGGTTTGAATGCGGCTATAATGCATTTCCCATTCATTTAACTGGTTTGTGAATGGAGCTGTCCCAGTTTTGAAATGTCCCGCTGGTTTCTTAAGTGCTAGGTAAACAATCCTTTGAGTGTTCGTGTAAACAATCCTTTGTCCTGTGGTTACAGTACAACCGCAACTTGATTGACAGCAACCACTTAAGCCCTTGAGTCAACACTGCTGAGGGCTTGTGTAAACAGAGTCCTTTGTTCCGTGTTGAAACTTCCTAACCACAGTTGATTGACAGCTTCAAGTACATAAGTACTCAGAAGCTGTTTTTTTTCCCAATCCTTTCATCAGCCAGTGCTGGGAGATCCTTCTTCCATATTCATACAGGCTGCCTTTCTCCTTTGCCACGGGGCCGGCTACAGCCATCTTTGATGTCCTGGGTTTTTAAAGTACATTCCAACCAGGTTTTCTTTAATCAAATAATCTTCAGGGGCTGTCGAAATTTTGTGAACCTTACAGTCCCCCCTTGGATATTAAAACATGCTTGCAGTATCCTTTTAAAGGTGAGCAAAAATTTCTGACCCCCCACAAACAACCTTCCCTTATACTTATCTATATCTATCTCTGATCCCTCGACACCTCCATCCCCTTACTCAGAGAGAATTGCAGTGCACGGTAGGCATCTATCGATAGAAAAACATGATTATTTACAATAATTCAAGCATGGAGGGGGCCCAATACCCTTGCACCACTTGTGACATCATAGAGCTTTATCACGATACAACGGCCTAGAAATTCAGTTGGCTGCGCCAGGCGCTAACGCCAAAAAAGGGCTATATTTCCGTCGATAAAGCCTTAGCGCCGGAATGCAGTCCGATCTGCGCCGACGCCCAAATTCATTTGAGATTTAGCGCCGGCGCAAAGTGTTAGCGCCCGCTCGGGTGCGCGCGCAGCTTATGACGTCATATCCTCGCACAACGCTGTTTTAGCGCCCCAACCCGGAAATTGAGCGGCGCCCGCCCAATGTGGGCGTGGCGCTATTAGGAATTTTAAAATGGAACGTTGCAGAGTCCCTGTGGGCCTCGGGGAGCGCAAATTAAAGGGCACCTCCACTGACGTATAAAGCCCAGCCATTTTGCTGCAATGACTTCACTGCTTTGGATTTCTACACAGAGACCAAGGGACAGAGATTCCAGATTTGGGACAAGATAGGAGAGGTCTTTCTGGCTTCTGGCCAGAGCTTTGACATTTGACTCTTGCTGATTTCACTGTTGTGACCTTGATTATGGGGGCTGCATGGGGGGCCAACATTGAGTTGCAGCATTATGTGCGGAGGGCTCGCAGACGCTATGAGAGACGGGCAGCCATGCGTAGACACGGAAGGGCCATCAGGCGTCGCCAACGTAGGCCTTACGCACCCAGGCAATACCGGCAGCAGGTGTCCTATGTCACCATGTCTGCGGCACTTTGTGTAAAGAGGCTGCGCTTCAGAAGGGAGGTGGTTGGAGAGATCTGCCAGCTGCTTCACGCAGATTTGCAGCCACAGCTCATGTCCAGGACGTCTCTCTCGGTGGAAGTGAAGGTCACGGTGGCTCTCAGCTTTTATGCAAGCGGCTCGTTCCAAGCCGCTGCTGGGGGCATCGCGAACATCTCCCAGTTCGCCGTACATCGCTGCATCCGGCAGGTCACCGATGCACTGTTCGCGAGGAGACACCAGTTCATCACCTTCCCCATGACCCAACAGAGGCAGCAGCAGCGTGCAGTGGGATTTGGCAGGATCGCGGGCTTCCCCATGGTGCAGGGCGCCATTGACTGCACGCATGTGGCTATGCGGGCACCTATAGACAATCCTGAGGTTTACCGCAACCGCAAGGGCTACCATTCCCTCAATGTGCAGCTGGTGTGTGACCACAGGCAGCGCATCCTAGCTGTAAATGCCCGCTTCCCAGGAAGCAGCCACGATGCTTTTATCCTGCGCCAGACTACTGTGGCTGACATGTTCCAGGCACAGCCTCCACCAAGGGGTTGGCTTATCGGGGACAAGGGCTACCCTTTGTGCACATGGCTCATGACCCCGCTCCGCGCGCCCAGGACCCCAGCGGAGGACTCATACAACGAAAGCCATCAAGCAACAAGGAACGTCATAGAGCAAACCATAGGCGTCCTCAAGCAATGCTTCCGCTGCCTGGATCGCTCCGGCGGCTCTCTACAGTATTCGCCGGATAGAGTGTCCCAGTTCTTCGTCGTGTGCTGCATGCTGCACAACCTGGCTATCCGCCGGACGCAGGCACTGCCACCTGACATTGCACCACCACCTGAGGAGGATGAGCAGGAGGACCATCAGGAGGAGGAGGGGGAGGAGGAGGAGGAGCAGGCCAGGAGGGGGCCAGAAGGCCCAAGGGCCGTACGCCGGGGGCTTATTGCTCGACACTTCTAGGCCCGCTGTGAGGGAATGGCCTGTGGGAATGAGCGCACCTGAAGGCAGCCGCTCCGGAAGCCGTCAGCCGGTTAACGCAGCAAACACTTGAAACATGACACCTGGACAAGCTGAATAAATAAAAACCTTTATTTAACAAACTGAGGCCCCTTCCCACATGAAACTCAAAAACACAGAACACACCCAAAAAACAGTCACAAACATATGTCACTCCCCCAACCTGGGGAGGACTAACAAAAGTTGGCCATCCACATGGCCTTCAACATTGGCTGTAACAAAAAAAGGGCCCCCCTCGCCAACAGAAAGACCCCCATAAAAACACAAAATGCCTTCAATTTCGGCCATCCACAAAAATCAGGCCCCAAAACACAATCCCCCCCATATATACAATGCCGCAGAGACCACACTCTAGCGGCTGTGCCGAGAGGGCGAGTCCTTAGAGAGCCTTCCCCGGCCCCTGCCCGGCCTACTGCTCCGCCTCAACGTGGGCCCTGTGGCGGTCTCAAGGCTGGGGGAAGGCTCATGAGGGCCCCCATGCGTCGCGACAGATGGCCTTGGGGGTCGGCCAACACGACGCACGTCCCGGGAGGGGCCGGCTGCTGACTGGTTCGGCTGTGGCTGGCCAGCATCAGTGGCAGCAGCAGCTCCTCGCACCCTGGTTGGGGGAGTGGCAGTGTCGGATGCTCCAAGGGGGGCAAGCTGGCTGCTGCCAGGCGCGCGAGGCTCAGCAGACACAGTGGCAGTCGTCCGGCCTGGCAGTTCAGCTGGCGCAGCTATGTGCTGGAGGCCAGGCCGCTGTGTTGCAGCAGGGCGGCGGGTGCGACGCCTCTGCATCAAAGCGAGTGTGGCAGAAGTCAGTGACCGCACTGCCCGGGTATCTGCCTCCAGCTGCTGTGACAGTGTTTCGAGGGAACCACCTCTCTGGCGACTCTCCTCCTGCAGTGCCGCGAGTAGTTCGACCCCCCTGGCGTGCGCTGCTGCCAGTTGCTCCACCCCCCTGGCCTGTGATTGGCCGAATGCTGCCACACTCTGAGCCAGGGACTCGATGGCGTGCGGCATCTGCTGCACAACCCCCATGAACTCATGGTGGCGCCGGTCAGACGCCACCGAGATCTCTTGCAGGAGGCGCACCTCCTGGCCGAGGCCACTCTCCGGACTGGAGAGAGGACTCTGCAGCTGGGGAGAAGCCGGCTGAGCTGGCCGACCCCTGCCGCCTGCCTGGACCCCACTGCAAGCAGGATCTGCCCTCCCCTGCAACACCTCCCCCTGGCTATCCTGCATGCCAGACGTCCCCCCTTCATTGCCATCCCCTGGCACGGCTGAGGGCTCGCCCGATGGCCCGGCTTCCTCCTCGTCCTGGACGTCCTCCTCCTCCAAGGGCCTGGCACCCGGCGCCTCAGGGACCACCTCCTCCTCAGCAGCTGAAAGCAGGAAGGCACAAGAGTAGCTTTAAAGTGAGGACAGGGCGTCAGCGAGGGGCGCCTGAGCGGTGGCATTATGCGCATTTGTCCGTCAGTGGGAAAGGATTTAGATCGGAAGCACTAGGGCAACGAGAGAGCTGCAAGCAGTCATCTCCTTACCAGTGGCTTCCAGCACAGGGTCGGCATCCCCGATGGCTACAGGGCCAGTCACCCGGGGACGGAGGAGTCCAGCGACGCTCTCCTCCAGAGCACTTAGAGCCTGGTAGTGGGGCCGTCCACCACCGGTCTCCAGCCGGCTGCGCGCATTTCTTGCCAGCTTGGCCTGCAAGAGAAAGGACGGACTCTAAGTACAGTGTGGTGCCCTGTTGCTGTGTGTACTGCCTCCCATGGTGGAATAGCCTGGCCAGTGTGGTCAGTGCAGAAAGTGCTGCTGATGATCATGCCAGTGGCGTTGCTGCGTGAGGAGGGCTGCCCATTATGCCTTTGAGGTCCCTTTGCCCATAGTGTGAGGCTCACATGCAAGGATGAGGAGGACAGTGGAAAGGGTACTCACCTTCACCAGCCGACAGAGGTCATTGAACTTTTTGCGGCACTGGTCCGCAGTCCTGGGCACATCTGAGTTTGAGGAGACCCTGCGTCCGATGCTCCTCCAGGCTTTCCTGAACTCTCTCCTGGGAGCCTTTCTGCCATTGTCCGGGCACAAGATGGGTCTTCTCTCCTGGACAGCATCAATCAGCACCCTCAGTGCATGGTCTGAGAAGCGCTGGGCTCTTTCACGGGCCATCTCCATCTGTTCTGGCGCTATTTTGTCCCACCAGCACTGTTGAGGCCTAGCAGCAGGGCTCCAGTGTGCAGGGCGTGGCAGCAGTCAAAGTTGACCCTTCCCCCTTTAAGAGCAGGCCGGCGTCAGGGTGTCTGCTGTCAAGCAGCACATGACCGCACCTGCGCTGCGCCCGGCATCGGTGTTATCAGGCCGCAGCGCCGGTTTAGCGCCGGAACCGAGCATTGCAACGCCGGTTTCAGCGCTCGCCAAAACTCTTGGCCAAAACCACTGAATTTCGGCGCGGTTGCCTGCAGTTTCCGGTGGGCGCTAAATTTACCGAACGCCCGACTTTAGCGCCCCAAAACTGTGCAAACTGAATTTCTAGGCCAACATCTTTAATGAGATTAACACCAAGCCAAAACATATTTGTTAAAAATACAAACGGAAGAAAACGATCTTACCTTTTTTTCAAAAGAGAAAAAAAAAACAGATGAATCTGCCATCACTCATGATTAGTTTCAATTCGGTCCTATTGACCTCTGAAAAGTCAAATTTACAGAATCTCCGAAACATCTTTTCCTTGGTGTGACGATTCGTATCCTCGGGCACTGGAGGGAGGCCTCCCCATACGTGAAGCCGGTCTCACTAGAATACTGGGTTGAATTGAATCCCAGTCATCCTGGCCAGCTCCCCTCATGGGCATCTGCTTCCCACAAACCCCTCCCGTCGTGGGCTAGGGGTGCTCCCTTCCCCGAGCATCCAAAGACACGATGGTCCTCCGCACCTTTTGAAACTCTGAAAAAGACTTAAAAAAACAATCTAGCCAGGTTCCCTGGCTCGGGGGAATGTGATCGGGTCCCGCGACCTCGGCTCACATAGACAACACTCTGGAACGGTTCCATACTTAAAACTTATACTTTAATACTTAAAACTACCGATTGCAATATAAAATTAAAATTAACACACTCTAACTTACTTGTACACATTATTAAACTTAAACAAAGCTATATACAAGTGCCACCCATCTCCGGGCGGCTAGCCTAATCTCTGTTAGGACTGTTGCAGGCTACTGCCTGCAGCGAAGCTGTACTGATCCCAACTTTAGCCCCTAGCAGCTTATGGCTGCTGGTTGGGGATCTCTGTCTTTTGGCTTCTCCCTGACACGGGAGCCCGCCCTTTTCAACTGGAAAGTTGGTGACCATACTTTCCTGGGCTGGGGTGCCCAAAGAGACCTCCTAGGGAGTGTCGCTGGTGGGGCTACCCTGGCGAGCGGACCCTTAGCTCGGGTCACAGTCCTTGCTGGCTGGGGACCTTCTCCCTCGGGTCCCTCTCTTCCCAAACCTGGGCTGGGGGTGGGCAATCCCTCACCACCGGCTGCCGGCGGCTGAGAGTCTTCCCCTTCAGGTTTAAAACCTGGTTCAGGCTCCTCCCCGGAGTCCCATAAGAGAGGGGGAATCGCTCGGACCGAGTGCTGGGGAACTTCTCCTTTCACGCACGCGACTGCGCCTGCGTGTGCAGTCTGTGTGAGTGTACCCGCTGTAGGCTGAGGATTTCTAACCTCAGTTTCAATCCCAGCTGCCCGTTTCCCTGCCTCCGGCTTAAACAATTTACATTGATTAATATAACTAGCAGCCTGCCAGTAACCCTGTTCTAAATTCTTTCTCCTTACCAGGGCGGCCTTAAAGGCGGTCTCTTGGGTTTGGACCAGATTTTGGTCTGGGGCCAAAGCTATGCCCTGTTTGCCTCCCTTGTCCCGGATTGCTGCTACCGGGCCTGCTCTACAGGGGTCCCAGAACTCTCCTTCCCTGTCCCCCTGCTTGGCCACCTCATCGGTCTTTTGGTTACCCTCCCATGTGGTATGGAGGGATCCTAACCCTATGGCCAAAGGTTTTGACCTTTCCCCAGCCTGCTCGTTCCCTGTGGGTCCCATTAAGCTAAATGGGACCTTGTTAGACCGGGGTGAATTGGTCAGGTCTTCCGAATGGACCACCGTGCTGGAAGCTCCAGTGTCCACTAAATCTCTCCCTTGCACCATCTTCACCCCCATCCTAACATAGGGCCTGCACCCCTCAGCATTTTTGTGGGGACACAGGTCGACAGGCTGCGCTGGCTCTAGTCATTGCTGGGAGTGGGATGGGGCAGACGCGGTCAAAGCACTGGTGGTGGCTGCTATTCTCCCCTGGCTGGTCAGGAGGAGAGATCGTATCGACTCCAAGAGTGGTTCGATCGCAGCGAGAGGGATACCTGGCTCTGCCTTTTGGGCTGGGGCTGTTGGGTTCTTTCCCTTATTTTCCTTCCAAGGATTTCTACAATCCTTGTGCCAGTGGCCGTCCTTCCCGCACCCGTAACAGTTTAACTTAGTCTGGGAGGGACGGTTCCCCTCCTGGTGCCACTCTTTCTTATTCGGGCCCCCAGGTTTAACGTCATGGACTTTTCTCTTGGGTTGGTGTGTCTCGGTACCCCTCATGTTTCTAAATGCTACTGTGAGCTGGCGGACCACTGCTTCTTCGGTGGTCTGGGGGTTTCGGGGGTCAAACCAAGCCGCGGCCTGGGCTTGGATCTGGGTTTGGCTGTTTGTCATAAGACAACGGAGCCAGTGAGTCAATTGGGCTGGGTTCAGTGCTGCCCGCCCTGGCATTCCTGGGCATGCGCTCTGGTAGACTGGCCACAGCCTGTTTGCGAACGCCTGCGGGAACTCCCCTGGGAGCTGTACCGTTCTTTCTACCCAGGCGAGCGGACTACCATCATTGAGTTCCATGGCCTCCAATATCTCGTTCCTCAAATCCTCGTATTCTTTCTGCCCCCTTTTGCATTCGCCAGATAGGGTCTGGAGGAGATCACCTCCCAGGGAAAACAGCAGCATTTTAGCTTGCTCTGCGTCATCGCAGTCATTAACACAAACTGCTTGTTCTATCTCCCTGAAGTGCAGAGAGGGGTCTCCCGTTTTAGTGAGCTTGGGGATGTGGCTAACCATGGCCCTGAGCAGTTGGGTGCCATACGGCACCACAAACTGATTCTGGATGGCCCCTGGGTCATCGTCATCAATGGGCGGACCGTACCTCCATTGTCGGAGGGGGTACACTGGTCCTGGACCCGGCCTATCTAATGGGGCCTGTTGTGCTTCCTTTACCAACTCATCCTCCACCCCCCTTTGCTGCCAGAGCTCTTGAAAGCTCGGAGCTATGGGTGGCGGGCGTGGGACCTCTGAGTCCCTAACCAACTTTGTTCTGGGTGTTGCCTGTGGGACGGTTCTATTTGGGTTGGCAGTAATGTCCGACTGGCCTATCTTCGGCCCTCTTTAAAGCCATATTCAAGCTTACTATCTCTTCCCTACAGGGGCCATGATCTGCTTCCTCGAACCCTTGGTCGCAGGCCAGCTTATACGCTGCCTTTACCTCCCTAACCTTTTCCTCCTGCTCTCTTACTTCTTGTATGAGGCGGGCGTTCTCCTCCCACACCCTCATTTCATTACTCTTGGCCTCTGTAACTAGGCACTTCAGGTACACTAACTCGTGCCTCGTGTGGCTTTTGCCCTCACTAAACTGGTCCACCAGGTGCTCTATCTTGGCCTGGTATTCTTCAATCTCCATTTCCTTATCCCAACTCTCTGCTTTAACTTCCCTAAGCTTGTGGGTACCTAACCACAAACAGATCAGTGGTGTGATAAAAAGAAAACCAATAACTGCTGCTCTCTCCAGACCCAGACCACTGTCTGCTACATCGCATACTGTCGCCGACGGTCCTGCCGCGGTCGTCATTTTGTACAAAGGGGGGTTTTGTTTTTGTTCTTTTTTTCCTCGTCAGTCAGCCATGTGTCTGAGCTGTTCCAGCCCCGTGCGGTACGAATCGCTTCCCCTTTGGTTCTGACCGCCGGACTTATTTCAGTAGCGATATAGACAAAATGAGACCAGTGGTTTGGTGCAAAGAAAACCAATGTTTTATTGAAATAAAGAATGAATTGCTATACAGTGAAAATAATTATGAATACAGCACACTTTTACTTAACGGGGAGGAGAAAAGGAAAGACAGACACATCGAGGGAAAATTGACTAAAATGACAATTTAACAAAATTCCCCTTTAGTTCCCACCCCTTATACCTATCTAGGTTGCCTTGTAGTGGGCCAGAAAGTTTATGCTCACCAGTCTACGCTGTTGAAACGCCTGCTCCGTGCCCTGCGATCTGCCTTGGATTTTTCACCGCCCGAAGTAGAGATACCCCAGTAATTCAAAAGTAACTGCTGGTATTCCACTTCTTTGGGTGGGCTGTGATGACCCTCTTGAAGGCAGGGCACCGGAGGCGAGGTGCTAGAGAGAGAGAGAAGGGCTTCCTGAGGGGCTACCTTTATACCCCATTGGGAGCCCTTATCTTCGCGCCCAAATCTGGACGTATCTGGGTTACACAGAAGTGACCAATCTGTCCCCATTGACCGTAATGGGTTTGAATGCGGTTATAATGCATTTCCCATTCGTTTAACTGGTTTGTCAATGAAGCTGTCCCAGTATTGAAATGTCCCGCTGGTTTCTTAAGTGCTAGGTAAACAATCCTTTGAGTGCTCATGTAAACAATCCTTTGTCCCGTGGTTACAGTCCAACCACAACTTGATTGACAGCAACCACTTAAGCCCTTGAGTCAACACTGCTGAGGGCTTGTGTAAACAGAATCCTTTGTTCTGTGTTGAAACTGCCTAATCGCAGTTGATTGACAGCTTCAAGTACATAAGTACTCAGAAGCTGTTTTTTTTTCAATCCTTTCGTCAGCCAGTGCTGGGAGATCCTTCTTTCATATTCATACAGGCTGCCTTCCTCCTTTGCCACGGGGCCGGCTACAGCCATCTTTGATGTCCTGGGTTTTTAAAGTACATTCCAACCAGGTTTTCTTTAATCAAATAGTCTTCGGCGGCTGCCAAAATGTTGTGAACCTTTCACCACTCTCTCCATTACTCTCCCTAACATCTGTCTGAGGCTGAACCACATGGTTCACAACCTTGGTGTCATATTTGACCCTGAAATGAGCTTCTGACCACACATCCGCAGCATAACAAAAACCGCCTACTTCCACCTCCATAACATCGCCATCTCCATCCTTGCCTCAGCTCATCTGCTGCTGAAACCCTCATCCATGCCTTTGCTCCTCTAGACTTAACTATTCCTGCCCATGTCCTAACCTGCAACAAGTCCCGTTCACCCATCTCCCCTGTGCTCGCTGGCCTACTTTGGCTCCTGGTTAAACAGCGCCTCGACTTCAAAATTCTCATCCTTGTTTTCAAATCCCTCCGTGGCCTCGCCCCTTCCTATCTCTGTAATCTCCTTCAGCCCCACAACCCCCCCGAGATATCTGCACTCATCTAATTCTGCCCTCTTGAGCATCCCTGATTATAATCGCTCAACCATTGGTGGCCGTGCCTTCTGTTGCCTCGGCCCTAAGCTCTGGAATTCCCTGCCTAAACCTCTCCTGCTCACTACCTCTCTTTCCTCCTTTAAGATGCTCCTTAAAACCTACCTCTTTGACCAAGCTTTTGGTCACCTGCCCTAATTTCTCCTTATGCAGCTCGGTGTCAAAATTTTTGTCTTAAAATACTGTGCAGCACCTAGGGACGTTTTACTACATTAAAGGTGCTATATAAATACACATTGTTGTTGTTGTTGTTGAATGAGGTGCTCCAGCATCAATGAGCCTCCTCTTTAAGAACTGAAAAAAACCTGTGGCAATCATGACTTGCGATTAGACTGCATCTGATATTAATCCACCCTTTGAGTGTAATGCCAATGAGCTTGGGCTTTAAGACTTGAATTAACGCTCCAATCATTTGTTTGAACAGTGAGCAGGAATTTTGCATGCAGTCTAAAGCATTAGTGCCTGGTGCTTATTCTCCAACTTTTCTAATTTTACCGCCCATTCCTGGGCTATAATGAACTGTTTCTCTCTCATCAGATGCTGCCTGACCTGTGGAGCATTTCCAGCATTTTCTGTTTTTATTCCAGGTAATTACAGCTTAGTTAGCTTAACATCTGTGGTAGGGAAATGTTTATTCTTTCATTATGGATGAAATTATTAGCTAGCTAGCTCAAGAAAAATTAGTTAAAAGTAGCCAACATAGATTTCAAAAATAATGCCCATGCTTGACAAACCTCAGAATTCTTTGAGGAGGTAACAGACATGGTAAATGGTGAAAAGCAATATATAGACTTTAGGAAAGCCTTTGACAAGGTGCCACAGGTTAAGGGGTATGAAATTAAGGGGAGGATAGAAAACTATATTAAAAATTTATTTGAAGGGAAAAAACAGAGAGAAGATAAGGGTAGTTTCCCAGAATGATTTGCAGTGGGTAGTGGTGTCCCACAGGATTAATTTCTGGGGCCATGCATGTTCACTGTGCATATCAATAATATGGGTCTAGAGGGAGTGGTTTTGAAATTTGCAGATGATACCAAAGAGAAGAATAGCTCATTCTTTAAAAGACCCTAGGAAACTGCAAGGGGGTATTGATAAAGTGTGGGAATGGGCTAAAATGAGGCAGATGGAATTCATTGTCAGTAAGTGTGAGATGATGCATTTTGGTGAATAATATAACAGCAGTAATTATACTATGAATAGTAGTAGACTCTGTGTGGAAAAGCACCTTCACAGGATATTAAAGGCAGCATCTCAGGTAGTTAAGGCTGTAAAAAAGTTCGTAGAATTTTAGATTTTATCTCAACAGGTATAGAATATAAAAGCCAAGAGGTAATGATGAGCCACTATAAAACCTTAATAACACTTTCGTTAGATTACTGTATCAGTATTGGGATCCACACTATAGGAAGGCTTCAGAGAGATTACAATTCTGATTCACTAGGATACCACTTGGTATAAGGAAGTACAAATATAAAGGGGAAGTTGAATTATTTTTCTTCAAGACAATGCAGATTATGGAACAATATGGTAGAAGTGTTTAAAATTATGAATGGCTAGGACAGAGTAGATAGAAGCCAACCATTTCCAGTAGTTGAGGGATCAAGAATGAGTGGTCATAGATACAAGATCAAATGTAAGAAAATGTTCAGAACAGAGAGCAGGATAAATTTCTTTGCACAGAGAGTTGTGAGGCTGTGGAATTGACTTCCAGGGTTAACGGTTGAGGCAGAAACTATGTCAACATTCAAGATTATATTGAATAGGTAGATAAAGGAAAAGGAGATGATGTGATATGTGAACAGGGTAAATGTGATTGGACTATTTGCCCATATGGAGGGTAAACACCAACATGGGATGGTTGAGCTGAATGGCCTGTTTCCATGTTGTAACTTAAAAATATTTCAATGTATTTGGATAAGGACATGCTAAATACATTTGCTAGGAAAAGTAATGGCCTGGATTTTGTGGGGTCGATGGCAGTGTGTGGCGTACGCCGCTGTAAGCCCTCAGAATGGCCCTGCATTCACAAGCACCCGGAACGTGCGATCTGTCAAGTTTCTCCTTGACAGATCGTCCGCATGTATCCTAAAAACACTTTAGCTGGTGCAGAGTTATTTGCCCAACTACTGCACAACGAATGCCCACAAAACCCTTATGCCTGGTAAAAGCAGCATAAGGATTCAAATAAATGTTAAAATAATTTTTTTAAATGATTACAACATGTAAAAATATTTAAAATTAGTTCAATAAATTTTGGGGTGGATTAAAATGCTTTTTATTATTTTTCAAAATATTAAATTTTTATTTTAAAAGCTTAATCAAAGGGTTTTTAATTAATGTTGAACATGGGAATATTTATTTTTGTTAGAATTGTGTTAATTATTTATTTATTTGGGGATTTCTCATAAGCTTACAGGGATTCCGTTCGTAAATGGAATTCCCATAAGCTTATGAGGAATCCCCCTTTCTAATTGGTTGGCCGGGCCCACATGATCCCAGGGACACTTCCGAACCGCCTGTGTCCCTGGGATCCGTGGGCCTGCAGGCCCAGGACCCAAGGACTCCGAAACTTGGAAACCACCAGGTACTTTCAAATTTAGTTGGGGGTCGGAGGCGTACTCCAGAGGTACGCCTCCAACCGCAAATCTCGGCCCAATGTGCCTATGAAGAGGGCAATGGGAGATATCTGTGGTAAATTAAGAAATGGCCTGCAGTGGGGAATGTGGGGAAAAGAAAACAGATTGGTCAAACATGTAGAAGTTGATTGTATAATTTTCTCATGAATCACTAAAGTAGGGTACCAAAATATTATTGTGATTGATGAGAACCTGAAATAAAAAGCGAAACATGTTGGTAAAGAACTCAGCACTGAAGAGTTTACCTGTTCAAATGGAAGACTTTGAAGGTTGAAGGCAAACCCTAGGGGGGAAAAATTGGGTATCGCCCATTTTGCGGCGCTAATGGGGAGGAGATAAACATGATTAAAATCACTAAGGAGGTGGTACTCGGTAAGATAATGGGACTAAAGGCGGATAAATCCCCTGGACCGGATGGCTTACATCCTAGGGTCTTGAGAGAAGTAGCGGTAGGGATTGTGGATGCATTGGTGGTAATTTTCCAAAACTCCCTGGATTCAGGAAAGGTCCCAGCAGATTGGAAAACTGCTAATGTAACGCCCTTATTTAAAAAGGGAGGCAGACAAAAGGCTGGAAACTATAGACCAGTTAGCCTAACATCTGTGGTTGGTAAAATGTTGGAGTCCATTATTAAGGAAGCAGTAACAGGACATTTGGATAAGCATAATTTAATCGGACAGAGTCAGCATGGTTTTACGAAGGGGAAGTCGTGTTTGACAAATTTGCTCGAGTTCTTTGAGGATGTAACAAACAGGGTGGATAAAGGGGAACCAGTGGATGTGGTGTATTTGGACTTCCAAAAGGCATTTGACGAGGTGCCACACAAAAGATTACTGCACAAGATAAAAAATCACGGGAATGGGGGCAATATACTGGCATGGGTGGAAGATTGGCTATCTAACAGAAAACAGAGAGTTGGGATAAATGGTTCATTCTCGGGTTGGCAATCAGTAACTAGTGGTGTTCCGCAGGGGTCAGTGCTGGGACCCCAACTCTTTACAATCGATATTAACGATTTGGAGGAAGGGACCGAGTGCAACGTATCCAAGTTTGCCAACGATACAAAGATGGGAGGGAAAGCAGTGAGTGAGGAGGACATAAAAAACCTGCAAAAGGACATAGACAGGCTAAGTGAGTGGGCAAGAATTTGGCAGATGGAATATAATGTTGGAAAGTGTGAGGTTATGCACTTTGGCAGAAAAAATCAAAGAGCAAGTTATTATCTAAATGGAGAAAAACTGCGAAGTGCTACAGTACAAAGGGATCTTGAGGTCCTGGTGCATGAAACACAGAAGGTTAGTATGCAGGTACAGCCGCTGATCAGGAAGGCCAATGGAATCTTGGCTTTTATTGCAAGGAGGATGGAGTATAAAAGCAGGGAAGTCTTGCTGCAGTTATACAGGGTACTGGTGAGGCCACACCTGGAATACTGCGTACAGTTTTGGTTTCCATATTTAAGAAAAGATATACTTGCTCTCGAGGCAGTTCAGAGAAGGTTCACTCGGTTGATTCCAGAGATGAGGGTGTTGACTTATGAGGAAAGGTTGAGTAGGTTGGGCCTCTACTCATTGGAATTCAGAAGAATGAGAGGCGATCTTATCGAAACATATAGGATTGTGAGGGGGCTTGATCGGGTAGATGCGGTGAGGATGTTTCCACTGATGGGTGAGACTAGAGCTAGGGGGCATAATCTTAGAATAAGGGGCTGCCCTTTCAAAACTGAGATGAGGAGAAACTTCTTCACTCAGAGGGTAGTTAATCTATGGAATTTGCTACCTCAGAGAGCTGTGGAAGCTGCGACATTAAATAAATTTAAAACGGAGATAGACAGTTTCCTAGCTGATAAGGGAATAAGGGGTTACGGGGAGAGGGCAGGGAAGTGGACGTGAGCCTAAGTTCGGATCAGCCATGATCCTTTTGAATGGTGGAGCAGGCCCGAGGGGCCGTATGGCCTACTCCTGCTCCTACTTCTTATGTTCTTATGTCTTATGTTCTTATGTTCTAATATCAGCCAGGCACAAAGTTTAGCGCCCGGTGCTAATTATCGCCTCTGACTGCAATATTTGCCTCTATCGCCCCTGGAGGCGATTTGAGCGCTAAATCAAGCGCTGCACACCTCTCTTAAGGCACATACGTCGGGGAGCGAGGTGTTACCTCAGAACGCTACCGAAGCTCAAGCGATGTCAGTTACCATGGAAGCCAGACAGACTGGCGCCGTCCAGTTCTTAAAGGGGGGGTGCCATCTTGCTGGCCAGCCACATCCTGCTCATTGCAGCCTTGCATCTCAGCCTGGAGAAACCTCTAAATCAATTGTGTTGGAAGCACTAATGGATCGGCCCAGAGAAAGAGCTCGGTGCTTCGGAAACCCAAAAGTGGTGCTGAGGGCCAAAACTCCTTAGGACAGCATTAAATCTTTCCAGACGTCTCTCTCCCTCTCAACCTGCGTGTACCAAAAATTTTGCCGACAAGAAAAGGCAGGAAGCGCCTGCCTTCAAATAGCACTTTCCCAGCCCCTACCCGACTTGAAAACGTTCCCCTCTACTTGTCGTTTCTTGCGGCAGGTGCTAAGGCAGGGAGTGCAAATCAATATCCGGCCCAGGGCGCTACCGGGACGTTGCACGGTCGACTGATGTCATGATCTACAGGCACAGGAGAATGTGGCGGTAGTGTTTCGTGCCGCCGCAAAACAACTGGTCAATTTTGTGAGCGCCGCTAAAATTGCCACGCTCAGGTGCTAAGTTCCTAGTGTCCCATTAGCGCCGCCGGGGGCGCCAAAGGGAGGCGCTAACCAAACAAATTTTTCCCCCTAGATATGTACTCACACAATTGTCGTAAGCGCATTAGAGTTGATCAAATAAAAAAAAAACGGGATATTGGCCCAGAAATTCGGGTTGGGGGCTTCCCGCGGGTGCAAGCCCCCGACCTGCACTTACCTAGCGCGCCGGCCGTTGAGCTGTGGGCCCGCGTGGGATTCCGATCCTGGGCCTCCTCCAACTGCCGGCGCGCAGTGCTTGCGTATCCCAGGGGCGCAGTTAGTTCGATGCGTCCCCTGGGATCATGTGGGCCATGGAGAGCCAATGGTAGCAGGGAATGCTTCATTCATGTTTGACAGGCCTGTCAAACCTATAAATACTATAAGCCCCAAAACATCACTAAATCTTCAAATACATTTTTTTTTAAATCACATTTTTAAAATAAACTATAAATTACATGAAATAACTATTTTAAACAATAATTTACATTTTTGAAAAAATTAATTACATTTTCTAATGGGGCTAAAAATAAACTTAGCTTTCTTTAAATTTTTGAAAAAAATAATTTTATTTTCTAATGTCGCTAAAAATAAACTTACCTTGCTTTAAAGTACTTTAAAAAAATAAACCTGTGGAAAAAATGTTTTAATTTTAATTAATTCACCACTTACCTTGTAAAAAGCAGGCCTTGCACCTGCTTTTTAAAAGTGTAACTCCTGGAGACTTACCCTCCCGGGAAAACCTGCAAAAAAAACGTAAGTGCACGCGTTGCCTCTCCTGCACACGCATTCCACCTCTGAACCCCTTCTTTCAGGCGCAGTGCATGCACAAAACCGGCACTTCCATTGGGCTTACGGGTGAGTACCCCATGTGTACTCACCCGTGGAGATCTGAATTTCTGGGCCATTAATGCAATACTAAAGGAAACCACTGGAAGGTTTCTAATTGTATTATGACCAAGGAAATCATCAACATCAGCAAAAGAATCAAAGTAATTAAAATTGTTTTTTTAAACAAATATTGTAAGCATGGATAAGGTGAATTTTACTTTGGCTGCAACCAATGATGTATTTATCTTCAAGATACTTGGCTATTTTGACCTTAAAGAGATCTAGGCTGCTTGCCCCTACAACATCCTTTGGTAAGCTATTCCAAAAACTGACCACACTCTCATTACTTTCTTTGTCCTGCCTGAATCTACCACTTTTCAGTTTGTACTCATGTCCTATAATTCTGCTATCCTATATAAATCAAATATCCCAAACAGTTCCTCTATATCCCCAAGCCTTTTTAATATGAATAAATCCATCATATCCTCTTCAGTCTTTTCCTCTGGGTGAAAACCAATCTCAGTTCTTTGTGTCAACCCTCATATGTTTTATTTCTTAGTTGCTATTTTCTTGCTGCCCATGTCACTTCTGGTGAAAATTTGCAACAGTGAACTTTATGAGCGGGAGTGCAATGTTTCATTAATTATGCAGGTTTGTCGGATTTTAAGCTACTACTCCCCCAGAACCGCCCAAAAGAGACACATCAAAGGAGGAAAATTCTGGCCACATAATCACAACTCATTTGTTGCAAAGCTGGAGATATTTTGGAATAAACTCGTTGCAATTCCTCCTCTACATGCCTCTTTGACTCTGAAAATGCACATGTCTGTGATCCGGGTAATTACCACAGAATCGAACTGCTGAGAACAGCCACTACTGACTCTGGTGGACTTTCCAAGTTCAGGTGATTATTCCCTATTTAGCATGAAAAAAAGATTAAAGTGCCCCCATTGGTTCCACTTGCAAGAGGGCTGCGGTAAAATAACTTTTTAAAAATTACCCCTTTTTCTTCCAGGGGCCAGGCCACATGCACCTATCAGTGGGCTGATACACCTGGTCTCACCAGACATACCACTGCAGATCCTACCCTGGGTCCCTCTGAGGGCTGGGGAAGCATGAGCTCTGGTTGTTGCACATCTAGCCCCTCACTTTCTAATGTTGCTGACCTTGTAAGGGGCAAACAAAGGCTCCACCCCTTCCAAGGCCATATGGAACCCCCTAGGTAGGGCTAGGACTCAATCTACCAGGTTTGGGCTTAATATCGGCTTTTCTGGATTTAACTCCCAGGAGTGCGCTAGAAGGCCAAAGATTTTTGGCCACTTTATCAAAATTACAAATTCATGAAAATGACTTGGGATGCGCTCAGACTGTCTGCGCAAGTAAGTTTTACTTCATACTGGCATCACAGAAAGAAAGAAAGAATGTGCACCTACATAGCACTTTTTACATCCTCAGGATATACCAAAGCACTTCACAACCAAGGAAGTATTTTTGAAATGTAGTGACTGTGGTATTATAGGCAAGCATTGAAGCCAATTTGCACAGTCAGTCCCATTGCCAAACTCATACGTTCTACAACCGACAAATTGGCGCAATGAACATCAATTTCTATTCCAAGGTGGGTTTTTTAGCAGTGTTGGTTGAGTGATAAATGTTGGATATGACACTTGGGGAGTGAAATTCAATAGCGCGGAAAAATGGGTGTGGGCACAGCGATTCAAAATCCTTTGTCACCAAGGCAATCTGTAGCTCTTAAAGCTGAACTGCCTTCTGCACTTAACTTTTTTTTAAATACCTTCAGCACTAGGCAGTCTGCAGCTCTTAAAGCTGAGCTGTTGGCTGCACATAAGAAAAATTAAAATTACTTCAGCACTAGGCAGTCTGCTGTTCTTAAAGCTGGACTGCCTTCTGCACGTAAAAAATGGCTCAACAGGCTAGGGAAAGGGCACCCAGGGGCATGGATGCAGTAATCCAGCTTTGTGCAGGGGGTCAACACTAGTAGAGAGGTCCTCTACCCACAGGGAGCCAGGAGGCCCTCCAGAAAGAAGGATGTGGGACCAGATCGCCGAGACCGTCACTGCCAGAAGTTTCACCCCCAGGATCTGGCTTGACTGCCCAAACGATAACCTCAGACGAGTGGTCAAGGTCAGTGAAATCATCTTCAAAAATCATCTCCTACCAACTGCATCACTAGCCTCACACACTGCTCAATGCATCCCCCATCCCCCCCACCCAGCATCCCCATTACTCACATACCAACAATCTCTACCAAACACAAGGCACACATGACATTCCTAGCTTCATCTCAGCCCTTTGGAGGAGGTGGTACTGGCCATTCTTGGCAGGGGCATGGCTGAGCCTTTGGGTTGTGTTCACTGGTACCGCAGGTGGATGATTCAATCCCTGATATGTCGGCTAGGAAGGGGCTGTCTGGGTTGCCTCCTTCCTTCTGCTTTTTCCACTTCTGCTTTTTCCTCTTCTGCATTTTCCTCTTCTGCTTCCACCTTTTCTGCTTCCTCCTCCCTCTATGAAAGGGCAGATAGAGCCTTGGTTTAAAATCCCATCTGAAAGACGGCGCCTCTGACAATGCTTAGTATTGTACTGAAGCATCAGCCTTGATGATGTGCTCAAGCCTCTGAAGTTCGTCTTGAACCCACAGCCTTCTGACTCAGGGGCAAGAGTGCCACCACTGAGACAAGGCTGACACTTATATCAAAAATGTAGCCTTCATCCGTAGCCAAGGTCTGACCTGAAAATAGAACAAAGAGACTCTCACCTCTAAGGAGTCTCACTCCACCTCACTTCAAAGTCAGTTCTGGCATCAGATCCAATTTACACTGCAGTGTCAACGTAATACTGAAACCACTTTGGATTGATGATAAACCTGCAGCCTGAATGCAACATATAATACTCAATTATTAACCAGATTAGAACATAGAAACATAGAAAAATTGGAGCAGGAGTAGGCCATTCAGCCCTTCGAGCCTGCTCCGCCATTCAATATGATCATGGCTGATCCTCTATCTCAATACCATATTCCCGCTCTCTCCCCATACCCCTTGATGACTTTTGTGTCTAGAAATCTATCTACTTCTTAAATATATTCAGTGACTTGGCCTCCACAGCCTTCTGTGGTAGAGAATTCCATAGGTTCACCACCCTCTGAGTGAAGAAATTTCTCCTCATCTCAGTCCTAAATGTCCTACCCTGTATCCTGAGGCTGTGACCCCTCATTCTAGCCAGGGGAAACAACCTTCCTGCATCCAGTTTGTCTAGCCCTGTCAGAATTTTATATGTTTCAATCAGATCTCCTCTCATTCTTCTAAACGCTAGTGAATACAGGCCTAGTCGACCCAATTCCATCTGCCTCAGGAGCTGATGGAATCCCCGCTGAGGCACTAAAGCATGGCGGAGAAGCACTACTGATGCGAATTCATGAACTCATTTCTCTTATCTGGAAGGAGGAGAGCATGCCAGGGGATCTCAGAGACGCCGTAATTGTGACTATCTTCAAGAAAGGTGACAAGTCCGATTGTGGTAATTACCTAAAAGATAGGAGCAGGAGTAGGCCATTCTGCCCCTCGAGCCTGCTCCGCCATTCAATGTGATCATGGCTGATCATCCAAATTCAGTACCCTGTCCCTGCTTTCTCCCCATACCCCTTGATCCCTTTAGCCTTAAGAAATATATCAAACTCCTTCTTGAATATATTTAATGAATTGGCCTCTACTGCCTTCTGTGGTAGAGAATTCCACAGGTTCACCACTCTCTGGGTGAAGACATTCCGCCTCATTTCTGTCCTAAATGGCTTACCCCTTATCCTTAGACTGTGAACCTTGGTTCTGGAATCCCCGACCATCGGGAACATCCTTCCTGCATCTAGTCTCTCCAGTCCTGTCAGAATTTTATAAGTTTCAATGAGATCCCCTCTCATTCTTCTAAACGCCAGCGAGCATAAGCCCAATCGACCCAATCTCGCCTCATACGTCATTCCTGCCATCCCAGGTATCAGCCTGGTGAATCTTCGCTGAACTCCTTCCATGGCAAGAACATCCTTCCTCAGAAAGGCGACTAAAACTGCACACAATACTCAAGATGTGGTCTCAGCAAGGCCCTGTACAACTGCAGCAAGACATCCTTGTTCCTGTACTCAAACCCTCTCGCTACAAAGGCCAACATACCATTTGCCTTCTTAACCGCCTGCTGTACCTGCATGCTTACCTTCAGCGACTGGTGCACAAGGACACCCAGGTCTCGTTGCACTTCCCCTTCTCCCAATCTATTGCCATTAAGATAATAATCTGCCTTCCTGTTTTTGCCACCAAAGTGCATAACCTCGCATTTATCCACGTTATATTGCATCTGCCATGCATCTGCCCAATCACCCAACCTTTCCAAATCATCCTGGAGTTTCTCGGCATCCTCCTCACAGCACACACGCCCACCCAGCTTTGTGTTGTCTACAAATTTGGAGGTATTACATCTAGTTCCCTTGTCTAGATCATTAATATATATTGTGAATAGCTGGGGCCCAAGGACCAATCCCTGCGCTACCCCACTAGTCACTGCCTGCCACTCGGAAAAATATCTGTTTATTCCAACTCTTTGCTTTCTATCTGCCAACCAGTTCTCTATCCAAGTAAATACCTTGCCCCCAATCCCATGTGCCTTAACTTTACACGCTAATCTCTTATGCGGGACCTTATCGAAAGCCTTCTGAAAGTCCAAATACACCACATCCACTGGTTCTCCCTTGTCTATTCGGCAGTTACATCCTCAAAAAATTCCAGTACATTAGTCAAGCATGATTTACCTTTTGTAAATCCATGTTGACTTTGTCCGATCCTGTCACTTTTTTCCAAGTGCTCTGCTATTACATCTTTTATAATGGACTCTAGCATTTTCCCCACTACCGATGTCAGGCTTACCGGTCTGTAATTCCCCGCTTTCTCTCAACCACCTTTTTTGAATAGTGGGGTAACATTAGCTACCCTCCAATCCATGGGTTATGTTCCAGATTCCATCGAATGTTGGAAGATGATCAGCAATGCATCTACTATTTCTAGGGCCACTTCCTTAAGCACCCTAGGATGTAGATTATCAGGCCCTGGGGATTTATCGGCCTTCAATCCCATCAATTTCCCTAACACCATTTCCCTACAAATACTGATTTCTTTCAGTTCCTCCCTTTCATCAGACCCTATGTTCCCCGACATCTCTGGGAGGTTATTTGTGTCCTCCTTTGTGAAGACAGAACCAAAATATGTATTTAATTGGTCTGCCATTTCTTTGTTCCCCATTATAAATTCCCCTGATTCTGACTGCAAGGGACCTACGCTTGACTTCACCAATCTTTTTCTCTTCACACATATCTATAAAAGCTTTTACAGTCAGTTTTTATGTTCCCTGCAAGCTTACTCTCATAATCTATTTTCCCCCTCTTAATTCATACCTTTGTCCTCCTTTGTTGAATCCTAAACTGCTCCCAATCCTCAGGTTTACTGCTTTTTCTGGCCAATTTATATGTCCCCTCCTTGGATCTTATGCTATCCCTAATTTCCCTTGTTAGCCACGGTTG
Organism: Somniosus microcephalus; assembly: GCF_052327205.1. NCBI lineage: Eukaryota > Metazoa > Chordata > Chondrichthyes > Squaliformes > Somniosidae > Somniosus > Somniosus microcephalus. Next base: position 244,576,086 of record NC_140988.1, read on the forward strand.
AGTCACCATTTTTGTTTTATTTTTATGCCAAACTGGGATGAACAAATTCTGTAGTTCATCCATGTGGTCTTTGAATGATTGCCATTGCCTAACCACCGTCAACCCTTTGAGTGACATTCCCCTGTCAATCCTACCCAACTTGCGCCTCAGACCATCGTAGTTTCCTTTATTTAAATTCAGGACCATAGTCTCTGAGTCAACTACTTCATTCTCCATCTTAATGAAGAATTCTATCATATTATGTTTGCTCCCACCCAAGGGGCCTCGTACAACAAGATTGCTAATTAATCCTTTCTCATTACATAACACCCACTCTAAGATGGCCTGATCTCTGATTGGTTCCTCGACATATTGGTCCAGGAAACCACCCCGTAAACACTCCAGGAATTCCTCCTCCACAGTATTGTTGCTAATTTGGTTAGCCCAATCTATATGTAGATTAAAGTCACCCATAATGACTGATGTGCCCTTATTGCATGCTTCTCTAATTTCCCTTTTAATGCCATCCCCAATCTCTGCATTATTGTTTGGAGGTCTATACACCACTCCCACTAATGTTTTCTGTCCCTTGGTATTTCTCAGTTCTACCCATACAGATTCCAAATCATCGGACCTAATATCCTTCCTTACAATTGTGTAATCCCTTCTTTAACCAGCAATGCTACCCCACCTCCCTTTCCTTTTTGCCTATCTTTCCTGAATATTGAATACCCCTGGATGTTGAGTTCCCAGCCTTGACCACCCTGGAGCCATGTTTCTGTAATCACAATCAAATCATATTCATTTACCTCTATTTGCGCTACTAATTCATCTACCTTATTACGAATGCTCCTCACATTAAGACACAAAGCCTTCAGGCTTGTTTTTTTTAATGCTCTTAGACCTATTAGAATTATTATTTACTTTGGTCATGTTTTGATTTAAACCATTGATTTCTCTGACTGCCAATTTTGTTTTTCTCCTTCCTATCTTTTGCTTTTATCCTTGTTTCCCTTTCCTCTGTCTCCCTGCTCAGGTTCCCAACCCCCTGCCATTTTAGTTTAAACCCTCCCCCAGAGCACTAGCAAACACTCCCCCTAGGACATCGGTCCCGGCCCTGCCCAGGTGCAAACCGTCCAGTTTGTACTGGTCCCACCTCCCCCAGAACTGGCTCCAATGTCCCAGGAATTTGAATCCCTCCCTCTAGCACCATTCCTCTAGCCACGTATTCATCTGAAAAATCCTTCTATTTCTACTCTGACTAGCACGTGGCACTGGTAGCAATCCTGAGATTACTACCTTTGAGGTCCTATTTTTTAATTTACCTCCTAACTCCCTACATTCAGCTTTTAGGACCTCATCCCATTTTGTACCTATATCGTTGGTACCTATATGCAGCACGACAACTGGCTGTTCACCCTGCCCTTCCAAAATGTTCTGCAGTCGCTCTGAGACATCCTTGGCCCTTGCACCAGGGAGGCAACACACCATCCTGGAGTCTCGTTTGCGGCCGCAGAAATGCCTATCTATTCCCCTTACAATAGAATCCCCTATTACTATCGCTCTACCCCTCTTTTTCCTCCCGTCCTGTGCAGCAGAGCCACCCCTGGTGCCAGGAAGTTGGCTGCTGCTGCCTTCCTCTGATAAGCCATCCCCCTCAACAGTATTCAAAGTGGTATATCTGTTTGAGAGGGGGCTGTCCACAGGGGACTCCTGCACTACCTGCCTGCGCCTACTACACTGTCTGTTGGTCAACCCTTCCCTTTCTGCCTGTCCAACCTTTGCCTGCGGTGTGAGCAACTGCTTAAATGTAATATCCACGATGTTCTCAGCATCGTGAATGGTCCAGTATGTATCCAATCGCAGCTCCAGCACCACAATGCGGTCTGCCAGTAGCTGCAGCTGGACACACTTCCTGCACACATGGTTGTCAGGGACACAGGAAGTTTTCCTGAGTTCCCACATAGCGCAGGAGGTGCATACCATGGGGCCAGGCTCTCCTGCCATGATTTGCCCTTTAATTAATTGAAATTAAATTAAATCAAATCAATCCCACCAATTACAGAGGAGTTTCCCTGCTGTCTGCCACAGGGAAAGTCATCGCAAGAATCCTCCTCAATCGCCTTCTCCCAGTGGCCGAAGTGCTCCTCCCTCAGAGTCACAATGCGGATTCTGCCCACTAAGGGGCACAATGGACATGATCTTCACCGCATGTCAATTACAAGAGAAATGCAGGGAACAGCTGTACATGGCCTTCTTTGATCTCACCAAGGCCTCCGACACTGTCAACCATGAGGGATTATGGAGTGTCCTCCTCAAATTCGGCTGCCCTCAAAAGTTTGTCACTATCCTCCGCCTGCTTCACGACGACATGCAAGCCGTGATCCTGACCAACGGTTTCACCATAGACCCAATTCACGTATGAACTGGGGTCAAGCAAGGCTGTGTCACCGCACCAACGCTCTTCTCGATCTTCCTTGCTGCAATGCTCCATCTCACCCTCAGTAAGCTCCCCACTGGAGTGGAGCTAATTTACAGAACAAACGGGAAACTGTCCAAGCTCCGTCACCTCCAGTCCAGATCCAAGGTCGTCCCATCCTCTGTCTTTGAATTACAGTATGCAGACGATGCTTGCATCTGCGCTCACTCGGAGGTCGAACTCCAAACCATCATTAACACCTTCACCGAAGCGTACAAGAACATGGGCCTTACACTAAACATCCGTAAGACAAAAGTCCTCTACCAACCTGCCCCCGCCACACAGTACTGCCCCCCGATTATCGAAATCCACGACAAGGCCTTGGACAGCGTGGACCACTTTCCATACCTCGGGAGCCTACTGTCAACAAGGGCAGACGTCGACGACGATGTCGAACACCGCCTTCAGTGTGCCAGTGCAGCCTTCGGTCACCTGAGGAAGAGAGTGTTTGAAGATCAGGACCTCAAACCCGGCATTAAACTCATGGTCTACAGAGCAGCAGTGATACCCATCCTGCTATATGCCTCAGAGACATGGACCATGTACAGCAGGCACCTCAAAGCACTGGAGAGCTACCACCAATGCTGCCTCCGCAAGATCCTGCAAATCCATTGGCAGGATAGGCGCACCAACGTCAGTGTTCTTGCTCAGGCCAACATCCCCAGCATCGAAGCTTTGACCACGCTCGATCAGCTCCGATGGATGGGTCACATTGTCCGCATGCACGATACGAGACTCCCAAAACAAGCGCTCTACTCGGAGCTCCGGCGTGGCAAGAGAGCCCCAGGTGGGCAGAGGAAATGCTTCAAGGACACTCTCAAAGCCTCCTTGATAAAGTGTAACATCCCCACCGACACCTGTGAATCCCTGGCCTAAGACCGCACAAAGTGGAGGAGAAGCATCCGGGAAGGCGCCGAACACCTCGAGTCTCTTCGCCGGGAGCCAGCGGAAGCCAAGCGCAGGCAGCGCAAGGAGCGCACGTCAACCCAAGCACCCCACCCACCCGCCCCTTCAACCACCATCTGCCCCACCTGTGACAGAGACTGTAGGCCCCGCATTGGACTCATCAGTCACCTGAGAACTCATTTTTAATTTGGAAGCAAGTCATCCTCGGTTCCGAGGGACTGCCTAAGAAGAAGAAAAGAAGTTGACCCAATGTCTCCTCATACGACAGTCCTGCCATCCCAGGAATCAGTCTGGTGAACCTTCGCTGCACTCCCTCTATGGCAAATATATCCTTTCTTAAGTAAGGAGATCAAAACTGCACACAGTACCCCAGGTGTGGTCTCACCAAGGCCCTGTACATCTGTAGTAAGACATCCTTGCTCCTGTATTCAAATCCTCTTGCAATGAAGGCCAGCATACCATTTGCCTTCCTAACTGCTTGCTGCACCTGCATGTTTGCTTTCAGTGACTGGTATACATGGACACCCAGGTCCCTTTGTACATCAGCATTTCCCAATCTAGCACCATTTAAATAATACTCTACCTTTCTGTTTTTCCTACCGAAGTGGATAACTTCACATTTATCCACATTATACGGCATCTGTCATGTATTTGCCCACTCACTCAACTTGTCTAAATCGCCTTTATGCCTCTTTGCATCTTCCTCACAACTCACAATCCCACCTAGTTTTGTGTCATCAGCAAACTTGGAAATATTACTTTTGGTTCCCTCATCCAAATCATTGACATATATTGTGAATAGCTGGGGCCCAAGCACTGATCCCTGCGGTACCCCACTAGTCACCGCCTGTCACCCCGAAAAAGACCCATTTATTCCTACTCTCTGTTTCCTGCCTGTTAACCAATTTTCAATCCATGCCAGTATATTACCCCCAATCCCATGTGCTTTAATTTTGCACACTAACCTCTTATGTGGAACTTTATCAAAGGCCTTCCGAAAATCCAAATACACCACATCCACTGGTTCTCCCTTATCTATTCTACCAGTTACATCCTCAAAAGCTCCAGTAGGTTTGTCAAACATGATTTCCCTTTCATAAATCCATGTTGATTTTGTCTAATCCTGTTGATATTTTCTAAGTGTCCTGTTATCACATCCTTTAAAATAGACTCTAGCATTTTCCCTATTACTGATGTTAGGCTAACCGGTCTGTAGTTCCCAGTTTTCTCTCTCCCTCCTTTTTTAAATAGTGGGGTTACATTTGCCACCCTCCAATCTGCAGGAACTGTTCCATAATCTGTAGAATTTTGGGAGATGACAACCAATGCATCCACTATTTCCATGGCTACCTCTTTTAGTACTCTGGGATGCAGATTATCAGGCCCTGGGGATTTATCAGCTTTCATTAGTCTCTTTCTACCACTTTAAAATTTTGTACAATTCATTTTCACTTTTATCTTAATAACTTATGTTTTCTGATTATTTTTCCACAACATTTTGGATTGTGCAATGTTTTGCTAGTTCTTTCTGAGGCTATCATAGACTAGCATTGTCTTCTAGTCACTTTGGTTTCTTTAACTGGAGACTGTCAATCTACCAATGATAACACAATTGGTTGAGAGTGCAGTCAGACACAAGCTTCATCAGTTTCTCTGAAACAACATTTTCTACATCATTTGGGAATGTGAGACTAACAATGTAGAACAATCTTCAGTGGAAACCTTGTCAGTTCAACCCTATCATGTCGAGCCTAAGGCAAGTGATAGCTCAGATTCTCAGGATGACAGCAGCATGCTGAGCAAAATATGAACCCCCTGATGGATAAACAATTATTGTTAGGATTTTGTTTCATCTTATTAAGTAGATCTTGCTGTCATGCTAGATACTAATCTTCCTAAGATCTTGGGCAATGGATTTTTTAAAAGTTATCTTTAACATTAATACAGTTGATTATGAATATATGCTTTAAGATATCTTGCAGGGTACAAATTTTCATTGAATAAATAAACTGATCAATAACAATTTAGGTGACAATCAACAAATGATCAAAATCTGACCTTCGAACATAACAAGCATACCATGCTGCAAATCATTATTGACCTAAAACCATGTGATCTCCAGCTCCTATAATGGTGCTGTGCATCAGCGCTGAGCACTACAGAGTGCCATATGAACCTGCACATGTTAATGCAATGGCAAAACACTTTCAGTATATAAAGCCTACACATGTCCTGTGCACAAGGCCCATTATGGCTCCATTTGCGATGCAAATTAAGACTGAAGTCACAGCACTGAAACGTCCTAAATGAAAGTCACAAATGACATTATCTGTGACTGTGACCATGGTACATTTTCCCTCCTTTTCCACCTTGACATCCCTGCAGCCTTTGACACTGTCGACCGCACCATACCCCTCCAATGCCTCTCCTCCACTGTCCGATTCAATGCGATTGCCATTGCTTGGTTCCACTCTTACCAATCAAATTGTAGCCAGAGTGTCTCCAGCAATGGCTTCTCTTCCCGCACCCTCACCTCCCTCATTTACTTGGTGACATCATCCAAAGACATGGAGTCAGATTCCACATGTCTCCTGATGACACCCAGCTCTATCACTCCATCATCTCTCTCGATCCCGCCGTCAGACTGCTTGCCCAACATTAGTTTTAGATGAGCTGCAATTTCCTTCAGTTAAATATTGGGTAGCCATCATTGTACAAGTCATACAAATTCCGTATTCTTGTCACTGATTCCATCCCCTTCCTTCAATAGTTCCGACAGACTATTTGGAAACTTGGTGTCCTACTTGGCTGTGAGCTGAGTATCCAACTCAAATTCTCTCCATTACAAAGACCGCCTACTTCTACCATCATAACATCACCTGCTTCCACTCCTGTCTCAACCCAATTGCTGCTGAAACTCTCATCCGTGACTATGCCATCTCCAGACTTCACTATACCAATTTGCTCCTAGCTGGCCTTGCATTTGCTACGATTGGTAAATTTATTTGCATCCTGCATGCCCTGTAAGCTTTAGCTCATCCAAAACTCTGCTGCCCGTATCCTGTCCCACTCACCCATCACCTCTGTCCTTGCTGACCTACATAGGCTTCCGGTTCCCCAATATCTCCAATTTTAAAATTATCATGCCCATGTTTAAATCTCTTCATGGCATGGCCCCTGCATATCTCTGCAATCTCCTCCAGCCCTACAACTGCCACCCACCCATCAGAACTCTACATTCCTCCAACTCTGACCTCTTGTGCATCTGCCCTTCTGCCACTGCACCATTGACTGTTATGGCTTCAGTTGCATAGGCCCCACACTGCCATCCCTAAACCCTTCCACTTCTCCACCTCACTCTCCTCCTTTAAGACCTGCCTGAAAATCTGTTTCTTTGATTAAGCTTTTAGTCACAACTCCTTCTTTGGCTCGTTGTTCATTTTTGTCTGATTACGCCTCTATGAAGCACCTGGTGATGTCTTTCTATGTTAAATAAATGTAAGTTGTTGATATTGTTGTAATCTCTCCCCATGAAGGTGACTATTAACATTTTACACTGGCAGCATTGCATAAATACAAATTACTTCGTTATTATTGCTGTAGAAAAGTGATCCAAGCTGTTCCAATACAGCTACAACACTGGCATTTAGCCAACAATGTGGAAAACTACCCAGGTATGTCCTGTCCACAAAAATCAGGACAAATTAAATCTGGCCAATTACCGCCCAATCAGTCTTCTGTCAATCATCAGCAAAGTGATGGAAAGTGTCATCGACAGTGCTATCAAGCAGCACTTACTCACCAATAACCTGCTCACCGATGCTCAGTTTGGGTTCTGCCAGGACCACTTGGCTCCAGGCCTTATTACAGCCTTTAGTTTTGGCCTACAAATTCAGTTGTTAGCGCCAGCCACTAGCACCTTAGAAGGAGGAGGAGAAGTGGGGCGCTAAGCGGCTAGCGGCCGGGCGTGGCACGATCTGCGCCTCTCGCGAATTTCACTCGAGATTTAGCGGCGGCGGAAAACCGTAGCGCCTGCTCAGCTGCGCGCGCAGATCCTGACGTCATTTCATGGTGCAACGCCCTTGGTGCGCCCCAAACTGGAACTTCAGTGGCGCCGCCCTTCTGTGCGCCTGGCGCCCCCAGCGACTGATAGAGGGGAACAGTTCCTAGTCACTGCGGGGCGCGGGGGGCGCTACTTAAAGGGACTCCTCCTGCATTATAAGTGGCAGCCATTTTGTGGCAATCCTTCTTTGTGAGAGATGGATATTTGGAGAGAGACAAAGGGAGAAAGCTTTCTGGTTTGACTCAGCGCTCGCACAGGTAATTCTGGCTTCAGGCCAGAGCTTTCCACTTGGATTTAACTTTCAGTGCCATAGCCTTGAGTCGCCACATATAATGGGGGCTGCAATGGGTGGAAACGTTGGCTTACTGCATTGCATTCAAAGGGCTCAGAGGCGCCATGAGAGAGGGCCAGTCATGGCCAGACGGAGAAGGGCCAACAGGCATCGGCACAGGAGGCCTTACCCACCCAGGGTATACCGCCAGCAGTTCTCATACCTGAATATGTCTGAGGAGCAGTGTGTTCGGAGGCTGCGATTCAGAAGGGAGGTGGTCACTGAGATCTGCCACCTGCTTCGCAGAGATCTGCAGCCACAGCTGAGGAGCAGGACATCTCTGTCGGTGGCAGTGAAGGTGATGGTGGCTCTCAACTTCTATGCCACCGGCTCCTTCCAATCCGCTACTGGGGACATTGCCAACATCTCCCAGTTCACGGTACATTGCTGCATCCGCCAGGTGACCTTTTCAGAAGGAGATGTCAGTACAGCTCCTTCCCCATGACCCTGGACAAGCAGCAAGAGCGTGCAATGGGATTTGCAGGAATAGCGGGCTTCCCCATGGTCCAGGGTGCCAGTGACTGCATGCATGTGGCTTTGCGGGCACCTCTACAGAATGCCGAGGATTACCGCAACCGGAAGGGCTACCATTCGCTCAACGTCCAGTTGGTGTGTGACCACAGGCAGCTCATACTAGCTGTCAATGCCTGCTTTCCAGGCAGCAGCCACAATGCCTTCATCCTGCGCCAGACTTCTGTGGCAGACATTTTCGAAGCCCAGGCTCACCCACGAGGATGGCTTCTCGGGGACAAAGGCTGTCCTTTGCGCACCTGGCTGATGACCCCGCTCCGTGCGCCCAGTACCCCTGCTGAAGAGCGGCACAATGACAGCCATCAAGCTACCAGGAACATCATGAGCACACATTCGGCGTGCTCAAGCAACGGTTCCGCTGTCTGGATCATTCCGGAGGAGCCCTACAGTACTCGCCTGAGCGAGTCTCCCATTTCGTTGTAGTGTGCTACATGCTGCACAACCTGGCTATCCTCAGGACTCAGCCACTGCCAGCAGACATTGGAGGACCACCAGAGGAGGAGGAGGAGCACCAAGATGGGAGGGAGGCACAAAGTGCAAGGGCCGTCCGTCAGTGGCTTATTGCAACTCGGTTCTAGGCCCCTCTCAGGGAATGGCTTGTGCAAATGAAAGAAGATGAATGGAGCCACTCCGCAAGCCCTCAGCCGGTCAAGGCAACAAATAGTTCAAAATGCAAACATGGACAATGTGATTAAAGAAAATTTTTTACTGTGCAAACTCTGTGTCCTTCCCGCATGACAAACTAATTCAGATAAACCCCCCAAAAAACAGTCAGAGACATAACTGGCTCTCACAACCTTCAGAAAATGAAAAAAACTGTTAAACAAAAGTGACCATGATCCTCAGCCTTCATATAAAAAACAAACACAACAGTCTTGGCCTTCATAACAAACAAACACAACAGTCTCGGCCGTCATAAAAAGCAAACACAACAGTCTCGATGTTCTGGACCGATGGACATTATGTGACATTCTGAACATTTTATGTGTGCAGATAGCACCCTCTGGTGGCGGTTATTGTGTTAACAGTTTGTATGCTGGAAAGGTCATCTGACCTTTCTTCCTGTGTGAGGTCATTTGACCTTTGTTCCTTTCTTCCTGTGTGAGGTCATTTGGCCTTCCTACCTTTCTTCCTGTTGACCCCAGGAAGCAGTTTTACCAGGAAGAACCTGACTTGAGTAATGGAGAATTCCATGAGGGATTTTCGATCCAGTGTAATCTGACTTCATATGTTAGGCCAAACGCAATATCTGTGAGTATCTTTAGTTCTTAGCATAATAGCAATGTTGTCAGAGTAATATTTTGATAATACTATGTTTATAAAAGGTTAATATTTAATAGTTACAGAAGTTAGTTCAAATGTTAGTTAGTTATACAATTCGTCTATTCTACTGTTGTAAATATGTTTATATCTTGTGTAATATCGAATGTGTAGTACTCAGTTTATGTACAAAACATACTTTGTCTTTGTTTACAGTTTCACAAATTTGTTCAAGTGAAGGCTTCAAACAGCAAACAGCTTCACGAAGAATTATTTTGAATAAAATGTTTAACTTGCTGGATAACTAGATAGGAGCACATCTAGCGCGGCCAGTACACTCGGCCTTCATAAAAAAAAAACACAACAGTCTCGGCCTTCATATACAAAAAAACCTTCTCGGCCTTCATATATAAAAAAAACATTTGGCCACACCTTCTACTTTTTCCCCTGCGAGGGTGATCCACCTCGCTTCCGTGTGTGGCCCCTTCCCGCCCTGCAGCTCCTCCTCAATGGGACCCCAGCGGCTGCAGCAAGGCTGGCGGAAGGCTGCTGAGGGTCAGATGGTGAGATGGCAGATGCCCTTGGGGGATGGACTGGACCAGCTCTGGGCCTGGAGGGCCTGGCTGCTGACTGCTCCAACTCTGCTTGGGCGGCAGCAGTCTGTCCTACAGGTGGTGGCAGCTGCAGTGGAGGAGTGACAGTGTTGGCTGCAGGAATGCTGCCAACCTGACAGAGCACAGGCACTCCCTGGTCAGCTTGATACACTGGCATGCGCACGGGCCAGCACTGCAGCATGCGCAGCAATCTCCTGAAGCACAGACTGCTGGGCTGCTGCGGCGTGGCGAGGGTCCCAGCGATGCCCAGCTGATCCAGTGAGGGTGGCAGCAATTAGTGCCCATGTGGCCCTGATCTGTGTCTGCATCAGACCAGCCAGTGAATGCACGGCACGACTGAGCTCTTGGCTGGAAGCCGCCTGTGCTGCCGCGAAGTCCTGCAGACTCCTTGCCTGTGCTGCACTGAATTCTTGCAGACTCCTGGCCTGTGCTGCCCCGAATTCCTGAGCACTCCTTGCCAGTGACTCTAAGGAGTCAGGCATCCTTGCCACTGCAGCCATGAGCTCAGTGTGCCTGCGCTCAGCCTGGGCGCCCATTTCACCAAGGAGCCGCACCTCCTCTGTTGTCACCGTAGCAGGACTGGAGGCCGCACTCACCCTCCGGGGAGAAGGCTGCCGAGCTTCCCCACCCCTCCCGCGTTGCTACAGCCCGCTGGGCCCTGGAGCTTCACTCTCCTCTGACCCTTCCCCCCTGCTCCCCTCCAGGGAAGACGTGTACCCATCATGGCCATGGGCTGCCTCGGCTGAGGGTGGCACTGATGGGCCAGCTTCCTCTTTCTCCTCCTCGAATTCAGAATCAGACACATTGCCAGCTTGAGGGCCCGCCTCCTCACCTGGCGATTCAGCATCTGAAAGCAGGAAGGCACAAGAGTTGCTTTAGTGTGAGGACAGGGTGGCAGCGAGGGAGGCATGAGTGCTGCTATGCACTGCATTGGTTCAATAGTGGCAAAGGATGCTGGTGTGAGGCACAAGTGGAAAGAGAGAGGTCAAAAAGGTGATGACATTACCATTGCTGCCCAGAACAGGGTTGGCATCTCCACTGGTGACGGGGCCAATCAGCCGGCCTGCCATAATGCGCTCCACTCGCTGCTCCAGGTTGCTGAGCTCTTTGAGGTCAGGACGGCCTCCCCTGGTCTGTTGCTGCTGCCTGCGATTGTGGGCCAGCTTGCCCTGCAAGAGAAAGGACAGCCTCTAAGTACAATGTCAAGCCCTGATCTTGCCTGCACTGCCTCCCATGGTGGAATAGCCGTGACAGTGTCAAGCCCTCATCTTGCCTGCACTGCCTCCCATGGTGGAATAGCCCTGACAGTGTCAAGCCCTGACCTTGCCTGCACTGCCTCCCATGGTGGAATAGCCCTGACAGTGTCAAGCCCTCATCTTGCTTGCACTGCCTCCCATGGTCGAATAGCCCTGACAGTGTTTAAAGTGCTGAATGTGCACGTGATTTTCATGAGAGTCTCATAGCTGCTGGATGAGGGCTGGGCATTGGGGCTTTCAGGTCCCTTTGGCCATAAAGTGAGGTGCACATGCAGGGATGAGGAGGATACTGGAAAAGGTACTCACCCTGACAACCCGAGTGAGGTCGTTGAACTTTTCTCTGCATTGCACAGGAGTCCTGGCAACCATGCTGTTGGAGGTCACCCTGTTTGCCACCTCCCTCCAGGCTTTTCTATACTTGCTGGGCAGCGACCTCCTGCCACTATCAGGGAAGAGGACAAGTCGCCTGCACTCCACTGCGCCAACCAGTAGCTTCAGGGCACCCTCGCTGAAGCGCTGCGCTCGCTCCCTAGCCTTCTCCATAGTCGTGGGCATTGAACTGTTGAAGCAGCTATGTTCAGGCCTTGATTCAGGGCTGCAGTGTGCAGGGCGTAGCAGCCAAACAAGTCCACCCTCCCCCTTTAAGAGCTGACCGGCGCCAGCGTGTCTGCCTTCAATCAGCAACTCGCCGCACCTGCGCTGCGCCTGCCCTCGGTGTTAGCGCCTCGGCACGCCGGCTTAGCGCCTTATGATAGTCATGCATCACCTGCTTTAGTGCAGCAGAAACCTCTTGGGGTGATGCAACTGAATATCGGCGAAGGTGGCGCTAAGTTGCGCCGGGCGCTAAATTTAGTGAACGCCCGGCTGTAGCGCCCCAATCGTGGCTATACTGAATTTCTAGGCCAAACTGTTTAGATGAAAGCTTAACCTCTCTCCCTCAAAAAGCTATTGATGCTGGTTCAATTGTAATTCTCAAGACTGAGATCAATAAACCTTTGTTAGCTCACGGTGTCAAAGGATATGCAGCAAAGGTGGGTAAAAAGGAATTGAGGTACAGATCAGCCATGATCCAGCACAATGGCAGAACAGGCTTGAAGGGCTGAATGGCCTACTCCTGTTCCTGTGTTCTTGTGCTCATTTGATAGACACCTTTTGGTTCCGCTGCTTAGGAGGATCAGGGTAGGCATGGCAGGCGCCTACTTTGCTTTTTTACGATCCACCCCTATGATGAAACCTTTCAGTGTAAGGTGAGACATGTGTAATTTAAAATGTTTCACAGCACGTAGACGTAGAGGAAATATATGTCCGAAGTGACTTCCTGTGGAAAATTCCAGAATTAATATCAGATTTGGAGAATTGGAGAAGGTTATGCTGATTTATCAGCTGATATAATTACCCTGGAAAATTGGCTCTTACATCATTAAGCTGGCCAAGTGATTATTATAGTCCTCTATGAATTGAGTTCGAACACAGTCAAACAGCTGATTTTACAGACTTGTCTCCTTCAAGATTCTCCAACTTCTACTCAAATGTCCAGCAAACTAAGGAAAAAAAATAATTTTACATTTTCAAGATAAAACATTACTTCCAGCAATTTGAACTTTCATTCATTCTTCACCAAGGTGACCTCTGTGCCCCAAATTTCCGATATACACTTTCAGTATAGAAAGCTCTTTGCTGAGAGCACAAATTTGTAATATCTATCCTAATATATAAGCAAATGTGCAATGAGAAAGTCCATACCTTTCATAAGATGTTCAAATAGAATATAAAATTCTTGGCAAATGTTATAAACCAAGTCCTAGTTTCTGCCCTGGTGAATTCGGTTACTGTCAGCTTCTCCTAAATCTTTCTGTGTCAGCTAATAGAATGGTAAAATATTATTTTCTGCAAGCAGCACAACAAACAGAGCCTGTTATCTGATCAAGTACCAGAATCAGCAAGCTCCTTAGTTCATACTGCAGCATTTAACTTTGATGTGTCGACCACATACATCTGAGCATTTTCTTAAGATATTTTCCAACCTTCAGAGTACTACATCTTCTATATATATAAATCGGTACTTCTGTCATTCTGTCTATCTGTCATTCTGTCTGTCATTCTGTCTGTCATCGCCTGTGCGTCTGTTGGGCTATGCGCTCGAAAGTTACAGGGCGTACCTACGCGCGCGTTACCTCCAAAGAAAGCTTACGCTTCCGAGACGGTTTTAAGCGTATTTACTTTTCGGTCGGACGAAAATTGTTCGCGCCTTATGCAAAAAACCTTCAAAATTAAACTCATTATCTGCTAGCATTGATTGACTGACGTCAAGGTTCCACCAATCCTGTTCCGTCACGATTGACCAATCCTACAGTACGGTCCCCTGATGGTTGGCCAATCGGTGTGTGTGCGGGCGGGACTATTCATTTTCATCTCGGGGATGTGGCAGCCATTGTTTCACTACCAGCTCTGTTCAGCTTCCAGCTCAAATGACTTCAGCTTCCAGCTAAAACTACTTTGAAAGTTAGTATCTCTTTTAAAAATAACATAAGATTTACCAAAAACGTTTTATAAGTACTTTCACTTTCATTTTTCAAGCTTTTAAAAGGTAGACAGACAGGGACACAGACAGGGCCCTAGACAGGGACACAGACAGGGCCCTAAAGCCTGGCACTCGATTTAAAATGTTGCCCAGCACCAGATTCACAAAGGGACACAGACAGGGCCCCAAAGCCTGGCACTCGATTTAAACCGCCTGCCCCAAAACAGCCCTGGCAACGCCGGGCTCTCCAGCTAGTATACATATATACACAACAAAGTAAATTATTACACAACAATGGAAATCAAAGAATACAAATTATAATTACACAGCCTGCCTGCATAGGTACAAACACGAATCACACGTTCCAGACAAATGTGTTTGTTATTCACAAGATCACAAAATAATTATGGACGAGGAAGCTCATTCAACCCAGTTTGATAGAATCTTACAAACAGAAGGATGCCAATCAGCCCATCATATTTGTGCCAGCTCTTTGAAAGCGATGTCCAATTTAATGCCACACTCCAGCCCTTTCCCCATAACCTTGCAAATTAGTCCTCTTCAAGTACTTGTCCAATTGCCTTTTGAAAGTTCTTATGGAATCTGCATCCACCACCCTTTCAGGTAACGCGTTCCAGGTCTTAAAATTTACTTACTTTATCCAAAGCGATCTTAATTTAACTCCCCCCCCCGCCACAATACAGCATCTAGGATGAGACTGAACCTGTGATCCCTTGTCCCACTCTCACAATAGTTGAAAGTTATTTTCCAGGTTTACTTTTTCCATGCTGTTCATTATCTTATATATCTCTGTAGGCTTACCCGTAAGATGCTTAGGGCTGAATTTTGCCAGCGCTCAGAGTGTGGGTTTGGAGGTGGGTCCGCTGTCAAAATAGCAAAGATTGACAGTGGGTAGGAAACCGTCTGCCAACCCGCCTCCACGCAAGTCTCCCAGGTGTCGGGTCTGTCAGCGCAGAACAGACCCGATACCAAGCGGCGGGGGAAACAATTGAGCTCATTAAATGGCTTGTTAACGGCCAATTTAATGTTATTTTGAGTCTAACTTTTAATTTTACAAGCTCTTCACGGGTTACCCGCTGTTCGGGGAACACACCAACTCATCCTGTCGTGAGTTGAGTCTGCTTTGATTTATCTGATAACCTGACAGCTGCATAAATGGTATAAAGGATACCATGTTGCAGCTGTTCAGTTTCAGAGCTCAGAAACTGTTGGTTACTGCATTTGTAAGACATCTAGAGATTTCTTTAGCTTGTAAGTGTTTAGAGCCAACTATATATGCAGTGGCACCTCATTGGAACAACCTCTCTCACCATTGACAGATCGCTTCTGTCATCTCAACTGCAGCTGCCATCTATTCCAGCAACATCGGTGGCCTTGAAAAAACCTCACCTTGGTCCTCTGAATCCTCCACAATCAGCCCCAACACCAACATCACCAGGTACACCAACAACAACACCAACCTTCTCCGCCATCACCTGATGCTGTACAGGACACAGGGCATCAGCACCTGACCACATTGTTGCTCGGGAGGCCAGCAATGGCATCGCCATGGCTAGGTTTACTTCCCTTGATGTTTACACCCTAGCTGCCATATGATGCACCAGGTTGACACCATCCCACACCAGCACAACAAAGCATCCCTATAATGTCCAAGCCACTCCTTTCACACTCATCACAATAGCGGGGGGGGGGGGGATGTTATGTCTCAACATTCACTGGAACTCACTAAGACGCTTCTCAAGGTGCACACAGATCTGTCCAATAAGGTGAAGTGTTGAAAATATAGATTTCAATGTTTGATAACACATTAACAGAAACTTCACATGAACATTGGCTAAACCTCTCAAGTGCCTACCCTTGTGTGTTGTTAGTTGGTATGCTTGCAGTAGGATGAGGGTGAGTGTGGGGGGTGGCTAGTGAGGTGGGAAAGTGATAATGTAGATAGAGAGGGATGGGTGGAGGTGCAAGGTAAGTTGATGTGAGTAAGGATGTGCAGGAGTAGGGTGAGGAAGGCAGAGTGATGGGGATCTGATGAGTGGCACAGCGGGGTGAGTCTGAGTGTATCTTTGCAGTAACATTTCGTGATCTACTGACATCATTGAAAGGTTGGCGCCACTGCAGCCAGGGACCCCTGACAACATCCCTGCTTGTGTCCTCCTGTGCAATGTGCAACCAGGCTGCGTTGGTGTCCTGGGGAGGCCTCTTCCACCTATCAGAAGGGAAGAGAATCTCCCTGCATGCTGTGACTCCCTCCATAAGCATATGGAGGGAGTCATGCATGAGCCTGGGTGCAGACGTGCACTTTTGTGCAATGCTTGTCAGTGTTTGTAGCCCCTCAATGCTGCAGAACACTGACAGCACAACTGTCACAATCAATGTGGCCGTGATCCCTTTAAGGAAATTGGCTGATGACGCATCATCAAATGACGTCATCAGACCTGCTTCCTGTTAATTGGCCAGGAACCCCACAGGGCGGGCTTAACAAGGCCATGCTGCGGAAAATCATTTTCAGTGAGTGGCTGCAGATGGGAACGGGACTGGAACCCACCAACCAGCTCTCCCAGCACGATCCCGCCTCCGCAGAAAAATTCCTGCCCTAAGCAGACTGAACAGCTCATTTTTACAGATTTTCTTTATGCCTCTGACCTTAATACTAGGGATTGACCCATCCATGCCTCATCTCTACACTGCTTTCAACGCTTGAATATCTCCCTTATGCCTCGGTAATCAAAGCTAAGGACGGTATTCAAGGTGCAGTCTGACATCGGTAGTGGGGAAAATGCTAGAGTCCATTATAAAAGATGTAATAGCAGAGCACTTGGAAAACTTTGACAGGGTCGGACAAAGTCAACATGGATTTACAAAAGGTAAATTATGCTTGCCTAATCTACTGGAATTTTTTGAGGATGTAACTGGTAGAATAGATAAGGGAGAACCAGTGGATGTGGTGTATTTGGGCTTTCAGAAGGCATTCGATAAGGTCCCACATAAGAGATTAGTGTGCAAAGTTAAAGCACACGGGATTGGGGGTAAGGTACTGTCTTGGATAGAGAACTGGTTGGCAGACAGGAAGCAAAGAGTTGGAATAAATGGGTCTTTTTCCGAGTAGCAGGCAGTGACTACTGGGGTACCGCAGGGATCGGTGCTAGGACCCCAGCTATTCACATTGGCCCAGAAATTCGGGTCGGGGGCTTCCCGTAGGTGTAAGCCCCTGACCTGAACTTACCTTGCGCGCCAGCCGTTGAGCTGTGGGCCCCCGTGGAATTCCGATCCTGGCCTGCTCCAACTGCCGGCGCGCAGTGCTGCGTATCCCAGGGGCGCAGTTAGTTCGATGCATCCCCTGGGATCACGTGGGCCATGGGGAGCCAATCGGAGCAGGGAATGCCCATTCATAAGACCTGTCAAACCTTATAAATACTACGGGCCCCAAAACATTACTAAATCTTCAAATACATTTTTTAAAAATATCACTTTTTTAAAATAAACTGTAAATGATATGAAATAATAACTATTTTAAACAATAATTTAAATTTTTGAAAAAAATAATTTTATTTTCTAATGTCGCTAAAAATAAACTTACCTTGCTTTAAAGTAAATGTTTTAATTTTAATTAATTCACCACTCACCTTGTAAAAAGCAGGCCTTACGCCTGCTTTTTAAATGTCTAACTTCTGGAGACTTACCCTCCCAGGAAAACCTGCAAAAAAAACGTAAGTTCGATGCGCACGCGCAGCCTCTCCTGCGCACGCGTTCGAACTCTGAACCCCTTCTTTCAGGGGAATGGAAGTGCCGGTTTCCCGTGCATGCGCAGTGCATGCATGAAACCGGCACTTCCATTGGGCCTACGGGTGAGTATCCCATGCATACTCACCCATGGAGACCCGAAGTTCTGGGCCATTTAATATATATAAATGATCTAGACGAGGGAACTAGATGTAATATCTCCAAGTTTGCAGACGACACAAAGCTGGGTGGGCGTGTGTGCTGTGAGGAGGATGCAGAGAAACTCCAGTATGATTTGGACAGGTTGGGTGATTGGGCAGATGCATGGCAAATGCAGTATAATGTGGATAAATGCGAGGTTATCCACTTCGGTGGCAAAAACAGGAAGACAGATTATTATATGAATGGCATTAGATGGGGAAAAGGGGAAGTGCAACGAGACCTGGGTGTCCTTGTGTACCAGTCGCTGAAGGTAAGCATGCAGGTGCAGCAGGCGGTTAAGAAGGCAAATGATATGTTGGCCTTCATAGTGAGTGGATTCGAGTACAGAAGCAAGGCTGTCTTGCTGCAGTTGTACAGGGCCTTGGTGAGACCACACCTTGAGTATTGTGTGCAGTTTTGTTCACCTTATCTGAGGAAGGATGTTCTTGCCATGGAGAGAGTGCAGTGAAGATTCACCAGACTGATACCTGGAATGGCAGGAATGACGTATGAGGAGAGAATGGGTCGATTAGGCTTATATTCGCTAGAGCTTAGAAGAATGAGAGGGGATCTCATTGAAACTTATAAAATTCTAACAGGACTAGACAGACTAGATGCAGAAAGGATGTTCCCGATGGCAGGGGAGTCCAGAACCTGGGGTCACAGTCTAAGGATAAGGGGTAAGCCATTTAGGACTGAGTTGAGGAGGAATTTCTTCACCCAGAGAGTGGTGAACCTGTGGAATTCTCTACCACACAAGGCAGTTGAGGCCAATTCATTAAATATATTCAAGAAGGAGTTAGATATATTTCTTAAGGCTAAAGAGATCAAGGGATATGGGGAGAAAGCAGGGACAGGGTACTAAATTTGAATGATCAGCCATGATCTCATTAAATGGCAGAACAGGCTCGAGGGGCCGAATGGCCTACTCCTGCTCCTATCTCCTATGTTTCCTATGTTTCTAAGTCTGACTAGAGCACTGTACAGTTTGAGCATTGCTTTCTCTGTTGAACGTCAAGCCTACTAAGATTCTTGGGTTTCATTCAACTTCACCCATAGTTTTTCAACCTTGTTAAAGTATGTGCATTACCCACTTTTCCTTCCTCTATGCAGCACAGTATACTTGTCCACATTGAACTTCTTTTGCCATTGTTCTACCCACCTACATATTTTTGTCTAACTTAATCCGTAATTTTGGAGCTACCTCCTCTGAATCCACTGTCCCTCCCAGTTTGGTTTCATGCACAAATTTGACCACCTTGCATTGAATTTTTGAATCCAAATAATTGATGTAATTAGAAACTGTAGTGATACTAACAATACACCTCGGAGCTCCTGACCAATACTATGCCTCCCCCAGACGTAATAGCACTGAAATTCCATGGCCCTTCCGGTGCACTGCCTGGAAGCCTGGCAGGATTGTGGTGGCACATATGGGACCCACCTGCAGCTCCAGGCCTAAGACTTTGCATGCACCGCTGAAGATTTAATCCAAATATGTCACGGGTTGGGGGCCACGGGGCCATGTAGATACGGGGCCGTGCTCTCCGGGCAAGGTAGGTTCTGGACCCAAGTGCAGAAACCAGGCTAGAGGCAGGTAGACAATCTTTAAGGTACTTTACTAGATTCACACATAACTAGATTCACACAAGGAACACAGCAACATACATAAGACTCAAGACAAGTTACAAAACGGCTAGTCAAGATAGGAACTCAGGACAGCTTCCATGAGGCAACCTACTTGTCCATACTGAGCTGGGATAAGCTTACCACAAGCGCAACCAGCCTGCCGAGACGAGACTCAAGACAAGCTATCATGAGGGGCTGCCACAGGGGTAACAGGCTTATCAATACAGAGCTCAAGACAAGCGCCAACATGGCAACACGCTAGTCCAGCCCAGCACCTTATCAAGACTAAGAACAACAAGAAAACAGACTTAGATACATCTTAAATACAGAGCTCGAGAGAACCATGGCAGCCAGCTAGTCAAAGCCAGGAGCCACAGAGCGAAGGCTAGTCCCTGGTTAGGACTGAGCACAGAGGAAGGCAACCACAGAACTTATATACCAAGAAAACCAGGTGAAACCCATGAACAGCTAACAGGCCGTTAAGAATTAACACAGGAGGCTAGGAACAATTAACAAAGGGCTAGAAACAAACAAGTGAAGGTGCCATCTAGAGGTTACAGAAGGAACTGACTGGCACCCTCACAGGACCCCCTCCCCTAGGAACGGCTCCTGACGTTCCCTCTGGACAATCAGGATGACGACAGCGAAAATCCCTGAGAAGTTCAGGGGCGCTAATACACAGGGCTCGAATACACAGGGCTCGAATACACAGGGCTCGAATACACAGGGCTCGAATACACAGGGCGAATCTTCTTAGCTTTTCAAGCACTGATATTCCCATTCCAACTGTTCACAAACTGCAGATGTTCAGAAATCTCAAGACAGAATCATCCTCCTGATCCATTAGCGGCTAGGACATGTCGTGGCAATCATATGACCAAAATCTTTGTAAGCAATGAAGCCATCGTTCTCCAGAGTTAGCACGCTCAATGGATTATATTTGTCCAGGAGAACTCGAAGGTATCCAATCCAGGAGAGCTCAAAAGTTGTCTTGTCCAGGACAGCTCGAAAATTCAACTTATCCAGGAGAACTCGAGAGTCTATATGATCCAGAAGAACTCGAAAGTTTAACCTGTCCAGGAGAGCTTGAGAGTGTAATTTGTCCAGGAGAGCTTGAAAACTTAATTTGCCCAGAAGAACTTGAAAGTCTCTCTTTTGTAGGAGAATTAGAAAGCTTAACACAATAAACGTCCAAAAGACTTGAAAGTTCACTTGAATTTAACATAGGAGACTTGAAAATTTACTCAAAAAATCTAACACAGTAGAGGCCCAGGAAGCTTGAGAATTTACTTGGGGTTTAACACAGTAGAGGCCCAGGAAGCTTGAGAATTTACTTGGGTTTTAACACAGTAGAGGCCCAGGAAGCTTGAGAATTTACTTGGGGTTTAACACAGTAGAGGCCCAGGAAGCTTGAGAATTTACTTGGGGTTTAACACAGCAGAGGCCCAGGAAGCTTGAGAGTTTGACTTGAAAGTTTAACACAACGAAGGCCCAGGAGACTTGAAAGTTTACTCGAAATTTTAACACAATGAAGGACCAGGAGACTTGAAAGTTCGCTTGAATTTAACATAGGAGACTTGAAAATTTACTCAAAAATTCAACACAGAAGACTAGAAAGTTCACTAGAAAATTTAACACAGAAGACTAGAAAGTTCACTAGAAAATCTAACACAGAAGACTAGAAAATTCACTTGAAAATTTAAACACAGTGGGGGTCTTCTTCCTAGGAGACTCAAAATTAAACACCAACACAGCGGGGAGTCTACGTCCTAGGAGACCAAATATTTGCCCAAAACAGCTCAAAAAATTAACTCGAGAGTTTCAAACCTTAGCTGATAGGTCTCTGCTGGGTCCATGTATGGCTCAGTCCTACTGTCACGGGTTGGGGGCCACGGGGCCGTGTAGATACGGGGCCGTGCTCTCTGGGCAAGGTAGGTTCTGGACCCAAGTGCAGAAACCAGGCTAGAGGCAGGTAGACAATCTTTAAGGTACTTTACTAGATTCACACATAACTAGATTCACACAAGGAACACAGCAGCATACATAAGACTCAAGACAAGTTACAAAATGGCTAGTCAAGATAGGAACTCAGGACAGCTTCCATGAGGCAACCTACTTGTCCATACTGAGCTGGGATAAGCTTACCACAAGCGCAACCAGCCTGCCGAGACGAGATTCAAGACAAGCTATCATGAGGGGCTGCCACAGGGGTAACAGGCTTATCAATACAGAGCTCAAGACAAGCGCCAACATGGCAACACGTTAGTCCAGCCCAGCACCTTATCAAGACTAAGAACAACAAGAACACAGACTTAGATACATCTTAAATACAGAGCTCGAGAGAACCATGGCAGCCAGCTAGTCAAAGCCAGGAGCCACAGAGCGAAGGCTAGTCCCCGGTTAGGACTGAGCACAGAGGAAGGCAACCACAGAACTTATATACCAAGAAAACCAGGTGAAACCCATGAACAGCTAACAGGCCGTTAAGAATTAACACAGGAGGCTAGGAACAATTAACAAAGGGCTAGAAACAAACAAGTGAAGGTGCCATCTAGAGGTTACAGAAGGAGCTGACTGGCACCCTCACAACCTCATTGCAGACCTTGCTCTCTGTAGAGCAGGTTGTGCTGCTGCTGAGCTGCTGAGTGGAGAGTGTGTGGTCGCCTTGGCCTGGGAGTGGAGGAGGAGAGACCCCAGGCCACTACTACCAGCAACCTACCATCAACCAACTTCAACCATCTTCATCTACCGAGGTGCCTGGAGAGAGAGGAGGAGAGGACAGAGGAGGCCAGCATTACAACTGGAGAGGCCTTCCATCACTGCCTCCCAAATTGGCCTCCAGTCCATGAGAGGGAGAAAGGGGAGAGGAATACCACTCAGCTCCAACTTGGAAGGAGGGGAGGAGCTGCATCCTTCAACATCTGCAGGTCGGTGTCTTTTGTGCATTCCCCTAAAGACTTTGTATTCTAGGCGGGGGGAGGAAAGAAGACGGGCCGGAAAGCCTGGCCTGGGTCGGCTGGAGCTGCCCAGGTGAAGTTTTTTCCCTTACATTGAGAAGACCTGGTGTGGGGCTGAGCCTGGGCTTTCTCCAGCCTACCCAGGCGAAGACATCTTCTCCCCCTGCCCGAAGACCATCTGCATAAGACTTTGTATTTCCATCGGGGAGTGCACCCTGCCGACACCCACCCACCGAATACCACCTTGAGTGGGGACCCTGCCTTTGCGGCCCCCCTCCTTCCCACCCCCCCCTCTCTCTCTTTGTCCTCTCTTTGCCTCTCTGAAAAGGCACCTCCTTTTAAATCTACTAATTGCCACTTGAGCAGAGGGAAGGAAGGCCCCTCTCCCAATTAATTCCATCAGAGGGAGAGGCGGGCCAGTTACTTTAAACTCCCTCTGCTCAAGCGAAGACTTTTTACCTTACCAAGGCCATTAACACCGTAGGGCCTGTGACTTGGGGTGTGTGTAGCTCTTTAAAGAACCACCCCTCTATGGCTTCCACATCTGCGGCGGTGACGGGGCCGGCAATGACCTATGCGGCAGCGACGGCCAAAGCCACGGCTGCTCCCGCTTCTGCTGCTGCCCCGTCGCCGTTCCGACTTATAACAAAGAAGCTTGGGGTGAAGAGCAACACCCACCCCAACATGACCATCGAGGCGTGCGTGAAGGCCATGGCTGGGGTTGTCGGCCCTCCAGCCATACTCGCCGCCTCGAAAATGTACGGGAAGGCTGTGTTCTTCCTGGAGTCGGAGCGGGCGGTGGCCCTGGCCATCACCAAGGGGCTCACCATGGGCGGGACCTTCCTGCCGGTGGACCCTCTAGAGGCCACCGCGCAGAGGGTCGTATTATCGAACGTCCCACCCAACAACTCGAGTGAGCTCCTCCTCCCCCACTTGCTCCAACTTGGGGAGGTGAGGTCGGGGATCACGCCGATCCCGCTCGCCAGGCCTTCGTTCAGCTGGCGCGGGAGGGGGAGACCAACGGGGTTTTTTCGGTCCTCCATGAGGGGACCCTTCACCGCGTCTTCTGGACGACGGACGGCGTGCGGTGCCACGCCTGCAAGGAGGCGGGGCAGTTTTTTCGCATATGCCGAGGCTGGCACCGCCGCCGCTCCTCCCCCCGGGTCTGGCCGCGCCCCCCCCAAACAAATACTACCGAGGTGCGGTCGTCATCGGAGGTCGATGCCATCCAGGCCTCCGGCGGGGGGGAGGAAGTGCGTCCGGTCGGGAAGAGGGCGCGGAAAAATAAACACCGTGGGGTGGGCCCCCCCCCCAGGGAGGGCGTGCCCCTGGACTTGGCGCCCCTGACACCCGAGCGCGTTACCGCGTTAATCAGGGAGGGCGAGAGTGGGAAGGACCTCGTGCCCGAGCCTGTGGCCGCGACCACTGAGGCGGGAGCGCCAGAACCTGCGGCCGGGCTCGGGCCCGAGGGACCCGGCGAACCTGCTCCACCGGAGGGAGCAGGGGAGGCCCCTGCAGAAATGGAGGTCTCCCCCTATCCCTCCACTTTAAAAAGAAGGCGTGACCCCCAGGAGGAGGAGGAGGACCAGGAGGAGGAAGGCCCCTCCGGTCAGGGGGAGTCGTCGCCCGCCGCGGGTACTGCGCCCCACCCCACCGCTGTCACCATCATGAGCGATCGGCAGGGGTCGCCTGTCCCTGGGCAGGCTGAGGCAGAGGTGTCTGCCCAGCTCGTGCCTTCCGGGGATGGGGACGAGGCTCTGCCCATGGGGGGGGTCGCGGAACAACCCGCGGACGTAATCGATCCCCTTTCGGTGGCATTACCCCTCGACGAGTCGGGCGGCCTGGAGTCTGGGTCGGGCGAGCTCGCGGAAGATGAGCTCGCCCAAAGCGGCCCGGACATTTCCCAGGTGCTGCTCGACCTCGTCGAGGATTTCGCAAGAAATACCCCTTCTGCTGGGTCGGAGGCCGGTGGCGCGGTAGTGGAAGGCCCTCTGTCTGTGTCTCTGGCACCGGGCGACTTGGAGGAGCTCGGATTTACATATTCTCCGGTCTCTCCGGACGTTCCAGCGCCTGGGGCGGAGGGGGGCTCTGAACCGCCGCCGTCTTCTGGCCCGGCGCCCCTGCAGGAGCCCAGGGAGGAATCCTCCGCCACCGATCCTGGGGGTGGGATCCGGGCGGAGGCGGGGCCGGCCGTCGCGGCCGAGCCGTTCACTGCGCATTGCATGACGGACGGGTCGGCCGCCGGTTGCGACCCACCGGAGGAGGACGGGGACTCGGTGGAGGGGGCGGAGGACGACTGGGAATCCATCGCCGATCAGGTGATGGATGACCTCGCGCCCCTCGCCGGGACCCACCTCATTTCCATCGGGGAACTCCGGGACTTTGTGGCCACGTGCCAGGGTCGTCACTGGACCCGGCTGGCCCTCGAAAGATGATCGGGACTGGCGCTGCTCATCGGGTCGGCCCGCGCCGCCGTCAGAACCACGGGCGCGGACGCGGCCGTAAGCCCGCTCGTGCGGCGTCAGCTCCGGTCGTTCCTCACTGGGCTGCTAAGGGAGTGGCGGTTGACCAGCGGCCGCCCTCTCCCTTCCCCCGTTAGTCTTAAGTCGAGGGTGAATTATGCTTCTGAAATGAAGATAACCATAGCCAGCCTCAACATCAACGGCAGCAGGGAAGCTAGTCGCAGATTTAATAACTTTTCGGTCCTTCGGGACGAGAAATATGCAGTGTGCTTCCTGCAAGAAACCCACACCGTTCCGGGAGACGAGGCCACGTGGCTCCTGGAGTGGCAAGGAGGGGTCAGCATGAGTCACCTCTCCAGTGCTTCCAGTGGGGTGGCTATCTTGCTGGCCCCGCATTTTCAGCCGGAGATCTTGGGGGTCAAGGAGCTTGTGCCGGGAAGCTTGCTCCAGGTCACTGTTCGCCTGGGGGGCGTGCCGCTCCATCTAGTGAACGTGTACGCCCCTGGGGCCGGTGCGCAGCAAGCGCGCTTCTTCGAAGAAGTGTCCACTCTCCTGGGCTCAATCGACGCGGGCGAGTGCGTCATCCTCGGGGGGGATTTTAATTGTACCCTCGAGGCGAGGGACCGCACGGGCACCCTGCCATGCCCGGCGGCGATGGAGAAGTTGAGGGACCTGGTCGGGTCCCTCGACTTGGTGGACGTCTGGCGAAATCTCCATCCCGACTCCAGCGCCTTCACTTGCGTGAGGTCTGGGAGAGGAGCGCCCAGAATCGACCGCCTCTACATTTCCCGGGCATACGTCTCCTGAATTCCGGCGGCTTCCTTGCGGCCGGTGCCGTGCACGGACCACCACCTGGTGTGGGCGGAGCTCGTTCCGCTGCGCGCAGGGGGGGGGTCCGCGCATTGGCACTTTAACAACCTGCTGCTGGAGGACGCACGGTTCCGGGATTCGTTTAGTCGGTTCTGGGCCGGCTGGAGAAGGAAGTGGGGGGGCTTCCCCTCCTTGAGGCTATGGTGGGATGTGGGCAAGGCTCACATCCATCTCTTCTGTCAGGAGTACGCGAAGGGGTCGACCAAGAGGCGGGAGGCCCGGGTCGGGCAGTTGGAGAAGGAGGTGCTCGACCTGGAGTCCCGTCTCGGTCAAGTCTTCGAGGACCTGGCCCTGCGGATGGTGTACGAAGAGAAGAAGGGCGCGCTGAATGGCCCGCAGCTTGTCGGGTATCGAGGCGCGTACGTGAGGTCGCGGATCCAGTTCCTGCGGGACCTGGACCGCGGCTCCCCCTTCTTCTACTCGCTGGAAAAAAGACGGGGGGTCCGTAAGCAGCTCTTGGAGCTGCTGGCCGACGACGGATCTCTGGTCTCGGATCCGGAGGGAATCCGTGCAGAGACCCCCGCTTATTACGGGGCTCTGTTCTCTCCGGATCCGTCCAGCGAGGATGCGCGCAGAGTTTTGTGGGAGGACCTGCCGAAGGTCGGCCTGGAGGACGCCGATAAATTGGACGCTCCTCTGAGTCTGGAGGAGCTGACCGGCGCCCTCCACCAACTCTCTAGGGGAAAGTCCCCGGGGCTGGACGGGCTGACCGTGGAGTTCCACAGGGCGTTCTGGGACGTCTTGGGGGGCGACTACGCGCGGGTCCTGGGGGAAAGTTTGGCGACCGGGGAGATGCCCCTCTCTTGGCGCAGGGCGGTTATTGTCCTGCTGACTAAGAGGGGTGATCTCCGCCTCCTTAAAAACTGGCGCCCTGTCTCCCTCCTCAGCACGGACTATAAAATTTATGCCAGGGCTATGTCTGCTCGCCTAGGCGCCGTGCTGGCCCACATGATCCACCCCGACCAGTCCTACACAGTCCCGGGCCGGACCATCCATGATAACATCCATCTGGTCCGGGACCTGGTCCACCATTCCCAGAGGGCTGGTCTGTCGGTCGCCTTCCTTTCCCTGGATCAGGTGAAGGCGTTCGGCAGGGTGGATCACGAGTATCTCTTCGGGACTCTGCGCGCATTCGGGTTCGGGACGCATTTTGTCGCCCGGATCCGACTTCTGTACGCTGCCGCGGAGTGTCTGATTAAAGTTAACGGGTCCTTGATGGCGCCCCTTCGCTTCGGGAGGTGGTTGCGTCAGGGATGCCCCATGTCTGGCCAGTTATATGCCGTTTGCGTAGAGCCTTTCCTGCGCCTCTTGCGGAAGAGGTTGACGGGACTGGCTCTGCAAGGGCCGGGCGTGGAGGTGGTCCTCTCGGCTTACGCCGATGACGTGCTCCTCACGGTCACGGATCCCGCTGACTTGCGGAGGTTGCGGGAATGCCAGCAGATTTACTCGGACGCATCCTCCGCCAAGAGCAACTGAGAGAAATGTTCTGGACTCCTGGTGGGTCAGTGACGGGTGGACTCCCTGCCGGAGGAGTTCAGGCCCTTCGCCTGGAGCACCACGCACCTCCTCTACTTGGGAGTCTACCTCAGCCCTGCCGAGGACGCCTGGCCGGCGAACTGGCAAGAGTTGGAGGCCAAAGTCACCACTCGCTTAGGACGCTGGACAGGATTGCTCCGAGTGTTGTCCTACAGGGGTCGAGCGATGGTCATAAACCAACTGGTGGCCGCCATGTTGTGGTACCGGTTCGTCTCTTTGATCCCTCCCCCTGCATTTGTCGCCAAGATACAGAAGAAGCTCGTCGACTTCTTCTGGGACAAAAGGAAGCACTGGGTCTCTGCCGCGGTTCTGAGTCTCCCGCTTAGGGAGGGCGGTCAGGCGTTGGTGTGCCTCCGCACCCAGGCTGCGACTTTCCGTCTTCAGACGCTGCAGAGATACCTGTACGTCGAGAATCCTCCGAGATGGTGTGCGCTGGCGACGTATTTTTTCTGCCAGCTGCACGGCCTCAATTACGACATGCAGCTCCTGTTTTTGGAAGTGGGCGGCAGGCGTGCCAGCCTGCGGGAGCTGCCTGTCTTCTACCAGGAACTGCTATGGGTTTGGAACTACGTCGCCTCCAGGCGGAGCTCTCCCCCGTCAGGAATGGCGGCTGTCCTCCGGGAGCCGCTGTTCAGGAATCCGCACCTCCACGTCCGCGAGTTCGGGTGGCTGGCGGAACGCAGGGCTGTGCCTGGCAGGGTGACTAGAGTCGGGGACCTACTCGATGGCGGAGGAGCGGGCTGGATGGCGTCGGAGGAGTTGGCACGGCGCATGTCTTGGGACAGCGTCCGGCTCGCAGTCGATGCCATCGAGGCAGTGAAAGCGACGCTGCACCCCGGCACCACGAGGTGTATCGAGGCGGCTCAGGTGCGTGGGGCGATCCCGTCCGAGCTTTCCCCCGTTCAGACGGAATTCCTTATCGGCGCCCTGCCCCAAAACCCCCCTCGGGGACCGGCGTCTCACAACTTGAGCCGTCTCGAGGAGATGCCCTCCGTGCCTTTTCATTCCGCACGGAGGGGTTTCCTGTACAGGCTGCTCCTGCACACCTTCCACTTTGTCATCTTCGCCTGCCGTCCGGACACGCCGTGGCGTGCCGTTTTGCCTTCCGGCGGAGGCGGAGGTCCCCAATGGAGGGCTCTCTATGCGGGAGTCCTCCCTTGTTCTATTGGGGACTTGGCCTGGAGGGTGTTGCACGGAGCAGTCCCGTGCAATATATTGTTAAATAGATTCATGGACACCCAGACCGCCTGTTTGTCTTGCGGTCTGGAGGAGTCCGTTTTCCATATTTATGTTCAATGTGTGAGGTTGCAGCCCCTCTTCCATTATTTGAAGGGGCTGTTCCTTGATTTTTGGTTGCAATTCAGTCCCACGCTCTTGATCTACGGTCACCCGGTGCGGAGGGGAGCGGGCAGGCTGGAGGACCTCCTTGTGGGTCTGCTCCTGGGCCTGGCAAAAAAAGCAATTAATTGGTCCAGGCAGCGGGCGGTCGAGGGGGTCATCCAGCCAGATTGCCTCCCTCTCTTCCGCGGCCATGTTCGCGCCCGGGTGGCCCTGGAGATGGAGCACGCGGTGTCCGCCGGCGCGCTCGAGCACTTCCGTGACCGGTGGGCGCCGTGGGGACTGGAGTGCATAATTGGATTAAACGACCAAATTTTAATTTGATTTGTTAAGCTTTATTTAAAGATTTATTAGAGTTTTAGTTACAGTTTATTTGTTCAATTTATTTTGGTCCTACAAAAAGAGGAACAAACAAGTGAAGGTGCCATCTAGAGGTTACAGAAGGAACTGACTGGCACCCTCACAACCTCATTGCAGACCTTGCTCTCTGTAGAGCAGGTTGTGCTGCTGCTGAGCTGCTTAGTGGAGAGTGTGTGGTCGCCTTGGCCTGGGAGTGGAGGGGAAGGAGTGACCCCAGGCCACCACTACCAGCAACCTACCATCTACAAACTTCAACATCATCTACCGAGGTGCCTGGGGAGAGAGGAGGAGAGGACAGAGGAGGCCAGCATTACACCTGGAGAGGCCTTTCCATCACTGCCTCCCAATTTGGCCTCCAGTCCAGGAGAGGGAGAGAGGGGAGAGGAACACCACTCAGCTCCAACTTGGAAGGAGGGGAGGAGCTGCATCCTTCAACATCTGCAGGTGGGTGTCTTTTGTGCATTCCCCGAAAGATTTTGTATTCCAGGTGGGGGGAGGAAAGAAGACGGGCCGGAAAGGCTGGTCTGGGTCGGCTGGAGCTGCCCAGGTGAAGCTTTTTTCCCTTACATTGAGAAGACCTGGTGTGGGGCTGAGCCTGGGCTTTGTCCAGCCTACCCAGGCGAAGACATCTTCTCCCCCTGCCCGAAGACCATCTGCATAAGACTTTGTTTTTCCATCGGGGAGTGCACCCTGCCGACACCCACCCACCAAATACCACCTTGAGTGGGGACCCTGCCTTTGCGGCCCCCCTCCTTCCCACCCCCCCTCTCTCTCTCTCTTTGTCCTCTCTTTGCCTCTCTGAAAAGGCACCTCCTTTTAAATCTATTAATTGCCACTTGAGCAGAGGGAAGGAAGGCTCCTCTCCCAATTAATTCCATCAGGGGGAGAGGCGGGCCTTTAGTTTAACAGCTCCCTCTGCTCAAGGAAAGACTCAAAACAAAAAAACCTACCTGAGGCCTTTTAACACCTTCAGGCCTGTGACTTGGGGTGTGTGTAGCTCTTGGAAAACCACCCCATTATGGCTTGCACATCTTCGGCGGTGACGGGGCCGGCAATGACCTATGCGGCAGCGACGGCCAAAGCCACGGCTGCTCCCGCTTCTGCTGCTGCCCCGTCGCCGTTCCGACTTATAACAGAGAAGCTTGGGGTGAAGAGCAACACCCACCCCAACATGACCATCGAGGCGTGCGTGAAGGCCATGGCTGGGGTTGTCGGCCCTCCAGCCATACTCGCCGCCTCGAAAATGTACGGGAAGGCTGTTTTCTTCCTAGAGTCGGAGCGGGCGGTGGCCCTGGCCATCGCCAAGGGGCTCACCGTGGGCGGGACCTTCCTGCCGGTGGACCCTCTAGAGGCCACCGCACAGAGGGTCGTATTATCGAACGTCCCGCCCTACATCTCGAGTGAGCTCCTCCTCCCCCACTTGCTCCAACTTGGGGAGGTGAGGACGGGGATCACGCCGATCCCGCTCGGATTCCGGGAAGCCAGCCTTCGCCATGTCTTCTCCTTCCGGCGCCAGGCCTTCGTTCAGCTGGCGCGGGAGGGGGAGACTGACGGGGTTTTTTTGGTCCTCCACGAGGGGACCCTTCACCGCGTCTTCTGGACGACGGACGGCGTGCGGTGCCATGCCTGCAAGGAGGTGGGGCATGTTGTGTATGTAATATGTGTGCTACTTTGAACCTATGGACAGGACTGCACTACTTGTTGGGCGTAGTGATACGCAGTACCACTCCTGGCCATAGGGGTATAAATAGTACTGTGGGTGCTGATCTCCCCTCAGTTCCCGCCTGTGGGCATGAAGTAAAGACCTACGTATAGTCCCTACCTCCAACCAGTAAAGACCTGTTTTATTGTTACTGATTAAGTCTGAGTATTAATTACTTGAACAACTCACAGATTTAACACTGGTGACGAGTCTGATTCGGACCCTGCGGCAGTCACTCCACGGCAGCTTCGTCCACAGCCAGGATGTTGCAGAGAGGTTTCCACCCTCTCCACCCCACTGGAAGACATCCTGACCTCGGAGCCTCCATCGGCGACCGTCAGCTTCTTCTCCAGCTTGGTGGTGGGTAAGCCGTTGTCTGAGCCGGGCAGCGACGCGACAGGCAGTCGACCGCGTTGGCCGCACGAACGGGGCTGGGGGAGCTGGAGGAATAGGGCGCGAGAGCCGCTTCGAGCGGGAGGCGTTTCAACGGAGCGATCGCATCTCCTGATAAGAGCCGAGAGCCGCTTCGCGATCCAGCGATCGCATCCGCTGATAAGGGCCGCACTCGGGCGATCGCGGCGAAGATAAGGGCCGCACTCGGGGGCTGAAGGGAGACGGCGTTGGGGGACGGGTGAAGACCGCCAAGCGCGGGAAAACCGCCATTTTGTGGGCGGAGGACGACGGCAAGAGCGGGAAGCCGCCATCTTGGATAGCAGTAAAAAAAAAAAAAATCTGAGAAATTGCAAATCTACAATGCCTAAACACGGGAATATTAGCACCTTTGATAGTGACCTCGAAGATTGGGCCATATATGTTGAAAGAGTAAAAAATTATTGTAAGGCCAATAAAATTCGTGACCAAGATAAAGCTCTAACATTATTAAATTTAATGGGTGCGAAGACATACGGGCAATTGAAACACCTGTTATCACCAGATGAACCGGCGGATAAGACGTTCGATGAGATTGTTACTGTCCTGAAAGATCATCTAAACCCCACGCCGCTGATGCTAGCGGAACGATTTAAATTTTATGACAGAAGGCAGCTACAGCATGAAAGCAATGCTGATTATTTGCTGGAATTGCGTAAATTAGCGAAATATTGCCAGTTTGGAACGGGACTGACAGAGGCACTTCGAGACAAATTTGTGTGTGGTTTATTTAAACAGGATACACAAAAGCGACTGCTCGAGGAGAATGAGCTGACGCTTGAGAAGGCGGTCACTATGGCAGCAGCACACGAAGCCGCAGCGAGAGGCACGGCAGTAATGCAGCTACGGTCACCGGAGCTCAGTGCACACAAATTGGGTGTGAGTTCTGGCAAATGTTATCGTTGTGGAAAGACAACGCATGATCAGAACCAGTGTTGGTTTAAAAACCAAGAATGTAGAACTTGTGGTAGGCTTGGACATATAGCTAGAGTATGCAAGTCAGCGAAGAAGACCAGCAACAAGAAGTCACCGCAAGGAAAATACGCAAAGGTACACAAGGTGACCGAACAGGAGTCCGATTCAGACGCTAGCAGTAATGAACTGGCTAGCTTAAGAGTACTCAACGCTGGTAAGGGTGCAGACCTCCAGACAATTTGGGTCACTCTTCAGATAGAAGGAGTCCAAGTAAAACTGGAATTGGACACTGGATCGGCATTGACGATCATAAATAAGAAAGATTACGGAAAGTTATTCCAACATATTCCCCTACAGGATACGGGGATTATATTGGAAACATACACGGGGCAAAGAGTGTACCCCATCGGGAAAATAGAGGTTGCAGTGGTCCACAAGGGCGAAGACAGTCAAATAATGGACTTATATGTGATATCTGAAGGAGGTCCTCCACTACTAGGATGGGAGTGGATTAGGAAAATGAATATGGACTGGCATTTCCTACAAACAATAACGAGTGAGAACTCGGTGAAGATAGTCGGCCCAGACTCTGGAACGGATGATGGTAAGCCCAACTCAGGTGCAAAAGACAAAGTTTCAGCACAGAATTCCACTGAGCAACAACAACATAGTTTAACTGTGGATTCTGAGTCTGGCAAGTCTACTGATGTGCCCATTTCTGAGGGACACCGGGCTCGAACTCAACTCCATTTCAAACTACAACAGCAATTAGAACAAATGCTTCGCCGTTGTGAGCAAGAGTTGAATGCAACGAAAGAGTTCTTTGATATAGAGTTGGAGAATCTGGAAAGACAACAGAAGCAGCTGATGGAGAAAATGGAACAGGAGCACACAAAACGTCTGATGTCAGAGGAGTTAACGGTCAGCCAACTCCTGCATATGCTGAAGGACAGGACTCTGAAATGGGAAAAACTTGAACACGAACTTCAATATTCAAACGAAAGGGGTTCGGAGCTCTCAAAGGTTATTGGAAGAGCTGAGGTGGCAACACAGACTGAGATGACTGCAACAGAGCAGCCCTTGGATGTCAAAAGTACGCTGACTCACGTCAACGTAGAACAACAGACCGCTGAAACAGCTGCTCCGGTAGAGGGATTGCATAGTCCGATCAATCAATCTCCAAAGGAAGTTGAAGTATTAAAATCACAAATGAGGTCACTAGTAAACGACTTGCTGAAAGCCCAGAAAAAGCTGGATGCAGAGGTACACATGAAGAAGTCTCTTCAGGAAAGATGTCTGGATTTGGAACAAGAGCTGGCTAACGTCCAGCTGGGTATGGAGGAAATAGACGACCCTCTCACTGGTCTAGCTCAGGACGACACCGAATATTACTATGACCTGGTGGACGACACCGAATATTACGATGTCCTGTCCTGCCCAGCTTGTAACTTCGACTCCCAAAGTGCAGAAATCATGGAGGAGCACCAAAATTCTACGGAACATCGGGAGAAGCTGGCTCTACGACGGAAACAGGAGGAAGAGAAGGAGGAACTGCGCATGCAGCTGGCAGCTGTGGCAGCTGACAATGGAGCCCAGAGAGTCTCCAAGAAGCAGAAAAGGAAAAGTAAAAACAGAAGATGACCCATCTGAACCATTATCACCTCTACCAGATCACACACGTGGTCCCTCCGAACGGAGCCAATTCAGTTCGGAAGTTCAAACTGTTAAATCCATGGAAGGACTATTGAATGAGTCACTCCAGCAACGTGAACCGACTCCACCACAGAGATTGAATCTGTGAACTGTTTTCCGCAGAGACTGAATCTGTGATCTGTTTTGACATGAAGTTATCTATGTATCTATGTTATTCTGTTATGTAAACCTGAAGTTATATATGTATATATGTTATTACGTTATGTTAAATGGGGAGATGACTGTAAAGCTAGGAAGGGAGGAATGTTGTGTATGTAATATGTGTGCTACTTTGAACCTATGGACAGGACTGCACTACTTGTTGGGCGTAGTGATACGCAGTACCACTCCTGGCCATAGGGGTATAAATAGTACTGTGGGTGCTGATCTCCCCTCAGTTCCCGCCTGTGGGCATGAAGTAAAGACCTACGTATAGTCCCTACCTCCAACCAGTAAAGACCTGTTTTATTGTTACTGATTAAGTCTGAGTATTAATTACTTGAACAACTCACAGATTTAACACTGGCGACGAGTCTGATTCGGACCCTGCGGCAGTCACTCCACGGCAGCTTCGTCCACAGCCAGGACGTTGCAGAGAGGTTTCCACCCTCTCCACCCCACTGGAAGACATCCTGACCTCGGAGCCTCCATCGGCGACCGTCAGCTTCCTCTCCAGCTTGGTGGTGGGTAAGCCGTTGTCTGAGCCGGGCAGCGACGCAACAGGCAGTCGACCGCGTTGGCCGCACGAACGGGGCTGGGGGAGCTGGAGGAATAGGGCGCGAGAGCCGCTTCGAGCGGGAGGCGTTTCAACGGAGCGATCGCATCTCCTGATAAGAGCCGAGAGCCGCTTCGCGATCCAGCGATCGCATCCGCTGATAAGGGCCGCACTCGGGCGATCGCGGCGAAGATAAGGGCCGCACTCGGGGGCTGAAGGGAGACGGCGTTGGGGGACGGGTGAAGACCGCCAAGCGCGGGATAACCGCCATTTTGTGGGCGGAGGACGACGGCAAGAGCGGGAAGCCGCCATCTTGGATAGCAGTAAAAAAAAAAAAAATCTGAGAAATTGCAAATCTACAATGCCTAAACACGGGAATATTAGCACCTTTGATAGTGACCTCGAAGATTGGGCCATATATGTTGAAAGAGTAAAAAATTATTGTAAGGCCAATAAAATTCGTGACCAAGATAAAGCTCTAACATTATTAAATTTAATGGGTGCGAAGACATACGGGCAATTGAAACACCTGTTATCACCAGATGAACCGGCGGATAAGACGTTCGATGAGATTGTTACTGTCCTGAAAGATCATCTAAACCCCACGCCGCTGATGCTAGCGGAACGATTTAAATTTTATGACAGAAGGCAGCTACAGCATGAAAGCAATGCTGATTATTTGCTGGAATTGCGTAAATTAGCGAAATATTGCCAGTTTGGAACGGGACTGACAGAGGCACTTCGAGACAAATTTGTGTGTGGTTTATTTAAACAGGATACACAAAAGCGACTGCTCGAGGAGAATGAGCTGACGCTTGAGAAGGCGGTCACTATGGCAGCAGCACACGAAGCCGCAGCGAGAGGCACGGCAGTAATGCAGCTACGGTCACCGGAGCTCAGTGCACACAAATTGGGTGTGAGTTCTGGCAAATGTTATCGTTGTGGAAAGACAACGCATGATCAGAACCAGTGTTGGTTTAAAAACCAAGAATGTAGAACTTGTGGTAGGCTTGGAGATATAGCTAGAGTATGCAGGTCAGCGAAGAAGACCAGCAACAAGAAGTCACCGCAAGGAAAATACGCAAAGGTACACAAGGTGACCGAACAGGAGTCCGATTCAGACGCTAGCAGTAATGAACTGGCTAGCTTAAGAGTACTCAACGCTGGTAAGGGTGCAGACCTCCAGACAATTTGGGTCACTCTTCAGATAGAAGGAGTCCAAGTAAAACTGGAATTGGACACTGGATCGGCATTGACGGTCATAAATAAGAAAGATTACGGAAAGTTATTCCAACATATTCCCCTACAGGATACGGGGATTATATTGGAAACATACACGGGGCAAAGAGTGTACCCCATCGGGAAAATAGAGGTTGCAGTGGTCCACAAGGGCGAAGACAGTCAAATAATGGACTTATATGTGATATCTGAAGGAGGTCCTCCACTACTAGGACGGGAGTGGATTAGGAAAATGAATATGGACTGGCATTTCCTACAAACAATAACGAGTGAGAACTCGGTGAAGATAGTCGGCCCAGACTCTGGAACGGATGATGGTAAGCCCAACTCAGGTGCAAAAGACAAAGTTTCAGCACAGAATTCCACTGAGCAACAACAACATAGTTTAACTGTGGATTCTGAGTCTGGCAAGTCTACTGATGTGCCCATTTCTGAGGGACACCAGGCTCGAACTCAACTCCATTTCAAACTACAACAGCAATTAGAACAAATGCTTCGCCGTTGTGAGCAAGAGTTGAATGCAACGAAAGAGTTCTTTGATATAGAGTTGGAGAATCTGGAAAGACAACAGAAGCAGCTGATGGAGAAAATGGAACAGGAGCACACAAAACGTCTGATGTCAGAGGAGTTAACGGTCAGCCAACTCCTGCATATGCTGAAGGACAGGACTCTGAAATGGGAAAAACTTGAACACGAACTTCAATATTCAAACGAAAGGGGTTCGGAGCTCTCAAAGGTTATTGGAAGAGCTGAGGTGGCAACACAGACTGAGATGACTGCAACAGAGCAGCCCTTGGATGTCAAAAGTACGCTGACTCACGTCAACGTAGAACAACAGACCGCTGAAACAGCTGCTCCGGTAGAGGGATTGCATAGTCCGATCAATCAATCTCCAAAGGAAGTTGAAGTATTAAAATCACAAATGAGGTCACTAGTAAACGACTTGCTGAAAGCCCAGAAAAAGCTGGATGCAGAGGTACACATGAAGAAGTCTCTTCAGGAAAGATGTCTGGATTTGGAACAAGAGCTGGCTAACGTCCAGCTGGGTATGGAGGAAATAGACGACCCTCTCACTGGTCTAGCTCAGGACGACACCGAATATTACTATGACCTGGTGGACGACACCGAATATTACGATGTCCTGTCCTGCCCAGCTTGTAACTTCGACTCCCAAAGTGCAGAAATCATGGAGGAGCACCAAAAGTCTACGGAACATCGGGAGAAGCTGGCTCTACGACGGAAACAGGAGGAAGAGAAGGAGGAACTGCGCATGCAGCTGGCAGCTGTGGCAGCTGACAATGGAGCCCAGAGAGTCTCCAAGAAGCAGAAAAGGAAAAGTAAAAACAGAAGATGACCCATCTGAACCATTATCACCTCTACCAGATCACACACGTGGTCCCTCCGAACGGAGCCAATTCAGTTCGGAAGTTCAAACTGTTAAATCCATGGAAGGACTATTGAATGAGTCACTCCAGCAACGTGAACCGACTCCACCACAGAGATTGAATCTGTGAACTGTTTTCCGCAGAGACTGAATCTGTGATCTGTTTTGACATGAAGTTATCTATGTATCTATGTTATTCTGTTATGTAAACCTGAAGTTATATATGTATATATGTTATTACGTTATGTTAAATGGGGAGATGACTGTAAAGCTAGGAAGGGAGGAATGTTGTGTATGTAATATGTGTGCTACTTTGAACCTATGGACAGGACTGCACTACTTGTTGGGCGTAGTGATACGCAGTACCACTCCTGGCCATAGGGGTATAAATAGTACTGTGGGTACTGATCTCCCCTCAGTTCCCGCCTGTGGGCATGAAGTAAAGACCTACGTATAGTCCCTACCTCCAACCAGTAAAGACCTGTTTTATTGTTACTGATTAAGTCTGAGTATTAATTACTTGAACAACTCACAGATTTAACAGGGCATATACGAAAAAACTGCCCTGCCTCCAAGGCCGCCAGGTCATCTGGCGTGGCCGAGGCTGGTGCCGCCGCCGCTCCTCCCCCCGGGTGTGGCCGCGCCCCCCCCCAAACAAATACTACCGAGGTGCGGTCGTCGTCGGAGGTCGATGCCATCCATGCCTCCGGCGAGGGGGAGGAAGTGCGTCCGGTCGGGAAGAGGGCGCGGAAAAATAAACACCGTGGGGGGAGGGCGTGCCCCTGGACTTGGCGCCCTTGTCACCCGAAAGCATCGCCGAGTTCATCGGGGAGGGTGAGTGGGGGGGGACCCCGTGCCCGAGCCTGTGGCCGCGACCGCCGAGGCGGGAGCATCAAAACCTGCGGCTGGGCTCGGGCCCGGGGGACCCGACAAACCTGCTCCACCGGAGGGAGCGGCGGAGGCCCCTGCGGAAATGGAGTTCTCCCACTATCCCTCCGCTCTAAAAAGAAGGCGCGACCCCCAGGACGAGGGGGAGGACCAGGAGGAGGAAGGTCCCTCCGGAAAGGGGGAGTCGTCACCTGCCGCGGCTGCTGCGCACCTCCCCACCGCTGTCACCATCTTGGGCGATCGGCTGGGGTCGCCTGTCCCT
Organism: Somniosus microcephalus; assembly: GCF_052327205.1. Lineage (NCBI taxonomy): Eukaryota > Metazoa > Chordata > Chondrichthyes > Squaliformes > Somniosidae > Somniosus > Somniosus microcephalus. Next base: position 244,614,349 of record NC_140988.1, read on the forward strand.
AGGGAGTGTAGGGGTTTTTTTCCTGCTCTCTTGCCCGTTCTGGCCTCCTGCCAGGCTTCGTGCAAGAATTACCCTTGAGTGGTTCGACCCACTCCCCCTACGGTTCTAGACCTTGGACTTAGATGCAGAGAACAGTAGTGCAGAGAAAAGAACTCAATAGACCAGGCTGAATAGCACGAAATGGATGCTTTTATTTTTAAACAGTTTGAAGCATTACAAAATACATGTCATAGGCACAGATTAAAGTAACTACAATCATGCACAAATTTATGAACTTGACTCTATGGAAATGGGGAACACACGGCACGTCGTAAAAGGGGAAACACATTACGATTTCCCTTAACTCCCTCCCCTATACCTAAACTAAGTTTCGACCTGGGGAACCTGGGATCATGCTCACCACTCTCAAAATCGTGAGAAAGGGGGTTCGCAGCCTTTTGGCACCGCTTTCCGTCGTCACGTGGATTTGGAAGCTTCTGGCGCAGTCGATATTTTCTCTCTCTCGAAGCGGTGGGGTAGACACAGCCTCGATGAGCGCTCGTCAAGGTTGAGATCCAGTAAGCCTGTCGTGGATTTTTGTTCATGGAGTCGAACAACAACCCAATGGGATGTTGAGACACGGAAGTGTCAGGCCCGGACTGTCCTTTTGTCTCCGGCCTGGTCGGTTCTCCAGAGGGTTTCTTCTCCGTCGGCCTGGGTCGTCGATGATCTCCCGACCCCAGTACCCGGGCCACCCTCGTCGTCTTCTCGTCGTGGCCGAGCCTTGTTTGGCTGAACACCGACCACGTTGTCCTTTTACTGAAACCGTCCGTCTTTAAAAGGACGAAAACGTTTTCATCGATTCTGCATCTGCCGAAGTGGAAGAGGCGCCGATCCTGGCCCCGTCCGAAGAAGTTGAAGTCATCCAAGAAGAAGAAGCAGCCGCCGTCCAGTCAAGTGAAGTTGTTCCAGTAACCCGAAGTCCGAAGTAACTTAGGTGGACTTTCAATCCATAGTTATACTCTTTTGGGACAGTCTTATCTCCCGCCAAATCATAGTCCTGTCTTTGTATTAATTTTGGCGGGCAGAAATCTCTGCAGGGGCGCTTTGTCTTGTAACGGAGCCGGTGATAACTTAAACTGGCCTTCCTGGCCGATAATGTCTTTTAATGTCTTTTGCATTGTCACCGCGGCTCGGTTCGCATATTGATCGGTCCGGAGATTTTCCTTGATGGCTGCTAAACGGTTTTCCCTTTGTACAATAAATGGGTATGAGTGATTTTGCATTGTCCGCCCATATCTTGATGGGCCCCATCCTGTACTTGTAATCCATTGAATATGTATGCTGTTCCTCTGAGTTTCGGTTCCCAGATACTGGCTTTCGCGGGCTCACTGTCTTCAATCCACAAGCCTGTCTGGCTTGCAGTAACAGAAATAAAATGGTTCAGAAACTGATCACGGGGCCTGGCGGCCATTTTGTATGCCCTTTTATCAAAGGTTTTTCTGTGCAAGCTTACTTTGGTCAATAAACAGTCTTATTTTATCCAGTTTTCTTGCGTGATTTTTGCTGAAAATTGCGAATCTTACAGGCCCCCCTGTGATACTGATAGCTTGCTTAAAGTATCAATAATCCTTGATGAGCAAATTTTCGCTGATTCCCCACATCCAAACATTCCTGGCACTTAGCTATCTATGACCCTCACGACACATGCAGTTCCCATTTCCGCAGAAAACGAAAATTACCTTTTGTACATTTGGACAATCATAGACAGCGTATTTTAAATTATAACACATTCACTTGTCAGATGTGCGGGGGTTGATACCCCCTGGCACCATCTGCATGCATCTTTTATTAATCCAAAAAAACTTAAGAACGACTAATAACATAACAATACTTATTTCCTTATAACCCAAAACAATCACAAAAAAATTTAAAATGGAGGGACGCTTAATCTTATACTAGCAGCTTAGAGTGGGGTATCTGTTTCCCCCATTCGCACATAGCGTTCTCTCCATTCTCCTGTGTTCTCGTGCCTCTGGAGGCGTTTGCCTCTTTTGCAATGCACGAAGAGCAAAAATATCACAATCAAAACCTGACATACTACTAGGATATGGGATGCTATTCTAATCCAGGCGGGGACCTCTATGTTGGTGAACAAGTCCCACCATGGTGGGATGGTTATGTCCAATATGTCTTTTCCTATCTCAAGTCTTCTGCTCCAGTGTGTAGAAATGTTTCTGTGAAACTATAACGGCTTTTAAAATCTTGGTGCGGTGTTCGGGAAGAGGGGGAATGACATAACCAAAATGCGCGACAAATCGTTGTAAGTCTGTGAAATTCTCTTTGATAGTGATGTGAACGGTGGAGGGCGCAGGAATGGGGACAATTCGTTGTTGTGCCACTTGAACCTCGGCCCTGGGTTTGAAACAGAAACTGCTATCACCGACCGAACACCACTCGTGTTGTCCATATCGGTACTGAGGCGTTGCAGTGGTGACGCAGTATGTCCCACCCCCGATATATGCTACCTGTGGGGGCACATGGTCCTCTGCCATTGCCTCCATGGTGCAATTCACCGGCTTTGCGCTAGCAGTCCTGAACCCGCACTGCGGTTTCAGAAAGGCGTTCAAGTGCTGGGGACACAGGATGATGTGTGCTCCCCGGCTCCGACATCCCGAGAGGTCGGTGCCTGTCATCGTACGCTCCCATCTGATGACGTAAGGTGGGACCGCTGCGTAACGAATGTGTGCGCCCCCCCGAATGACTCCAATGTTCTCTACTCTGTACACCGGGGCGGGCTTTGCTGCGGGACCCAACACCGGCATTCTTACTACTATTCCCACAATAGTGTGATTTGCATGTCCGCAGTCCACTGGGACTGGGTATGCTTCTGCGGCTAGTCTGAGCTGGCACGGGCTTAATGCATTCTCAAAAGGGTGGAGCGCTTGCAAGTGCTTGTTGCTGATCCAGGACGGGACCAAACCCTGTTTTAAATCCTCAAGATTACTGCGGCCCTCGCCCAGTAACCACGCCCCGTACAGCACACAGGCCTCGTTTTGTGCAGCTTGATCGGACGCATTCCGATCCTCCTTAATGAGTGCATTTACCGTTCTCGCGTGTTTCTCCAGCTCAGCAATTATGTCCTTAAAGTGTAGTGTCATGGCCTGGTCCTCATGTAGCTCAGAACCCACTACCTTATTTTCATCTGTCAATATGTTCCTTAACTGGGCTTTTAAACCGTTGATCTGTGTCTGCAGCTCCACGTTATCTAGAGCGTTGACAACAGATGTCCCGGTATTAAAAGCAGTGAATATGTCATTTACAGTACCCCTTCTTTGCCTCCCGACTCGATCCAAAACTTCTGGCGGTGTGGTGTATAATTTGTCTCTGTCGATGTCGGCAAAGTCAAATTCGTAAAATTGTCTAAACATACGGGTTAACAGGACCTGGTTTAATTGTTCCGTTTCTTTGGGACACCACTCCGGCAATCTTACCTCAGTGAGATTTAAAATCACTGAGGCCACCGCGTAGTGTACCCCTTGGTACAGCACCTGACCGGTGGGTACCAATACTAAACCGTTCCCGGGTCCCTTGGTGGTGGTTGGGCACCCTCCTTTCTGGGCTAGTGCTACCGGAAGCGTGGGCAGGGGCTTGCGTGGGCGGGTGATGAGTTCAATAGGGGAGTATGGGGCTCCGCACGCTCGAGTGCTAACATCCCATCTCATCCCCTTCCCTTCATCCTGCCACTGCCTCTGGAAGAAGATGGACACGCCCTTGGGGCAGACGTGTCTCGAACCCCACATACAGACATATATTCCCTCATCTGGTTCCCACCATTTGTCCCAACACACACGTAATTGTCCGTGAGTTCCCGTAATAGTCCGATGGGTATTATTACCCAGTCGCTCCCACTCGACCGTAGAGTTTCTCATGTCCTTTCCCAGCTTTCGTAGCCACCACCATTGCCTTAGTGGTACGTTCCCATTGCACACCAGACAAATCCTCTTTCCCACGGTGACGCTGACTCTGGGCGCAAGGATCCTCACTCGAGGGCACGTTAACGATGTCTCTTGGTAGGCAAAACCGAAGTTGCTGGAATATTCCGTGGAATTTGTTCCCAACCAACCTGGCCATCTCCCTTGGTGGAAGTAGGTGGCGGTTTCCTCAACCTCTCGCTTCCCCGTCCCATCCGTTGCGATGGGGGCCGTGTCCCCGGAGCATCCGAAAATGATGACGTCCTTGGTGCGGCCTCAGTAGGCCCACCCGCACCCGATCGCCATGAACGCGAGGAAAATCCTTTCCATCATATCCCAGGTTTCTGTAACCAACAAAATGATGTAGCCGGGCTCCCGATAGGTGCTGGCCTAAATTAATTGGACGCGCGGGTTCCTGGACCCCGCTCCCTAACAAACACACATACCGGGCAGACCTCAAAATTGTACTCTTAACACCATATACTTTACATTCCTTAAAACTATGACCATAATTACCTAACTTAACTTATGTACAGCGCCGCCCTCCGTGGGGCGGCTTTCCGAATCCCTGTGAGGCCTGTCGTGTGCCACACCCTGCGGTGGGGCTGCATTGATCTTTGGCTTTGATCCCCCGCAGCCTGTCGCTGCTGAACGGGGATCATGCCTTCCTGGGGCTGCTCTAAACTGTGGTTGGGAAGGATGGGGAGAATCTGGCCAAAATTTTCTGGGCTGTGGCGCTCGAGCCGACCTACGAGGGGCTGCTTTGGGTCGGGCTCCCGGGGCCGATGGACCGGGGGTTGGGACTGTTACCGTCACAGCCTGTGGTTCCTCCACAGCTGCCGGCTCCAGCTCCCCTTCCTCAGGCTCCACCCCCCCGGGGTCGGGATCTGTGGCTTCTGACTCCACCTCACCCGTCCCTACAGGTAGTGGGTCTCCGCCCCCATTCCCTACCTCCCCCAAGCTTGAGTCGAGGGCGGGATCGTCGCCCTCTGACTCTTCCTCCTCCATGACTGGGTCTAAGGCGGGGTCGAGCTGTTCGTGCTCTCTCCTGCCTAAATCCCATTCAAAAGATGAGACCTCCCACTCCAATGGGATGGCCTCTCCCTTTACGCAGGCTACGGTACCAGCCTGTGTGGTCTGTGACTCTGTTACAGGCTGAGGATCTTTGTTCTCCGACCTGGTCCCCTTTGATGGCCCTTGTGCACCCGATTTAAATAGTTTACACTGGTTGATGTGAAACCATTTGGTACGTCGGGGCGTTTTCACTGCATAAACCATGGGGCTGGCCTTGTCCACAATGCTGTAGGGCCCCATGTACAGTGGTTCAAAACTCCCTACCCTGGCGTAGTTTCGGACCATGACCTGGTCTCCGACTACCCACCCTTGTTGTTTCCGAGGTTCCAACAACAGTTTATTTCCCTGGAGCTGTCTTCCCATGTTCCCAGCCGCCTGCCCATAAATCTGTCTCAGGCGCTCCAAAAGGGTTTGGGCGAATTTGTCCCATTTCACCTCTCGGAGCTGGCCCTCAGTGAGCACTGGGGCTAGCACATGGGTGGGTGTTCGCATGATCCTTCCAGTCATTAACTCATGCGGGGAATACCCCGTGCTTTTGGACTGGCTGGCTCGGATCCCCATGAGGACTAAAGGCAGGACCTCCGCCCATTTCTGGGGCGAGCCCATTGTCTCTTTCCTCAGCTTTTCCTTGAGGGTCCGATTCATACGCTCAACAATCCCGGATGACTGGGGATTGTATGCTACGTGCCACTTTCCCTCAATGCCCAAGAGCATGAGGGCGTTCTGCATTACTTGACCGGTGAACTGACTCCTCTGGTCGGACTCTACAAAACGTGGGAGTCCCCACCGTGAGAACACTTCCCGAATCAAGATCTTAGCAGTACCCAGTGCCGTAGCGGTTCTGCACGGGAAGGCTTCTACCCATTTGGTGAACACATCTACCAGGACAAGGCAGTACTTATAGCCTCCCTGGGCGGCGGGCAGGGGCCCTATGTAGTCGACCTGAATCGACTGCCATGGTCCCTCTACCCTCCTGATGTGCCCCATGGGCACCTTCCTTTTGTGGGGGTCTGGGTTGTTAGCAGCACACACAAGACAGCTTGCGCAGGACTCGCGGACATCGTCCCGAAGTCCCGGCCACCATCCCGCCTGCTCCACCCGTTGCCAGGTGACCTCAGGTCCGGGGTGTCCCGCTCCTGGACCCTCGTGGGCCAATTGCAGGAATTCCCTCCGGTGCTGCTGCGGCACAACCCACTGCTCCTCTCGGAACAGCATACCTTCTTTGACTGTGAGGGCTGCCGTACTGTACGGACCTTCTACCTGTTTGCCCTTTGTGATGGCTTTTAGGACTGCTTTTAGGGCGGGATCCAGGGTTTGGACGGTCTTTAGGTCTGGGGGCGGTGTCACCCCTGTGTTCCCGGGAATTCCCTCCCTGCCTTGGATCGCCGCCACGGGTCCGGGTTCGTATGGGTCCCAGAGAATGCCGTTGCGGGCACCCTCCCTGGCTAGCGCATCCGCCTGCTGGTTGCCCTGACTGCGGGGTTCTGTGGTGGAGTGAGCCTTCACCTTATGGATGAACACCTCTCCTTTCTCCCCCACAGCTGCTAGGATCTTCTCCAGCAAGGGCTTAACTGTTAAAGGCCGCCCGTCCGCGGAGGTGTACCCGCGTCGGGACCAGATGGCGAGGTACTCTGTACACGAATTGCACGTGAACATGCTGTCTGAGCAAATCGTGTATGGGGTTGGGAAAATCTCGGGGTGGGTAACCACGTACACCACCGCGGATAGTTCAGCCTGCTGCGCGCTCATAGTGCTGGGGAGCTTAATTGCCAGGGCAATGTTTGCCGCAGGGTCATAAACTCCACACCCTGTGAGTCGCTTGCCGTCAGCTACAGTGCTAGAACCGTCTACGTAGGTCTCGCGGCCTGTGGGATGTATCCCAGCGCGTAAACCTATGTTAACTTCCCATACCCCTTCTACGGAACATTGATGGGCTGTCCCGGGATATGCCATATTGGCTGCGAGCCTTGGCGCGCAGAGGCCTTTAACTTTTAGATCCATCTGGGAAAGGAGGAGGGTCCAGCGCGCAATCCGAGCGCTGCTTACGGTCCCATCCTTAATCCTCCCATCCAGAAGCATCTTCGTGGGGGTGTGATGGGTGAGGAGCGTAATGGGAGAGGTCTCTGTGACGATCACTGATCTGTTCACAGCCCAATGCGTGGCCAGGAGATGCCGTTCGCAATTGGAGAAACTCCTCTCCACATCCGTGAGCACCCTGGAGGAATAAACTACTGGTCTTAGCTTGGCGTGCCGCTCTTGGAGCAGCACTGCGCTCAGGCTGTCCCCACTAGCGGCTACCTCCAGAAAGAACTCCTCTCCCCCATCTATGGCCCCTAGGGCTGGCGCGGTCTGCAGATCTCTTTTCAACATCTCGAATGCTGCCTGGCACCCCTTGTCCCAAGACCACTCGACTCCCTTGTGTAAGAGTCGAAGTAGCGGGGCCGCTGTGGCAGCATAGTCCTCAATGAAATCTCTGCAGTACCCGGTCAATCCCAAAAAGGACCTTACACCCGTTACTGTGTTGGGAATCGGCAGATCTTGTATAGATTCCCGCCTGGCCTTATCTATGGCTCTTTCTCCCCCGCGGATGGCCAGACCCAGGAATTTGACTTCCTGCTGGCCGATCTGGGCTTTCTTTGGGTTTACTTTGAAACCCTTCCTTTCTAACAGTTCCAACAATTCAGCTAACAGTGGGCCGTGCTGCTCCCTTGTATCTGTGAACAGGAGTAAGTCGTCCACATACTGCACTATCTGGTTGGGCTGGCTGAACTCTTTCAAACTCCCCGCCATGCACTGATGGAAAATGCTGGGGCTGTTGTGAAAACCCTGTGGTAAGCAGTTCCAAGTGTACTGTTGCCCTTTGAATGTAAAGGCAAACTTGTACTGGTCCTCCCGCCGCAGCGGAATGGACCAAAAACCGTTCGAGATGTCCAGCACCGTGAATGTGGTCGCCGATGCTGGAATACTCCCTATTAAGTCTGCAACTGCTGCTACCGTGGGCGCGCAGGCCGGGATATTACTATTGAGGACTCTGTAGTCCACCGTGGCTCTCCACAAATTGTCCGGTTTCTTTACCGGCCATAATGGGGAGTTTACGTGGGTGGGTATCGTCCTCAACACGCCCTGCTGTACCAAGGAAGATATTGCTGTCTCCATGTCGGGTTCTGCCTCCTTGGGGAAATTATACTGCTTTTGGGGTCGGATCATGGGGTCCCCGTCTACGCTGACTTCGAACCCAGTGACTCTCCCGCAGTCGTGCTTGTGGGTGGCGAACGCGGTCAGATTTTCTGACACACACGCCTGCAAGTCCGTTGGGACATTTGTTATCATGAGCTCGAGATCGTAACCTCCTGACGGCTTCATAGTGCACAGGGTCCCCTTTTCTTCCTTCCCCGGGATTACGACTACCTTACCTAAACCGCCCTCGGCTCCCCAGAGACAGTGATTTCTCAGGTCCACGAGGATCCCGTGTTCCACCAAGAAATCAGCCCCGAGGATGCCCTCTCCCCCCCCCCTCATTCCACTTCAATAGGATGCACGTCCATGTGGTGTGGAGTGCTCCCAACTGAATGGAGAGCGGGAGGGAGTACACGCCAGCCTGTTCTCTGCCTGTGAAACCCGCTACTAAATATGGAGCCTGGGCGGACAGAGGTGAGGCAAAAGGTTTGTCCGTGTGGATCACGGTACACGAAGCTCCCGTATCCAACAGGTAACTACCCCTTTGTTTCTCCACCTCCATCTCCACCACAGGTCTTCTCCAAGCGTCATAGCGGAGCGGACACAAGTAGACGGGCTGCGCGGGCGTCAGTCATTTAGGTGTTTCGGCTGGGGTCTCGGGGGCGATAGGGCTGTTAGCAACCGCTACCTTCCCCTGCCAGGTCATCAGAGACCGCATAGTCTCCAAGACTGACTCGATCGCAGCGGGGTCCACAACCGCACCACCCCCTTTAGTCGGGGCAGAGGCTACGGTTGGGTTCTGGACTGGTGTTGGGGCAGCGGCCTGCACTTGTGGTTGTGCTGGTGTTGGGTAAACTCTCGGGCCGTTGGCGACTCGGGCTTGGGCTTGATCTTGGGCTGCGGCGAACGCTCTCTCCCTCTTATCCTTCCAAGGATTCCTACAGTCCTTGCGCCAATGACCCTCCTTCCCACACCCGTAACAACTGCTATTGGCTTGAGGAGGGTGATTTCCCTCCTGACGCCATTCCCTTTTAGCAGAGGCTGCGGGCCTCACCTCATGCACCTTTCCTTTTACAACAGGTGTTTTCTTGCCCTTGTTATTCCTATAACTGATCGTGAGCTGATCTAGCACTAGATCCTCCGTGGAGCGGGCGTTGGTGGGTCAAACCATGCTTTGGCCTGTTCCTTCACTACTGGCAGGCAACCTGCTACCAGGCACCGAAGCCAGTGAGCCCTTTGTTCGCCATCCAGCCCGGCCCGGGCCGGCCCGCCTGGGCAGCTGCGCCGATACACTGGCCACAACCTGTCGGCGAAAACCCGTGGGGGTTCTCCCTCTAGCTGCACTGTCTTTTCTAAACGGAGGAACGGAGTTCCGTCCCCCTCTCCCATGATCTCCAGAATCTCATCCCGTAGCAACTCATAGCCCCTGTGCCCTCTCTTGCTCTCGTCAGGGAGACACTGGAGGAGCGAACTGTCCAGGGAGAACAGCAGCATTTTAGACTGTTCAACCCCGTCGCAGTCATTGACTGCTGCGGTCTGCTCCACGTCCCTGAAATGCACGGAGGGATCTCCTGACTCGGAGAGTTTTGGGATGTGACTTATCATCTCTCTTAGCTGTCGTGCGCTATGAGGCATTATGATCTGACTCTCAAGGGGTCCGTCATCGCCATTTTCTTCATTTGGACCGAGCTTCCGGTGCCTCGTTGGACACAACGGCGCTGGCCCCGACTCTACTGTCTGGGGTTGCTCTACCTCAGGGCTCTCTTCCTCTACCACCTCCGTCTCCTGTCCCAGAGTCCAAGACTCCTCATAGGCAGGAGGCGCAGAGGATTCGGGGTTGGTACCCCAACTGCCTCTTGTGGAATCGGTCTTTTGGATTCCTTGGCTAGCAACAGCTGACTCGCTGGTGGATTTATGAGACACACCAACCCGTTTGCCTTCGCTAGGGCCTTTCTCAGGTCCTCTAGCTCCCGGTGGCAAGCGCTGTGGTCGGTGTTCTCAGATCTATCCTCCATGGCCATCTTATATGCTGCCCTGGCTCCCAGGAGCTTTTCCTCTTGGGCATCTACTTGTTTGGCTAGACGGAAACACCTCTCTCTCATTCTACCTTCACTGGCCTTGGCCTCAACGACCTGACATTTTAAATATTCTACCCGGGTTTCGTGGCAGCGAATTACGGAGCGGCATTCCTGATTCAGCGCGTCAAGCGATTCAATCAGTTTTTGACCTCCCGCAACCTTTTCCTCTACGTCTTTAAGCAAGCCGTTGATCTGGACTGTCTGTGCTGCAACTACCTGGTCCAAAAGCTGGACTTGCTTCTTGTAGCACATCAGCCAGACCGCCTTTTCTACAGATTTCTTATGCTCTCTACCCGCTGTCCACTTGATGGCTGCGTCTAGCGGGCGCCTATCCCTTAATAGATCACATATCCATTGTTTTGTGAGGTTGACTTTTCCGAAAACATAATCTGCTATTCTTTCATCCATCACATTTCGTTTATTCAGACCTTGATCTAACACACTACTTTCCTGCTGCCAAGGTATTGCCGCGGTCGCCATTTCTGTAGGGTTTTTTTTCCTGCTCTCTTGCCCGTTCTGGCCTCCTGCCAGGCTTCGTGCAAGAATTACCCTTGAGTGGTTCGACCCACTCCCCCTACGGTTCTAGACCTTGGACTTAGATGCAGAGAACAGTAGTGCAGAGAAAAGAACTCAATAGACCAGGCTGAATAGCACGAAATGGATGCTTTTATTTTTAAACAGTTTGAAGCATTACAAAATACATGTCATAGGCACAGATTAAAGTAACTACAATCATGCACAAATTTATGAACTTGACTCTATGGAAATGGGGAACACACGGCACGTCGTAAAAGGGGAAACACATTACGATTTCCCTTAACTCCCTCCCCTATACCTAAACTAATTTCGACCTGGGGAACCTGGGATCATGCTCACCACTCTCGAAATTGTGAGAAAGGGGGTTCGCAGCCTTTTGGCACCGCTTTCCATCGTCACGTGGATTTGGAAGCTTCTGGCGCAGTCGATATTTTCTCTCTCTCGAAGCGGTGGGGTAGACACAGCCTCGATGAGCGCTCGTCAAGGTTGAGATCCACTAAGCCTGTCGTGGATTTTTGTTCATGGAGTCGAACAACAACCCAATGGGATGTTGAGACACGGAAGTGTCAGGCCCGGACTGTCCTTTTGTCTCCGGCCTGGTCGGTTCTCCAGAGGGTTTCTTCTCCGTCGGCCTGGGTCGTCGATGATCTCCCGACCCCAGTACCCGGGCCACCCTCGTCGTCTTCTCGTCGTGGCCGAGCCTTGTTTGGCTGAACACCGACCACGTTGTCCTTTTACCGAAACCGTCCGTCTTTAAAAGGACGAAAACGTTTTCATCAATTCTGCATCTGCCGAAGTGGAAGAGGCGCCGATCCTGGCCCCGTCCGAAGAAGTTGAAGTCGTCCAAGAAGAAGAAGCAGCCGCCGTCCAGTCAAGTGAAGTTGTTCAAGTAACCCGAAGTCCGAAGTAACTTAGATGGACTTTCAATCCATAGTTATACTCTTTTGGGACAGTCTTATGTCCCGTCAAATCATAGTCCTGTCTTTGTATTAATTTTGGCGGGCAGAAATCTCTGCAGGGGCGCTTTGTCTTGTAACGGAGCCGGTGATAACTTAAACTGGCCTTCCTGGCCGATAATGTCTTTTAATGTCTTTTGCATTGTCACCGCGGCTCGGTTCGCATATTGATCGGTCCGGAGATTTTCCTTGATGGCTGCTAAACGGTTTTCCCTTTGTACAATAAATGGGTATGAGTGATTTTGCATTGTCCGCCCATATCTTGATGGGCCCCATCCTGTACTTGTAATCCATTGAATATGTATGCTGTTCCTCTGAGTTTCGGTTCCCAGATACTGGCTTTCGCGGGCTCACTGTCTTCAATCCACAAGCCTGTCTGGCTTGCAGTAACAGAAATAAAATGGTTCAGAAACTGATCACGGGGCCTGGTGGCCATTTTGTATGCCCTTTTATCAAAGGTTTTTCTGTGCAAGCTTACTTTGGTCAATAAACAGTCTTATTTTATCCAGTTTTCTTGCGTGATTTTTGCTGAAAATTGCGAATCTTACAGGAGGCTGAGGCAGAGGTGTCTGTCCAGCTCGTGCCTCCCGGGGATGAGGACAAGACCCTGCCCGTGGGGGGGGTCGCGGAACAACCCGCGGACGTAATCGATCCCTTTTCGGTGGCGTTACCCCTCGACGAGTCGGGCGGCCTGGAGTCTGGGTCGGGCGAGCTGGCGGAAAATGAGCTCGCCCAATGCGGCCCGGACATTTCCCAGGTGCTGCTCGACCTCGTTGAGGATTTCGCAAGAAATACCCCTTCTGCTGGGTCGGAGGCCGGTGGCGCGGTAGGGGAAGGTCCTCTGTCTGTGTCTCCGGCGCCGGGCGACTTGGAGGAGCTCGGATTTACATATTCTCCGGTCTCTCCGGTCTCTCCAGTCGTTCCGGCGCCTGGGGCGGAGGGGGGCTCCGAACCGCCGCCGTCTTCTGGCCCGGCGCCCCTAGGGGAGCCCAGGGAGGAATCCTCCGCCACCGATCCTGGGGGTGGGATCCGGGCGGAGGCGGTGCCGGCCGTCGAGGCCAAGCCGTTCACTGCGCATTGCGTGACAGACGGGTCGGCCGCCGGTGGCGACCCCCCGGAGGAGGACGGGGACTCGGTGGAGGGGGCGGAGGACGACTGGGAATCCATCGCCGATCAGGCGATGGATGACCTCGCGCCCCTCGCCGGGACCCACCTCATTTCCATCGGGGAACTCCGGGACTTTGTGGCCACGTGCCAGGGTCGGTCGTCACAGGATCCGGCTGGCACTCGAAAGATGGTCGGGACTGGCGCTGCTCATCGGGTCAGCCCGCGCCGCCGTCAGAACCACGGGCGCGGACGCGGCCGTAAGCCCGCTCGGGCGGCGTCAGCTCCGGTCGTTCCTCACTGGGCTGCTAAGGGAGTGGCGGTTGACCAGCGGCCGCCCTCTCCCTTCCCCCGTTAGTCTTAAGTAGAGGGTGAATTATGCTTCTGAAATGAAGATAACCATAGCCAGCCTCAACATCAACGGCAGCAGGGAAGCTAGCCGCAGCTTTAATAACTTTTCGGTCCTTCGGGACGGGAAGTATGCGGTGTGCTTCCTGCAAGAAACCCACACCGTTCCGGGAGACGAGGCCACGTGGCTCCTGGAGTGGCAAGGAGGGGTCAGCATGAGTCACCTCTCCAGTGCTTCCAGTGGGGTGGCTATCTTGCTGGCCCCGCATTTTCAGCCGGAGATCTTGGGGGTCAAGGAGCTCGTGCCGGGCCGCTTGCTCCAGGTCACTGTTCGCCTGGGGGGTGTGCCGCTCCCTCTAGTGAACGTGTACGCCCCTGGGGCCGGTGCGCAGCAAGCGCGCTTCTTTGAAGAAGTGTTCACTCTTCTGGGCTCCATCGACGCGGGCGAGTGCGTCATCCTCGGGGGGGATTTTAATTGTACACTCGAGGCGAGGGACCGCACGGGCACCCTGCCATGCCCGGCGACGATGGAGAAGTTGAGGGACCTGGTCGGGTCCCTCGACTTGGTGGACATCTGGCGAAATCTCCATCCTGACTCCAGCGCCTTCACTTGCGTGAGGTCTGGGAGAGGAGCGTCCAGAATCGACCGCCTCTACATTTCCCGGGCATACGTCTCCTGCGTTCCGGCGGCTTCCTTGCGGCCGGTGCCATGCACGGACCACCACCTGGTGTGGGCGGAGCTCGTTCCGCTGCGAGCACGGGGGTGGTCCGCGTATTGGCACTTTAACAACCTGCTGCTGGAGGACGCACGGTTCCGGGATTCGTTTAGTCAGTTCTGGGCCGGCTGGAGAAGGAAGTGGGGGGGCTTCCCCTCCTTGAGGCTATGGTGGGATGTGGGCAAGGCTCACATCCGTCTCTTCTGTCAGGAGTACGCGAAGGGGTCGACCAAGAGGCGGGAGGCCCAGGTCGGGCAGTTGGAGAAGGAGGTGCTCGACCTGGAGTCCCGTCTCGGTCAAGTCTTCGAGGACTCGGCCCTGCGGATGGTGTACGAAGAGAAGAAGGGCGCGCTGAAGGACCTGCAGCTTGTCGGGTCCCGAGGCGCGTACGTGAGGTCAAGGATCCAGTTCCTGCGGGACCTGGACCGCGGCTCCCCCTTCTTCTACTCGCTGGAAAAAAGACGGGGGGCCCGTAAGCAGCTCTTGGAGCTGCTGGCCGATGACGGATCTCTGGTCTCGGATCCGGAGGGAATCCGCGCGGAGACCCGCGCCTATTACGGGGCTCTGTTCTCTCCGGATCCGTCCAGCGAGGATGCGCGTGGAGTTTTGTGGGAGGACCTGCCGAAGGTCGGCCTGGAGAACGCCGAAAAATTGGACGTTCCTCTGAGTCTGGAGGAGCTGTCCGGCGCCCCCGCCAGCTCTCTAGGGGAAAGTCCCCGGGGCTGGACGGGCTGACCGTGGAGTTCCACAGGGCGTTCTGGGACGTCTTGGGGGGCGACTACGTGCGGGTCCTGGGGGAAAGTTTGGCGACCGGGGAGATGCCCCTCTCTTGGCGCAGGGCGGTTATTGTCCTGCTGCCTAAGAGGGGTGATCTCCGCCTCCTTAAAAACTGGCGCCCAGTCTCCCTCCTCAGCACGGACTATAAAATTTTTGCCAGGGCTATATCTGCTCGCCTAGGCGCCGTGCTGGCCCACATGATCTACCCCGACCAGTCCTACACAGTCCCGGGCCGGACCATCCATGATAACATCCATCTGGTCCGGGACCTGGTCCACCATTCCCAGAGGGCTGGTCTGTCGGTCGCCTTCCTTTCCCTGGATCAGGAGAAGGCGTTCGACAGGGTGGATCACGAGTATCTCTTCGGGACTCTGCGCGCATTCGGGTTCAGGACGCATTTTGTCGCCCGGATCCGACTTCTGAACGCTGCCGCGGAGTGTCTGATTAAAGTTAACGGGTCCTTGACGGCGCCCCTTCGCTTCGGGAGGGGGGTGCGTCAGGGATGCCCCATGTCCGGCCAGTTATATGCCGTTTGCGTAGAGCCTTTCCTGCGCCTCTTGCGGAAGAGGTTGACGGGACTGGCTCTGCAAGCGCCGGGCGTGGAGGTGGTCCTCTCGGCTTACGCTGATGACGTGCTCCTCACGGTCACGGATCCCGCTGACTTGCGGAGGATGCGGGAATGCCAGCAGATTTACTCGGACGCATCCTCCGCCAAGATCAACTGGGAGAAATGTTCTGGACTCCTGGTGGGTCAGTGGCGGGTGGACTCCCTGCCGGAGGAGTTCAGGCCCTTCGCCTGGAGCACCACGCACCTCCTCTACTTGGGAGTCTACCTCAGCCCTGCCGAGGACGCCTGGCCGGCGAACTGGCAAGAGTTGGAGGCCAAAGTCACCACTCGCTTAGGACGCTGGACAGGATTGCTCCGAGTGCTGTCCTACAGGGATCGAGCGATGATCATAAACCAACTGGTGGCCGCCATGTTGTGGTACCGGTTTGTCACTTTGATCCCTCCCCCTGCGTTTGTCGCCAAGATACAGAAGAAGCTCGTCGACTTCTTCTGGGACAAAAGGAAGCACTGGGTCTCTGCCGCGGTTCTGAGTCTCCCGCTTAGGGAGGGCGGTCAGGCGCTGGTGTGCCTCCGCACCCAGGCTGCGACTTTCCGTCTTCAGACGCTGCAGAGATACCTATACGTCGAGAATCCTCCGAGATGGTGCGCGCTGCTGACGTATTTTTTCCGCCAGCTGCACGGCCTCAATTACGACATGCAGCTCCTGTTTTTGGAAGTGGGCGGCAGGCGTGCCAGCCTGCGGGAGCTGCCTGTCTTCTACCAGGAACTGCTATGCGTTTGGAACTACGTCGCCTCCAGGCGGAGCTCTCCCCCGTCAGGATTGGCGGCTGTCCTCCGGGAGCCGCTGTTCAGGAATCCGCACCTCCACGTCCGCGAGTTCAGGTGGCTGGCGGAACGCAGGGCTGTGCCTGGCAGGGTGACTAGAGTCGGGGACCTACTCGATGGCGGAGGAGCGGGCTGGATGGCGCCGGAGGAGTTGGCGCGGCGCATGTCTTGGGACAACGTCCGGCTCGCGGTCGATGCCATCGAGGCGGTGAAAGCGACGCTGCACCCCGGTGCCACAAGGTGTATCGAGGCGGCTCAAGCACGTGGGGTGATCCCGTCCGAGCTTTCCCCCTTTCGGACGGAATTCCTTATCGGCGCCCTGCCCCGAAACCCCCCTCGGGTACCGGCGCCTCACAACTTGAGCCGTCTCGAGGAGATGCCCTCCGTGCCTTTTCATTCCGCACGGACGGGTTTCCTGTACAGGCTGCTCCTGCACACCTTCCACTTTGTCATCTTCGCCTGCCGTCCGGACACGCCGTGGCGTGCCGTTTTGCCTTCCGGCGGAGGCGGAGGTCCCCAATGGAGGGCTCTCTATGCGGGAGTCCTCCCTTGTTCTATTGGGGACTTGGCCTGGAGGGTGTTGCACGGAGCAGTCCCGTGCAATATATTGTTAAATAGATTCATGGACACCCAGACCGCCTGTTTGTTCTGCGGTCTGGAGGAGTCTGTTTTCCATGTTTATGTTCAATGTGTGAGGTTGCAGCCCATCTTCCATTATTTGAAGGGGCTGCTCCTCGATTTTTGGTTGCACTTCAGTCCCATGCTCTTGATCTACGGTCACCCGGTGCGGAGGGGAGCGGGCAGGTTGGAGGACCTCCTCGTGGGTCTGCTCCTGGGCCTGGCGAAAAAAGCCATCAATTGGTCCAGGCAGCGGGCGGTCGAGGGGGTCATCCAGCCAGATTGCCTCCCTCTCTTCCGTGGCCATGTTGCGCCCGGGTGGCCCTGGAGATGGAGCACGCGGTGTCCGCCGGCACGCTCGAGCACTTCCGCGACCGGTGGGCGCCGCGGGGACTGGAGTGCATAATTGGATTAAACGACCAAATTTTTATTTGATTTGTTAAGGTTTATTTAAAGATTTTTTACTGGTTTAGTTACAGTTTACTTGTTTAATTTATTTGGCCTACCAAAAGAGAACAAACAAGTGAAGGTGCCATCTAGAGGTTACAGAAGGAACTGACTGGCACCCTCGCAACCTCATTGCAGACCTTGCTCTCTGTAGAGCAGGTTGTGCTGCTGCTGAGCTGCTGAGTGGAGAGTGTGTGGTCGCCTTGGCCTGGGAGTGGAGGGGAAGGAGAGACCCCAGGCCACCACTACCAGCAACCTACCATCAACCAACTTCAACCATCTTCATCTACCGCGGTGCCTGGAGAGAGAGGAGGAGTGGACAGAGGAGGCCAGCATTACACCTGGAGAGGCCTTTCCATCACTGCCTCCCCAAATTGGCCTCCGTTCCGGGAGGGGGAGAGAGGGGAGAGGAGCTGCTTTCAACACCCGCTGCTTGGAAGGAGGGTCGGAGCAACTTCTTTTTTATTTTGAAACTTCTGCAGGGGGGTGTCATTCGTGCATTCCCCAAAGACTTTGTATTGTGGGTAGGGGGAGGAAAGAAGACCGGGCCGGAAGAACAAGGGGTGTCAAAAGCCCCTTCCATTGCCTGGCCTGGATTAGCTGGAGCTGCCCAGGTGAAGCCTTCATCGCGAAGACCTGGTGTGGGGCTGAGCCTGGGCTTTCTCCAGCTCTCCCAGGCGAAGACCTCTTCTCCCCCTGCCTGAAGACCACCCACAGAGACTTTATCTATTTTTCCATCGGGGAGTGCACCCCTGCTGACACCCACCCACCCACCTGCCATCCTGTGTGGCGCCCCTGCCTTTGCGGCCTCCCTCCTTCCCACCCTCCCCACCCTCTCCCTCTCTTTGTCTTTCCCTCTCTCCCTGTCTCTCAGGAGACACCTCTTTCAAAATCTTCCAACTAATTGCCAATTGAGCAGAGGGTAGTCGGCCCCTCTCCCAATTACTTCCATCAAGGGGAGAGGCGGGCCTTTAGTTTAACAGCTCCCTCTGCTCAAGGGAAGACTCAAAAAAAAAAACCTACCTGAGGCCTTTTAACACCTTCAGGCCTGTGACTTGGGGTGTGTGTAGCTCTTTAAAGAACCACCCCATTATGGCTTGCACATCTTCGGCGGTGACGGGGCCGGCAATGACCTATGCGGCAGCGATGGCCAAAGCCACGGCTGCTCCCGCTTCTGCTGCTGCCCCGTCGCCGTTCCGACTTATAACAAAGAAGCTTGGGGTGAAGAGCTACACCCACCCCAACATGACCATCGAGGCGTGCGTGAAGGCCATGGCTGGGGTTGTCGGCCCTCCAGCCATACTCGCCGCCTCGAAAATGTATGGGAAGGCTGTGTTCTTCCTGGAGTCGGAGCGGGCGGTGGCCCTGGCCATCACCAAGGGGCTCACCGTGGGTGAGACCTTCCTACCGGTGGACCCTCTAGAGGCCACCGCGCAGAGGGTCGTATTATCGAACGTCCCGCCCTACATCTCGAGTGAGCTCCTCCTCCCCCACTTGCTCCAACTTGGGGAGGTGAGGTCGGGGATCACGCCGATCCCGCTCGGATTCCGGGAAGCCAGCCTTCGCCATGTCTTCTCTTTCCGGCGCCAGGCCTTCGTTCAGCTGGCGTGGGAGGGGAAGACCGACGGGGTTTTTTCGGTCCTCCACGAGGGGACCATTCACCGCGTCTTCTGGACGACGGACGGCGTGCGGTGCCACGCCTGCAAGGAGGTGGGGCATATACGAAAAAACTGCCCCGCCTCCAAGGCCGCCAGGTCGTCTGGCGTGGCCAAGGCTGGCGCCACCGCCGCTCCTCCCCCCGGGTCTGGCCGCGCCCCCCCCCAAACAAATACTACCGAGGTGCGGTCGTCATCGGAGGTCGATGCCATCCAGGCCTCCGGCGGGGGGGAGGAAGTGCGTCCGGTCGGGAAGAGGGCGCGGAAAAATAAACACCGTGGGGTGGGGTGGGGTGGGGTGGGCCCCCCCCCCCCGGGCGTGACCCTGGACTTGGCACCCCTGTCACCCGAAAGCATCGCCGAGTTGATCAGGGAGGGCGAGAGCGGGGGGGACCCAGTGCCCGAGCCTGTGGCCGCGACCGCCGAGGCGGGAGCATCAAAACCTGCGGCCGGGCTCGGGCCCGGGGGACCCGACAAACCTGCTCCACTGGAGGGAGTGGGGGAGGCCCCTGCGGAAATGGAGTTCTCCCACTATCCCTCCACTCTAAAAAGAAGGCGCGACCCCCAAGACGAGGAGGAGGACCAGGAGGAGAATCCGCACCTCCACGTCCGCGAGTTCGGGTGGCTGGCGGAACGCAGGGCTGTGCCTGGTAGGGTGACTAGAGTCAGGGGCCTACTCGATGGCGGAGGAGCGGTGGGCGCCACGGGGACTGGAGTGCATAATTGGATTAAACGACCAAATTTTAATTTGATTTGTTAAGGTTTATTTAAAGATTTTTTACTGGTTTAGTTACAGTTTACTTGTTTAATTTATTTGGCCCACCAAAAGAGAACAAACAAGTGAAGGTGCCATCTAGAGGTTACAGAAGGAACTGACTGGCACCCTCACAAAATATTTTTAAGTATGGTACCTTACAAGGCACCAAAATCAGCGTTCTCGGGGAAGCCTGGTATCCTCTCTGGAGCGCATTCTGTGGCCTCCTCCAACCAGCAGGCATCTCAGATGCACCCTTAGTTGATAGTTTATTGAACAAATCTCCCCCTGACCCTGTATACTCCAATGGGGTCAGTGCCAGAGGTTACCGGATGGCACATCCCCACATTTATGCCAGAATAAGTGTTTTGGTCTCCTTACCTAAGGAAGGATATACTTGCCATAGAGGGAGTGCAACGAAGGTTCACGAGATTGATTCCTGGGATGGCGGGACTATCGTATAAGAAGAGCTTGAGTAAACTAGGCCTGTATTCTCTTGAATTCAGAAGAATGAGAGGGTATCTCATTGAAGCATACAAAATTATTACAGGGCTTGATATGTATAGTAATCTGGGATGTTATGATTAAGGTTATCCACCAGGTGGTGCTGTAGCCAGTGCTGTCACTAGTTAAGGTCAGGGGGTTGCTTCCTGTCAAGGTCAGCAAAGGTGGAATGCCAGGATGCTGGATGCAGGCCTGTCTTTTTGTTCCCAGTTGTTAATAAAGTACTCGTACTAATTCTACTATATCGCCTCTTCGAGTTCCTTGTTTCACTACATGGATTTATCACATTTGGCGACGAGGTAAAAGGACACTGCATGAAAAAGTGAAGTCTGCCGGGACTTTTAAAGAACAAACTCCCGAGCTAAAGTTAGCTGCAAATTGGACGGAAGCATGGTTGCCACGGTAGGAACGGTCTCCGCTTTTGATATTCAAGCACAAACCTGGGAGGAATACTGCGAAGTGTTGGGTTATTTCTTCGAAGCAATTGAAATAAATGATGCCAGAAAAAGGAAAGCCATTTTGCTTAGTTTGGTGGGAAGCCAAACCTACAGTTTGATGAAGAATCTGCTCAGTCCTGAAAAGCCTGGAGACAAATCAATTGTGGAATTGGTGGCCTTGCTAAAAGAACATTTCAACCCCAAGCCTAGTGAGATTGTACAGCGGTTCAAGTTTAATTCAAGGAACAGAAAAGAGGAAGAGAGTGTAATAGACTATGTAGCGGTGTTGCATAAATTAGCACAAGATTGCAATTATAGGAACAACCTGAAGGAAATGCTGCGAGATAGGCTAGTTTGCGGAATTATGGACGACCGAATGCAGCGTAGATTATTATCCAAGACTGGGCTTACTTATGAAAAAGCTTTGGAACTTGCTTAAGCCAGAGAGACAGTGAACCGAGATGTAAAAGAAAAACAGGGTTCAGACGGGGCTAATGCTAAGCAAGTTGCAGGTCAGGTTATTGTGCACAAGTTAAACATGCATCAGAAACCACAACGTGAGCATATGAAGGCATGTTATAGATGCAAGGGCGATCACTTGGCGAGTGAATGCCGGTTTCTGGAGGAAAAGTGCTACAAGTGTGGGAAACAAGGACACATAAAACGAGCATGCAAGGCGAAATCACCTGTGGAGGAATCCAAACCAAAAGGGGGAGGAAAGCAAAACCAAGGAAGAGAAGTGAAAAAACATGGAGCACACCACATCAGCGGGGAAGCTGAGGAAGAAGAGGACATGTTCATAATGTATAGCATGTTAGAGAACATTCCAAAAGTGGCTCCTATCATATTGCAACTGACAGTAAATGACTGTAAGGTGAACTTTGAAGTTGATACAGGGTGCGGTGTAACCATAATGAACAAGGTAGAGTACTCAAAATTGTGGAACCATGCAAAAGTTCCAGAGTTAAAGTCTTGCTCTCTGCATCTTAAAACATATACAGGTGAACGAGTAGCAACATTAGGTACAGCTAATGTAACTGTGCAACACAGGGACACAGTGGAACAGCTACCTGTAGTTATAGTATCGGGTACCGGACCAAACCTGTTAGGTCGGGGCTGGATAAAAGAACTTAAATTAGACTGGGGAGCAGTAAATCAAATAGATGAGGGCAAACAGTTGACTTTGCAAGAAGTGTTGAGTGAACATGAGAATGTGTTCAAGGAGGAACTTGGCACAATTAATGACCCCCCAGCTAAGATTTATGTAGACAAGGAGGCACCGCCAAGGTTTTTTAAACAACGACCTGTGCCTTATGCCATGAAACCAAAGGTAGAGGGTGAGCTTGACCGTCTATTGAGAGAGAACATACTGGAGCCAGTGAAATGTTCAGAATGGGCAGCTCCCATAGTACCTGTTTTAAAACCGGACAATTCGGTAAGACTCTGTGGAGATTATAAATTGACAGTCAATCGGGTGTCCAAACTAGAGTAGTATCCTATTCCCAAAACAGAGGATCTCTTTGCAAACCTGGCTGGAGGAAAGAAATTCACAAAGTTGGATATGAGTCATGCCTACTTGCAGATTACACTGGATGACGAATCAAAGAAGTATGTTACCATAAATACACACAAGGGCTTGTTTACATATAACTGCTTACCGTTTGGTGTCTCATCTAGTCCAGCTATCTTCCAGAGGACAATCAAATGTGTACTGCAAGGGATTCCACATGTTTCCATCTATCTGGATGACATTCTGGTGATGGGAAGAACTGACCAGGAGCATCTGAGCACTCTGAGAGAGGTACTACAGAGATTGGAGAGGGCAGGGTTATGACTCAAGAGGAGTAAGTGCACTTTCCTGGGGAATGAGGCAGTGTTCCTGGGACACAGAGTGGACGCCACCGGGCTCCATCCACTCAAGGAGAAGGTACAAGCACTGCAGGATGCCCCTGCTCCTACCAATGTGGCTGAGTTAAAAGCTTACCTGGGACTGTTGAACTATTATAACAGGTTTTTACCAAACTTGTCAACAGTGTTAGCACCTCTTCACAAACTACTGCACAAGGAGACACAGTGGCAGTGGGGAGAGGAGCAGGGGGTTTCATTTGAACAGTCCAAGAAACTGATGCTGTCGTCGGATGTGCTGGTTCACTACAATGCAGAGAAAGACATCATTCTCACTTGTGACACCTCACCTTACGGGGTAGGGGCAGTTCTTTCGCACCGCATGGAAGATGCAACTGAAAGACCAATAGGGTTTATGTCCTGAACTCTAACACCAGCGGAAAAAAAACTATTCCCAGTTAGATAAAGAGGGGTTAGCAGTAATGTTTGGGTTACAGACATTCCACAAGTACATATATGGCAGGAAGTTCACCATATGCACCGATCATAAACCTCTTATCTCCCTTTTCAATGAAATGAAAGCAGTTCCACAGATGGTGTCACCCCGGATCCAGAGGTGGGCCATGATGTTGAGGGCATATGAGTATGTCATCATCTACAAGGCGGGCAAGTGCCATGGGAACACAGATGTCTTGAGCCATCTTCCACTGCCAGGCACACCTATCCTTACAGCTCCAGAGGACAGAGTTTTGATGTTGGAGGACACTGACACGGCACTTGTGACTGCAGAGCAAGTAAGAACATGAACAGGTAAAGGTCCAGTACTGTCTAGAGTTTGAGAATATGTGGGGAGGGGATGGCCACAGCATCCAGAAAGGGCTGACTTCACACCCTACAGTGTCAGGAAAATAGAGCTGAGTGTGCAGGATGGTTGCATGTTGTGGGGAGCACGAGTGATTATTCCACAGCCAGCACAACAGTCTACCCTAGGGCAACTACATCAGTGTCATCCTGGGGTCTCGCGTATGAAAGCCTTGGCTAGGAGTTACCTGTGGTGGCCAAAGCTAGATGAGGAGATAGAAAATCTAGATGACAAAAGAACAAAGAGCCGAAGTTTTGGAGAAGGAGATGCGGTCCTTACCAGGAATTTCAATTATGGACCAAAGTGGATTCCTGGCTTCATAGACTCAATGGCAGGTCCAGTATCATACAAGGTCATGTTGGGAGATGGTAGGGTAGTACACAGACATGTAGATCAGATACTTCCCAGACAAGGGGAAATTGAAATGAAGGTTCCAGGTGCAATGGCTGAGGACAGGTTTGCCCCCAGTTATCCAAGTGCATCTGTGGTGCCACCACCATGGACAGAGACAATTCCACAGGAAGCTATTCGTCAAGAGGAAACCATTGTTGCAGAGTCAGATACTCTGAGCACTGCTCAGGAGCAGCTGGTGGCTTCACCATAAACAAGCAGGGACTTTACTGTTAGATGTTCACAAAGGACTCCCAAGCCACCAGAGAGATTGATACTTGTAGTGTATGTGCTTTAAGTCAGAACTACTTTTTACAGCTCCTGTATACTGTAGTACCGGCAGTAACCGCACTGGTATATAAGCTGTGCGCATGCCTCTGTACTCCAGTCTAGAGATGACCCTCCTCCAGTAAAGACCTGTTGTTTGTTTAAGTACAGCATCCGTGTAATTCTTTATCCACTGAACCACGGATCTAACAGTGGCGACGAGTGTTGATGCGAATCTACCTGCAACATTAAACAAAAAACATTTTAAAAAATAGTTGAGTCCAGGAACACGGGCGTCGACCGCGAGCAACCGCCCAGCAGTCAGGCAGAGATCCAACTTCGCTGGGGAGGCTGTGGAGAGCCGGGCTTGGCTCCCCAGCCACAACGAGCAGTAAGAGACCGATGACAGGTCCTGAGCAGACCCTTCCCGAGCAGCGGTGGCTGGAGCCGACCAACAGCAGAGAGAAGAGAGCAGGGCGCAGCCGGGGGCTGATCACCGAGCGGCGTCGTGGAAAAATACTGCAAAACCGGAGAGAGAGAGGGTAAGAAACAGCCGGGTTCTAGACTGAGCGGCGTCGACAAATATCAAGAGAAGAACGCGCAGAACACAGCCAGGGATCACGGGCTGATCAGGGTCCGCGGGGCGAAGCAAGGGGAGACGCCATGGCGCCGCGGAGAAGCAGGGAGAGCGCGGGAGGTGCCATTCGCGGAGAAGAAGGAAGAGCGCGGGAGACGCCATTTTGCGAAGCCGCAGCGGAGAAGACGGGCGAGCGCGGGAAGGAAGGAAAGCGCGGGAGACGCCATTTTGTGCCAGCAGAGAAGAAGGGGAAGTATGGGAGGCGCTATAGGTGATAGTTAACGCACAACCAAGGATGCCGAAGAGTGGCAGTATCTCTACGTTCGACAATGAAGTCGAAGATTGGGCGACATATGTGGAACGTATTGAGGTGTACTGCAGGGTGAATGAAGTGCCAGATGCTAATAAAGCACTGGTTCTGTTAAATTCCATGGGTGCAAAAACTTATGGGTTACTGCGAAATCTAATAACCCCAGAGAAGCCGGTAAACAAGAATTTTGAAAGCATAGTAGAAATCCTACAGGACCACTTAAACCCCACACCGCTGCTGATAGCAGAATGACTTAAGTTCCATAAAAGGAACCAACACAAAGACGAAAGCAATGCTGAGTACCTAACGGAACTGCGCAAGCTATCGAAATACTGCCAGTTTGGAGCGGGACTAGCAGACACGTTAAGGGGCAAGTTTGTGTGTGGGCTACAAAGTGAAGGAACCCAGAAACGGCTTCTATCAGAAAAGGACCTTACGCTGGACAAAGCTTTCAGTATGGCAGTATCACACGAAGCAGCCGCAAGGGGCGCTGCAGAGATACAACGGAGACCGCAAGAATACGGCACCAACGAAATGACCTATGGAACAGGGAAGTGCTATCGCTGCGGCAGAACAACACATGACCAGAAAGATTGTTGGTTCAAGGACCAAGTGTGCAGACAGTGTGGGAAAGCAGGACACATAGCAAGGGTCTGCAAGTCTGGGAAGAAAACCAACAGTAAGAAATCTCCACAGGAGAAGTACAAAAAGGTACACCAGGTGACGGACAGTGGTTCAGACGAACAGAAAAGTGACACAGACTCCGGAAGCAAGGAGCTGGGTTGTCTGAAACTACATAATGTAACTGAAATAGAGGATCACTAGACTATCTGGGTTACACTCAAGATAGACGGAGTCCAAGTGGAAATGGAATTGGACACAGGGTCAGCTCTAACAGTCATAAACCAAAGAAGATCCGCATCTGTGGGGATTTTAAGGTGACAGTGAACCCAGTCCTTCACACGGTGCAATATCCACTTCCATGAATTGAGGATATTTTCGCCTCGCTATCTGGTGGTAAACGCTTCACCAAAATTGATCTAGCCCAGGCGTACTTGCAGATGGAGGTAGAAGAAGCTTCGAAACATTACCTTACGATCAACACCCATAAAGGTCTCTATCAATACAATCGGCTGGTGTTTGGAGTAGCCTCAGCTCCGGCTATCTGGCAAAGGGCGATGGATCAGGTCCTGCAAGGGATTCCAGGGACCCAGTGTTATTTGGACGACATCATCGTCACGGGCAAAAATGACGGTGATCACTTCGCTAACTTGGAGAAGGTGCTCACCAGATTAAAGGAATATGGGCTACGAGCTAATCGCCACACGTGCGAGTTTTTCCAGAAACAAATCTCGTATTGCGGCCACGTCATCGATGAAGAGGGGTTACATAAGTCCCCTGACAAAATTGAGGCAGTAGTCAAGGCTCCAGCACCGGCAAATGTGTCACAACTGAGGTCGTTCCTCGGGCTTGTAAAGTATTACCACAAGTTCTTACCAAATTTGTCTACGGTACTACACCCGCTGAACACCCTACTGCAAACAGGGGTACCATGGAAGTGGCATGACTAACGTAGACGAGCTTTCCAGAAGTGTAAAGAATTGATCACATCAAAAGAGGTGTTGGCCCATTTCAACCCAGCGCTACCAATTCGTTTGGCATGTGATGCATCACCCTATGGTATTGGAGCGGTGCTGTCGCACAAATTCCCAGACGGGTTGGAGAGGCCAGTAGCCTTTGCATCTCGGTCACTAACCTCAGCCGAGCGCAACTATGCCCAGATTGACAGGGAGGCCCTCAGCCTACAATGGGGAGTAAAAAAATTCAACCATTATCTGCATGGGCAGAAGTTCACCTTGCTGACTGACCACCAACTACTTGTCTCCATCTTTAATCCTAAGAAGGGCGTGCCAGTAATGACTGCACAGCGGTTACAAAGATAGTCCCTGTTTCTAGGGGCGAATCAATATGAAATAGAATATAAAGGCACGAATAAAGGCACGAAACAGCATGGGAACGCTGATGGGCTATCGCGCCTGCCACTGCCTACGGTGGAGGAAGCACCAGCAGTGGACCCTATCGAGATATTTTATTCGTCGATAATTGAACGATTGCCAGTAACAAACGCGGATACAGAGAAGGAGACCCGCAATGATCCGACGCTGTCACGGGTATATGACTTGATGGTGAGGGGATGGCCAACACATGGCGACTCACTGTTGCCAGCATTCTCATCCAGAAGAGAACAGCTGTCAGTATGCCAGGGGACAGTGATGTGTGGATCCAGAGTGGTGATTCCACCCAAGTTAAGGGAGAGAGTGCTAAAGGAGCTACATGAAGGTCATCTGGGGGGAGTGAAAATGAAAAGCCTTGCTAGGGCTTATGTGTGGTGGCCGGGAATCGTTCAACAAATCGAAGACCTAACTAAGAGCTGCTTAGGATGCCAGAAGGTCCAAAATGCACCACCACATGCCCCTCTACACCCATGGGAGTGGCCCTCCTCTCCATGGCAACGGGTGCACATTGATTTCGCTGGTCCATTCATGGACTCAATGTTCTTAATAGCAGTGGATGCTCATTCAAAGTGGCCTGAGGTGATAAAGATGTCTTCAACCACTACAGAGAAAACGATTGCAGTCCTACGGACCATATTTGCCAGAAACGGTTTGCCAGAGCAGATCTGCTCTGATAATGGACCACAGTTTGTGTCCGATGAGTTCCAAAAATTCATGAAAAGGAATGGGGTAAGACATTTCACATCCGCCCCGTATCATCCAGCCACCAATGGATTGGCTGAGAGGTTCGTACAAACCTTTAAGAAGGCGATAGAGGCCATGTGCGATGAGGAAATTCCACTACAGCATAAGATGGACAATTTCTTATTAGCCTACCGAAACGCGACGCATGCAGTTACCAACCAGACCCCAGCCATGATGTTCTTTAACAGAAGGTTGAGATCTCGTCTGGATTTGCTCAGACCAAATGTGCGAAGAAATGTTGAGGACAAACAATTCCAGCACATCAACGAGAAGCCGACAAGGAGCTTCAATGTAGGGCAACCAGTCTTGGCCCGTGACTATCGAACAGAGAAGTGGCAACCCGGAACGCTATGTACACAGTGGATGTCGGGGAGAACATTGTGAGACGCCACGTCGATCAGATCTTAGCGTCACAGGAAGGCGTCAACCCCATGTCTCGAGTACCTGGGGATGAACCCGACATACCGGTAGCATCTACTTCAGACCCAGTAGTAGTGGAACCCGATGAACTACCCGATGAAAAGGGGTCAGAATTGCCTCTGCACCAAGAACAAGAACCTCCGGAAAGGCGCTATCCCGAAAGGGTCAGGAAGCCGCCCCAAAGACTGAATCTATAAATGGACTTTTTGTTATTGAATGTAAATGTAAAAATGTAATTGTTATTTGAATATTAAGGGGGTATTATTAATCTAAAAAGGGAGGAATTGTAGTGTATGTGCTTTAAGTCAGAACTACTTTTTACAGCTCCTGTATACTGTAGTACCGGCAGTAACCACACCGGTATATAAGCTGTGCTCATGCCTCTGTACTCCAGTCTAGAGATGACCCTCCTCCAGTAAAGACCTGTTGTTTGTTTAAGTACAGCTTCCGTGTAATTCTTTATCCACTGAACCACGGATCTAACAATACTGACCTGTTAGATTCGTCAAGTATGGAACATGGTGAATGGAGACTTCTTATGTGACCCTTAGGAATAGTTGTTTGTTAAGAAATTCATACTGAAACCTTAAGGGGGGAGGAATATAGTAATCTGGGATGTTATGATTAAGGTTATCCACCAGGTGGTGCTGTAGCCAGTGCTGCCACTAGATAAGGTCAGGGGGTTGCTTCCTGTCAAGGTCAGCAAAGGTGGAATGCCAGGATGCTGGATGCAGGCCTGTCTGTTTGTTCCCAGTTGTTAGTAAAGTACTCGTACTAATTCTACTATATCGCCTCTTTGAGTTCCTTGTTTCACTACATGGATTTATCACAATAGGATGGATGCTGGGAGAATGTTTCCCTTGGCTGGGGAGTCTGGAACCAGGGGCCACAGCCTCAGGATAAAGGGTAGACCATTCAGGACTGAGATGAGAAGAAATTTCTTCACACAGAGGGTGGTGAACCTTTGGAATTCTCTACCCCAGAGGG
This sequence comes from Somniosus microcephalus, assembly GCF_052327205.1. NCBI lineage: Eukaryota > Metazoa > Chordata > Chondrichthyes > Squaliformes > Somniosidae > Somniosus > Somniosus microcephalus. Next base: position 244,643,294 of record NC_140988.1, read on the forward strand.
CTAGGGAGGCTCAGTCATTGGGAATATTCAAAGCAGAAGTCAATATTGTTGTGTCCGTGTCTAGTAAGGCACAGACTGCAGGAGAAACGGTACAACAGGTGTTTACTAAACGTGGCTCACACTGGAACTGCCTGTACAGATTACTACTCAGTGCTATATACAGGTGTGGTCACTGCCGGTACTACAGTATACATGAGCTGTAAAAAGTAGTTCCCCCCTTAAAGGTATATACATTACAATTCCTCTCCTTTTAGATTAACAGTACCATAACACTCATTTAACAATTAAATATCAAACTAATTACAATTAACACTTTTAACATGCAACATTAGCTGAAAATAGTCTATTTATATATTCAGTCTTTGGGGAGGCCTCCTGATCCTTTCTGGATAGCGCCTTTCCCAAGTGTCTTGCTCTTGGTGCGGAGGCGATTCTGGCCCCTTGTTGTCGGTTGGTTCATCAGCTTCCGATGCTACTGTTTCTGGGGTAGATGCGACCTGTACGTCGGGTTCATCACCAGGTACGTATGGGCGAGGCATGGGGTTGACCTGTTCCTGTGACTCTAGGATCTGGTCAGCATGGCGCCTCACGATGCTCTCCCCAACGTCCACTGTGTACATTAGTGGCCCCTGCCATGTGCATATCGTTCCTGGCTGCCATTTTTCTGTTCGGTAGTCGCGGGCCAAGACTGGTTGCCCTACATTGAAGCTCCTTGTTGGCTTCTCATGGATGTGCTGGAATTGCTTACTCTCAACATCTCTTCGTATGTTTGGTCTGAGCAAATCCAGGCAAGATCTTAACCTTCGGTTAAAGAACATCATGGCTGGGGCTTGGTTGGTGACTGCATGTGTCGCATTCCGGTAGGCGAACAGGAAATTGTCCACCTGGTGCTGCAGTGGAATGTTTCATTGTACATAGCCTTTATTGCCTTCTTAAAGGTTTGTACGAACCTCTCAGCCAATCCATTTGTGGCTGGATGATACGGGGTGGATGTGTAATGCCTTACCCCATTCTTTTTCAAGAACCTCCGGAACTCTTCGGACACAAACTGTGGTCCGTTGTCGGAGCAAATCTGTTCTGGCAAGCAATTCTTGGCAAAAATGGTCCGTAGGACTGCAATAGTTTTCTCCGTGGTGGTGGAGGACATTTTGATGACCTCAGGCCATTTCGAGTGCGCATCCACGGCTATTAAAAACATTGAGTCCATGAATGGACCAGCAAAATCAATATGCACCCATTGCCATGGAGATGAGGGCCACTCCCATGGGTGTAGAGGGGCCTGTGGTGGTGCATTTTGGACTTTCTGGCATCCTGAGCAGCTCTTGGTCAGGTCCTCAAATTGTTTATCGATTCCCAGCCACCACACATAAGCCCTGGCCAGGCTTTTCATTTTTACCCCTCCCAGATGACCCTCATGAAGCTCATTGAGCACTCTATCCCTTAACTTGGGTGGAATTACCACTCGGGACCCACACATCAAGGCCCCCCGGCACACTGAGAGCTGTTCTCTCCTTGTCGAGAATGCTGGCAACAGTGAGTCGCCATGTGCTGGACATCCATTCACTGTCAAATCATATACCCGAGACAGTGTCGGGTCATTTCGGGTTTCCTTTTCGATACAAGCGTTAGTTACCGGTAGGTATTCAACTATAGTCGAATGGAATATTTCGACAGGATCCACTGCTGGTGCTTCCTCCGCAGTAGGCAGTGGCAGGCGTGATAGCTCATCAGCATTTCCATGCTGTTTCGTGCCCTTATATTCAATCTCATAGTGGTGCGCCCCTAGAAAAAGTGACCATCTTTGTAGTCGTTGCGCAGTCATCACCGGAACGCCCTTCTTCGGATTAAAAATGGAGACAAGAGGCTGGTGATCAGTCAGCAAGGTGAATTTCTGCCCGTGCAGATAGTGATTGAACTTTTTCACTCCCCACACTAGGCTGAGGGCCTCCCTGTCAACCTGGGCGTAGTTACGCTCGGCTGAGGTTAGTGATCGTGACGCAAAGGCTATTGGCCTCTCTGAGCCGTCCGAGAATTTGTGCGACAGCACCGCTCCAATGCCGTAGGGTGACGCATCACAGGCCAACCGAATTGGCAATGCTGGGTTGTAATGGGCCAATACCTCTTTCGATGTGATTAGTGTTTTGCTCTTCAGGAAAGCTCGTCTACATTCGTCACTCCACTTCCATGGCACCCCAGTTTGCAGTAGGGTGTTCAGTGGGTGTAGTATTGTAGACAAATTTGGCAAGAACTTATGGTAGTAGTTTACCAGCCCGAGGAACGACCTCAGTTGTGACACATTTTCCGGTGCTGGAGCCTTGACTACTGCCTCAATCTTCTCTGGGGACTTATGTAACCCCTCTTTATCAATAACGTGGCCACAATACGAGATCTGTTTTCTTAAAAACTCGCATTTGGGGCGGTTAGCTTGGAGCCCATATTCCTGCAATCTAGTGAGCACCTGCTCCAGGTTGGCAAGGTGATCACTGTCATTTTCGCCCGTGACCAGGATGTCGTCCAAATAACACTGGGTCCCTGGGATCCCTTGCAGGATTTGTTTCATTGTCCTCTGCCAAATAGCCGGAGCTGATGCTACCCCGAATACCAGCCGGTTGTATTGGTAGAGACCTTTATGGGTGTTGATTGTGAGGTATTTTTTTGATGCTTCTTCTACCTCCATTTGCAGATACGCCTGGGCCAGATCAATCTTAGTGAAGCGTTTCCCTCCAGATAGCGAGGCGAAAATATCTTCAATCCGCAGAAGTGGATATTGTACAGTGTGAAGGATCGGGTTCACTGTTACCTTAAAGTCCCCACAGATGCGAACCTTCCTTGGTTCCCCAGGCGTGCTGCTCAACGACTTTTTCATCACAGGGACGATGGGTGTAGCCCGCTCGCTCCAGTCTACCTTGGACAGTACACCTGAACGTTCCAGACGCTCCAGCTCTGCTTCGACGGCTGGGCGGATCGCATAAGGTACCAGTCTGGCCTTAAAAAAATTTTGGGGCTTGTGTTTTCTTCAATTTTAATCGTCACTGTCATGCCTTTTAGTGTTCCGAGTCCTTGCTGGAACGCTTCTTTCGCGTCAGTTAGGATCTTTGACAGTCGCCCAGGTGTGACGTCGTCATCCTTTTTGTCAGCCACAGTCAGTGCCTGTATGGAATGCCAATCCAGTTGTATTTTCTGGATCCATTCACGTCCCAGTAATGGTGGTCCTCCATCTTGCAATACATACAGGTCTAGTTTTGGTGTTTCCTTACCGTTATATATAATGGTCACCCTTATTTTTCCTTTGGGGTAGACTTTTTGCCCCGTGTACGTCTTCAAAATAATTTTTGTGTCTCTCAAGGGTATGTGTGAGAATAGCCGCTCGTAGTCCCGTCGGTTTATGACTGTTAGGGCTGATCCTGTGTCCAATTCCATCTTTACCTGGACTCCTGCTATCTTGAGAGTGACCCAAATGGTTCGGTGATCCTCCGTTGTGATCACATTATGTAGTTTCAGACAACTCAGTTCCCTGCTTTCGGAGTCGTTATCACTCTTTTGTTCATCTGAACTATTCTCCGTCATCTTATGTACCTTCTTGTACTTTCCTTTGGTAGGTTTCTTATTGCTGGTTTTCTTTCCCGACCTGCAGACTCGTGCTATGTGTCCTACTTTTCCACACTGTCTGCACACTTTGTCTTTGAACTAGCAATCATTCTGGCCGTGTGTTGTTCTGCTGCAGCGATAGCACTTCTCTGTTCCATATGACATTTCGTTTGTGCCATATTCTTGCGGTCTCTGTTGTATCTCTGCTGCACCCCGTTCTACTGCTTCATATGATACCGCAATGCTGAAAGCCTTTTCCAGCGTAAGGTCCTTTTCAGATAAAAGCCATTTCTGGGTTCCTTCACTTTGAAGCCCACACACAAACTTGTCCCTTAATGTATCTGCCAGCCCCGCTCCAAACTGGCAGTGTTTCGATAGTTTGCACAGTTCTGTTAAATAATCAGCATTGCTTTCATCCTTATGCTGGTTCCGTTTGTGAAACTTGAATCTTTCTGCTATCAGCAGCAGTGTGAGGTTTAAATGTTCTTGTAGTATCGTTACTATGTCTTCAAAACTCTTTTCCATTGGCTTCGTTGGGGTTACTAGATTTTGTAATAACCCATACGTCTTTGCACCCATTAAATTTAACAATACCGACGCTTTCTTGTCATCTGACACCTCATTTGCCTTGCAGTACACCTCTATTCTTTCAACATATGTAGTCCAATCTTCGACTTCATTGTCAAATGCGGTGATACTGCCACTCTTCGGCATTTTGGGTGTGGTTTAAAATGGCGTCTCCCAATGGCTTAAAATGGTGTCTCCCGCGCTTTCCTTCCTCCCCCGCTGCTGCCAACGCCGCTCCCGACGGTTCTCGTGGCAATGGCAGCGCCCTGTAGGTTTAGCGCGCTTCTCCTGTGCTGCTGCCAACGCCGCTCTCGGCGGTCCTCGTGGCAATGGCGGCGCCTCGCGGGTTTCTGCGCATCTGTCTCTCCCTCTCTTCGACGCTGCTCGGCCCCTGAACACCGGCTGCGCCCTGTGCACTCTGCCTTCTCTCTCTCTCTCCCCCGTCGACGCTGCTTGGCCCTTTGCTGTGCCGTTTGGTCAGGCTCTAGCCCGCCGCTGTCCGGGAAGGGTCTGCGCACTACCCGTTGCCAGCCCGTTTCGCTGGACCACCTCAACTGGAAAGCCAAGCCTGGCTCTCGACAGCCTCCCCTGCAATTCTCGAGTCTCTGCTGGATGACTGGGCGGTTGCCCGTGGTCGACGCCTGAGTCTCTGGCCTTGACCTCCAATCCACTGATCTCCAGGAACGAATCCCCGGGAGGTGATGCAGAGTTGCAGGTAGGTTCGAACTTGCCTTGTCGCCAATGTTGTGTCCGTGTATAATAAGACACAGACTGCAGGAGAAATGGTACAACAGGTGTTTACTAAACGTGGCTCACACTGGAACTGCCTGTACAGATTACTACTCAGTGCTATATACAGGTGTGGTCACTGCCGGTACTACAGTATACATGAGCTGTAAAAAGTAGTTCCCCCCTTAAAGGTATATACATTACAGATATATTTCTGACTAGTAAGGGCATCAACGGATATGACGATAAGGCCGGTGAGTGGAATTGAGGCAGAAGATCAGCCATGATCTCGTTGAATGGCGGAGCAGGCTTGAAGGACCGAATGGCCTACTCTTGTTCCTATTTCTTATGTTCCTATGTTCTTATGATATCAGACCTGCCAATCTTTGGGTCTATTTTCTTTAACAAGTGCTCATGGTTTCCTACCCACCAGCCAATTTCTTATTCATTTTCAAGATTTACCTTTAACCCCCACAGCTTTGAACTTAATTAGTATTTTTTGGTGTGGAATTTTGTCAAATGCCATTTGGAAGTCCGTGTGAAAGACATTGTGGGCTCTCCACAGTCCATTTGGGATCTCTAGGTTATTATTATACAGATAATCATCAGGATTTAGATCACTAGGGTGTCAGCCTTGGCTCAGTGGTAACACTCTTGCCTCTGAATCAGAAGGTAATAGATCACATCCCATTCCAGAGACTTCAGTACATTATCAAGGCTTTGTGTATGCTGCAGTCGGTATTCTCAGGAGCTTGGCAGCCAAGTCACCGATCCTTAAAGGGAATGCTGGAGGTTGCCTCCTGAAAGGTAAGTATATCATTTTTAGCTTGCCTTATTGTGGAGCCAGGAGGAACAGGAGTGCTCTTCCAGGCTCCAATTTAAAGTCGCGGGCCACTGCTGGCCACCACTCGCCCCCACCCTCCTAATTGCCTCCTCCCTCTCTTCACAACTCTGCTGGCATCTGAGGCGTCCGATCTTCGTTCTTCCTTTGACCAATTAGCTACTTCTCGGGCAGTGACTGGTGCACACAACTTACTGGTAAACAAATAAGGTCCCGCCACCAGCCTCATTAGGTGCATGCAGTGTGTGCTTCATTGGGATCGTGCTCCCCAATTTGCGCATGATCCACTTTCTCGGCCATCATTTTCTGATCACAGGAACCATCTATTAATTAAATCAATGAAATTAACTGCTTTGATCTTTTGATCTGAAACATAAAATGATCTTTAATTTAATGAAACAAGCAATTCCCCATTTGCAATGTGTCTCTTTACCAACAAGAATGATAACTGCTGTGTTTTCTCTATAGTTTAGATTGTCACTACAAGAGTAATGGTCCAACCAAATATGGGCCCAAGCTAATTTCTAGGTCAATTTCCTCCAGTTGGAGAGTCAGTGACAAGGGGTCATCAATTAAAAATTGACACTAAGAGGGTGAAAAGAAAGGTTAGAGAAATGTCCTTAAGCAGGGGATTGTTGGAGAGTGGAATGCTTTGCGACAGGGACTGGCTGAGGAAAGGATCGTTGGATCTATTAAGACAAAGCTGGGTAAATGTTTGAAGCAGAGGAAGATACTGGGCTTTGGGGAGAGAGTAGGGTAGTAAAATTACTATTATTGCTTTAACAAAGAGCTGACACATGGTGCTATTAATTCTGTGAGAGTCCTTGGCCTAGAAATTCAGTTGTTTGCACCAGCCGCTAGCGCCTTAGGAGGAGGAGAAGTGGGGCGCTAAGCGGCTCGCGTCCGGGCGCAGCGCGATCTGCGCCTCTCGCAAAATTCAGTTAAGATTTAGCAGCGGCGCAAAACCTTTGCGCGCACTCAGCTGCGCGCGCAGATCCTGACGTCATTTCATGGTGCAACGCCCTTTGTGCGCCCCGAACTGGAAATTCAGTGGCGCCAGCCTATTTTGCGTCTGACGCCCCCCCGCGACTGGTAGAGGGGAACAGTTCCCAGTCGCTGCGGGGCGCAGGGGGCGCTAATTAAAGGGGGCTCCTCCTGTAGTATAAATGGCAGCCATTTTGCTCCACTCCTTCTTTGTGAGAGACGGATATTTGGAGAGAGACAAAGGTAGAGAGCTTTCTGGTTTGGCTGAACACTCGCACAGGTACTTCTGGCTTCAGGCCAGAGCTTTGCACTTGTATTTAACTTTCAGTGCCATAGCATTGATTCGATACATCTAATGGGGGCTGCAATGGGTGGAGATGTTGGCTTACTGCATTGCATTCAAAGGGCTCAGAGACGCCGTGAGAGAGTGCCAGTCATGGCCAGACGGAGAAGGGCCAACAGGCGTTGGCAAAGGAGGCCTTACCCACCCAGGGTATACCGCCAGCAGTTCTCATATCTCAACATGTCTGAGGAGCAGTGTGTTCGGAGGCTGCGATTCAGAAGGGAGGTGGTCACTAAGATCTGCCACCTGCTTCGCAGAGATCTGCAGCCACAGCTCAGGAGAAGGACGTCTCTGTCAGTGGCAGTGAAGGTGACGGTGGCTCTCTACTTCTATGCCACTGGCTCCTTCCAATCCGCTACTGGGGACATTTCCAAAATCTCCCAGTTCGTGGTACATTGCTGCATCTGCCAGGTGACCAATGCCCTTTTCAGAAGGGGACGTCAGTACATCTCCTTCCCCATGACCCTGGACAAGCAGCAAGAGCGTGCATTGGGATTTGCAGCATTAGCGGGCTTCCCCATGGTGCAGGGCGCCATTGACTGCACGCATGTGGCTTTGCGGGCACCTCTACAGAATGCCGAGGATTACCGCAACCGGAAGGGCTACCATTCGCTCAATGTGCAGTTGGTGTGTGACCACAGGCAGCTCATCCTAGCTGTCAATGCCCGCTTTCCAGGCAGCAGCCACGATGCTTTCATCCTGCGCCAGACTTCTGTGGCAGACATTTTCGAGGCCCAGCCTCACCCACGAGGATGGCTTCTCGGGGACAAAGGCTATCCTTTGTGCACCTGGCTGATGACCCTGCTCCGTGCACCCAGCACCCCTGCTGAAGAGCGATACAATGACAGCCATCAAGCAACCAGGAACATCATTGAGCACACAATCGGCGTGCTGAAGCAACGGTTCCACTGTCTGGATCATTCCGGGGGAGCCCTACAGTACTCGCCCGAGCGAGTCTCCCATTTCGTTGTCGTGTGCTGCATGTTGCACAACCTGGCTATCCGCAGGACTCAGCCACTGCCAGCAGACATTGGAGGACCACCAGAGGAGGAGGAGGAGGAGGAGGAGGAGCACCAGCACGGGAGGGAGGCAGAAAGTGCAAGGGCCGTCCGTCGGCGGCTTATTGCACCTCGGTTCTAGGCCACCTCTCAGGGAATGGCTTGTGCCAATGAAAGAAGATGAACGTAGCCACTCCAGAAGCCCTCAGCCAATCAAGGCAACAAAGACTTCCCAAAGCAAACATGGACAGTGCGATTAAAGAATTTTTTTTACTGTGATACCTCTGTGTCCTTCTCGCATGACAAACTAATTCTGAGAAACCCCCCCCAAAAAAACAAATACACCAGTCTCGGCCTTTCTATATAAAACAGATACACCAGTCTCGGCCTTTATATATAAAACAAATACACCAGTCTCGGCCTTTATATGTAAAACAAATACACCAGTCTCAGCCTTTATATGTAAAACAAATACACCAGTCTCGGCCTTTATATATAAAACAGATACACCAGTCTCAGCCTTTATATATAAAACAGCACATTTGGCCACATCTTCTACTTTTTCCCCTGCGAGGGTGATCCGTCTCGCTTCTGTGACTTGCCCCTACCCGCCTTGCAGCTCCTCCTCAATGGGACCACAGTGGCTGCAGCAAGGCTGGGGGAAGGCTGCTGAGGGTCAGATGGTGAGATGGCAGATGCCCTTGGGGGTCGGCCTGGACCAGCTCTGGCCTGGAGGGGCCGGCTGCTGACTGCTCCAACTCTGCTTGGGCGGCAGCAGTCTGTCCTACGGGTGGTGGCAGCTGCAGTGGAGGAGTGACAGTGTTGGCAGCAGGAATGCTGCCAACCTGACAGAGCACAGGCACTCCCTGGTCGGCTGATACACTGGCACTCGCACGGGCCAGCACTGCAGCATGCGCAGCAATCTGCTGAAGCACAGACTGCTGGGCTGCTGCGGCGCGGCGAGTGCCCCGGCGATGCCTGGCCAATGCAGCAAGGGTGGCAGCAGTTAGTGCCCATGTGACCCTGGTCTGTGTCTGTATGACACTAGCCAGTGAATGCACAGCACGACTGAGCACTTGGCTGGAGGCCGCCTGTGATGCAGCAAAGTCCTGCAGACTCCTAGCCTGTGCTGCCGCGAAGTCCTGCAGACTCCTGGCCTGTGCTGCACTGAAATCTTGCAGACTCCTGGCCTGTGCTGCCCCGAATTCCTGTACACTCCTTGCCAGTGACTCTATGGAGTCAGGCATCCTTGCCACTGCAGCCATGAACTCAGTGTGCCTGCGCTCAGCCTGGGCGCCCATTTCCGCAAGGCTGCCGAGCTTCCCCACCCCTCCTGTGTTGCTGCAGCCCGCTGGGCCCTGGAGCTTCACTCTCCTCCGACCCTTCCCCCCTGCTCGCCTCCAGGGAAGACGTGTCACCATCATGGCCATGGGCTGCCTCGGCTGAGGGTGGCACTGATGGGCCGGCTTCCTCTTCCTCCTCCTCTATTTCTGACTCCGAGACAGTGCCAGCTTGAGGGGCCGCCTCCTCACCTGGCGATTCATCATCTGAAAGCAGGGAGGCACAAGAGTTGCTTTAGAATGAGGACAGGGCAGCAGCGAGGGAGGCGTGAGTGCTGCTATGCACTGCATTGGTTCGATAGTGGCAAAGGATGCTGGTGTGAGGCGCAAGTGGAAAGAGAGAGGTCAAAAAGGTGATGACCTTACCATTGGTGCCCAGAACAAGGTCGGCATCTCCAGCGGCGACGGGGCCAATCAGCCGGCCTGCCATGATCCGCTCCACTCGCTGCTCTAGGTCGCTGAGCTGTTTCAGGTCAGGACAGCCTCCCCCAGTCTGTCGCTGCTGTCTTCGGTTATGCGCCAGCTTGCCCTGCAAGAGAAAGGACGGCCTCTAAGTACAGTGTGAAGCCCTGATCTTGCCTGCACTGCCTCCCATGGTGGAATAGCACTGACAGTGTGAAGCCCTCATCTTGCCTGCACTGCCACCCATGGTGGAATAGCCCTGACAGTTTCAAGCCCTGATCTTGCCTGCACTGCCTCCCATGGTCGAATAGCCCTGACAGTGTCAAGCCCTGATCTTGCCTGCACTGCCTCCCATGGTAGAATAGCCCTGACAGTGTCAAGCCCTGATCTTGCCTGCACTGCCTCCCATGTTCAAATAGCCCTGACAGTGTCAAGCCCTGATCTTGCCTGCACTGCCTCCCATGGTCGAATAGCCCTGACAGTGTCAAGCCCTGATCTTGCCTACACTGCCTCCCATGGTCGCATAGCCCTGAGAGTGCCAAGCCCTGATCTTGCCTGCACTGCCTCCCATGGTCGAATAGGACTGACAGTGTATAAAGTCCTGAATGTGCACGTGTTTTTCATGACAGTCCCGTAGCTGCTGGATCAGGGCTGGGCATTAGGGCTTTCAGGTCCCTTTGGCCATAAAGTGAGGTGCACATGCAGGGATGAGGAGGATACTGGAAAGGGTACTCACCCTGACAACCCGAGTGAGGCCATTGAATTTTTTTCGGCTTTGGGTTGGAGTCCTGCCAACCACGCTGTTGGAGGTGACCCTGTTTGCCACCACCCTCCAGGCTTTCTGATAATCGGTGGGCAGCGGCCTCCTGCCACCCTCAGGGAAGAGGACATGGCGCCTGCGCTCCACTGCGCCAACCAGCACCCTCAGGTCACCCTCGCCGAAGCGCTGTGCTCTCTCCCTGGCCTTCTCCATTCTCCTGGGGATGGAGCAGTTCAAACAGCAGTGGTCAGGCCTTGATTCAGGGCTGCAGTGTGTAGGGCGTGGCAGCCAAACAATTCCACCCTCCCCCTTTAAGAGCTGACCGGCGCCTGACTGTCTGCCCTCAATGAGCAACTCGCCGCACCTGCACTGCGCCCACCCTCGGTGTTAGCGCCCCGGATCGCTGGCTTAGCGCCTAATGATAATCGTGCATCGCCTGCTTTAGTGCAGCAGTAACCTCTTGGGGCGATGCAACTGAATATCGGCGAAGGTGGCGCTAAGTTGTACCGGGCGCAAAATTTAGCGAACGCCCGGCTGTAGCGCCCCAAACATAGCTATACTGAATTTCCAGCCCTTATCTTTAAATGGACATTAAAAATAAATGATCTTATGGTGCTTGTGGAGCTTAGCTAAATTCATACTCAGATGTTTTCCCAATGACAAGTCTGCTACTTCTGGTTGGTGTATATTTGCATTTGTAAGAGTTTTAGGAAATCAGAAAATGTGCTGTTTCATTATTTCGACAGTGATATGTAAATTCAGTATTACGTGGAAGTACATAGAATGCACAGAAACAGGCTATTTGACCCAACAGGTCTGTGCCGGTGTTTATGCTCCACATGAGCCTCCTCCCACCTTACTTTATCTCACCCTATAAACAAACCTTTCTATTCTTTAATACCTCATGTATTATCTTGCTTCCCCTGAAATGCATCTATGCTATTCGCCTGAACTTCTCCATGTGGTAGCGAGTTTCATATTCTCACCACACATCCTTTTCATTTCTTTAGATATAGGACCTTGCAGAAACAGAGAAAAGTCTTACTAGCTGAAAATGAAAGTGAGCAGAGGAAGCGAGTTATGATGGTGTAGGATCAGATGTGGAATTCTGCCTACCCATCAATTTGCTTATTGGTTTCTCTGCCTACATTATTCTGATTGTGAATACCTACCTTTGGAATAGCACTGTCTGCTTGTTTAAACTAATTTGCTATTTAAGTGCTTCAATTCGACTGAGCAAAAGAATTATGCAGCCACATGACCATGAGCTGCCTCCTCCTCCCCAATGAGCCGCCATCTCCCCTCATAAACTTATTTATAAAACCTTTTCCTCAGCAATTTACACCCTCCCTCATGTCTTTGTCCCCAGCAGTCCTCACCCTGCCCCTTACAACAGAATAGCCTCTGATTTACTGTCAGCAATTCCACAGGATTGATTGGGGAATGTCACTCAAAGGGTTGATGGTGGATAGACAATGGCAAACATTCAAAGACCGCATGGATAAACTACAGAATTTGTTCATCCCAGTTTGGCATAAAAATAAAACAAAAAAGGTGACTCAACCGTGGCTAACAAGGGAAATTAGGGATAGCATAAGATCCAAGGAGAGGACATATCAATTGGTCAGAAAAAGCAGTAAACCTGAGGATTGGGAGCAGTTCAGGATTCAACAAAGGAGGACAAAGGGATTCATTAAGAAGGGGAAAATAGAATATGAGAGTAAGCTTTCAGGGAACATAAAAACTGACTGTAAAAGCTTTTATAGATATGTGAAGAGAAAAAGGTTGGTGAAGTCATGCATAGGTCCCTTGCAGTCAGAATCAGGGGAATTTATAATGGGGAACAAAGAAATGGCTGACCAATTAAATACATATTTTGGTTCTGTCTTCAAAAAGGAGGACACAAATAACCTCCCAGAGATGTCGGGGAACATAGGTTTTGATGAGAGGGAGGAACTGAAAGAAATCATTATTTGTAGTGAAATGGTGTTAAGGAAATTGATGGGATTGAAGGCCGATAAATCCCCAGAGCCTGACAATCTACATCCTAGGGTACTTAAGGAAGTGGCCCTAGAAATAATAGATGCATTGCTGATCATCTTCCAACATTCAATGGAATCTGGAACAGTACCCATGGATTGGAGGGTAGCTAATGTTACCCCACTATTCAAAAAAGGTGGTAGAGAGAAAATGGGGAATTACAGACCGGTAAGCCTGACATCGGTAGTGGGGAAAATGCTAGAGTCCATTATAAAAGATTTAACAGCAGAGCACTTGGAAAAAAGTGACAGGATCGGACAAAGTCAACATGGATTTACAAAGGGTAAATCGTGCTTGACTAATCTACTGGAATTTTTTGAGGATGTAACTGATAAAATAGATAAGGGAGAACCAGTGGATGTGGTGTATTTGGAATTTCAGAAGGCTTTCGATAAGGTCCCGCATAAGAGATTAGCATGTAAAGTTAAGGCACATGGGATTGGGGGCAAGGTACTGACTTTGATAGAGAACTGGTTGGCAGATAGAAAGCAAAGAGTTGGAATAAACGGGTCTTTTTCTGAGTGGCAGGCAGTGACTAGTGGGGTACCGCAGGGATCGGTCCTTGGACCCCAGCTATTCACAATATATATTAATGATCTAGACAAGGGAACTAGATGTAATATCTCCAAATTTGTAGATGACACAAAGTTTGGTGGCCGTGTGTGCTGTGAGGAGGATGCCGAGAAACTCCAGGATGATTTGGACAGGTTGGGTGATTGGGCAGAAGCATGGCAGATGCAATATAATGTGGATAAATGTGAGGTTATCCACTTTGGTAGCAAAAACAGGAAGGCAAATTATTATCTGAATGGCAATAGATTGGGAGAAGGGGAATGAGACCTGGGTGTCCTTGTGCACCAGTTGCTGAAGGTAAGCATGCAGGTGCAGCAGGCGGTTAAGAAGGCAAATGGTATGTTGGCCTTCGTAGCGAGAGGATTTGAGTACAGGAACAAGGATGTCTTGCTGCAGTTGTACAGGGCCTTGGTGAGACCACATCTTAAGTATTGTGTGCAGTTTTGGTCGCCTTATCTGAGGAAGGATGTTCTTGCCATGGAAGGAGTTCAGCGAAGATTCACCAGGCTGATACCTGGGATGGCAGGAATGACGTATGAGGAGAGATTGGATCGATTGGGCTTGTACTCGCTGGAGTTTATAAGAATGAGAGGAGATCTCATCGAAACTTATAAAATTCTAACAGGACTAGACAGACTGGATGCTGGAAGGATGTTCCCGATGGTCGGGGAGTCCAGAACCAGGGGTCACAGTCTAAGTATAAGAGGTAGGCCATTTAGGACAGAAATTAGGAGGAATTTCTTCACCCAGAGAGTGGTGAACCTGTGGAATTCTCTACCACAGAAGGCAGTAGAGGCCAATTCATTAAATATATTCAAGAAGGAGTTTGGTATATTTCTCAAGGCTAAAGGGATCAATGGGTATGGGGAGAAAGCAGGGGCCGGGTACTGAATTTGGATGATCAGCCATGACCGCATTGAATGGCGGAGCAGGCTCGAGGGGCTGAATGGCCTACTCCTGCTCCTATCTTCTATGTTTCTATGTTTCTATGTTTCACAGGAGATCTGCTAATACATTTCATTTTACACACCTTTATATATGCATTTTAAACGTAGGGAGATAAAAACAAACAAAGTTAATTGTGCCTTAAGTAGGTTTGTAAACTGATAGGAAAATAGTACTGTAAATATTATATCTGTGAGGTACTGTTTCTTTCAGTATCAGTAATATTTTGCCCTTGTTTAAGTTATGTGATATGATGGGCCGAAATTTGCTGTGGCAGGGCAATGGACGGTGCCCGCCGTTAGTTAGACTTGCCCTTGCCTGTTTAATGTACACGATATTTTGCGCTGCAAACTGCTGGAAGTGCGAGATGGAAATGGTGTGGCGCCCTCTACAGGACATCTGGGATCTGAGTGAACAGGGCATCAACTGTGTATCTCCTTAACCAATCAGATTGAAGGATTGTGAAATTAACAGTGCAAAATCAGAGAAGACAGTGTTAAATTTGAGTGGGTGAATTCAATCTCAACCAGGTACAGAAAGAAAGAGAAATAAAGAGGAGGAAAGAAAGATTGAATTCAGAGAGATTAAAAAAAGAGACAGAAAAGAAAAGTAAGAAAAATTAAATGTTTTTTTAAAGAAAATCTCCAACAACAATTAAAACCTGAAGGAATGAGACTCCACACTTTTAATAGTTAATTTTCAATGCCAGAGAGGTTAACTGGCAGTAATTTTTTTTTAATTCATTGATGGGATGTGGGCGTCGCTGGCTAGGCCTGCATTTAGTGCCCATCCCTAATTGCCCTTGAGAAGATGGTGGTGAGCCGCCTTCTTGAACTGCTGCAGTCCATATGGTGTAGGTACACCCACAATGCTGTTAGGAAGGGAGTTCCAGGATTTTGGCCCAGCGACAGTGAAGGAACAGCAATACAGGTCCAAGTCAGGATGGTGTGTGGCTTGGAGGGGAACTTGTAGGTGGTGATGTTCCCATGCGTCTGCTGCCCTTGTCCTTCTAAGTGGTAGAGGTCGTGGGTTTGGAAGGTGCTGTTGAAGGAGCTTTGGTGAGTTGCTGCAGTGCATCTTGTAGCTGGTACACACTGCAGCCACAGTGCGCCGGTGGTGGAGGGAGTGAATGTTGAAGGTGGTGGATGGAGTGCCAATCAATCGGGCTGCTTTATCCTGAATGGTGTCGAGCTTCTTGAGTGTTGTTGGAGCTGCACTCATCCAGGCAAGTGGAGAGTATTCCATCACACTCCTGACTTGTGCCTTGTAGATGATGGAAAGGCTTTGGGGAGTCAGGAGGTGAGACACTCGCCGCAGAATTCCCAGCCTCTGGCCTGCTCTTGTAGCCACAGTATTTATATGGCTGGTCCAGTTCAGTTTCTGATCAATGGTAACCCCAGGATGTTGATAGTGGGGGATTCAGCGATGGTAATGCCATTGAATGTCAAGGGGAGATGGTTAGAGTCTTGCTTGTTGGAGATGGTCATTGCCTGGCACTTGTGTGGTGCGAATGTTACTTGCCACTTGTCAGCCCAAGTCTGAATGTTGTCCAGGTCTTGCTGCATATGGACACGGACTGCGTCAGTATCTGACGAGTCTCGAATGGTGCTGAACAGTGTGCAATCATTAGCGAACATCCCCACTTCTGACCTTATTAACACTTGTAACATTGTTAAAAAGAAAAAAAAAACTTGCATTTGTATGGCGTCTTTCATGACCACTGGACATCCCAAAGTGCTTTACAACCAATGAAGTACTTTTGAAGTGCAGTCACTGTTGTAATGTAGGAAGGATACTTAGATTTGGAATGACTTGACTTAACTTTCCGTGGTGAGTTTACTTTGCATCTATTGTGCAAGTGCAGGAACTTCTCACCACTCAATGCATTGGAATGGGGAGTCAGACAGTGAGATGCCGATTTTGTGACGCTAATGGCGGAGTGGCACATCTCTGACAGCAACTTTTCGATTTCTATGCAATTGCCCTTGCCTGAAGTTGCTGTGGCATTTGCACATAAATAACGGTGAATGCTATCAGCCTCACCATTATTTTGACAGCAATTTTTGGCTATTGTTCAAGTACATTTTCTGTATTACAATGATAGGTGAAACACATTTACATTTAGGCTGCAACAGGACTGTGGTAAACATTGAACATCCTACTCCAGATCCTGAGTGATCTGTGGGCAAAGCTATGGGATATATACTACTTTGGCTAAAATGTTACACATTTAAAATAATTGTTAATCGCATCTCAAATTGTACAAATTAACACTTATAACATTGTTAAAAAGAATTAAAAAGTCTTGCATTTATACAGCGCCTTTCGCGATAGATGCAAAGTTGTTTTTTATTTATTCGTTCCTAGGATGTGGGTGTCGCTGGCAAGACCAGCATTTATTGCCCATCCCAAATTGTCCTTGAACCACTGCAGTCTGTATGGTGAATGTATTCCCACAGTGCTGTCAGGGAGGGAGTTCCAGGATTTTGACCCAGAGACTATGAAGGATCGGCAATATATTTCCAAGTCAGGATGGTGTGTATCTTGGAGGGGAACTTGCAGATGATGGTGTTCCCATGCACCTGCTGCCCTTCTAGGTAGCAGAGGTCGCAGGTTTGGGCGGTGCTGTCGAAGAAACCTTGGCGAGTTGCTGCAGTGCATCTTGTAATTGGTACACACTGCAGCCAAGGTGTGCCGGTGGTGGAGGGAGTGAATGTTTAAGGTGGTGGATGGGGTGTCAATCAAGCGGGCTGCTTTGTCCTGTATGGTGTTGAGCTTCTTGAGTATTGTTGGAGCTGCACTCATCCAGGCATGTGGAGAGTATTCCATCACACTCATGACTTGTGCCTTGGTGGAAAGGCTTTGGGGAGTCACTCGCCACAGAATACTCAGCCTCTGACCTGCTCTTGTTGCCACGGCATTTATATGCTGGTCCAGTTAAGTTTCTGGTCAATGGTGACCCCCAGGTTGTTGATGGTGGGGATTCGGCGAATGTAATGCCATTGAATGTCAAGGGCTGATGGTTAGTCTCTCGCTTGTTGGCGATAATCATTGCCTGGCACTTGTGTGGTGCGAATGTTACTTGCCACTTATCAGCCCAAGCCTGAATATCGTCCAGGTCTTGCTGCATGTGGGCATAGACTGCTTCATTACCTGAGGAGTTGCGAATGGAACTGAACACTGCGCAATCATCAGCGAACATCCCCACTTCTGATTGTCAGAACCATTCGTCAATAATTGATTTAATTGTTGACTTAATGTTCACCTGGCAGTGCATTATGATTGGTTAACTGTAATTAAAATGGCAATATATAGGATTTGATGGATAAAGGTGGCACCTGTCCACACAGCCTTGGTATATTATCTGTGATCTTGAGAAATCCAAAAGAGATTCCTATAAAAATCTAATATGTCAATCTAATTTTCTGTGATGGAAACTGTGACTCATTATCACTTACACTTTGCACAAGTTCCACCTACAAATTGATGCTTTGGCTTATATTTAATCTGATTTATCCTAAAACAGAGCTCCTGCATCCTGGTTAATATGTGGATCAAAAACCATTGCCTGCATTTTGTAAATCTTAGCACCTTGGCAGGAAAGACATCTTTCATCTCTCTAATTAGCTCAATAACACCGTCACCCTGTAACTACTGAAATTAATGGAATGAAAATCAGGCAGGTTCAACAATGTATGGGCGATCCGCTCCATCAGTTACCTCCCAAGCAGTGAAGGAGACCATTAACCCCTGATTAATCCTAATGGTAATTGACTGATGCTTTCAGTTAATGAATTGCCATGATTGGACATATGCAGGCTCACCCCTCCCTGCCTGTAACAGTAAAAGGAATCAAATTGTTCCTTCCAACAAGCATGTTCAACCATCAGCAATTGGATGTCCTTGGAATTAAAAAAACACATCTGCGCGGTCACAGTGCCAACAGGAGACACACTCAGCTCGGTTGACTAAGTGCCAGTTTTCCTTTCCCTAAGTGCCATTTCCAAGAAAAAACAAAACTCTTAGTGATAGCAAAGTGCCAATATTAGCTTAGCTGTGAATCATTCTTCCCAAGCATTGGGGCCCAGCACTCTGTATTACTTTAAAATCAGTTCCAAAATAGTGTTATGCCATTTAAAAAGAAAGACTTGCATTTATATAGTGCTTTTCATGACATCAAGATGACCCAAAGCACTTTGCAGCTAATGAAGTACTTTTGAAGTGTAATCACTGTTATAATGTAGGAAACTCCACAGCCAATTTGTGCACAGCAAGATCCCATAAACAGCAATGTGATAATGACTAGATAGTCACTTCTTTTTCTCACAAATCTACTTCACCACTTATATTAACACTGCTAAATAGATATTTATCTATCCATCCAGTAATTGGTTACATGCTAAACAGCTGCCATTTCTAAAAAATGCCATGAGCTTTACATTGCGGACTAATTAGGGTTTTCTTCAGATGATGGTAGAAACACCTCTTATTGTGGATTGAGGGGAAATCAAAAAGCATAGTTTAATTTTTTGTGTGCTGAGCAGTTGTGGAACCTTTATGCCTCCATTTCCTATCCTTTAATACTTATCTTTAGAATAGAGTGAGAAGTAACGAGGTGCCTAAACATATGTCACTGATTGTAGACCACCTCGACAGCACAGGTTACAAAATGTCTGTGTGCACCAAAGTTTAATAAAGTGGTTGATCTATCGCGTGTAGTGAGGCCAACAATTTCAGTTGATAAAAAATTTAATATTTCTGCTGAAAACACAAACTTACCGTCGCTGGCATAAAGATTATGTAACTAACTGTCCAATAGACACATTTAAAAAAAAAAATTTGATTTTCCTTCAGTTCACAACACCGCTTAGAGATATTTTTATCACCACCTGAGAAAAAAAACATTATTCTATTATGCAAACGTCGTTGTAATTTTAAGAACTGGCAGCTCTCTTTAGGAGCTAGGCAATTTAAAGAGCTATTACTGGGAAACTGGATAATGATGATAAACCTATCCAAGTTTAGAAAGGGTGCATAAAATTAATGGGCTCATATTATTCAGTAGTATAAAGCAGATTGATTAATATATTATTATATTATTAATTCCTTTCAGAGGCAGTTTCTTTCCTTATTATACCTCAATTTTCATCCACTCATTTGTGGCAGTTTTCTTTTGGGTTCCTTACTTGTAAAAGACATTGGAATAAATTTTCATCTTCACCACATGGGCGTTAATGTGGTAGAGTGTCTGCTCGTTACAGAACTCGCCTGATCTTCATTCTGTCATAATCAATTAATCTACAATGGGCGAGTGATCCGCTCTGCCATGTGGTGAAGATGAAAATTTACCCCATTTTTCTAAGATTTCTTCTATCTGCTTTTGCATTCTGAACAATCTTCCCTATAGCCATGCACAGTTGCTCAGTTAGTTGCACATTGCCATTTGTGGTTTTGTGAACACAGTAAGGTTATGAACAGCCACTTTGTCTCTCTCTCTCTCTATTTTGTTGACAAATTGAGTGTTATTTGAATCAGATAAGAAGGGGATAATGTTCTTTCGTTGTGCTGTCAGCAGGAAGCCTCACCCACTAGTGGTGCAAGTCATTGACTTAGGTTTGCTGCGCACGAGTTTATGAGCATATCGTGCATCCACATTATTTACATGAGCTGCCGGAGGACAAGACTTCCCACCAGGGGTTCTCAGGCCTCATCAGAATATTCAACGCTGGTCACACCTCCGCAGACAGTTCACTCGAGAAAAGTCATCAATGTCGGGTCACCTGCCTCGCAGCGGCAACCTTCAGATAAGTCCGGGGAGGAAGGGTTGGAGGGAGCTATTGAGGTGGGTATTGACTTTTGTAGAATCAGACCTGGCTCCACAGGATTTTTTTGTTAACTTTGTTGGTGACCGCAGGGGCTGCTGAAGAATCATGAGTTCATCACCAACTAATTTCGAAATGGGATCCTTAAACATGCATTAAGCCTTAATTTCCATATTTAAGGGATCTAGGGGGAAAAATTGAGTTGCGCCTCCTTTGGGGCACTAACTTAGCCCCCACAGCTGAAATTCACCGGTAGCGCCCCAAGAGGGAGGCAGGGTGCTATTGGAAGTGCCCGCCTCCCTCTTGGGGCACTACAAGTGAATATGGTGGCGCTATGTGCCTCAGTGCCACGTCGTGCCACGATACTGCAGGCCATCCTCCCCAGCTGGGCCACCAGGGATTGGAGTGCCGGCAAATAAGCCCGGCACTCAAGAGAAGTGCTGGGCTCATAGAGCGCAGCCAGCACGCCGCAGGGGGGCTTCAGAGAAGGCTGGGGATAGCAGATGGGGCAGGTGCCAGCAACAAAAATGGCCGCCCGGCACCTCCCCTTTAATTTGCACCTCCTTGGCCACAGGTAGGCCCCTGTAGGGGTTTGCAAAATCCCCTCAGTCCCCGAAGATCGGGAAATATTAATCCACATTGTGGACGAAGACTTTGCGTGATTTAAATTGCCTCTGGGTTGGACAATGTTTTAAAATGTGCCCAGAACCGCAAAAGGCTGCGTTGAGCTAGGCAGCACTTGGGCAACACCGGAATCAAAGAACTTTGTAAAAGAAATTTTGCAAACTTTAAGACAGTACATTTTATTAAAAATTGTACTCTTGAGTTTTGGACTGTGTAAATTGCAAAGGGCATAAAAATATGGCCGTCAGAAAAGCATGGCCAAGGACAAAGGGGCTTGGAAGCAACTCGTGTATGTCTGTGAAAAGGGGGAGGATCAAAGTTGGCAGTCAAACTCTGTCAATCAAAAGGGGAGTTTCCCCTCCCTTCAGAGGCAATCGATGTTTGTTTACAGAAACTGCTGAATGTTGACACAAATGACTATCCACTTAGGCTGCGGTTTCGACTGACCACAATGAATGGGTTTCTGTTTACATAGTAATACAGCCTCATTCAAAACCCATCAGGGTGAATGGAGATGGTTCGAAGGCTCAACACAGATATTTGAAAAAGACACTCAAACTGAGAAAAGGAACAGTTTAAGAATGAATGGGTTTGAATCACCCATTACTCGACAATGGGGCAGTTGTATCCCTTTTGTTAGCCCAGAAAACTCCAAATGTGGGCAGGAATATTTTGGCCCCAGAATGAAGACACATTCAAACCACTCCAAGCTTTATTCCAAACCCATCCCAGACAATAGGGCAGTTGGATCCCTTTTGTTTTAGTCAGATGAACTTGGATTTGGGTGGGAACATCTCGGCCCCAAAATTGGGGTATATAAAGATAGCTTCTGAGAAGCATCTCTCTCTCTCTGGCTTGCCTCTGTATGCCTCTCTCTACAGCATGGAAATCTGTCTGAAGAAGTAAAAACACCAGCAGTTTACTTTTAAAACACTGGGGTGTTTTCCTTATTTCAGGACAGTGAAGATCTCGTGGGGCACGGAGCTAGCATTGCAAGTGGTGAGCATATATTTTTCTGACCTTCCACAAGGCAACTTAGGATAGGCAGAGGGGTGGGGAGTAAAGTGGGATTTCATTAAAATTGTGATTCTAGTCATTTTCCCTCGTTATACCCGTTGTTCCTCCCCTATCTAAGCAATTTTACTGTGATTACATTGATCGTGTGGTGTAGTTTATTTAGTTAATAAAGGTTGACTTTCTTACATCCAGATCATTTGTCCGTTTTTAATGTATAATTAATTATAAGTTCCTCCAGTCAGAACTGGAAGGGTGGGTTTAGCGATTCGAAACCGCTGATTGGTATTGGTCTCAGTCTGTGAAACAAAAGGCTGCCTGACCAGGTAAATTACTGTAAACCAGGTAAAGGAAGGTAAATTACCGTAAACCAGGTAAAAGATGCCCCCCTACACCCCCCTGACCCCATCGGACATAGTGTCCAGCGGTAAGTCAGGGGGCACTACCGAAGATCACGGCCGGGGCGCGAGCGGGGCGCTGCTCAAGGCGACAATGTCATTGCCGGCGGCGCAGCACCGTGGGGCACTAAGGGTTACCGCCGCCACTAACCTTGCCACTGAATTTCGCGGGAGGCGTTGGCGGCACCGCGCCCAGGCGCTAGTTGCTTTGCGCCCCATTAGCGTCCTCTTAGGGCGCTAACAAGAGGCACAAAAGCAACTGAATGTTTAGGCCCTAATGCCTGTTTTAGGCATCCATCCGGGATGCCTAGAAAAATGGCCCCACAATTTTAGCAGTGGGACCTGCGCTGGACCATGCCACTGTTAAATTGGTGTGCTGTGTGCCCATTTCACACCATAGTCTTTTCTTATTCGCTCTATGAAAATCTTCCATAATTTTGAAACCTCTATTGAATCTCCTTCTCTGCTTCAGTGGAAATTGTTCCTGTTTCCCAAGTCTCTCCTAATCACTCTCCTAATTACTATAGTTAAGCATTCTAGACCATTACAAGCTCCTATGTAGCATAGATAACACGAGGTGCATGAAATCGTTCATTGAAAGAAAATTTTGAATGCAACTGTGAACTAATCAAGAGAAACGCAAATCAACAAACCACAAGATAGCAGGGAGATCTCAGGGTCTCACCTGGGAATTAATTGGAGCTGTAATTTGGAACTCAGATCACTTCAGCCACAGGCCCACAGTGAATATAGATTTCTCACCTGAAATTTGTGCTTTGATGTGACCTCAAGCAACAAAAATTCAGGCAAGTACGGAACAAGAATATACACAAATGCACTGGTTTTGTAAAACCTTTGTTACGTATAATCTGCATTTTAATTTATTTTCTCTATGTAGCTGTTTACTTTTTCCTTTGGCTTTACTTTAGATCCATCAAAATGTAATCCTTAAAACTATAGGTTGCTCTTCACATTGTAGATGTCAGGTTACTGTGGAGATGGGAAAATTGAGGTTTTAAATAATGTCAATATATATTGGTAACAATATATTTTCTTCAACATATATATATATGTATGTATGTTTGGAGAGAACTTTGAAAAAAGTCCTTTAAACTTACCCAGCATGCCATTATATTTATTTTTTGACTCTTCCCACCCTCTGTTTGGGATATAATTCAGGCTGATAGTTTACTATAGAGCTCCCTTGTACAATTACCGAATTAGTTGGACTAGTTTATCCCTATTCACCATCTCACACACTTCACCTCTTCATTTGAAGTGTCAGTGTCAGTGAAATAATATCATGTTTCATATCTGTGACTTGGGAAATACAGGGTACTAAATTCTTGGCTTCAACTTTTGCTTGTGGCCAGTTATAGACCTTAAGTGCATGACTCATCAGCTTGCTTGAAGAAAGAAAAGTAGTCTGACTATGAACATTTCTTAGAATTTTATTTACAAGTAGAGATATTAAAAATACTATTACCTTGTGCATAAAACATTTATTGCCTGCTTTTCCAAATCCATTTTTCAAGTATGACAACTAATATAAACTGAATGAGTAGTTTGTGGAACTGCTGGTAATTTGTTTTATAATATACTAGCTAAAGTGCCCGGCGGTGCTGAGGGTCTTTTGAGGGCATGTTGTTGTTGGAAGAGAGAGAGAGAGCGACTGGGGGGAAGAGAGAGAGCGACGGGAGGAAGAGAGAGAGCGACTGGGGGGAAGAGAGAGAGCGACTGGGGGGAAGAGAGAGAGCGACTGGGGGGAAGAGAGAGAGCGACTGGGGGGAAGGAGGGGAAAGGGGGGAAGGGGGAAAGGGGGGGAAGGGGGGGAAGGGGGGGAAAGGGTGGAAGGGGGGAGGGGGGAAAGGGGAGGGGAGGGGGGAAAGGGGAGGGGAGGGAGGGAGGGGAGGGGGGAAAGGGGAGGTGGGCGGGGGGAAAGGGGAGGGGGGGAAGGGGGAAAGGGGAGGGGTGCGAAAGGGGAGGGGAGGGGGAAGGGGGAGGGGGGAGGGGGAGGAAGGGGAGGGGGGAGGGGGAGGAAGGGGAGGGGGAGGGGGGAGGGGGGGAAGGGGGGAGAAGGGGGGCTAAGGGGGGGAGGGGGGAAGGGGGGAAAGGGGGGAAAGGGGAGGGAGGGGGGAAAGGGAGGAGAGCAGGAAAGGGGAGGGGAGTGGGGGAGGGGAGGGGGGAAAGGGGAGGGGAGGGGTGGAGGAGGGGAAAGGGGAGGGGGGTGAAGGGGAGGGGGGAAGGGGAGGGGTGGGGGGAAATGGGGAGGGGGAGGAAGGGGGGAGGGGGATGAAGGGGAGGGGGAGGAGGGGGAGGGGGGAGGGGGAGGGGGAGAGGAGAGGGGGGAGAGGGGAGAGGGGGAGGAAGGGGAGGGGGAGAGGGGGGAGGGGTGGAGAGGGGAGGGGGAGGGGAGGGGGAGAGGGAGGGAGGAGGGGGGAGGGGAGAGGGAGGGGGAGGGGGAGGGGAGAGGGAGGGGGGAGGGGGAGGGGGAGAGGGAAGGGGGAGGGGGAGAGGGAGGGGTGGAGCGGGAGAGGGAGGGGGAGGGGGGAGGGGAGGGGGAGAGGGGAGGGGGGTGAGCGGGGGGGAGGGGAGGGGGAGAGGGGGGAGGTGAGGGGGAGAGGGGGGAGGGTGAGGGCAGTGGGAGAGGGGGGGAGGGAGGGAGAGCTAGAGGGGGAGGGGAGGTGAGGGGGAGAAGAGGGGAGGGGGAGGGGAGGGGGGAGGGGGAGAGGAGGGGTGGGGAGGTGGGGGAAGGAGGGGGGGAGAAAGGGAGAGGGGAGCCAGCAGACCCTCTCCTCTCTGCCGGCGATGGCTCCGCTGAGCTCCGTGCCGCCCCACGCACTGACATGCCGAGCACAGCGCCCCGGTCAGCCCGAGCCCCGCCCTGCTGAGGCCGGGCCTGAAGCAGCTTGAGACGGCCGATTGCGGCTGGCCGGGCCCGGTTGCCTTGCTAACCCTCCTCCCCTCTCCGCCTCCCGATCTCCGGGACCGGGCCTGGGCCTGAGCGGCTTGAGACGCTGATTGCGGGCTGCCGAGCCCGGTTGGCGGGGTAACCCTCTCCACTCCCCCTCCCCTCCCGAGCCCCGCCCCCCCACTAACCTGCTCGCTTCCCTCTTGCCGCGCTCTGTGTGGAGGTGCGTGTGCGCCGTGCAGCGCGAGCGCGAATGAAGCGTGAGGAGCTTGCAGTGAGCCCAGCCAGCCTTTACCAAGATGGCTGGCCGCTGGTTCGGAATCGGACTCAGTGGGGGGGTGGGGGGTGAGGGGTGGAAGGAGCTTGCCACAAAACAATTGCCATGGGTCCAGCATGGCTGGCAACAGACGCCCAGGCTTCGAGGCCTACCTGCAAAAACGGGGAAAGGTTGGAAAATTAATTAGATTAGATAAAAGATTTAGAAAGTAATTCACTTTTTTTTTTAAAATATGTGTTTTAAAAGTAACTTTTTTTTTAAAGACGCAGAAAGCGGGAAAAAGAAATGAAAAGTTTGGAATCAAGATGGCGGCGACTCACCTCGGTTCAGAATGATAAGGCCCACCCACACACGCACTGATTGGTCAACCGTCAGGTCACCGAAGTGTAGGATTGGTCAATCATCACATCACTCAACTGTAGGATGGCCCGCCCGCACACACAATGAACCCGCCCCTACTCGATGCAAATGAGCGGATAATGAGAGGAATTTTGAACGTTTTTTGGATACCGTCGGCACAATTTTTGTCCGAGCAAAAAGTAAATATACCTACAAGAGTCCCCTAATGATTAGCTTTCTTTTGATATAACATATGTGTAGGCACGCTCTATAACTTTTGATTGTATAGCCGGACAGAGAGACAGACAGAGAGACAGACAGAGAGACAGAGAGACAGACAGAGAGACAGGCAGACAGACATATCCTTTTATATATATAGATAATGGCAATAGTTTTGAGGTTTATCTGTTACAGTCTCATTAACTATAATGCGAACAGAGAGCAGACCATTTTTTACACTATAGAATCGTTTATAAATGGCTCACAATTTGCTGTGAAAATAACGGCGAGTTTAATGCGCATGCTGTTATTAATGTGTAAATAACCCAGCAATTTAGGGCGAGGAAGAGATACACCATGAGTTGCAAATCTGCACAAGTTGCTGGAGTATTTGTGCCATTCTGCCATTATCCTCGCAAAAACGAGATCTCACTGTCAATCTCTCCATGAGTTTCAAGAAATTGTTGCATTTGCATTGTTAAAACAAATTAAACTCTCTGCAGAAAGTTAGGGCTGATACTTAATGACTTAAGGGCCATTTTAATGATGAGATTTATATTCCTGCAATGTGATTCAATCTCTCCAGCCCAGAAGGGGAATACTTGAAACTATGGAGTCTCACTCCTGCAGGTACTAAATTGTTCGTAGAGGTTTATACATTTTAAATTTTGCATTTTTTTCTTACTTTTCCTTTCAGTCTCTTTTTTCTCTCTTTCTTAATTCAATATTTATTTTCCTCTCTTTATTTCTTTTTCTGTATCTACAGTAATTTGACTCTAATTCACCCTACTTCCTTCTCTGTCATCCCTCTGTTTCTTTCTCAATCCTTAAATCTCATTGGTTAAGTAGATAGACTGTTGGTCCCATCGTTCACCAAGGTCCCATTGCCCTCACTGTGCCATTGTCAACTCGCAATTCTAGTAAATTTCAGCACAAGTAACTTTAGAGCTGAAGGGTGAGGAAAGAAATCTAATGAACAGGGCATGCCACAAGATACCCTGCTCCAGCAATTTCTGGGACATTATTTATTTCTTCAAAAGCCGAGATTCTAAGCAGACTCCAAGATGCAAATGTGTTAATTGAACTATTAGAGGTTCTTCTCTTTGCTATTCTAATCAAGCTACATAGTGTATGCAATGTCATCTTGGCAGCTTGCAGCTCACTATATTATAACTATGTTTATGAATATTAATGAAAGTAATGGCTTAGAGAGTTTCTGTAGTAATGAGACTTGTAGGTCCTTTAGACATCTGCCATCTATCTATGCCCTGGTAAATTCTTTCCAGCTAACACCAGCTAAAATTAACGATGCGGTGATTATGATTTCTTTTCAGTCTATCAAATGGGGACCAGAATCAATTAAGCTGAGCAGTAATCAAACCATATGGTTATCAACATGGAACATCTCATAACTTTAAAGCTCAATTCAACTTGGTGGTTCAATGGGCACTTGTCCAACGGTTGCAGGTGAATTTTAGGAGACCTAACACTTGCATTTCTGAGAAGTGTGGTGACTTGGTCAGAGTTGTGAGCAGGCTTGCTATTAAGAAGGCCAGCCATGTTAAAGCTACATCAATGTATGTTTCCAGTTGGATCAATGTTACTCATATTCACCAAAATGGATTTTTGTACTGCTGCTTTTACTGGAAGTACTAATATATAGTGTTACCAAAAATTGCAATAGAAATCCATTTTTGACATGATAAAATGGTACATTTTCTGAACTAGATTTAAATTGATCATTTTTTTCTATTACCCTGAGCTGCTCACACTTCAGCTTGTCAGTTTCACTGCACATCAGGGGCTCAGAGCCATTAAAAAAAAGTTGCTCACAGCTGTGAGGTCTGTAAAGCTTCCATTTTAGAAAATGTAACAAAGGGTGTGTTCATACTGTAGCTTCAGCGCTGCTGGAAAGCAGAAATCATTTTGTCGTAATGGTGGAGTGATAGTATAACTCCAGAGTGAGGTCAAAGATCTCACTGAGTGGTTGCAGGACACTCTGAGGGGGGAGGGTGAACAGCCAGAGGTCATGGTCCATATCGGTACCAATGACATAGATAGAAAGAGGGATGAGGTACTGCAGGCAGATTTTAGGGAGCTAGGAAAGAGATTAATAAGCAGGACCTCAAAGGTAGTAATCTCCGGATCACTCCCGGTGCCACATGCTAGTGAGTACAGGAATAGAAGGATTGAGCAGATGAATGCATGGTTGGAGAGATGGTGCAGGAGGGAGGGCTTTAGATTCCTGTGGCATTGGGACCGGTTCTGGGGGAAGTGGGACCTGTACAGGCCGGACGGGTTACACCTCAACAAGGCCGGGCCCAATATCCTCGCAGGAGGGTTCGCTAGTGCTGTTGGGGAGGGTTAAAACTAGCTTCGTAGGGGGATGGGGACCTGAGCGTAGATTCAGAAGAGAGAGAAGCAAAGCTGGAAATGGAAGGCAGAAAATTAGTAAGTGAGTTTGGAAGGCAGAGGAAGCAAAGGCTAGAAAATAGGCAACAAAGGGATTTGGCACTGCTTAATGGTATATACTTCAATGCAAGGAGTCTAGTAAATAAGGCAGATGAGCTGAAGGCACAGATAGACACATGGGAGGGAGTATGATATCATAGCTATTACTGAAACATTGCTGAAAGGGCAGGAATGGCAGCTCAACATTCCTGGTTACAGGGTTTTTAGGTGAGATAGATGTGGGATCGCAATATTGGTGAAAGAAACAATTATAGATGTGAGAAGGGATGTTATGTTAGAAGGATCATTAAATGAGGCCATATGGGTTGAACTGAAGAACAAAAAAGGGGCAATCACACTGCTGGGAGTGTACTATAGACCCCCAAATAGTCAGAGGGAGAATGAAGGTGGAGCCCAGCACGTGAGTGCAAAAGACAATGGTGAAGCATTTGCAACCATCTTCAGCCAGAAGTGCCGAGTGGATGATCTATATCGGCCTCCTCCTGAGGTCCCCACCATCACAGAAGCCAGTCTTCAGCCAATTCGATTCACGCCACATGATATCAAGAAACAGCTGAGCGCACTGGATACAGCAAAGGCTATGGGCCCCGACAACATCCCGGATATCGTGCTGAAGACTTGTGCTCCAGAACTAGCCGCACCTCTAGCCAAGCTGTTCCAGTACAGCTACAACACTGGCATTTATCTGACAATGTGGAAAACTGCCCAGGTTTGTCCTGTCCACAAAAAGCAGAACAAATCCAATCGGTCAATTACTGCCCCATCAGTCTACTCTCAATCATCAGCAAAGTGATGGAAGGTGTCATCAACAGTGATATCAAGCGGCACTTACTCACCAATAACCTGCTCACTGATGCCTAGTTTGGGTTCCGCCAGGACCACGTAGTTCCAGACCTTATTACAGCCTTGGTCCAAACATGGACAAAGGAGCTGAAATCCAGAGGTGAGGTGAGACTGACTGTCCTTGATATCAAGGCAGCATTTGACCGAGTGTGGCATCAAGGAGCCCTAGTAAAACTGAAGTTAATGGGAATCGGGGGAAAACCTCTCCACTGGCTGGAGTCATACCTAGCACAAAAGAAGATGGTTGTGCTGGTTGGTGGTCAATCATCACAGCCCATGGACATCACTGCAGGAGTTCCTCTGGGCAGTGTCCTAGGCCCAACCATCTTCAGCTGCTTCATCAAAATGGGGATGTTCGCTGATGACTGCACAGTGTTCAGTGCCATTCACAACTCCTCAGATAATGAAGCAATCCATGCCCACATGCAAAAAGACCTGGATGACATTCAGGCTTGGTCTGATAAGTGGTAGGTAACATTCGCGCCATAGAAGTGCCAGGCAATGACTATCTCCAACTATAGAGGGAGTGCAGCGAAGGTTCACCAGACTGATGCCTGGGATGGCAGGACTGTCGCATGAGGAGAGATTGGGTCGACTAGGCCTGTATTCACTAGCATTTAGAAGAATGAGAGGGGATCTCATTGAAATGTATAAAATTCTGACAGGCTAGACAGACTAGATACAGGGAGGATGTTTCCCCTGGCTGGGGGTCTAGAATGAGGGGCCACAGTCTCAGGATACGGGGTAGGGCATTTGGGACTCAGATGAGGAGAAATTGATATGATCATATTGAATGGTGGAGCAGGCTTGAAGGACCGAATGGCCTACTCCTGCTCTTATTTTTCTATGTTTCTATGTTTCTATGTTTCTATCAAGCGAGAGTCTAACCACCGCCCCTTGACATTCAACGGCATTTCCGTCAGCGAATCCCCCACCATCAACATCCTGGGGGTCACCATTGACCAGAAACTTAACTGGACCAGCCACATAAATACTGTGACATCAAGAGCAGGTCAGAGGCTTGATATTCTGCGGCGAGTGTCTCACCTCCTGACTCCCCAAAGCATTTCCACCATCTACAAGGCACAAGTAAGGGGTGGGATGGAATACTCTCCACATGCCTGGATGAGTGCTGCTCCAACAACACTCAAGAATCTCGACACCATTCAGGGCAAAGCAGCCCGCTTGATTGGCACCCCATCCACCACCTTAAACATTCACTCCCTCCACCACCTGCGTACCGTGACTGCAGTGTGTACTATCTACAAGATGCACTGCAGCAACTCGCCAAGGCTTCTTCGGCAGCACCTCCCAAACCCGCGAACTCTTCCACCTGGAAGGACAAGGGCAGCAGGTGCATGGGAACACCATCACCTCCAAGTTCCCCACCAAGTCACCTCCGTTCAGTCCGTAAGGGGGACCCCGAGCTTCCGGTCGCCTGTCACTTTAATTCACCACCCCATTCCCACTCAGAACTCACTGTACTCAGGCTCTTGCATTGTTCCACAGAAGCTCAACGTAAACTCGAGGAACAGCACCTCATCTTCCGATTAGGCACTTTACAGCCTTCTGGACTCAACATCGAGTTCAACAATTTCAGATCATAACCTCGGCCCCCATTACATTTTTGCTTATATTTTATCCACACCTTTGTTTTGGCCCTTCCTCCCCCTTTTTTTTTCCCACATGGCAGCTGTCTCTCATTCTGCCAGAACATTTCACACCTAATCTAGAGCCGTCTTTTGTCTCCACTAGTCCTATCACCATCTCGTCTCATTTTGAATACCTCTTAATGTTTCTTCACTTCTTTTGTTCTCTCCCAGCCCTGCCTTTCGATCTATTTCATTTCCTTTCCAGCTTTGAAAAAGGGTTTGACCCGAAACGTCGACTCTATCTTCTCTCTACGGATGTTGCCTGGCCTGCTGAGTTTTTCCAGCATTTTCTGTTGTTAAGTCACACACCATCCTGACTTAGAAGTATATCGCCGTTCCTTCATCATCGCTGGGTCAACATCCTGGAACTACCTCCCTAACAGCACTGTGGGAATAACATCGCCGCACGGACTTCAACGGTTCAAGAAGGCAGCTCACCGCCACCTTCTAGAGGGCAATTAGGGATGGGCAATAAATGCTGGCCTTGCCAGCGACACCCAGATCCCATGAATGGATTAAAAAAAAGAGCAAATATGGAGGTAAGTTTCTGAGAAGTGTAAAACAATAGGGCAGTAATAGTAGGGGATTTCAACTACCCTAATATTAACTGGGATTGAATCAGTGTAAAAGGTATAGAAGGTGCAGAATACTTAAAATGCATTCAGGAGAACTTCTTTAGCCAGTACGCAGCAAGACCAACAAGAGAGGAAATGGTTCTGGACTTAGTTTTAGGGAATGAAGCTGGGCAGGTGGAAGGGGTATCAGTGGGAGAGCATTTTGGTGGTGGTGACCATAATTCAGTTAGATTTAGCGTAGTTATGGAAAAGGTCAAAGATAGACCAGGAGTAAAAATTCTCAATTGGGGAAAGGCCAGTTTTACTAAGCTGAGATGTGATTTAGCAAAAATGGACTGGAAATAGCTACTTGAAGGTAAATCAGTGTCAGAGCCGCAGGAGGCATTCAAGGAGAAGATAGTGAAGGTTCAGAGCAAATATGTTCCCACAAAGAAAAAGGGTGGGACTTTCAAATCTAGAGCCCCCTGGATGTTAAGGGGCATACAGGGTAGGATAAGGCAAAAAAGGGAAGTTTATGTCAGATACAAGGGCTAAATACTGCAGAAAGCCTAGAGGAGTATAGAAAGTAGAGGTGTGAAATTAAAAAGGAAATTAAGAAAACAAAAAGGGGGCATAAAAAAATATTGGCAAGTAAAATCAAGGAAAACCCAAAGATGTTTTATAAATACACTAGCTGGAGTGCCCGGCGGTGCCGAGGCTCTTTTGAGGGCATGCTGTTGTTGGAAGAGAGAGAGAGTGTGACTGGGGGGGGAAGAGTGAGAGAGAGCGAATGGGGGGAAGAGAGAGAGCGACTGGGGGGAAGAGAGAGAGCGACTGGGGGGGAAGAGAGAGAGCGACTGGGGGGGAAGAGAGAGAGTGACTGGGGGGGAAGAGAGAGAGCGACTGGGGGGGAAGAGAGAGAGCGACTTGGGGGGAGAGAGAGAGCGACTGGGAAGGGGGGAAGGAGGGGGGGAAGGAGGGGGAAAGGAGGGGGGGAAGATGGAGGGGGGAAGGAGGGGGGAAGGAGGGGGGAAGGGGGGGAAGGGGGAGGGGGCAAGGAGGGGGGAAGGGGGCGAAGGAGGGGAGGAATGGGGGGAAGGGGGAGGGGGGAAGGGGGGAAGGAGGGTGGGAAGGGGGAGAAGGGGGGAGAGAGAGCGTGACTGGGGGGAAGGGGAAGGGGAGGGAGAGGGGAGGGGAAGGGGAAGGGGAGGGAGAGGGGAGGGGAAGGGGAGGGTGAGGGGGAGGGGAGGGGGGAGGGGGAAGGGGAGGGGGAGGTGGGAAGGGGAGGGGGAAGGGGAGTGGGAGGGGGGGAAGGGGAGGGGGAGGGGGAGGGGAGGGGAGGGGGGAGGGGAGGGGGGACGGGGGAGAAAGGGGAGGGGGGGAGGAAGGGGGGGCGGGGAGGGGGGGAGGGATGAGAGGGGGGTATGAAGGGGAGGGGGGTAGGAAGGGGAGGGGGGAGGGGGGGAAGGGGAGGGGGGAGTAAGGGGGGGAGGGGGAGGGGAGGGAGGGAAGGGGAGGGGAGGGGGGAGTGGGAGAGGAGGGGAGGGGGAGAGGGGAGGGGAGGGGGAGAGGGGATGGGTGGGGAGAGGGGAGGGGTGGAGGAGGTGGTGGAAGGAGGGGGGGAGAAAGGGAATGGGGGAGCCAGCAGACCCTCTCCTGACTGCCGGTGATGGCTCCGCTAAGCTCCGTGCCGCCCCACGCACTGACATGCCGAGCGCAGTGCCCCGGTGAGCCCGAGCCCTGCCCTCTCGAGGACCGGGCCTGAGACGGCCGATTGCGGCTGGCCGGGCCCGGTTGCCTTGGTAACCCTCCTCCCATCTCCGCCTCCCGATCTCCGGGCCTGGGTCTGAGCGGCCGATTGCGGCTGGTGAGCCCGGTTGCCGGGGGTAACCCTCTCCGCTCCCCCTCCCCTCCCGAGCCCCGCCGCCCCCCCCCGAATGAAGTGCGAGGAGGTTGCAGTGAGCCCAGCCAGCCTTTACCAAGATGGCTGGCCGCTGGTTCGGAATCGGTCCCAGCGGGCGGGGTGGGGGGTGAGGGGTGGGAGGAGCTTGCCACAAAACAATTGCCTAGGGTCCAGCATGGCTGGCAACAGATGCCCATGATTCGAGGCCTACCTGCAAAAACGGGGAAAGGTAGGAAAATTAATGAGATTAGATAAAATATTTAGAAAGTAATTAACTTTTGAAAAAAACAATATGGCCTAGAAATTCAGTTAGGGGCGCCCAGCTCGCCTGGGCGCCGGAATTACCGCTGCGCGCGGAGCCACTTGCGCCAGCGGGATATTCAGTTTCAGCGCCCCAAGTGGAAGCCGGCCGCTAAACAAGGGTTTCGGCGCCCCGCTTGGGGCGCTGAAACTGAATATCAGCGTGCAAAGTGCCGCAGCGCCACCCACTGCGGCACGGCAGCCTGCGGTACTGCAGGCCTTCCTCTCACTCTTAAGGGGGAGGTGCCTGCAACAGCGCGATCCCCGCTCGCGAGTGCCGGCAAATGAGCCCGGCACCAAGGAGAAGTGCCGGGCTCTCTGGAAACAGCCGGCAATGCCGCGGGGGCGGGGTGTAGGAGGCCGGGGACGGAGGTGCGGGCAGGCGGCCGCCGAATAAGCGGCCGGCCGCACCTCCACCTTAACTCACCCCACTACCGGCACAGGTAGGCCCCGTGTACCGGTCGCTGTTTGCGGCCGGTGCGGAGGAGGCGGCAGCAACCAAATATGGCCAGCGGGGCGATAGCGGGGTGCTGCGCACACCGATGACGTCATCGGTGGCGGCGCAGCGCTACTGGCTAACGCCGCCATTAGCGCCCCACTAAACATTGCGGTAGGTTTGCACAGTGGCGCAAAAGCCCTCTTTGGGCGCAAACTGGTGGCGCAGGCCACTGAATTTCTAGGCCTATGTGTTTTAAAAGCAACTTTTTTTTTAAAGACGCAGAAAGCGGGAAAAAGAAATGAAAAGTTTGGAATGAAGATGGCGGCGACTCTCCTCGGTTCAGAACGAAAAGGCCCGCCCACACACGCACCGATTGGTCGACCGTCAGGTCACCGAAGCGTAGGATTGGTCAATCGTCCCGTCACTCGACTCTAGGAGGGTTCGCCCGCAAGCGCCAGGAACCCGCCCCCGCCACGCAGCGATTGGTCGACCGTCGGGTCGCTCGACCGTACGATTGGTCGACCTCGACGTCACTCGATGCTAATGAGCGGATAATGAGCGGAATGTTGAAAGTTTTTTGGATACTGCGGGCGCAATTTTTGTCTCGCCGAAACGTAAATACGCTTATGACGGTTCTGGAATCGTAACCTTACTTTCGATGAAACACACGTGTAGGTACGCTCTATAACTTTCGGTTTATACAATACAGACAGACAGACAGAGAGAATGGCAGACAGACAGATCGACCGCTTTATATATATAGACTAGCTAAAGTGCCCGGCGGTGCCGAGGGTCTTTTGAGGGCATGTTGTTGTTGGAAGAGAGAGAGAGAGCGACTGGGGGGAAGAGAGAGAGCGACTGGGGGGAAGAGAGAGAGCGACTGGGGGCGAAGAGAGAGAGCGATTGGGGGGGAAGAGAGAGAGCGACTGGGGGGGAAGAGAGAGAGCGACGGGGGGAAGAGAGAGAGCGACCTGGGGGGGAAGAGAGAGAGCGACTGGGGGGGATGAGAGAGAGCGACTGGGAAGGGGGGAAGGAGGGGGGAAGGAGGGGGGAAGGAGGAGGGGGGAAGGAGGGGGGTGGAAGGAGGGGGGAAGTGGGGGAAGGGGGAGGGGGGAAGGAGGGGGGAAGTTGGGGGGAAGGTGGGGGGAGGGGGGAAGGCGGGGAGAGAGAGCGCGACTGGGGGGAAGGGGAAGGGGAGGCGGAGGGGAGGGGGAGGGGAGGGGGAGGGGAGGGGGAGGGGGGAAGGGGAGGGGGAAGGGGAGGGGGAGGGAAGGGGAGGGGAGGGTTGGAAGGAGGGGGGAGGAGGGGGGGAGGGGGGCGGAGGGAGGGGAGGGGAGGGGGGCAGGAAGGGGATGGGGTAGGAAGGGGA
Organism: Somniosus microcephalus; assembly: GCF_052327205.1. Taxonomy (NCBI): domain Eukaryota; kingdom Metazoa; phylum Chordata; class Chondrichthyes; order Squaliformes; family Somniosidae; genus Somniosus; species Somniosus microcephalus. The sequence goes on from NC_140988.1 coordinate 244,678,540, forward strand.
GGGTGAGGGAGGGGAAGGGGAGGGGAAGAGGAAGGGGTGGAAGGGGGGGGAGGAAGGGGGAGAGGGGAGGGAGGGAAGGGGAGGGGAGGGGGGGAGTGGGAGAGGCGGGGAGGGGGAGAGGGGAGGGAGAGAGGTGAGGGGAGGGGGAGAGGGGAGTGGTGGGGGAGAGGGGAGGGATGGTGGAGAGGGGAGGGGTGGAGGAGGGGGGGAAGGAGGGGGGAGAAAGGGAGTGGGGGAGCCAGCAGACCCTCTCCCCACTGCCAGCGATGGCTCCACTGAGCTCCGTGCTGCTCCACGCACTGACATGCCGAGCGCAGCACCCCGGTGAGCCCGAGCCCCGCCCTCCCGAGACCGGGCCTGAGACGGCCGATTGCGGCTGGCCGGGCCCGGTTGCCTTGGTAACCCTCCTCCCCTCTCCGCCTCCCGATCTCCGAGCCTGGGCCTGAGACAGCCGATTGCGGCTGGCCGGGCCCGGTTGCCTTGGTAACCCTCCTCCCCACTCCGCCTCCCGATCTCCGGGCCTTGGCCTGCTCAGCCGATTGCGGCTGGCGAGCCCGGTTGCCGGGGTAACCCTCTCCGCTCCACCTCCCCTCCCGAGCCCCGCCCCCCCACCCCCGAATGAAGCGCAAGGAGGTTGCCTTTACCAAGATGGCTGGCCGCTGGTTCGGAATCAGCGGTGGGGGGGGGCGGTGGGGGGGGGGGTGAGTGGTGGGAGGAGCTTGCCACAAAACAATTGCCTATGGTCCAGCATGGCTGGCAACAGACGCCCAGGCTTCGAGGCCTACCTGCAAATACGGGGAAAGGTAGGAAAATTAATGAGATTAAATAAAAGATTTAGAAAGTAATTAACTTTTTTTCAAAACAATATGGCCTAGAAATTCAGTGGCCTGCGCCACCAGTTTGCGCCCAAAGAGGGCTTTTGCGCCAGTCTGCAAACTTCAGGCGAAATTCAGCGGTGCGCTAATGGCGGCGTTAGGCTGTAGCGCTGCGCCGCCACCAATGACGTCATCGGTGTGCGCAGCGCCCCGTTTCCGCGAAGAACGCCATATTAAGTCGCACCCGCCTCTTCAACGCCGGCCGCAAACAGCGACCGATACACAGGGCCTACCTGTGGCGGTAGTGGCGGTAATTAAAGTGGAGGTGCGGCCGGCCGCTTTTTCGGCGGCAGCCTGCCCGCACCTCCTTCCCCGGCCTCCTCCACCCCCACCCCCCGCGGCATTGCCGGCTGGTTTCCGGGAGCCCGGCACTTCTCCATTCTGCCGGGCTCTTTTGCCGGCACTCGCGATCGGGGCTCCGGCTGCTGCAGGCACCTCCCCCTTAAGAGAGGGAGGAAGGCCTGCAGTACCGCAGCCTGCCGCTCCGCTGCGGGTGGCGCTGCGGCCACTAGCGCGCCGATAATCAGTTTCAGCGCCCAAGCGGGAGGCCGAAACCCCTGTTTAGCGGCCGCCTTCCACTTGGTGCGCTGACACTGAATATCCCGCTTGCGCAAGTGGATCCGCGCGCAGCGGTAATTCCGGCGCCCAGGCGAGCTGGGCGCCCCAAAATGAATTTCTAGGCCTTTGTGTTTTAAAAGCAACTTTTTTTTTAAAGACGCAGAAAGCGGGAAAAAGAAATGAAAAGTTTGGAATGAAGATGGCGGCGATTCACCTCGGTTCAGAACGATAAGGCCCGCCCACACACGCACCGATTGGTCGACCGTCAGGTTACCGAAGTGTAGGATTGGTCAATCGTCCCGTCACTCGACTCTAGGAGGTCCCGCCCGCAGGCACCAGGAACCCGCCCCGCCACGCAGCGATTGGTCGACCGTCGGGTCGCTCGACCGTACGATTGGTCGACATCGACGTCACTCGATGCTAATGAGCGGATAATGAGCGGAATGCTGAAAGTTTTTTGGATACCGCGGGCGCAATGTTTGTCTCGCTGAAACGTCAATACGCTTATGACGGTTCTGGAATCGTAAGCTTTCTTTCGATGTAACACACGTGTAGGTACACTATATAACTTTCGAGTTTATACAGTACAGACAGACAGACAGACGGAATGACAGACAGATGTATCCTTTTATATATATAGATAGATAGACTAGCTGAAGTGCCCGGCGGTGCCGAGGCTTTTTTGAGGGCATGTTGTTGTTGGAAGAGAGAGAGAGAGCGACTGGGGTGAAGAGAGAGAGCGACTGGGTGGAAGAGAGAGAGCGACTGGGGGGAAGAGAGAGAGCGACTGGGGGGAAGAGAGAGAGCGACTGGG